>NC_051065.1:46608269-47208269 GCF_004664715.2 Peromyscus leucopus | reverse complement strand
TATGAAGTGAGAAGCTTCTAACTTTGTTCCTTTTCTAGATTATTTTGGCCATTCAGGCTTTTTGAGATTTCATATTGATTCTGAGGTGGCTTTTACCTATTTCTGCAAAAAGTGCCTTTGGGATTTTGACAGGGATTGAATGAAATTGGTAGACTGCTGTGTGTTGTGGCCATTTTAACAGCATTATCTTCCAATCCTTGAGCATGTGATGTCTTTCTGTCTGTTTTGTGGGTTTTAGTGAACACATCTCTCACCTGCCTAAATTTATTTGTAAATAGTTATTCTTTTTGGTCTTCTTGGTGATTGATTTCTTGGTTTCCTTTATGCATTGTTCAATCTGTGCATGGCAGTGCAGCTTGCTTTGTTAATGCTTTTTCTGTCTGGCAGCTTTGCTGAAGTTGTCTTACGGTTCTAACACTTTTTCTGTGGTTGGGTGTAACATTCTGGTGTTCTATATAAAAGATCATGTCATCTGTAAACAGAGATAGTTTTCGTCTTCCTTTCCTGTTTAGATGCATTTTATTTCTTCTTCCCTTCTTTTCTTTCTCCCTCAATCCTCAACTCCAGGCTGGCTTAGGATCTCCCTGCCTCAGCCTCCCAAGTGCTGGGATTATAGTATGTGCCACCACCTAGCACTTGGTCTGACTCGGTTCCCCTTTTATCTGTACTGGCTGGCCTTGCAGTCTCACGTCGTCCCCCCCCCCCCTTACCACAGCTAGACACATTTCCCTCTTGTCTATGCCTTCCAGACTCCTGCTTCTCCCTCACTTCTTTCTCTCTTTGCCACTCCCCTTCTTGTCCTTAGTGACCCCTTCTCTCAAGCTTGAGGGGTGAGTTCTCTGCCCCAGGCTGTCTTCTTATGTCGTGCCCTCCTGTGATGATCTCACCTGCTCACCTGTCTTCTGTTACAACTCTGGGCGTCCAGTCCCAGGGTTTTGTTTGTCTCTATACAGACCTCTTCTGAGCTCCACACCTCAGTGTATGTTCAGGTGCTGTGTTGGCTTGAATGGGATGCCCCCATAATCTTGTGGCATTTGACACTTGATCCCCAGTTGGTGGTGTCATTTGGGAGGTGTGGCCTTGCTGACAACTACGTCAGTGGGGTGGGGTTTGAGGTTTGAAAGACTCACACCATTCCTAGTTTGCTGTCTCTGCCTCCTGCAATGGGTGAGGGTGTGAGTCCCAGCTCCCTTCTTCTGCCACCGTGTCTCTGTTCTCCTTAGGAACTCTCAAGCTCTGGAACCATAAGCCCAGATGAACTCTTCTTCCATAAGTTACATTGGCCTGGGGTTTTATCATGGCAACAGAAAAGTAGCCAATGCAAGTACTTATCTTAGGATGCTTCACAGGTATTTCTGGCCCAGCATCCTAAAAACAAGATCTTCTTGCCCAACCTGCTCCTCGGTTATTGATATTACTCACTCTCCATTTTATTTCCCTAGATATTTGGACATCCTCTGTTCCTCCTTACCCACGTCTCATATCCTGTGCATAGATTCTAGATGATTTTAGGGTTTCCTAATGTGTTCTGTTTCTTTTGTCTGTCCCCACCATCTGCATCCTCATCCACATGCCCTCCTTTCTTGTGCAGATTCTTCCTAGCTCCCTAGCTTTTTGACCGTTTCTGTTTGTACACCTTTACCATGCTGTAGTTCTGTAAGTGAAGACTGCTGTTGCTGTTAGACTCAAATCCCAAATTCTTACCAGCTGTGCATGAACTTGGCCTCAGCTGTATACATCTTGTTGTACTCTACATTTTAGTATTCGGCCTTCAGGTCTTCATATGGCATTCTTTTCTGGGCTACTGAAGTTTCTCCAAATCTCAGTCTTTTCAGAGATCTTCCCCATCTAATCTTAGGTAATCATCCTGCCTTTCCTGTGAACTCTTCCTGTCTAAAACACTCATTGCTCTTGTAGGGCCAATGAGGTTGCTCAGTGGATAAAGTGCTTGCTGTGAAAACACAAGGATCTGATTTGGGATCCCCAGCACCCACATAAAAGGTAGATATGGCAGGGCGCATCCATAACCCCATCTTTGGAGTTGTGGAGATGGGACAGTCCCTTGGGCTTATTGGCTAGCCAGTATAGTCAAGACTGTGAGTTCCAGGTTCACTGAGAGACACTGTCTCCAGCAAAGAAGTAGAATGATAGAGGAAGACACCCAATATCAACCTCTATCCTCTGCAAGTACAGGTGTACAGGTGAGCACACCTATACATAGTGTGCACACACACACACACACAAATACAAATAAGTAAAATCACTCATTGCTATTGTGATGATTTATTTTTATTTATGTCTTCTCTTATCCTAATACTATATAGACTTTGTCTTGCATAATATTATCCTGAAACCCCTGCACATAGAAGGGACTCAATGCACATTTTGTTTATGGGAGAGGATGAAAGGATGGGATTCAGAAGCAAAGCAAAGTATTAACTCCATCTTCTGAACTCGCACATCTAGGCCTCCTGAATTCCCCTAAAACGAGTAATGCACTCCATCTCTAGTCAGGCTCCCCTTCCATTTTTCACAAATGTGCCTTGAAATATTCATGAATTTCTGTTTCATCTTCTGCCTTCTCCATACTCAGACGACCTTAACTCCCATTTTAAAGAGGAAATTACAGAACACAGGCCAGTTATCCACATGCACACTTGTGTTCTCTCCTTCACTGGGTGGGGCAGCTGGCCTGCTGCCCAATGCCAGTCATTCTGCCTCTCCTTTGTGCCTGCCCCTCATCGTCTGTTCCTTCATCTGTGTCCTTAATCTCAGACTTTCCCTTCCTTGTTGATCAAAATCATTCCCAACTTAAAACACGTCTTCATTCAAGTGACAATTCCCTTTGTTTACTGCCCTACCTATCTTTGCATTTATACTTGTTTTTAAAGTTTACTTCTTAACCTTTTCTGCCACTTGAAAGCCAAATTAGTAGAATTTGGTTTATATTCCATCATTGAAGGGAGCATGCTCTGGGCAAAGTCATAAATAGCCTTAGTTGAACGAGTACTTTTCAACCTTTGCCTGGTGCAATCAGTTGTCTTTGATCTTTTCCAGTTACTTTCAGGCTGTCCTTTTGTTTTGTTTCATTCTGGTGTTCTCCAGACTCCATCCTTACTTGGCATATTTTGTAAGTGACCCCTAATGACATGGCTGTTCTCAGGTAAGAGATAGAGTTTCTTTAGACATTCATCTTCTCTTGACATTCCATGTAAATAGAAGGGGTGGGGAGCATTCACAGCAGGTCTGGGGGGAAAAACATATTTTAATTTATTTTTTCTGCCTGTAATTCACTTTTATTGCCTCCTCTTATGAATCTTTTGACATCATATATTTATTTGTAGGCTTTATTCCATTGTTTATAGTATTTATAAAATCTTCTCCTCTGAGAATTCCTTCTATTTTCTCCCTTCTCCCAAGTTTCAAAGGAGAAAGTAATTTTTTTTTTTTTTTTTTGAGATCTCTCCTGTATAATTTTCCTGCTGTAGTTGGCAGGAGCAGCAGGGATGGCTCTCACTGCCGCTCTGTGAGAGCAATTGAAGAGAAGGAAATGACCCTGTGTGCCGAGAGTAAAGAGAGTTTAAGTATTGCTCATTCCTCTCCAACTGCTCTTACTGAGCCTTCTGGGATCCCTGGGGAAGATTCTGTTCCAGGCTGCTAGTTCATCATGTCAGCCATTTACCTGCAATGGTCTTTCATACTTTTCTAGCCCTTTTAGTAGCAAAGAGCCTGCTGATGAAAAAGTAGCAGGAGAAAGGAGGCAGTAGAGTATGGAAGCTGTCACCGGAGTCAGGCAGCAGTGAGATAGCCTAGCAGTATGACCTTGGGCTTCTGAAGCTGGACATTCTTTAACTGTGGAATGGGCATAGACGTATCTTACTGGGTCATTGAAGGGTTGAATAAGATAACTGCAGGACTCTAGCTTAGTGTATTCTGGACATGAGTTCAAGTAACGGCTCTGAATAATTTGATGTAATGACTGCTCAGTACTTGGAGAGCTGGAACAGTGTTGATGTAATGACTACTCAGTACTTGGAGAGCTGAAACAGTGTTGATGGTATTTGGGCAGTGGATGACATGAGAGATGTCCAGTGGGCAGGAAGACAAGGACCTGCTGGGTGATTGAGTAAGATCTGAGCCCTTCTCTATCTCTCTGTCCATGTGTAATGAGACAGTCTGAAAAAGACTAGTTTGAAATCTAATGTAGGGACTGAAGAGATGGCTCTGTGGTTCAGAGTACTTGCTGCTCTTCTAGAGGACATCAGTTTGTTTGCCAGCTCCTACATAGTCTCTCATAATCCCCTGTAACTCCATTCTCAGGAGGATCTGATACCTTCTTCTGGCCTCTGTGGGCACCACAAATGTACATGGTACACATACATGCATGCAGGTAACTCACACATACACATAAAATACGTATAAGATAAAGGTAAACTTCATATGGCATAACTTCAGAACAATAGGGCACAGCCATTAAGACCAGCGAGACATACCGGAAGCCTTGCTGATCTGACTCAAGCCCGTACTGTTCTGTCACACTGGAGACCTTGTCCTTGCTTACTCTGCCTTTGGTCTGTCTCACTGTGTTTGCTCATTGAGCCTTGTCACCACTTTTCAACTAACCCCTTTGGCTCAGCGATTGACAATGGTTCTAACCCTGCTTCCTTCTGGCCCCCACTTCTCAGTTTATACAGTATCACTTGAGGAGGCAGGTATCCTGCTGTTGGTAATGTTATGAGTGATCAGGGGATTTGGATGCAATCACCAAGCTGTTGAGAAGGATCACTTCTCAGAGTCCCCTATGGTAGAATAGTTAAGGCTCTAGAGCTGGACAATGTGGGATTGAACTTCAAATTTATATTTATTGTCAATGTCTTAGTTACTATTCTGTTGCCATGAAGAGACACCATGACCAAGGCAGCTTATAAAAGAAAGCATTTAATTTGGCACTTGCTTATAGTTTCAGAGGGCTAGTCCATGACTGTTATGGTGTTGAGCATGGTGGCAAGCAGGCAGACTGTCAATGGCATGGGCTTTTGAAACCTCAAAGCCCACCCCCAGTGACACACCTCCTCCAACAAGGCCACACCTAATCCTTCCTAGACAGTCCACCAACTGGGAGACAAACATTCAAATATATGAGCCTATGGGGCCATTCTCATTCAAACCACCACAAGCAGGGAAGCCCTAGGTAACTTTACATCTCCAGGTTTGGATTCTCTGCCTATAAACTGGAGATAGTAGATAGTAATGGTACCCATCTCTATGGGTTGTTGTACAGAGCTTTCTTAAACTGCTCCTTGCTACAAAGAACATTAACAGAAACAACACATCTTTTGTTTTTTTCCTCAGGTGGGAAACCTAAAAAAGATGTCATTTGAGTTGAGCCTTGAGGACCTAGTGGCACAGTGTTCTAGGAGTGGTCAGTTGCTCAAGCATAGGCAGGAAATGGCAGTGTAGTGGATTTGTGGAGACTGGTAAAGAATGATACGAAGGGATGGGGAAATGGATGGGATGGAGATGCATGATATGAAAGACACAAAAAATAAGTAAAAAGTGAAAAAAAAAAAGAGAGAATGTGACTGAAGTTGCGTGTTTCATCAGACTCTGGAAAAGCCAGGTTGTGGGAGGCTTTGCATGTAGGATACCTGTGTTTGAGTACAGTAAGATCTTAAGGGGAGAAGAATATTATGAACAAGGTAACATTCTGGGAGTTTAACTTAGCCTCCTCTGCAGGGCACATTTCAGAAGTTGACCTCAAAGCTACTAATGGCCTAAAACAGAGGGTTGCATGAGGAAAGGAAGACAATGAGCGGATGTGAAGCTGTGGTTCTGGGACTAATAAAGCGTGGAAGGCATGTCGGCGTCTCTGGTTTCAGTGTTGCTCCCTGTCAGCTGCGTGGCCTTGTCAAGTTACTTAAGCCACTTAACTGAGCCTCAGTTCCTTGTCCCCACAGGAGGCATAATTATACGTGTTTAGCAGGTGAGTTGCAAGGACTGAATGAGGAGGTGTGGGTCAAGTGCCCTATACTGGGCTTAAATTTAGCTCTCTGCAGATGCTAGCTGTTGTTATTGCTAGGTGATTGACTGGGTGTTTGGCTGAGGCAGAGGAACATAGGAGAAATCATTTTATGGCTTCAAGACTGGTATAATTGGTGATGCAGAAAGAAAGAAGTTACCAGGGAGAATTGGTTTGACAAAGAGGATATATTTTCTATTTTAGGCACTGAGTTTGAGACCCTGACAGGATAGGCAAGGGGAATGTGTTAGCTTCCAGGGATAAATTATGCATGAGCCACACTTGATAGGCTTTTGGTGGAGATTATGGTTTCAGGAATGTCTTGTGCTTTGGTTCCCAGTCTCTCTGGATGTCTGGAAGCAGACATTTCACCCTGATACCCGTCCAGAGATGCCTCTGACTCTGCAGCAGTTGTCTGGGATCTGGCTGTCTCCTCTGCAGCAGCTGCCTTACCAGTGGCTGGTGGTAGGAGGTTTATTCCCCTTCATAGCTTCTCTTTGTTTCAGACTTCGTTGAAACTTTGATAAAGCAGTTTGTTTTGCTTTTTAGTCATTTCAAAGTTCATTCTGCATCAACCCCCCACCCCACCCCTGTGCACAGGCTGAGGCTGAAATTGGGGTTTTAATCGGTGCTATTTAAAGAAGCTCGTTTGTGGGCAATTAAATAACATGCTTGTCAGCCCAGATTTGATAGGGAATAAGGGAACTTCTTTTAAACTTCTAAATACAATGAAGTTTAATTATATTCCCTTTCTTTCCAAGTCCTTTTGTTAGATTATGTGGAAAACAGATTTCTTCCTTTAAAAAAAAATATCAGTATCTGTACTTTCCTGTATCTAAGATGGAAGACAGGAGGTATATTTAACTTAAATTTTGTCTTTATGGCTTCACATAATTGGGGTGATTTTTTTTTTTTTTTTTTTTTTTTTGGTTTTTCGAGACAGGGTTTCTCTGTGTATCTTTGCGCCTTTCCTAGAACTCGCTTTGGAGACCAGGCTGGCCTTGAACTCACAGATCTGCGTGCCTCTGCCTCCTGAGTGCTGGGATTAAAGGCGTGTGCCACCACCGCCCGGCAATTGGGGTGATTTTTATGTTAGTGGTTTTACTTGTTCCAAGGCCTGTACAAAAGTAATCCTAGCTGATGCTGAAAGCAGCTCTTCTCTAGGTAGTAACCAACATTTCAAATGTATCATGTTTTCAAACAGCAGAACACTGATATTAGTAGCTACTAAGTTAGGTGTTTTCAGGTAGAAGTTGTCCAGATCTGCTGTGGAGCTTTGAGCCCAGGTGAATACCATCTCATGGGGGATGTTTATAGAACGTTAGGTTTTCTCTCGACCTATACATTCTTGAATACCTTCATAAACTCTATGTAATACTCTGTCTTCTCTTTTTCTCTAGACTTGAATACTTCATACATAACTGAGACTATATGTATCTACTTTCAATGACGCTTGCCAATGTATAATGATGGTCATTGGAATCTAGAGAGCTAGTGTTTCGGCTGCCTAGTAAAGTGAATGATACATTTGTATGGGAAAAAAAATCTGGAATAAGGTGTTTAAATTGATAAAAATGAATGGATTAAAAAAAATAAGAAAACAGAAGTGAATGAACCATGAAAGAATGTCTTCTTAGAATTAGACAGGCGATAGATGCTATTTCCTGCCAAGGCCGGGAAGAGAACTGATACCTGAGAGTTGTCCTGTGACCTCCACACATGCTGTGGTATATGTCACACACACACACACACACACACACACACACACACACACACACACACACACAAGTAAATGTATAATTAAAAATGAATTAGTAGAAATCTTAAAAAAAAAAAAAAAGCTAGAGGGCGAAGAATGTTCTCTGACGGCAGCTGAAGGGTCCCCTAATGGTGGTACAGTGTGGACCTCACAGAATTGTAGCTCACAGTCAGAGATGGAGCTTTTCCACAGTTAGAGAACTCCGTCTGCTGACTTGTGCTTCCGTGACTATCAGAACAGTGGGGTAGGAAGAAACGTTGGTATCTGGTAAAGACTTGAGTCTAGAATAAAAGAGTGAAAGTGGAGTAATTTCATACTCTGAGGAATGAGAAAGGCTTCCAGGATAAAGACTTTCCCCCTTCTCTTTCTCTTGGTCGATGGATGGGTGTGTGTGGGCATAGCTTGTAGAACTATCTTCTGGTTAATGAAGAGTCCCACAGAGCAGGCTCACAGGACAGCTTAGTCACCAGAGAGAACCCCTCAACGATGCCATCTTTTGTTAAATAATGTCCTATCCTGAGCTGGAAGGGAAGCAGGCTGTGAGGAGGAAACCTGAGAAACCAGGACACTTGAAATATCATAAGTAATAGCTTGTTCTGCACAAGTGTAGACAGTGCTGTCATCTGATAATAAGACTGGGAAGGTGTTTTGGGGAGTTCTCATTTCAGAGTATGAACGAAAAGGAGCCAAATGAGAGCTGTTCAGAGCAGCCTTTAGATTTTGTTAGAGTTGAGGCCTTCCTGTCTTGGGTAGAGGTTGAGTCTTTGCCTGATAAATACTATTGAATTATTAAAGGGTGGGGATAGATTTGTGGGCTTTGTCTTGAGCCCACTGGCAAGAAGAAGGATTGTAATAGCGAGTGGAGCGAGAAAAGTGTGGAGTGGGTGACCAATGGGCAGTGGGCAGGGCTTTGTCAGTGCCTTTCTCCGAGAATGTCTCTAGAAAGCAGGTGGAGGGCTGGAGAGATGGCTCAGAGGTTAAGAGCACTGACTGCTCTTCCAGAGGTCCTGAGTTCAATTCCCAGCAACCACATGGTGGCTCACAACCATCTGTAATGAGATCTGGTGCCCTCTTCTGGTCATACATGCTGTATACAAAATAAATAAATAAATCTTAAAAAAAAAAAAAAAAAAAAAAAAAAAAAGAAAGCAGGTGGAGTGTTGGAGGAGCCACACATGCTGAGAAGCAGGGTGTTTCAGTTCAAGTGCAAGCCCCCAGTCCCTTTCTAACAGCGTGCCTGTCCCCAGGCCAGAGGTTTCCTCAAACTAGGTCAATTAGTCATTTCCTAGGAGCTCAAAGGAGTTGAGAAAACAGCTTAAGTACACATCCAGACTCTTTGGGGCCTAGAGACTGAGGTTGGGTCTCTCTATGTTCTCTCTGTATGTCATTACCAAGATGGGAATCACTGCCGTAGAAGTTTGTTACTAGTGGAGTGATGCCGTCCTGGTTGATTGATGGGGCTTGGGATGTATGGAGGGAAAACTAATGCGATGTGCTAGTTCGTTTCTAAGAACTCTTTCAACCTTAAAATCCCAGATTGCTAGGAAATGGGCCATGGGTTTGGACACCTTTGACAAAAGTATTTATTTGCTCTGGCTGCAAATATTTATTTGTTTGACTTTTGTACTTTGTCAAAGAAACACAGGTAGTAAACGCAAGGATTGTAGACCTAAACCTGTCAGTATTCAGGAATCACGTTTTGACAGTGAGCAAATTCAGAACTCTGGGTTGAATCACGAGTCTCATTCAGTAAGTAGGTTCACACATTTTGGCAAAGGTTTGTAGGGAGTGTTTAGTTCATTGTTGAATATCCTCCTGCCAGCTCGTTCCTCATTCCTCTGGGTATAGCTGTTGTGTTAAATTCATTGTGTTCTATGCACTTTTTTTTAAAATATATATCTTCTCTCCCTTCTATTTTAGCAAATAATAATTTTTTTGTTTTTGTTTTTTCGAGACAGGGTTTCTCTGTGTAGCCCTAGCTGTCCTGCAACTTGCTCTGTAGACCAGGCTGGCTTTGAATTCACAGAGATCCACCTGCCTCTGCCTTCCAAGTGCTGGGATTAAAGGCATGCTCCACAACTGCCCAGCTGCAAATAATAATTCTTGGAGAATTGCTTTTGGCTTGCTTTATATTGTTATTTCAAAATGTCTCTTCCAATACTGAATTAAGCCACCAACTAAAAAGTTGCTTCACTTTTCACTAGCCCAGGAGGCTGCCATGTACACATTTTCTGGTAGTTTGTTAACTTTCTTGTTCTTTACCCATTTTCACTGAGCATCATGACTGTGATGGATCTGATGCCAACCATTGTCCGTGTGGCTCCTTTTCATTTTATGGCATTGAAATGCAGACAGTTGCCACTTAGTATATTACTATCAATAGAATGTTTTTCTCCTTTATGTTTTCAGGACTTTAGGGAACTTTCTCATTTTGTGCTTGAGAGAGTTGAGAAGATGTAAATTTTCTTGGTGTCCATTATAGGGAGGTCCAGGAACAAGGAAAGATGATGTCCATAAAAACAGAAATGTTAGAGTGGAGGGTTCCATATCCTTTCACGAATCTTTAACATTTGGATTGTCACCTTGGTGTTCTAACCTGTCACACTGACTTTAGGAGGGAAAGATTGAACATTCTTCCCAGTAGGCTGTACTTCCTTTGCTGGGTCAAAGGTCTGTCTCTTAGGCAGAAGTGTATGGTCACTGTTTTCTCACATGTAGCAGAGGCCCCTGCAGCAGCATTTCCCTGTTTGGGAAGGGAGTGGGGGCGTGAGGAAGGGGCTGAAATGTGTAATTGGAAACCCTCTGTAGTCACTCTCTAAGATTCACTTTTAGCTTGCCTGTCGTTTTTTTCCTATCCCTCCTCCATCGACAACCAGTGAGCACAGCCCTGGCAATGTGATAACTAATTATTTCAGGAAGCCTGAGTAAATCGCCATGGTTGCTGTAAACATCTAAACTTGAAATCTGTTTTGTGCAAAGCAAAGACAGTGTTTGCATGTACCAAGGGAAAACTGGTGGTAGAAATTGCTGAACAATTTGCCTCTAACTGTAGTGGGAAATATCCTTTTTGGGAAATAAGATGGATCAATGTAATTCTTCTCCCCATGTAAAGCTGTTATTGAAGTAGCAACTTATCTTATTTTGCAGTCCTAAAGTAATAAATAAAACATTTATGGCTTGGAATAAATTGAGAGCATCCTATTACCTGTAGTAGCAGGCAAGTTCATATTTTTTTTAAAGCCTCAGGCAGTAACATCAGCAGACTTTTTTTTCTTCCTTATTTTCTAATCCAGAAGCTTCTAATTTCTTTCTGTCAGAGAGCTTCCATTTTGGTTCTGAGTAGCTCTTCAGGGACCCTTCCTGATGTGACTACATTTGGGAGTACCTCTTGTAAATTGTATTTACCGTTAGTGCCCAGGAGGCGCCTTGCTGTATAGAAAGAGCATGGGCTGCCAGTTGCCATACAGTCCATTTTCTGTGTTTGGTAGGTCAGTCTCTGGCTCCCTTTCAGACTTTTGATCTATTGAGTATCTGGGATTTTCTGACACTGAAACAGTTCTCAGGCTTTGCGGTATACAGAAAGGAACTCCTTGCTTTGGTTTGTAAGAGTACCAGTTGCATTCTGTTCTGCATGTGCATGCTCACACACAGCCTGAGGTCCTTCTGACCTGGCTGCATTCCCATGAGTGTGGATTTTTCGTCCTTGCCCTTGGCTACACTGGAGAGCTGTCTAAGTTAATCTGCTGGTTCAGAATTGCCAGGTACTCATACAAGAATAACCTTCAGTTTCCCTTCAAGGATGAAGTGTGCCTTCTGAGTACAGTGAGTCAATTTTCCTGTTCAAACATTTGCCACTTATTTATTAACAAGTATTCATTGAGTTCCCACTGTCTACAAGAGTCTGTGCTGTGGGTTGTACAGGAGAAAATAGTGGCAAATTATCCATTATTTAAAGAAGTTTATAATCCAGAAAGGAAGACAGGATGAGCAGTTTTATGTGTGGTGGGATAAAGGCAAGGGTGGTTTTATATTTGGTCTTTTTGTTTTTATTAAAATTTGTGTTAGTTGCTTTTTATCACTATGACCAAAATAATTGACAGAAACAACTTATGACAGTGTTATAACAATATAATAGAAATCTTATTGACTCACTGTTTCATGTGGGTTACAGTTTATCATTCTGGGGAAGGCATGGCAGTGGGAGCATTGTGGTAATGGATCAGAAGGCAAGAGAGGGCAGCTGGAACCAAGGACAGGATCACCTTCAAAGGCTGACCTCACCCATACTGACCCTTGGTCAGCTAGGCAAGGTACCATAGCTTTTAAAACAGCACCCTATGCTGGGGACTGAGTGTGTGAAACACAGACCTGTTAGCGATATTTCATATTTAAACCATAAAATCAGGGGAGAGAGAAATGACCATATTCTTGGAGGTCTGAACACCAGTACCTTTTAGGAGAAGCAAAATAAGAAGTATAAAGCAGCATCAAAGGGAATGATGGGAAATAAGGAAAACTTAACCCTTCAATTATCCACCAGAGCCTTTACCCTGTCTGTCTGTCTGTCTGTCTCTCTCTCTCTTTCTTTCTATTTATTTATTTATTTATTTATTTATTTATTTATTTATTATTTTTGAGACAGGGTTTCTCTGTGTAGCTTTGCGCCTTTCTTGGAACTCACTTGGTAGCCCAGGCTGGCCTCGAACTCACAGAGATCCGCCTGGCTCTGCCTTCCGAGTGCTGGGATTAAAGGCGTGCGCCACCACCGCCCGGCTAATTTATTTATTTTTACACTTTTATTTTATTGAAAATAAATTGTTTTCTCATGCAGTATATTCTGATTGTGGTATCCCCCTCTACTCCTCCGAGTTCCTCCCTACCTCCCCTCTCCTCTGATCTACTCCGATTCTGTCTCATTAGAAAAGGCTTCTAAGAGATAACAACATACACAACAAAATAAAACACAATAAAATGAAGCAAAAACTACTATATTAAAATCGAACATAGTATCCAAACGGGAGGAAAAGAGTCCCAAGAGTAGGCAAAAGAGTCAGAGACCCACTTGTTCTCACAGCCAGAGTTCCATAAAAATACTAAGATGAAAGTTGTAATGTATGCACAGAGGCCTTGGTGCAGAGCCTGAGCTTGCTGCCTCAGTCTCTGGCCCCATATGTGCCTTGCTCATTTGATTCAGAGGGTCTTGTTCTCCTGGTGTTCACCCCCTCTATCTATTCTTCTGACTTCTTCTACAGAATTCCCTGAGCTCCGAGGGGAGGGATTTGATGGAGACCTCCCATTTAGACTCTCTCTCTGAATTATTTCTGGCTGTGGGTCCCTGCATCTGTTCCCATCTGCTGTTGGAGGAAACCTCTGATGATGACTGGATAAGGCACTGACTGATCTATGAGTATAGCAGAATATTATTAGGAATCATTCTATTGATTTTTTTAACAGTTGTGTTTGGTTTTACTCTAGGTCTCTGGGCTATCTAGTCTCTGGTTCTTTGTTACCCAAGTAGTGTTGGGTGTAGATTCCTTCTTGTGAGGTGGGCCTTAGGTCAAATCAGACATTGGTTGACGACTTCCACAGGTCCTGTGCCACCACTGTCCCAGCGTATTGTGCAGGCAGAACAGATTACAGGTCAAAGGTTTGTGTGTTTCTCTTTCTGTATCCTGCAGAGTGTCTTCCTGCACCAAGGAGACTAGAATGTCGGGGCGAGGGCTCTGAGTAGGTACCAGTTGTGTGGATGACAGTGGTAATGGGGCGTTACTGTCATTCGGAGGACAGCCTTTTGTCTTAGCATCAGCCAGGGTTTGCGGGGGAGGAGGGGGCAGTTTCCTTTGGACTCTTGGCCAATGACTGAATTGAATGCACCCTGGTCCCACTACTGGAAGCTTTGTCTGGCTACAAGAGATGGCCAGATTCCATATGCCCCACTACCAGGAGCCCTAGCCCACTACTAGGACCACCTTCATAGATAGGTTCCAGGAAGTTTCCACTGCACTAGGTTTCCACACCACCCCCCAAATGCTCCTCAGTTTCAATAGTCTCTTCCCACACTCTCCCTCCACTCCATCTCCCTCACTCCTATCCAGTCCTGCCCCCAGTCCACCTACAAAAATCCATTCTAATTCCCTCTCCTAGGGAGATCTCTGCATTCCACCCTAGACCCCTCCTCTTCACTCAACCTCTGGGCTTACAGATTGTAGCTTGATTATCACTTACTTAACTGCTAATATCCCCTTGTAAGTGAGTACATACCATATTTATCTTTCTGGGTCTGGATTACCTCACTCAGGATGATTTTTTTCTAGTTCCATCTATTTGCCTGCAAATTTCATGTCTTTTTTTTTTTTTTTTTTTTAAAACAAGCTGAGTAATACTCCATTATGTAAATGTTCTACAATTTCTTTATCTGTTCTTCTGTTGAGGGACATCTAGGTTTCCAGTTTCTGGCTATTATGAATAAAGCTACAATGAACATAGTTGAGCAAGTGTCCTTGTCATAGGCTGGAGCATCCTTTGGTTATATGCCCAAGAGTGGTATAGCTGGGTCTTGAGGTAGATTGATTCCCAGTTTTCTGAGGGACCGCCATATTGACCTCCAAAGTAGCTGCATGAGTTTGCACTTCCACCAGCAATGCATGGGTGTTTGCCTTGCTTCACATCCTTGACAGCATGGGCTTGTTGATCTTAGCAACTCTGTCAGGTGTAAGATGGAATCTCAAAGTACTTTTGATTTGCATTTCCCTGGTGGCTAAGGAGGTTGAAAATGTCTTTCAGCATTTCTCAGCCCTTTGAGATTCCTCTAGTGAGAATTCTGTTTAGATGTATACCCCATTTTTAAATTGCATTATTTGGTTTTTTGATATCTAATTTGTTGAGTTCTTCATATATATTTTGGATATTAGCCCTCTGTCAGATATGGAATTAGTGAAAATCTTTTCCCATTCTGTAGACTACCTCTTTGTCCAATTGACAGTGTCCTTTGCCTTGCAGAAGCTTTTCAGTTTTATGAGGTCCCATTTATTAATGGTTGATCTTAGTGCCTACGCTGTGTTTTGCTCAGAAACTTGTTTCCTGTGCCAATGTGTTCAAGGCTATTTCCCACTTTTCTCCTCTAGCAGGTTCAGTGTGTCTGGCTTTATGTTGAGGTCTTTGATCCCCTTGGACTTGAGTTTCGTGCAGGGTGAGAAATATGAATCTATTTGCATTCTTTTACATGTGGTTTAGCAGAGGGTGCCTGCTGGAGTTGGGGGATGAGATACAGCCATAAGTGGAGGGAGGAAAGTTAGGGGATGGTCTGTGGAATCCACAGTCCTCTCTACAGCTGTAGCTCTCACTTTACATCCACAGGTGCTACAGTAGCTGGCTCAACATAATCACTTAATGAATTTTAAGTTATTTTCACTTAAGTTATGGCAAAACCATATTTCTGAAACATTTGAAATTTCTTGAAATAGTTTTTAGAGTTTGCTGTAAATCATCAGAATATAGTTGACTATACATACCTGTAGGCTTGGCATCTGTGGACAGAACCAATTGCACACAAAGGATATTCAGAAAAAAAATTAAATCTATAATGAACATGTATAGATTTTTTTTGTCTCTGAACAATATACTACAACTGTTTATATAGGTAGTATTTGTCTTATAGTAAATCTTCTGAGTAGTGATTTGGATATCTGTGTGGAGGAGGTGTGTCCCAGATCCTAGGATATCCTAGGATGCTAAAGGACTGTCCATCTTAGTGCAAGGACTCTTTTTCTGTGAGAATATACTTGTCATTTATAAACATCCAGGTTCAAAGAGTAAGATCAAGATAGTTTGTGTAATTAGATGTTAGAGTTGACTGTGATTTCACTGGGATTCTCTTTGTAAGATCCAAGGCAGTGCATATTCTGGTTTTCCTACAGGCGGCATCGATAGTGTATTCTACTTTGCACATTAGATTAAGATTCTTTTGAACATTCTGAAAAATCAAGCGGTATTAATAAATTCAAAAGATACGTGATCTTTAAAATTTCTCTCACTGGTTAACTGTCGAATGTTATGTGTAGCAACAAAGAATTGGGGGGGGGGGATGATCAGAGGAACTACCTATGTTCTCATACACATCCAGATAGTTCTCTTTAGCTAGTGCCTGGGAGTCATGGCTGAAACAAAGGTTGAGTTCTCTGCTCACCACCCCAGAGGAGCCAGTGCCCTCTGGTGGTCAGTCTGGCACCGTGGGAGGACCCTGGAAGGAAGCAGTAGAGGAAACAAGCCAAGGAGACCAGTTTATAGAGGCAAGAGAGTTTAGGCAGAGTCACAGGGCGTCATCGGATTACCACTGGCAGTGAACGGAAATCAGCCTACTAGAAAAACATTAAAAGCAAGAGTTTGAGAGGATCCAGGCATGGAAGACTAGAAGCAGTATTCCCAGGGTTGCATGGAAGCTAGGTGGTGATTGGTGCAGTCCAGGGGAGCTTTAGTGACCATGGCATCATTCATTGCTACACAGAACCTGGTAATACTCTATGCTAAGAGGTGCCCGAGAATTGAGTGTTTAGCCATTCCAGTGTTTATAAGATAATAGGTGTAAAATACTAAGTAAACTGCAAAGGCTTATCAGTGTATTATTTCTAAAAATGAAATTTGTACCCTGGATTTACCTCATAGTGTATGTGTTTGAATTGCTAATGTTGGGATGATTCTCTAGTGGGATTTGATGAAGGGATGCAGGGAGAAAACAGCTCGTATTCAGAAGTGTTGGGTCGGGGAGGGGAGAAGGTTGCACAGCTCCCCTGCCCCCTGGTAGCTGTGCAGTTATACAGCAGGTGGGACCTGAACCTGGCTGCTGAGTCACTATGGACCAGACCTCATAACAGGCCAGCACCCCTCAACTCTTGATTAATGTGTGCTTTTGAGGTACTGGAGGCATTTAGTTTTCATGGAATATTGTTCCTAGCTTTCAGGTCATTCACCATTTGGGGATATTATGTAGCTTGGCTGTGGAAGACAGGTTAGCAGGCAGCAACTGTGGAAAAATATATAGATTTTTTTATTTCTTCTCATTCGTCCTTAATTATCAATATCAGTCTTGAAATTACTCTCAAGACGCCAAATTCTAGGTCTCCAATGTTCTAGAGGTGGTCAAGGAATATATGTAAAGTAACCTTTTTTTCCTTTAAAATTCTTTTCTTCAGTAGTACCAAGTGTGTAAGTGCA
Organism: Peromyscus leucopus; assembly: GCF_004664715.2. Classification (NCBI taxonomy): domain Eukaryota; kingdom Metazoa; phylum Chordata; class Mammalia; order Rodentia; family Cricetidae; genus Peromyscus; species Peromyscus leucopus. The sequence goes on along the minus strand of NC_051065.1, from coordinate 47,191,281 downwards.
GGGTATTGAAGACTGGCCTCTACAGGCAATTCGAGCCATTTAATGTGCTCTTACGACACATCTTGGTGAACTTTGTGTTAAACATATGATTGTATTCTGATAGAATGTTTTCATTTTTGGAAGCCAAACTTTGCCTCTTATTTCCATTTTTGATATAATAGAGTATCTGATAGTGATATAAAAAATAGGGAGTCAGATAAAATAGTAGCAGAAGCATCTAAATATCAAATTTAGCTTTGGCAAATGCCCTGAGTAATGTCCTTTGGATAAGAAAAACCCAAGATACATACATTAGTTTCCTATTGTTGCCTAATAACTTTCAGTTTAACACACCATCGATATTTAGCTCACTCTTGTGGGCTAAAGTCCAAGGACTGAAAAACTCTGCCATTCCTGTAGCTAGAGTTTTTCTCTCCGGGTCCCGCCAAGCCCCGGCAGTCCCGTAGCCCATTTATAAAATAAACATACAGACGCTTATATTATTTAAACTGTTTGGCCTAATGGTCCATGCTTCTAGCTATCTAGTTCTTATATCTTAAATTAACCCATTTCTATTCATTTATAAGTTGCCACATAGCTCGTGGCTTACCGGTATCTTAACATGTTGCTTCTCATCATGGCAGCTGGTAGCCACTCTCTCCGTCTCAGCCTTCCTGTTCCTAGAATCCTCTTTTCTGCTTGCCCCACTTATACTTCCTGCCTGGCTACTGGCCAGTCAGTGTTTTATTTATTAACCAATCAGAGCAACACACTTAACATACAAAACATCCCACAGCACATTCCCCTGGAGGCTGCAAGGGGAGAAGCTACTTCCTGACTTTTCCAGCTTCTCAAGGCTGTCAGCATTCCTGGGCTCACAGTCCATTCCATCTTTAAAGCCAGCAAGTGACCACCCTCCTGGAGTCACATGTGTTCTGACCACGGCCAGCAAGGATGCTCTGCCTACAAGACTAGTGGATAATGCAAGATGTCCTCCCTGTCCCGAAGCCCTGAATTAATCTGCACTTTCCTGCTGCCCTGTGGAGTCACAGATCTTCAGGTTCTGGAGATTGGGCTGCAGGTATTGCAGGGGCCTAGGGCAGTGTTCTACCCATCAGCATGTGGAAATAGCTAGCACAAGCCTTCACTCAGAAAATATATTACCCTGATGTGCTTCTGATTTGATATCAGGTCTTTAAGACATCTTCACTTAAGATACTTTTTTTTTTTTTTTAAAGAACCTACCAATTCTGTTTGGGTCTTAATCTCCAGGAATGCTAATGCTGGGTCTCTTTTGTTTGCTTTGATAGTGATAACCTGCTAAGAAGAGCAGCCTGTCAAGAAGCTCAGGTAAAGCCATTTCTGTGATAAAATTAAACGCCCCTTATCTCCGTGGTGCAGGAGCCACAGCTACTCCAGGGACTCCCGTGGGGTCTTGCATCAGTGCAGTTTGACTCTGTTCTCCACCTCCAGATGGATCAGGCTGTCAGCCAGTTCTGAGTAGAATGGGTGGAAGTTAGCCATCTGGTGAAGAACAGTTCTGACGCCCACCATTTTAGACTTGTTTACTTCTGGATCACTCCCAAGAACACATAACCGGACTGGCTGAAGAGCTGGGAACTGGCACATGTTCACAGTTATCCTTGAAGATCTGGATAAACCCTGAATCATTCCTGATTGAATCGCCCCCAGGGATAATGGTTCAGAGCAGCTGTTACCTCTGAAAGTCAAATCTTGTTAAAATTGTTGACTCCTGCTTTTAAAGCCCATCTCCCTAACATGGCTGATTCATAGCATCGCACTGCCATCCAGTTCCCTGGGATTCTGCTTAAGCATCCGTTTCTCTGGCTGTGCTGGTGATAGTTGAATTGTAAATCCTTTCAGATTTAAGACCCTGGCCTTGCTCTCTTCCCCGTTTGTAATTTATACCCTGCAGATGTAGTCCTGTGACTCAGTGCCTTTTTGTTATATGCCATTTAAGATTGTGATGTCAGCAGTGCCTGAAGAGATGTATGAAAGTTAAATGACAGAGACCACATTTAGTAGAAGTGGGTGGCAAACCTCATGTTTGTTTCTGAAGTGTTTTCACTTCAGTAGATACTATTAATAAATCTTTCTTTGGTTCTAAATATGCTCTAAGAATTTGATTTTATTTCTGCACGGATATACCATCTAGTATAGCTTCATGTTATTTAAAAATTAATTTAAATAAACTTTAAATTTTCTTTTAAAGATCAATGTGGTAGTTTAAACCTATAATTCCAGCTTCTGGGAAGCTGAGGCAGGAGGATTGCCATGAGCTTACTTTTTGTGTTACATAATGAGTGTCAGACCAGCCTGAGCTGTACCGTAAGATTCTTTCCCAAAAAAATAAGCTTTTGGATTATTTTTTAATTGACACAATATTTTATACCTGTTTATGAGTCGCAGTATGATACTCTGGTAGATGTATGCACTAGTTAGTGATCAAATCAAGGTAACTACTGAATAAACCTTAAAATCGAGTTCCAGCTGATACACCCTCCTCTTACTAAGGTAAATCCTCTGCCTCTGTTCTGAATCCCAACCCCTCTTACTTTCCCAAGAATAAGGTCTTGTTAGACCTTATTCTTCCCCCACATACTGACCTCCTTACTGTTCTGATCCTCCACTCCCCTGTACATGTTTAGCTCATTCCATGTGACTAAAGGTGGGTTGGTCCTCACAGCTTTCTCTACTTTTCCTGTTTTTTTTTTTTTTTTACAGTCTAAATTAGTGAATGATTAAACTATAAATCATGTAAACTCAACTCTAGTTTCACAAACATCTTAATCCATCATGGAACCTAGACTTGAGTTATAAGTATGGTTATTAATTCTAGGGACTAAGAAATGCGGACAAGGAGGGATAATTCAGTGCCATACATCTGGAATCTGGTTGGCCAGAAGCTGGTGTCTTAGGGTTCTTAATGCTGTGAAGAGGAACCATGACCACAGCAACTCTTATAAAGGAAAGCATTTAATTGGGGGCTGACTTACAGTTCAAAGGCTTAATTAATTCATTGTGTCATGGCTGGAAGCATGGCAACACTCAGGCAGACATGATCCTGGAGAGGTAGCCGAGGGTTCTATATCTGGATAGAGTGCTTGAGCATCTAAAACCTCAAAGCCTATCCCCTAGTGACATACTTCCTATCAGTCTATGGGGGCCATTTTTATTCAGACCACCACATTCCACGCTCTAGGCCCCTTAGGCTTGAAGCCATATCATAATGCAAAATGCATTTTGTCCAACTTTCAAAAGTCTTATAGTCCATCACAGTCAGAACTATGTTTAAAAGTCCACAGTTTAAAGTCTCTGATACTCATGGCAATCTCTTACCTATAACCCATTGTAAAATCAAAATGAGAAAAAAGCAGATCACATATTTCCAACATACAATGGCACAGGATACACATTACTGTTCCAAAATGGAGGAAAGGGAACATAGTAAGGAAATACTGGACCAAAGCAAGACTGAAAAACAGCTGAGTATATGAAGGGTCACCCTAACATATACCTACCTGGCTTCAGCAGCTTTCCTTAGTTGAGGAGGGAGATCCATAACCCATTTCTTCTATCCTTATCTCTAAAGCCAGGACCATTTGGCCTAAGCTGCCAAGTTCTGCTGCTTGCTGGTGCTGGAAAATGGCCCCCTTGTTCAAATACATTTTCACCAGCTTATTGGTTTTTGATAGTTTCCTTCACTGCCTAAGCTTGGCTATCCTGGGTTTTACTCTGTAGACCAGGCTGGCCTTGAACTCTGAAATCCACCTGCCTCTGCTTCCCCGTGTTGGGATTAAAGGTGTGCGCCACCACTGGGCCCTAAACTTTTCTTTAATTCCTTTTCACAAGTTGGAAGCTTAGCTGGGTGGGGTCTTGCTATGAGTTTACTACTCCCTTTATCCCACTTAGCATCAGGATTTTCTTTAATCTGTTTACACTTCCTGGTACTCCTTTTCTCTTTCAACTGTACATTTTGTATTTTTCCTTTCTTGCTCCTTTTCATTATAGATCTACATAAGAATGGCCACTAATAGCCACACAAGACAGTTCATGCTAAGTTGTATGGAAATGTCCTCTGCCAAAGCTGTTAATCCATAGTTCTTTAATTTAGCCTCAGGCAGAGTTTTTGGACGAGGGCAGAAAACAACCACAATATTCTTTACCAAAATATCACAAGAAAGAACTCTAGGCCACATACTAATATTCTTCTCCTTGGAAACCTCTTTTTTTTTTGGTTTTTCGAGACAGGGTTTCTCTGTGTAGCTTTGCGCCTTTCCTGGGACTCACTTGGTAGTCCAGGCTGGCCTCGAATTTACAGAGATCCGCCTGGCTCTGCCTCCCGAGTGCTGGGATTAAAGGCGTGCGCCACCACCGCCCGGCCACTTGGAAACCTCGTGAGCCAGGCCCCCACAGTTCAAATCATCCTTAGCACTACTGTCTTCCTACTAGTATGGCCCATTAAGCCTCATTTAAAATGTCCAATCACTTTTCTAGTCCAAATTCCCAAAGTGTTTCATATTCCTCCAGGCAAAAACATTGTCAGGCCTATCACAGCAATACCCTACTCCTGGTACCAACTTCTGTCTTAGGGTTTCTATTGCTGTGAAAAGACACCATGACCAAGGCAGCTCTTACAAAGGAAAACATTTAATTGGGGCTGGCTTACAGTTCAGAGATTTAGTCCAGTCATGGTGGGAAACATGGCAGCATGCAGGCAGATGTGATGCTGGAGAGGTAGCTGAGAGTTCTACATCCAAATTAGCAGACAGCAGGAAGAGAGTGCCATACCTGGCCTGGCTTGAGCACCTGAAAACTCAAAGCCTACCCCCTTGTGACATACTACCTCCAGCAAGCCACACCACCAGTAATGCCACTCCCTATGAGTCTATGGGGGCAATTTTCATTCAGACCACCACAGCTGGGTTAGTTGGTTCTTTCCTGGTGGAATTGAACAAATTATGATATTTGAAGATTTAGCAGCAAAATGTCAAGATCTGGGTAAGAGTAAAAAGAACAGAACTGATAATGGGCCAGGTAATTTTTTTTTTTATAAAGAAAATATCTTTTTGAAGTATTTGGAAAGTGTGTGTGTGTGTGTGTGTGTGTGTGTGTGTGTGTGTGTGTGTGTGTGTGTATATGTCCATGTGTATGCCTTTGTACTTGTGTCTATGTGGGCCAGAGGTTAGAATTGGTTGTCATCATCAATAGCTTTCCCACCTATTTTTGAGGTTGTTCCTTTTACTCTATTTGGAGCTTGCCATAGACCTGCTGCCCCTAGGGTCTGCCTATTTCACCTCCCAGCACTGGGGTTATAGACATACATTGACACTCTTGTTTTATATTAAGCGGCTCAATGTTATTTATTAAGTGGCGCCGTTTACCATGTGAGAGAAGCCAGGAGGCACAACAAAATCCACTATAAGAGTTTATTAAGGGAAGGGAACAGAAGGGGTGTACATAGGCCTATGGAGTGACCGTGCAGGAAGAGAGAGGAGGAATAAGTGGAACCCGCTTTTATAGGTTCCCCCCACACATATACATATGGGCTTACGTAGCTACGCCACTCATGGGCATAGATTACGTGATCACGCTGCAAGCAAATTACATGATCACACAGTGCACGTGCTACGTAGGACATAAGGCCTGAGTGGGATGACTAAGCATCTTGCCTGGCTACTGGACAACACATGTGCGGTCATGTCGCTGGGGGCGTGGCTAGGAATTCTAACAACTCTCAACTTGTTACCTGCTGGTGATCTGAACTTATTCTTTATGCTTGCACAACAAGCACTTTGCTCTTTATTTACCCAGTGAGCCATCTCCCTAGCACCAAGGGTTGTTTATTTAGAAGCAAGATGTAGAAAGAACCTCTAGTGGACAATCGGAATGTGGTAGGTTTAGAATGAGTTATTCAATACAATATCTTTGTATAACTTTCTTTCTCTAATCTTTATACTTCTCTGCTAGCATTCTGCTACCATAGCCCAGACTTACTCCCCATTCCACCCCACTCCCCCAGATGGGTTTTCTCTGTATAACAGCCCTGGCTGTCCTGTCACTCAATCTGTAGACCAAGCTGGCCTGGAACTCACAGAGATATGCTTGCCTCTGCCTCCCAAGTGCTGGAAAGGCATGTCCTACTACCACCTGGCTAAGACTTGCTTCTTAATTTCCAAGACCTGACGTTTTTGCTCTGTTTAGTGTTTTTCTGTCGTTACTCTTCTCATCAACTGTCCACTCCGATCTAGACATCACAGTAGTGGCTCCCATTCTGTTGACATTTTGAATCCTCGCATTGAATTCTGTGCTTCTTGATTACATTCAGCCTTAGAGCCCATGGACTAGAAAAGGGATGAGTAATGGGTTTCTTTTGTGTATACAGATGTGAAAAGTAACTAGTAACATATTTTGAGAAAAAGTTTTAGTAATAAACTGAAGGATTCAGGATTTGTACCCTGAAAACTGAAGCCACATGGGTTAAACTTCCCTTCTCATAGCCTGCGGGCCTTACAGGTTTTATGCTTGTAGTAAAGTCAGCTATATTTTCTAGAAGATACTGCCACTGGTATGGGAAGCAAGGTTTTTATCCTAGTGTAAAACAGGGCTCATTGTCATTGAATAGCAGTATGCCTTTGTTCTGTTGCTTGTGTGGTTCTGTTATGGAGATCATGAATGAGCTTTTGTTCTTTGGCTGGAAGTAAATTCTTTGGGGATGGAAAAAAAAAATATATATATATATATGTGATCACTAGCTGAATAAAGAGCATTTAATTGAAAACTTCTCCTTTTTCCTTTTCAGGTGTTTGGCAACCAGCTCATTCCTCCCAATGCACAAGTGAAGAAAGCCACGGTCTTTCTCAATCCTGCAGCTTGCAAAGGGTATTTCAGCTTGTGACTTACTGTATTCGGTTTTTCTAAAAGCAAAAGGCAAGATCCGCATAGAGGCAGGTGGTTAGACTGTGTAGGAGTAAAATGACTGGGACCAACACGCTACAGCCATAGGCGCTATTCTCAAAGTGGAAGTAACCATGACATGAACTGATGTTCAGCAAACACCAAGGATTTGTATCAGCTTGGGAGTGCTCCTCAGGGAATGTTCTCCTGCTTTGCATAATTGTGTTAGGCTGTCACCATAGACAAAGATGTACAGAGATGACCAAGAGCACTGTGGGCTCAGGAGGACAGTGTGTTTTTTCCAAAGAAGGGAATCTTAAGCTGTTCTTGGAGGAGACTGTTCATTATTCCCAAACGAGGGTGTGGTCTATAGGGCAGTAACCTAGGAACAAGAACAACAGTGTTCCTCAGTAACTGCTGCAGAAAGGGATTGTGGGAATAAAATGTGAAGAATATCTGGGCTTTTGTTTAAAGTGCTGTAATTCTTGGTTAGTTGATTGTACCCATTGAAATGGAGGCATACTATAAAGGCAAGGAGAGGGTATGGAGAAACTCAAAATTATAAGTGAGGGGAAAAAAGCCATAGGGAAAGTTTACAGTGTTAGTTAGGTGGTTGGAAATATAAATACAAAGACACTGACTATTTTGAAAAGAACAATTTAAAATTTACTTTTTAAAGAATAGAATGAAAGAACTGAAGAGGAAAAAATGATACCTATTATTGTCCTAGTGTCTAGATCAGTTGTGCTTTCTGAGGCTTGAGTAATTTGTGAAAGTATATTAGGTTGGATGCTATGCAATTTAAGTCACATGACATTGATATTGATTGTTGGGACCAGATTTTGAATGTCCAGGTACTGTTATCTGAAGCAAAAAGAAGCAGTGGCCCGAAAGTCAGTTTGGGGGATATGTAGGATCTTTTGGGGAAGTTTGAGCTTGACTTCACAGTAAGGGATATATTGGCTCCTTCTGTAAGTTGTACCTGATTATGCAGACTAACCTTGCTTAATAGACTATTGCTAGACTTGGTTAAATCCACTACCCTTTTCCATAAACACCAATTTTCATACCAGTAATAAACCATATTGATAGGTTCTTGAATAGCACAGCCAAAATACCCAGTACATCAGTCACTGTGGCCTAGTGAAAGCAGCAGAAAGCTCAGGGTGTGTCTGTGTATTGTTCTACTTCTAAAGTATTCTGAGTTACTCAGCCTCCTAAATCCTCAGTATACTCAGCTATAAAACTAAGCATCAAAATACACAAAACCAAAACACAAACCTTAAGAAATGCTATACAGATGTCTTTTGTATTGTATTAAATGGGATGGTGCTTGTGTTAATTGTTTATAGAAAGTTCTGGAGGCTTGCTGCTGCTGTCAGCTTCTAGCTTGGTTCAGATACTCTCCACTCTGCACTCTCACTTTTCCCAAGGACTCTTATAAGTCCCCTTTCACCCTCCTTTAAATGTAGCTCTTTGTTGTGCTTGCCTTTAGAAATCTTCAATTTCTGGTGACAGGGTTTTGGCAATTTCCTTAAGATAGAATTGATTATTCTAAGTTCTTGCTTCTAAGGAATACTTGGTTGTGAGGTTTTTGTTGTATTGTTTTTGCTGCTGTTTTTTTTTTTTTTTCCCTGTAGTCGAAAGTTTTCCTCTGTCCTGCCAGTTCCTCAGCCGCTCAGACCCAAGTAAATACACAGAGGCTTATATTACTTATAAACTGTATGGCCTAATGGCTCAGGCTTCTTGCTAGCTAGCTCTTTTATCTTAAATTAATCCATGTCTATTAATCTATGTTTTACAATGTGTTCTTTGGCTTTCCCAGTCTGCTGGCATTTTGCTCTTTGGGTGTCTGGCTGGTGTCTCCCCCTCTGCCTTTCTTCTTCCTGTCTCTCTCCTCAATTTCCAGCCTAGATATAACCTGACTTACCATAGGCCAAATGGCTTTATTTATCAACTAATCAGAGCAACATATATTCACAGGGTGCAGAAAGACATCCCACAGCATGTTCTCTGGGCCACATTGTTTTTATATTCACAAACTTAATTTTTATGCAAGATTTAGGCCCTTCTTACATTTTGCATATAACTGTACATACTAGTTTTTTTCTTTTTCCATACACACACACACACACACACATGCACACGCATGCACACACAAACAGTGCGCATGCACACGCGCGCACGCGCACACACACGTATGTGTGTGCATATGTGTAGGCACGTATACACATGCATACAGAGAGGCCAGAGGTTGATGTTGGAGAGCATCTTCAGTCTCTCTTCCACTTTATTTGTTGAGGCAAGGTCTCTCAATCAAACTCAGAGCTTGTCAATATGTCTGCTGTCTCTAACGAGCTTGCTGTCCCTGTCTTCAGAGGCCCAGCTGGCTACCATACCGACTGGGCCCTTAGGTGGGTTTTGGGGATCCAAGCTCCAGGTCTCGACACTGGAGCTTGTGCAGCAGCCTCAGCCACTGAGCCATCACTCCGCCTCTATTTACATCTTTAAAGTTAGAGCAGATTCATGTTCGCAAGTGCAGCTCTTTATCTAAAGGCAGGTTAAGATGCTGCCACAGATGGCCTCCCCTGAGTGCATTGCTTCCTATAACAAGGTGGATCCCTACATGCATGTAGGACACGGATGCTCTGAAACTCCCCAGCACCTTCTGTTTTAAAGCTTTTACTATTTAATGGCACTATTTTTGCCATCATCCCCATGCACTAACACAATGTATAATTTATTGTACAGCTTTCTCATTATGTAGGACTGGTTTAAAACTTTAGGAGAACCTTAAGAAATAAGATAACTGTGTGTTTAATGTTAATAAATAATACATTAAAGAGTAATTATCTTGTGTGGTGCCTGAGTCTAGAAATTGCTGTAAGTACATAAAGTTTTTATTCAGGCCTGGTGCTATTGCACCCTTAATTATGTAATAAATAATGTATTTCTTATTGGCAACACTTGTTTTTCGATCTGAAGAAAAGTCTGCTTTTACTTTAGAGATTTTTCTGAACCTGTGGCATCATATAAAAATAAGAATAAACAACAAATGTCTAAATGGCTTTTCTGAAACTCACAGGAGGCTACAGATTTGTTATGATTGATATGACAGATTGAGACTTTTGCTTTTAGGAAATAGATCTGATCCCCTCCCAGCTGTTCTGCTCTTATTGTTGCAGCAGTACAGGCATCCCTCGGAATGTTCCTAGCTCCACCTTTTACTATGGTGCAGACATGGAGATGGGAAAGAGGGAATTCATTCCCATGTAGCCTTTTATGTTCATTCTGTTAATTGTTCAAGCACCAGAAAAGGTGGCAAATGTTTAACTTGCTTATGTTCCCAGTTAGGGCCTTGATGGCTCTTGTGGAATCTTGTGCCATCTTTTCCGTTTCTATCATAGTTCCTGAGAAGTAATGTTTCTTTTGTATGCCATTTTGTGGTTCTAGCTTTCAAGAAAGATGGTGAAAGATTTGTTCTGTGTTCACCTCCTGAGTATTCCTTTTTAGCTGCCTTTGTATTTTTCATATAAATATCCTTAAGAAAGGTAAAACATACCTCACTGGTTTTTAAGGAAATTGTATTTTAGGAAAAGGGCTAAGTAAATATGTATGTAGAAGTTAGATGTTTTAATACTGTGTGTGTGTGTGTGTGTGTGTGTGATGTTGAAAATACCAGGGTAATAGACAGGCCAACTAGTTCCTGTATTTTGACATTTATTTGATTTCAACTCTGCCATTTGTGCAGAGAGATTTTTTGCTATTTCTACCTTTGAGCCCTGGACTGTTTTTTGAATCTTGAACTGAATTGGAGTGCACTAACGGAATGACATTCATGAGAAATGCACAAACTCAATCAAAGGTTGTTTAATGATTTCTGTAATTGTAAGATATCACAGTCAGTAAGGTACCACAATCATATTTGCCTTTCCTCAGAATTTACCTGTCTACATTTGGAGATTTATTCACTCATTCATTAAAAATGAATATAAAATATCAATCTATCAGATATTTAGTAAGTACCTTTGAAATATCCCATCTTAGAAGTTGGAGGATTCAATAATTACTAAGGACTGGTAACTATTTTTTGCAAGCTTCTTATCCAGTCCTAAAGAAAGGCCATCCTCATCATGCATTGAGAACATTGTTGATGGACAGATATATCAAATGCTAGAGGAACAGAGATGGGCTTCCGTTCTTGGGATATGTAGACCAGCTCCTCATTAATTCTCCTTGTTAGTCATCTGTCCTAACAGGTACCATTGACTTTTCCTTTCCTAGCAAAAACTCAACTGTCATGGAAAAAACTTTTGAGCTCTCTCTACAGGTTTAAAGATTTGAGATGACTCCTAGTGTTTAACTTTAAAAACTTTTAAAAAAAAAAATGTATCTCTTCCCAGGAGATCATGCTGATTAGCAAAGGATTAAGTAAATCTGTTTTGTTCCCCTGGGCCATATGAATCATGTTACAGTACATACCTCTACTTCCTTTATTAGAATATAAGTAAATTGTAGTAGCATGCCTGTGCTCTGAGAGTGTGAGTTCTACAGACAAGCCCTGTTTGTGTCATATCTGCTTCTCTGCTGGGTCTGGAATTGGCAATTATGAGTGGGTCAAGCTTTGTTGTTTTGACTGTTCATTGTTTGTCTAGTGAGAATGTAGCCTCCCAAATGTATACAAGCTGATTGTTTGAGACAAGGGACAAACTGTTTTTCTATCTATGGTAACTCCCTGTTGAACTTCCTATACTGGAACAAGTAAGTCTGTGTTCTCTCGGACACATGATTACATTTTTATTCTCAGCTTGAGAATATGTCTTAAAGTAATTGTGGTGTTTGTTTTTTTTTTTCCCTTTGTCTACAGCAAAGCCAGAACTCTATTTGAAAAAAATGCTGCCCCAATTTTACACCTGTCTGGCATGGATGTGACGGTTGTCAAGGTGAGGAGGACCACCACTTCTAATATATCCTTTGCTCTTACCTTCTAAACAGAACTCAGTTTTTTCATTTAAGTCAAGAAGAAACTCAATGTTGTATCATATTCATATTCTATTAATTACTCAAAGAAGTTTTGTTTTCTCTTGACATTGTCTGCTTTTCATTTCAGCACAAGCTCACGTGAGTATGTGGAGCAGGGGCCCACATGGGTGTGTGGAGCAGGGGCTCACATGGGTGTGTGGAGCAGGGGCCCACATGGGTGTGTGGAGCATGGGCTCACATGCGTGTGTGGAGATCCTGAGACTTTCCCTCTGAGAGGCAGCAGGTGGAGTTATCTCTTAGTTGTCAGAGTGTGTTCCCCAAAATACAAAGCCCTCCAGTTTGAGTGGTTTAATTTCTTGGTAGTTCCCGTAGCAGGTAAACATTTTCTTGCTTGTAAAGAATTATTTGTGACTAGGAATTTTAAAAAGAATCATTAGAGTTTGAGATTTTTAGGTAAGAAAGAAAAAGGATAAAATAAGTTAGAAGGAATTGTTCATTTGAGACAATGTCACAGGTTTCCATTTTGGTGAACTTCAAGTGGCATATGTGTGTGTGTGGGGGTGTGCATTTAGTCAAAACCAGCCTTCTGCTATGTTTATTTTTAATTAATTAAAGAAAATTGTGTGTATGTACGTGCACTGCATACATGCCTAGCGTCCACAGCAGCTAGAAGAGAATGTCAGGTTCTCTGGAACTGAGCTACAGGCAGTGGTGAGCCACCATGTGGGTGCTGGGACTCAAACCCAGATCCGCTGGAGGAGCAGTGAGTTCACTTGACTGCTGAGCTAACTCTTCAGTCCCTGCCCCCTCCCGTGTTTTAAACCTGTGCTTCTTTTTTAATTATTTTTTGAAATTACAATTGCATCATTTCTGCTTTCCATTTCCTCCCTCTAGATCCTCCCATATTCTCCTCCTTGCTGAAACACTGTTTTTAATAATATTTTATTGATTCTTTGAGAATTTCATACCAAGTATTTTCGTAATTCTCATCCGCACTCCTCCCCCAACTCATCTCAGATCTGTCCCCCAACTGTACCCCCTAATTTCCCAACCCCTCCTAACTTCATGTCTTTAAAAATAAATAATTCAGGCAATTTTGTGCTGCCATCTCCGGAGTGTAGTGGCCCTACCAGGGACCACCCCTTAATGACAACTTCTCTTCCTTCCTGAGAAGCCACCAGGTGTCACGAGCTCCTTATTTGGTGCTGGCGGCTTCCAAGCCCCTCCCTTCTCCATCCTAGAATGATTGGACTGCTGTGAATGTATTTCTAAATTACACTTTGAGTATCTCGTAGAGATTAGAAGGTTGTGTAGTATAATTGGCCATACAATTCTGAATTCTCGTTTCTAATTTGTCAGGCTTGATCTTGCAGTTGCTTGCCTTTGGGGTTAGGAGAAAGGAGAAAACATTTTCATGAGCATCTATAATGTGCCACAGTCTAGGTATGAGAGCCCTGAGGATGATCATGTACAATCAAATAATAGTTCCTTATTGTTTGATGAAACTCTTGGCTAAAACTCTGAGCCTGGAGCTTTGCTGAAGGGAGACACTGCATATTAGGCTTTTGTAATAGTTCTACAAGTTTGTAAGTTCTGTTTCTCTTTGGCAGTATACGTTCAAGGCATTTGTTCCTCTTAGTTGGTTTTCAGATTAGTTGGCATCAGGTTGTTCATAATGTCCCCTTGGTACCTTTGAACTTTGTGTAGCTTTTGCAATGTCCTGGTTACCTTTCACCTTAGCTGTGCCTGCTTTGTTGCACTGGCACTGACCCCCCCAACCCCCGACCCCCGACCCTAGTGGTCTTCAAGATATTTTAGCTCCTGCTGAAATCCCAGTTTGCCTGTGAACCTTCTCACTGACAAGGTTGTTTCATTTCTGGTCTTTCTTGAAAAATTACTTCCTTCATTTTAATTTTTTTTTTTTTTGCCGCTCTCTGTTTGACATTTTCTTGGGTTTATTTTATTTCCCTCCTGTATGTATTTAAAGCTGTAGACTCTGTTGCTTCATCTGTGTCCTGTCATTTTTGACACAGTTCTTTCACTATCATTTCTAACTATTTTCTCATGATTGTGCATTTACCCATTTCTAAAGATAATTTTGTCTGATATTTGCTTGACCTGTGAATTAATTTCTAGGTCTAAAGTTTTGCTGGGTATCATTTTGTTAATGATTTCTGAATTAACTGCATCACCATCAAAGAAGTATTCTATATAATTTCAGGATCTTAAAGCTTATTGGGATTTGTCTTTATGTCTAGATTGAATAGTCTGAGTAATTGTATCGACTAGATATTGTGTTCTGCTATGACCTACAAACCAAATCTGTTCATTATGTACTACAGATCTTCTCTTTCCCTCCTGTTTTTTTTTTTTTACTTTGCTTTTATTGATAATAACTAAACTATCCTGTTAGAAGTTGCAAATCTCCTAGTATGATTGTGCATTTGCCCATTTCTGTAGCTAATTTTGTCTGGTTTTTATTGTTGTATTTTGAGATGATTAACTATCAAGGAATGTTTGTTATAAATGTGAACCTTAGCCTATAGTGGCTTACCCTTTCTCCTGTCCAACTGAAGATATGTTTAAACCCATTTCTCAGCGTGCTGTGCATTGGTACCCAGCACCTTGACTCAACTATTGCTTTTCTGATTAGGTTCTTGTTGGTCAACAGTCTGTATTTAGAAATGTCTTGGTGTTAGTCTCCTCAGGAATCCTTAGTGGCATGAATGGAGAATATTTTTGATGGCCTTCCTCACCTTTTAGGTTGATGTGACTGTTGTGTGTGGCCCATGTGGTCTCCACCAAGCATCCTCACAGGGTAGCTGAGTTCTCTGAAATAAACACTATCAAATTTATTTCTAAATACTTGATTATATATGTTTTAATAAGGAAGGACATTTTTCTGTGTAACTATAACAACATCTTTAGACCCAACAAATTTAACAATTCCTTAATACCAAAGGCTTATGGCCTTCTGTTCATATTTTATAATTTTTCAAATTTAAGATACTCAGCAATTGTATATGAAGACTAGTATACTATTTATGTTACATGTTCAGAAAATAGGTATTAGAGAGAGATGTAAATCTTAGTAGAAATATTAATTTTTTTCCTGTAGTTTAATTGAAACTATTAGTTTTTGAAAGGTTAATTTCTTTTATATTAAATTTTATTTGGAAACAATTTAAAATGTGCAAAAAGTTACAAAAACAATACATACATATTTATCTGCTTCACCCAGACTACTTACATTTTACTGTGTTTGCACATAATTTCTCTTTACACAAATGTGCATGTAGGTATATAATATATATAGGAGTTCCTGCATTGTTCTTATGGATGATGTCTTAGGGTTTCTATTGCTGTGAAGAGACACAATGACCACGGTAACTCTTATAAAGAAAACAGTTAATTGAGGGTGGCTCACTTACAGTTTCAGAGGTTCAGTCTGTTATCATCATGAGGGGGAGCATGGCAGCGTGCAGGCAGAGGTGGTGCTGGAGCTGAAAGTGCTACATCTTGGCACAGAGGCAACAGAAAGTTGACTGACTGTCGCACTGAGTAAAGACCTCAAAGCCCATTCCCACAGTGACACACTTCCTCCAACAAGGCCACACCTCCTAATAATGCCTTCCCTTTGGGGGCCATTTTCTTTCAAACCATCACAGGTGAAATCATTGATCCCTGATGAATGAACTCATCTTTCAGCTCCTTTCCCTGTCCTGGAAGTCGGGGTGTGGAGCTCAAGGTTCTAACCCTTAAATCATTTGTTGGCTTCTCTGGTGACCAGCTCCCAAAGTTGCCTCTATAACACATACTCTGGTGTGCTTGAAGGGTGCTTCCTGTGAGTAACAAAATTAATTTCCATGTATCTTCAGAGCTCTGTGCTAGGAACAGGGCACAAAGACCAGGTATTTCAGATTTTACTACAGGTGTTTTAGCCCATCTGATATTTCAGTATTTAGGTTTTGCCTGCTGGTGTGTCTTGTGTATTTTGAATTGGAGGTAGTATTTCTATTTCACTTGCTTTATGCCCTTTAAGCTTTTAGCATTTGTCTGCAGGGCTGTATATATCAATGTACACCCTGGTGGTGGCTGAAATGTACATTTAAATGTATGCATATATCTGAGATGAACATTCTTAGTAAAAATGGGAAGGTGGAGTGCTCTTCTGTGAGTACTTCAAAACACACCTGCATTTTTTATGTGCCATCATAGCAAAACAATAATAATCTCCATTTACTTAGCATAGTACCAGTTGCAAATACTTACTTTTCTAGCTGTTCTAAATTATGCTGTGTAGCAATAGTACAGGAAGCCATGATTATCCCTCTCTTGATACACGGAAATTCATTGATAAGGAAATTAAGATCTAGCGAGTTTAAGGCTACTCAGCTAAAAAGTAGCAGAGCTGAGATTTACCATAGGTATCTTGGGCTCTGAAATCAGTGCTCTTTTCATTACATCTACTTCCCCATTTGCATATGCGCTTGACTTCCTGCCTTCCGATGAAAAGCAGTGTGTGAACAATGTAATAGAAGCCACAATGACTCTTGGGCTGCCTAGAAGTATAACTAAAACAAGGTATTGGGCTTGAATTTTATTTTTAAATAAGGAGCTAAGTAGATAGTTTCTGAAGCCCTTTCTGACTCAGAAAGTCTAAAACTATAAAAATCCTTACCTTGTGGCTTTCCTAGAATTTTCTTGTCTATCAACTGTGTAAAATTAATAGAATCAATGTAAAACTTTAAAGAACATATCTCACCTTTTCATCCTTTGAACTTGTGGTCCTACAGTGACAGATTTACCAAAGCTTTGTTTTATATTTCAGACAGATTATGAGGGACAAGCCAAGAAGCTCCTGGAACTGATGGAAAGCACAGATGTGATTATCGTTGCTGGAGGAGATGGGACACTGCAGGAGGTAGGGTCCTCTCCATCCATGGACATTTTTAAGGGGAGAAACATGGAACTTAGGTTCTAGGACAATGGCGACAATAATTAAGGAAATTGTTGTAGTTCATTATTTTAGGGCTGTTGCTCACAAACCACTACAGCCCTGAGCTTTTCTCCTGTACTTTTCTTGTTTTTTGTAAACCTTCCTCCCAGCAAAAAGAAGAGTTGATATGTAGTCAAATTTGTTTGACAAAATTCGATAGAACAAGCAAGGATCTTTAATCCAAGCACTTGGGATGAAGCGGGAGGTCTTGAGGTCCAGTTAATCTTGGACTACATAGCAAGACTGACCTCAAATATCGAGTGAGACAGGAGGCAAAACGGGAATGGACGGGCTGAGCTTGTTGTGCTGTGCATCCTGTTATACAGTAGCTCTGTGATGGTGTCACAGGTGGACCTGTGTCACATGGTGTCACCGAGGACAAGTTCTCATCACATGACAGTTTCTCCCAAGAATACACCTCTCTGCCCACTCACATCATTCCTGCTGTGTAGAAAGTTAACTCTTAATACTGCATATAGAGGAAGAGGTGCTGCGTGTTCAGGTGTATGAGTCTGTCTTCTTCCTGTTGTTGTTTTTAAGGTTGGTTGGTTGGCAGTCAGTGCTAGAGAACAAACCTCACGTATGCTGGGCGAGCGCTCACCGCTGAGCTCTAGCCCTAGCCCTGTCTTTGTTCTAATGTTAATATCACTCACCCTTAGTGAGATGCTCCACCTATTAGAATGGCCAGGATCTAGATCACAGGCAGTACCCAATGCTGATGAGTATGGAGCAGTAGGAACTGTCATTCATTGATGGTGGGAATGCAGAATTGTTTAGTCACTTTACCGATTAGGATAACCAAAATCCAGGAGAAACAAAACAGAAAACTGAACATACCCTTACCATGTTATCCAGCAATTGTGCTCATTGGAAGTTACTCAGAGGAGTATTGTTTTCTTGTATGCACAACTATTGTGCATACAAGAAAACGTGCACATGGCCATTTATAGTGTCTTTATAATCGACAAAACTTGGAAGAAATGAAGGTCCCCTTTAATAGGTCAGTGGGTAAGGTAGAGTTACATATCCAAGTAATGGATTGTTTAACGTGAAAAACAAAGAATTCTTCAGTTATGACAAGACTTGGAGGAAGCTGTTTATTAGGTGAAAGAAACCATGAAAAGACTTTAGTTTACATACAGTTCAACTGTTAGACATGTGGGCCAAGCAAAAGTAGAGAGAGGAAAAAGGTAGAGTTGCCTGAAGTCGGGAGAAGAGAAAGATGAGTAGTTGGTGCACAGGACTTGTAGGGCAATAAAAATACTTTGGAGATGATACTGATGGCCAGGTGTCATTACATGTTTGTTAAAATACATAAAATGTACAACACAGAGTGAACACCAATCTAAACAATAAAGTTTAGATGGTAACTTTAATGTAGGATCATCAGTTTCACCAGATGCTGTACTTTACTTTACACCATACTGCATTACAGTGGCCTTTGAGCTCTCTTTGATGGCTTCATCAGTATGAGGGGTCAGAAATGAACAGTAGAGACTGTCCTGCGTCTGACTTGGCATCTGTATGGGCCTTAGTAAGCTCCTTTTTTAAAAGCTCTGCTAATGATCTTGTAATTATTTTTATAGCTTGTTAATGAAATGTGAAGAGTTCTGATTGCCTACAAAGAATACAGTAGACCATTGACAGCCTGTGTAATACTGAAACCCAGTTAGGTGGGACAAGATAAAGGAATGAGATGTGTCAACCTTTAATTTGTTTTCAAACAGTTTCTTGTAGCTTGCTTTTGAGCTACTTGTAGTAGATGTCAACTCAGAGATGTGTCTGGTAAGTGCTGGATTAAGACGTGCCCATGGCTAACTTTAATTTTTACAAATGTTTTGACAAAGAGACAGTGAATTGTATATTTGGTGCATTTGCAGACATTAAAGTAGACATTGGCTAGAGAAGGGATTGTTTAGGTGTGATGGCTCACACCTGCTTCCTGGCACCAAGGAGGCTGAGGCAGGAGGAATGCAGAGAGTCTAGGCTAACTAATGAGACCCGGTCTCAAAAAATGAATAAAATAAAATAGGCAGGTGATTAGTGTTAGCTGTTTAGCCCCTTTGTCTTCATAGCCCTCAGGAAGAAACACTTCGGTATGGATTTCTGAAAATAGTAAGGCATCTTTCTCTCTGGGTACCTCAAAGGGGTAACATGGGCTTTTCTGCATAGTTGAAAAGAGCGCACATTTCTGTAGAACCTACAACATATAAACATTAGTACAGCTATGTTTTGTAGACCTTGAAACATAATTTTACTAATGTAATGTGGAATTTTTATAATTTATCTTAGTTTTTATTATTACTTCTAGGTTAAGAATAAAATCCAATTTAGCCCTGATTATATTTGAGAAAATGATGTGTTTTTAAGATCTAGTACATAATTTAAAATAAGTTTCTAGAAGAAAACAAATAAGTTTGTGGTCCATGAAATTTGAATCTAATTTTGTTATGATAAAGGAAATGCACGTTGTTTATAATAATTTTCTTACATTCATAGGTTGTTACTGGAGTACTTCGAAGAACAGATGAGGTGAGCTTGTAACAACACATTTAAGCTTTTACTTTTTATCATTCTTTTGTCTTTTGCTCCTCATGATGCATACGTACATATTTATATATATGTACGTATGTATGTATAAGTATACACATGCATATATATGATGTACTGAGGATTGAACCCAGGGCTTTGGGCATGCTAGATGAGCACTGTACCACTGAGCTACACCTCCAACCCTTTATTCATTTGAGACATGGTTGTAATAAGTTACCCAGGCTGGCCTTGAACTTGTAGTTCTCTTACCTCAGTCTCTGGAGTCTCTGGGATTCCAGGCATAGACCACCATGCTCAACTCCTGTGTTACAGTTTCAATCCAGTGCAAATGTGATAGAATTTGATTTTTGAACAGATGATATAATACTGTTCCTCTGTCATAGGTCATTCTCATGAACCATGGTGGACTTCCTGTGTTGGTAATCTGGAGTACCATAGCATTTTAACAGCAGTTTGTACTATATAAAAATTTCCTGTAGAATCTTTTCTTCAAGGAATTCTTTCATCAATTAATAGTGATGTGTTCATATAAGAGGGACCAGATAGCACTGAAATGAATGAACTAGGCTAATTTGGTTGAGGGTGAGCACAAGGACCTGAGTTTGATCCCCAGGATCCATGTAAAATCAGCTGGGTGTAGTCGGTGGTGCTGCTGGTAATCCCAGTGCTGGCTGGCAAGGAGAGCTGACTTTGCAGGTTTCAAGCCCTGGGTGAGACCTTGTCTAAGAAAAATGTGGACAGTGCCTAGAGAACAGGATGGGAAGTTGCCCTCTGGTCTCTTTGTGTGTCCCAAAACCTTACCCTCTGCCTGTGCACAGACAAATGTGTATGCATACACAAGAATGATCTAGATATAGAAATATCTACATCTTTAGATCTTAGAAATGTTAAATACAAAGTAAGTTTCTAAAAAAAGGTGATACATATTTTTATATGGTTTTAGAATGCAGAAAACAGTACTGTCACTGTGTGTTATTTGGTGTGTAAGTATATAGTAAGAAAAAATAATGTAGTTGGAAAAGAGTCATACCAACCTAGCATAATGATTTCCTCAAAGAAGAGGCAGGAGAACAGGATCTCAAAGGACTTCATCTGTCTCTCTGCCTGATTATTTACTTATTAATTTTTATTTTGCGATCCTATTTCTTAAAATATCAGAAGCAAAATGGTAAATGTTCTTAAATCTGAGTTGTGGGCTTATGGGGTTTTGTAATATTTCATTCATTGTCCTGTCATAGCTAAAACTATTTAAGTAGAAACAGAGGGTGGATTGAAAATCGTCTTTTGGAGTCTTTAAGTAACACTGTATCTGTGACATTTAGTTAAACCCCTAGTCTGTCATTAACTGACAGCTGTTTGACTCACTCTCTTTGCCCTGTTTGTATTTGAAGAAGCTTTTGAAACACTGTCACCTGTCACTGGTCACTGTAGAAACAGGGATTTTTAGTTGAATTACCTGTGTATTTCTTATCTAGTGTGATCGCTTAGTGTGACTCTCAGGCTGGGCAATTGCTCCAGTAGTCGTAAGATTGTCGTTATCTTAACCCAGTTTCCTATAAAGAACTGCACTTACTGAGTACCCAAATCTGTCTTCTAAATTCCGAGTCATTGTGTTTCCATGGCCTGCTGTGTTTTGGAAACTGCTCACTTGGAGCATTTGCTTGCTGGCCTAGGGATGGGGAATGGAGATGAGAAGGAAGACACAGGCCAGACTCTGTCATAGAGGACACACATATGCCTCTCTGTTGAACTTAATTTTCTGATTATAACAGTGAAACTTTCTCTTCTTTTTGTTCTATCAGGCTACCTTCAGTAAGATTCCAATTGGATTTATCCCGCTGGGACAGACCAGTAGTTTGAGTCACACCCTCTTTGCCGAAAGTGGAAACAAAGTCCAGTAGGTTGTCAATATGGGATGCTAACGTTTCTGGATGATAGAGCCTAGGACTGAAAACCACATGCATGATAAAGTCGACTGATTGTTTCCTTTAAGTACACATGGTGACAAATAGCAAGTCTTTGTGGGAACTGAACTGTTAGCCTTGGCTTCGTTATCCTGGTGACGTAGGCAGGTAAAACAACTAAGTACAGTCACGTCCTTTTGTGACTGCCTGGAGTGGTAGGTAGTTGGATATAGCAGACAGGAAAGGCAGTGAAGTCCTGACATCTAAACTAAATTGCTGAGAATCTAACAGTGTCTTTGGGAGTCAGGCGAATTGTTGTTTTAGTAGTTCTTTTTTCTTGAAAGCTTTAGGGAACAAAGCCCAAATCCTTCAAAAAGGTAGTGATCTTGAATTTGAGGCCTGGCTTTCACAGCAATTAATAATATAATCTTGAGCAAATGTTGTCAAAAGACATAAGTAAATGGAAAGTGTTGGGGAAATCATTACACAATATGCAGTGTAAGGTTTGTGACAGTTAGATGTCAGGAAGTAAATATTTGCTGAATGAATTAGTTAAAAATTTCTCAGAATTTTTTTCTTGCTATAACCTTCTAAGTCAATAATAATGATACTCAAGTGACTTTTTTATTTGAGTTAAAAAAAGTTTTTTTCTGCTTTAGAGTGTTTTCTTAGACTGGTTCTTATAGATTGACTTTCCCTGTTAGAATTTTGAGGGCCAACAATTATATCTTTTAACAATTCTGTGCTGTTCATAAAAGCCCGGGTACATATAAGAAAACCCAGGCATGCATATAGATATTTATCAGCCCCTCATTCTGATTTCTCTCAGGTGCCACAGGATTCTTCAGCCATTCTCCAGTCATCTTGAGGCCTAGCAAACAGGGAAGTCTTTTAAAGGGTCATACTGTTTGGTCATAGGTTAGAATTTTTGAGGGGCAACAGATAATGACTGATGAATGACTCAAGCATTTTTGCTGATTTGATATAAATCCTATACAGTTTAGACTTGACTCCTTTAGTGAGCTTGTCTTTTCTTGATCAGTGGAGATTATTGAACAGCTTTAGCCAGCATTGCCAATAGCATGTCAGTGATCAGAGATAGGCTGTTTTCCTTTCAAAACCCTTGTCTGTCCGAAAGCCAATTTACACTCACATGTGGATACCCCAGGATCTGAGATAGTGTTCTGCTTTTTTGGAGCAGTTTTTCCATGTTCTCAAACTACTGTTATTGCTGCTTCTATTTATAATTTAAAGATTAATAAAATCTAATCTATAAGCATGCCCCAGGGCCCTTAGGTAATCAGCAAGTCTGCCATGGGCTCAGAATTTTGCAGACTTTTTAACATGGCTGTTGCCTGCGGCTATTTAAAAAGAACAAAGCTTTGCCTTTGCCCTGCTGTCAAAATTTCTTGTCACATAATTATTAAAGAAGAAAAAAGTCTTTTTTTTTTTGGAATGTGGCCTGTTGCAGGTAAATAATCCTAAATGCCAGGCTACAATGCTTCTTTATTAGAATTTGAATTATCGTTAGAGAATGATACATTTGAGCTTGCATTTTTGTTGTCTTCTGCCAATTTAGAGATGCAATTTAATGCAAAAAGTCTTTTTGAATTGTAATAGTTTGGGTTCTTTTTAGGTCAGTCTCTCTAAGGCTCTTTCTAAGGCTCTCCCCATTTGCCAGGTGATGTGTACATTAAGTACAGTGCACACATGATCTATAATGCTTCTTTCATAACCCATACACCACTCGGACAAACCAGCCTAGACTTGGGAGCATGCTTCTTGCTTTCTCCAAGTCAGATCTCAATTTTTAAAACTTTGCTACTCACTCCCCAGGCAACATCTATATTGAAAGGAAAATAATGGGTTCACAGATAAATATGGGTATTTTGCCTGCATATAGAATTTCTGATGCCCAAGGAGACTAGAAGGGGGCACTGGATCTCCTGTAACTGGAGATACAGATGGTAGGACACCTCATGTGGGTACTGGGAATTGAACCAGGGCTCTTTGCAAGAGCAGCAAGTACTCTTAACTACTGAACCATCTCTCCAACCCACAATGGCTTATACTACATAAAAGGAAAAAGGCCTCCAGACAGCACAGCACTGTTAGGTATAGTCAGCAACTGAAACTCATGTATGGATGGCAGGAATGCCAGGTAGTGCAGCCTTAATAGGAACTATTGTGGCTGTTTCTTATCAAATTAAACATAAGTTTGTCACACTTTTTAGGCATTTACCTAAGAGAAATGCAGATATACAGATCCATACAACAACTTAAACCTTATTTGTAGAATCTGTTGCTAGTTGCCAAAAAGCAAGAATAGTGCCAATGTAAACCAACTGATGTACCAATTATGGTACATCTGTACAGCACAGAGCTACTTAACCATAGAAAGAAACTATCTACCATGTCTACCTTGTTGATACAGTCAGTGGCATGAATAATCTCAAACTCATGCTTTTTCATTCTATTATATGACAATTCTACAAAAGATTAAACCGGACATGGTAATTGCCAGGAATCGATAGTGGTGGGAGTGGGATGGCTGCAAAGATTTATGAGGGACTTGGAGGGATATTAGAAATATTTATTTTGGAGATGGTGTTGGTTATATGAATAAATTGACAGAAGGTATGGACGGGCATGCCAACAAGGACAGATTGAACTGCACGAGGCTTCCACCTCAGTAAGTCTGCTTTTCGAAAAGCAGCTGGTCCTTCAGCTTCCAGGGTTGCACTGGGGAGCTCTGCTGGAAGAGCAAATGGAACGCCGACAGCAGAGTTTGCCCAGGATGCACAAGGCCCTGGGCCCGATCTCAGCACCCCAGTGGAAAGACAGAATAACTGTCAACTCTTGGACCTGAACAGGCAGGAGGACACCAGCCAGCCAGACGCCCCATGGTTGAAGAAACAAGTGGGAACACTGAGTCTTGACTTCCAAGGCAGAGACTCGTGAATGGAAGCAGCTGTGGCAAGCAGTGCTGATGTAGGAAAACCCGAGGCTCTGTGTGGTCACTGAGAATGCCAGCCTCCTTGGCACCTGGCCTTACGTAAGGATTTCCTATAGTACTGAGAGATTTACCTCCAGGAGTTTGCTGGAGACTCCACACTAAGTACTACAAAGGGGGAAAGGAAGAATTCTGGGATACTTGGAAGCAGTCTTCTTCTTTTGCAAGTCTGCATCAGGAGCAACTGTTTAGTCAGAGCCCCAGCTTCTAGAATAGTGTTGGAGCTCCACAGGGATTGCTGGACTCCAGCTGGCTCTAGCCTTCCACATGGGAAATAACCCAACTCCAACCTACTCTTCAGTCCTTCCCTAACTTATGGGGTAGAAAGGGTTGAAGATCAAAATGGAAAGGGAACTGGATAGTCAGAATCTGTGCAGTTGTACAATATGCTGCTAAATAACATGTACATCAAGGAAGAAGTCTTGAGAAATTTTAAAATATTTGAACTAAATAAAAACAACTCCCAAAAATATGTGGGAGGCATTGATGGTGGTTAGAGGAAATTTAAAGCATAGTATGCATATTAGAACAGAAGGCAGAGAAAGATTAAGTGTGAAGGCACACTGTAACATACGCCTGGGAAGGGGAGTCAGGAGGAGTGTGAGCTTGCCACCAGCCTGGCTGCACACTCAGACACTGTCAGGGAGAGGAGGAAAGTGAGTTAAATCTAGAATTAACAGAAGGAAAGAAGAATTTAAATCCAGAGTAAACAAAGAAAAATAATGAGATTGAAAACAGATGTCAACAGAAATGCTGGTTCTTGGAAATAATAAATCTCTAGCCAGGAAAAAGAAAAACTAGAAAGGACACAAATGATTCATTTTGGTGATGAAACAGAAGACGTCACTGCAGAGCCTACAAACATGAAAAATGTTCTAAAGGAAAAGTATGATAATGCTAGGTCCATAAGTTTAATAACCTTGGAACAAACCAACTCCTTCAAAGACGGTTTGGCATAGCTCATACAAGAAGAAATAATTGGCAAGTGGATTAATTCATGCAGACAGTGGAGTCTCATTCAGTGCTGAAAGGCAATGAGCTATGGAGCTCCAGAAGAACAGAAATTTGGATGCATATCATCTAGTAAAGGAAAACAGTCTGGAACAGGCTACACTATGTGGCTCCAGCTGTTAGATCTGGACTAGGTAAAACTATGACTGTAAGAAGGGGAGGATGTTAGAGCTTGGATGGTGCAAAGACATTTGTGTGGTGGTAAAATTACTTTGTATATACTACTGTGGTGGGCACGTGTCATTAACGTTTGTCTCAACCCATTGAGATTGCAACTATGATCAAAACTGGATTATGAATGACAATAATAAGTCAATATAAGTTCTTCAGGTGTAACAAATGAGCCAACTAGTTTTGGAGGTGGTGGGAGGAGATGATAATAGAACAGCTGTGTTTGTAGGAGGGGAAGGGATTGTATAGGGAAATTCTGTACTTGCCTTTAATGTTCCTATGGACCTGATCTAAGATGGCTCTAAAAAAGGAGGTTTGGAGGTTTATGTAAATTTACTGGATTTGATCTCTAGCAACACACACACACACACACACACACACACACACACACAGAGAGAGAGAGAGAGAGAGAGAGAGAGAGAGAGAGAGAGAGAGAGAGAGAGAGAGAGAGAGAGAGAAAGTTTAAAAATAAGCATAGTCCTGTCAAACTTCAGTAACTTGATTAAGCAAGCACTAGAGATGTGTTCTAGTTTCTCCTGAGTTTGGTTGACATCAGCATATACTATCTCTCACCATTAATTCTAATTATATGGTGATCCTATACCCCATCATTAACTTCGTTCCAGTAAGGTGAATATCTACAGTGTATTGAAACATACCATATAAGTTTCATAGTGATAATCAGAAAACAAGTAAAATTAAAAAACTGGACACAATTGGATGCTATGAGAAACCAAGTTATCATTTAGAAAACTGTTTTTTAAAGCTGTTGTTTTAATGGTGGGGGGGGGTGACTGGTGTGATGTATACCATGAATCACAGCAGTCAAAAGGCAGAGGACCACTGTGAGTTCAAGGTCAGCCTGATCTAGATAGCCAGTTCAAGGTCAGCTGGGGGACAGAGTCGTACCCTATTTAAATAAATAAGAAAGAGGGAGAAGGGATGTAATTTAGTTGGCAAAACGCTAGCAAGCGTGAATCCCTGGGTTCCATCTCTAGCATGAAATAAACCAGTCGTGATGGTGCACATCTGTAATCCCAGCACATCTGTTGCACACGATGACATCTGTAATGCACTCAGCACTGGGCAGATAGAAGCAGGGAGATCAGAAACTGAAAGTCAGAAACTGAAAGTCATCTTTGGCTGCAGAGTGCCAGACTAAGATACATGAGACCCTGTCTCACGGTTTTAAAAGAGTTAAATGTTTATCTTGGCTTTCTTTCTCTCTCTCTCTCTCTCTCTCTCTCTCTCTCTCTCTCTCTCTCTCTCCCTCTCCCTCTCCCTCTCCCTCTCTCTCTCCCTCTCTCCCTCCTCTTTCTTTTCTTTCTTTCTTTCTTTTTTTTCCAAGACAGGGTTTCTCTGTTTAACAGCCCTGGCTGTCCTGGAACTTGCTTTGTAGGTCAGGCTGGCCTTAAACTCACAGAGATACACCTGCCTCTGCCTCCTGAGTGCTGGGATTAAAGGCGTGCACTATCACACCTGGCTGATTTTGGCTTTCTTATGTGACCTGTGTTATAGTATCCAGATTGTTAATGAGGGAAAGGTTCTTTTTATACAATAGAAGATAAATTAGAAAGAATGGTGGAAGATACAATTCAGTTTTTTTTTTTTTAGTTTGCAACTCAGTAAATCTTGGTAATTATTTTCACTGGTTGCCATCATTACCAAAAGACAGCCAGGTGTTCTTTATCTTCTGGTGGAAGTACATACTACCACACAGGGATTATTTATTGATACAAAATCTCAATTGATAGAAAATTATAGCTATACTCAGAAAATACATAAAGTAGACATATATACTAGGGCCTTACACATATAATAAATAGTATAGAGCTATTCATTATCCAAGCCAATTACTAGGTCAATAACAACGCAGCCAACTTCACCTTACCAACTCCTCAGCCTCCAAAGAGAACTACTTCCTGTATACTCATGCCTATATACCTTTCTGTGTCCTGCCATCTTACTTCCTCTCTTCACCCAACTGCATCACTTCCTCTTTCCGCCCAGCTCTATTACTTCCTGTCTGTCTGTCCAGACCTCCAGATCACTATAGTTAACTAGCACTGGGATTAAAAGTGTGTGCCACAACATTTGGCTCTGTTCTCAGTATGGCCTTGAACTCACAGAGATCCGGGTGAATCTTTGCCTCCCGAATGCTAGGATTAAAGACATGTGCTACCACTGCCTGACCTCTATGTTTAATATAGTGGCTGGCTTTTTCCTCTGATCCCCAGATAAGCTTTATTGGGGTACACAAATAAAATATCACCACAAGTAAGATTGATCATGAGTTGATAATTGTTGAGTCTGAGTGAGGAATATACATGAGTTCTCTGCAGTTTATGTGCTTGAAATTGTAGAGAATAAACTATTGTTCTCAGTAAATGCTGACTGCCTGTTATTTGACATGCATTGTGCTGATGTCGAGTTTTCATTGGTCAGTCCACTGAACTGACACTAGCTTTGTGGACCTCGTGTTCTCCAGGAGGAAGCAGATGGTAACGTTAGTAAGTACAGACTGTGGTGAGAAAGGACAGTAACAGTTTGGTAATAGTCACAGTGAAGGACCTTCCACTAGGCTGGAAGGAGTGGGACCCTCTGACGTGGTGTCATCTGCCGGATTTGAAGGATGAGAGTAACGGGCTTGTAATGGCTGCACCTAGGGCATAGGAGGGTTGATGGCCATTCTGAGGAGGTCCCTGATGTGGGTCTACTCATTCTCTCCTATGAGAGCAGATGTTTTCCTGTCTAGCCACTTATTGTTTCTCTTGTTGAGCATCTGTTGTGTATTTATATGTCCCTGACTTTGAATTTAAAGTGCAAATTCTAGGCTTGTTTACCGATCTGGCATAATTCTGTATGCCCTGTGTGTGTAATATATAGTATTTACTTTTGATGGTTTTTTTTTTTACATGTAGTTTTTTCAAGAGATTGTCATAACGTGGGTAAGAATAGTCTTGTATCTTGAATGAAAGAATCAACAGTGAAAATGAAACATGAAAAACATCCTTGTAATCCTGGAAAATAAGGAAATATGTCTTGGGTCCTGAACTATAGTTTGCTGTAAGTCCTGTCCTTTAGTTACCATCTGGCTGTTGGAGAAGAAAGAAAAAAAAATTTTTTTTGAAAATGGCTAAATTTCTTACACGGATTAAAAGGTACTGTGTTATATTATGTATTTTAAGTACCATATTTTCCAATAATAGGCACAGTGGAGTGATTCAGTAAATGTTAAGTAAACAAATGACCAGTAACTTATGTAAGCTCCAAATCTTTCTCTGTGAATCTCTCAGAACATTGTACTGTTCTGAGTTAGTAATTCTTTCACATGTTTTCTTCTGCCTTCTTAATATTATTTCAGAAGACTAGCTTTTCCTGACTGCCCTCCTGGGATTCTGAGTGTATGAGTGTGGGTGTGTATGCACACATGTGCCTGCTGTGCACTCAAGGAGGTGGTGTTTACCTTTGACAACAGGTTCCTTTCCATGTTTTCCCTGTTTAGACACATTACAGACGCCACACTTGCCATCGTGAAAGGAGAGACAGTTCCACTCGATGTCTTGCAGATCAAGGTAAAATCTTTCCTTCAGTTTTTAAAAAAGGTATCAAAGTAATAAGCACAGGTTAAAGAAAATAAAGTTTTAACAGTTCACATGGGAATATGATGAACATGGCATTCCTTTTCTCTTCCTATCCCCAGAATTAGTCTCCAGAGAAAAGCATTATTCATGATTCTGTTATCATTAATTAATGTGTTTATGATCCCATTTTAAATACTGTTGTTGTTGGGGCTGAACATACAGATAAATGATAGAATGTGTGTTTACCTGTATGTGGTCTAATCCCTAGGACCTCACCAAAAAAGGTAATTGTGATAAAAGTCGTGTGGTATAAAATTTATAACTGTGGTCATTCTAAGTCTGCACTTAGTAGTGTTAAATGTATGATGTCACCATTTGATACGTTAGCTTTGAACTTACCTCTTGGCCTCTTTGTTACGTACAAAAATTCCTCTGTTTCACTTCCTAATATAATTATATCTAGTTTTAATTCCTCTACCTACTACAAGAAATCCATCTACTTATGGTAGTTTTGAGCACTAGAAGGGCCCCTGAGGCCCGCCATTATGCTGTATGCCTGTAATCCCGACCCTCTGTAGGAGCACAAGGATGAAGGGTTCAAGGTCAGCTTTAGCTACACTGCAAGTGGAGACTAACCTGTACCACATGAAACCCTGCCTTTGAAAGGGGAAACAAAGACTGATGAAGTACTTAGGGCAGTGACTCATTTCTGTCCCTGTTGAAACGCTGGCTGCATCTTTCTTCCACGCTCTGCGACAAGTGAACGGTTTCTCATGTCTTGCTGGTGTGACTGGTCCTTGTCCTTCAGCTCACCTGGTTGTCTTGTAATCTCAGCTTTCACAAGAGCTTAAGAAGTGTTAGGACTTTGTAGATTGTCTGTCCAACCTTTCTCACTTAGGGTGTGAACAAGGTTTTCTGTAGCTTCCTGAATCTTAGAGCTCTACATTTTTCTGTGGAGCTGTGTAACATTTTCTTATTTGTAGATTTGTAGAGGATAATTTGATTTAGAGATATGTTTGTTGGCTGTGTCAATGAACGGGCATAGGAGCAGTTATACCTCACAGCATACTGGGCACTCAGACTTTGGTCTTTAATTACTTCTATCTTAAAAGTAACAACAAAAACAAACATCTACCAGGACTCAGTGAAAGAATGGTTTTCAAAGGATGAGTGTCAGGTAAGAAAACTCTCAAAAATTGATGGGGACATCACATAAAGATGTTAAGAGCCAACCGATTGGTGTGTGGGTATCAAAACTATTAACTGTGGATGGATTATAATGTCCTACATAAAAATAAGGAGTTCCTGAGGTCCACGTGATATTACAGAAGAATTACCATGTTGTAAATGTAGAAGGAATGATAGTATATTAATGTTATTTTTCAGTCACCATTTTGGTAATTGATTTTTGGACAAGATCATCAGTAGAAACTGAATGTAATGGATAGAAATCTATTGGGAAACAAATCTGCAAGTATTGTCAGAATACTTAGACATTAAAAGGGGCAAATATATATTTGAAATAGAAATATCTGGCATATGCTATTTTATCTGATCAGGAAGAAAACTGACCGTATCTGCCTTCTGACAATGATATCATATCACTGTATAGTCTTCTGCCCCAAATGTCAGCTAATCTAAATCGAATCAAGAAATAGTAATCAGAAAAATCCAAACTGTAGGTAATTCTAAACATTTAGACTGTCCTCAAAAAATGTCAGTGTTAGAAAACCCAAAGAAAGTAAGTGGTCTGTTCAAGATGGAAAAATAGGATTCTAGTAAAGAATCCTGGATTTGAAGAATGAAAAACAGTCGTAATCATGGACAGTGTAGGATGAGTAGATAGCAGCACATGGGCTGTATTTTAGGTGCTGCATTCCCACCCATGTGAGTCCTTACTGGGGAGGTAATTGCTGAACTGTTCTGGGCTGGTGTCTATAACTGCAAACCTAACAACATTACAAAACATACATGGGGGCCAGAGAAAGAGCACTAGCTGTTCTTTAGAGGATCCAGGTTTGGTTTTCAACACTCACATGAGCTCAGAACAAACTACAGCTCCAGGGAATCTAATGCCCTCTTCTGGCCAACATGGGCACTGCATACATGTGGCACACAAGCATGCAAATACATACATAAATAAAAGTAGAACAAAAGTAAAAACAGAAGTATAAAGAGAAGACTTTGGCAATGGTGACTTTAGGTGAGAGGTATACATAGTGTTCACTGTACTGTTTATGATTTTGCTTTTATATTGTTTTCTAAAATAAAAAATAGGGGTGAGGAAGAAATGGTTGATTAGCAATTTCTAAATTTTGGTCAGTATCCTTTTAAAATTCTAGAAAAAAGATATGCTTATTTCGATAGGAGTTAAGCAAGTATTATTTCTTCATCTAACTTAAAAACAAACAAAACAAAACAGAAAACAGTAAATGGCTCAGACGGCAGAGCTGCAGAATTAAATCATGCTACAATGGTGAATGAACCCTGTGTGTTTCTCACATCTGACCCGAAGATGTGCCAACTCCAATCTGGAGACGCGTTTAGTAGTCACTCACTTTATGATTTTATAAAACTTTTAAGGATCTATATACTGTGCCATGATCTCAACTTTAACCCTGAAAGTCAATGTTATACTATTTGAGCATCCCTAATCTGAAAATCAAAATGCCAAATGCTCCAAAATTTGAAAACCATGTTTTTGATTTGACATTAGGAATTTTCAACCAATGGTTTTTGCAAATATTCAAAATTTGAGAAACTCCAAAATGGGGAACATTTCTGACCTTATGCTTTTAGGCAAGGGACACCTAACCCATATGCAGTTTTCTAGTACATCTTTATAATTGGTGAATTGTTGTGGAATATTAGTTTAAGATGTGTTACATTTGTTTATGTTGTGGAATATTTGTTTAAAGATGCAAAGATGTGCCGGGCGGTGGTGGCGCACGCCTTTAATCCCAGCACTCGGGAAGCAGAGCCAGGCGGATCTCTGTGAGTTCGAGGCCAGCCTGGACTACCAAGTGAGTTCCAGGGAAGGCGCAAAGCTACACAGAGAAACCCTGTCTCGAAAAACCAAAAAAAAAAAAAAAAAAAAAAAAAAGATGTGTTGCATTCATTTATGTTGCATTTGTTGGACTCTGTAAAGCTATGAAAACACCTGATGATCTAATAAAGAGCTGAACAGCCAGTAGCTAGGTAGGAGAGGGATAGGCAGGACTGCCAGGCAGAGAGAATAAATAGGAGGAGAAATTTTGGCTGGAGAGAAGAGGGAGAGGATTGAGAAAATGAGGAGAGGAGGACACCAGGGGTCAGCCACCCAGCCAGTCATGGAGTAAGAAGAAAAGAAAGATACATAGAATAAAGAAAGGTAAAAAGCTCAGAGGCAAAACATAGTTAAAGAGAAAGAGGATAATTTAAGTTAGAAAAGCTGGCTAGAAATAAGCCAAGCTAAGGTCAGGCATGCATAAGTAAGAATAAGTCTCCGTGTATTTTTTGGGGAGCTGGGTGGTGGGCCCCTGAAAGAGTTTAAAAAAATCAACAACAGTGAATTTACAAGTTTACAGCCAAGTCTCCTTTAATTTTTCTTCATGCAGTGATGTCTAGACTTTACATCATGATCTCATTAATCATAATCTAAATTGCAATTGATCTTCAGCATGTAATACAACTAAGTTGTTTTCACAAAACAGAAGGACTATGATCAAAGGATAACTAGTAGAGATTGTTATCTATAAAGACATTGTTGTAAAATATGATTATTACCAAAGGAGGTGAGTCAGGAGTTTTTTTTTAATAACTCAGTGATTAAGTATTTGTTATATATTTATTAGAAGTGATATATTGCAAAGTAAATTGAATTTAGCTGGAAATTCTTGCTGTGCTTGTAAATGTTTCTTGTCTCAACCCCCTTCTCTCATATACTGATTTTGTAAATTGATGTCAGATTTTTTCACAATCTCTTTATATTAATGACACAGCCCAAGCAGAAAAATTTTAATCAATTCTTAGAAAATGTGGAACAGTAGCTTCTACCCTAGTTTCTGAGAAACCAGTTTAGTTTAATTGATTTTTATCCTCGTCTTATTTCTGAAAATTGCTTTCAGAATGTGAAGAAAAATCTCTAGACAAAGCTTAATGCCATAAGCATTATAGGCAATGCTTGATGGCAGTCCTTCCTTCCACAAGCACCACAGCCTCTTAATGGGAACTGACGAGAATCCAAAAACACAAGAAATCATGAACTATAATAGTATCGGATTTAGCTTGTTCACTGTTCAGCATGTGCTCACATCCCATTGAACATTCAGTTTGGTGAGGAAGTCAAGATGTATTTCTTCCTAAGAAGTATTAGAAAAAACCACAGGTAGGTAGGCAAGAAACCATGTTGGGCTTCATCTTCAAAACATAGCCAGAGGCCAGCCCCTCTTCTTCAGTCTCTTGTTCTCACCCTGGTGACCTTCATCTTAGTGCAGAGCTCTCTGACTGTGACTTTGCCTCCACATGGGCTGTTTTCAACAACCAGTGTGTGATCACAAGTTAGAGCACATCACTTCTCTGATCAAAGTCCTCAGTAGTGTCTTTTCCTTGAATAAACGCCAAGGTCATTCAGAGGCCTTTAAGGTCTTTAATCTGGTGCTCCTGGCCTTATCTGGATTGTACTGATTTGGGTCTCTCTTCAAATGACACTCATCAACGGCATCTTCTCTCATCTCCTATATCAACTAGTAGTTTGTCCTCTTAGCAGTATCTTGGAATACTTCTTTTGGTTCCACCGGCCTCTCATCATCCTATTGTGGCTTTTCTCTTGTTGAAACCTAGAAGGAGGCTTAGCAGAAACCCTGCCTAACTGGCAGTGTTAGCTCTCCCTGGTGGTTGCTGATGCCTCTGCTAGGCCTCTACCGGGCTCATATGTGAATTTCTTTTCATATACCTCCCCATGACATTGTATTTGAGGTTGGAAATCTGGTTTGGCTCCATTTCTTTGAAGTCTTTCTTTAGTTCTCAGCCTAAGTACTCACCAGAGCCTCTTCATACCTGAGCACCTTAGCCCCGGCCCACAACTCTCAGAGGAAGCACTCTCTACTTCGCACCCAGAGACAAACATGTCCTTGCTATCTATACCAGTCAGCCGGTCGCCTCACCCGCACCTCTCTGCTTGCTCTGCTCTCTCTCAGTCTAGTTCCTTCTCCCCATTGCATGTGTGTGTACATAGACTTGAGAATCCAGCCTGCCGCATGAGCAGGTACACACTAAAGGGGTAAGAGGTCAGTGTCTCCTTCTTGTGCAGTTCTCCTGCTCGTGGGTTTCTCTTACAAATCCCCTTGCTTGGCTCTGACACCGTGGAATGATGCTGATGCTGGGATTGAAGGAGCCCTGGATCCCATGAGCACAAGATGCAATGTGCTTTCTCCAGGCCAGCAACTTCTACTGCCAAAGATCTCCCCTCCATCCCCCACCCGGGTCTTAATCTTAGCTTCTATTAGCCATGGCAGAGAATTGGTGGTATGGGAGAATCCAAGTTGGTCCTTCTGTCTTTCAGCAATTATAGAGTTGTGTGTAGTATCGTACCTCTTAGAATGTGGGGCCTTATATCTATCAGTTTTCAGCATTGCAATTCAGCTACTCAGTTTTACAGCTAATATGTTCCCTTGCCAGCAGATTCATGAGATTTAATACAAGTGTGATCATTCAAGCACTCTGACCGTGTGTTCATAGGGTTGATTGCTTTAATACATAAACTGTTTGGTTTGGTAAGAAGAACATTTTCTAAATACTTACGAATTTACTATATTCACAAAGCTAAATCACTTGTATCTAACTTCCAGGGTGAAAAGGAACAACCTGTGTTTGCAATGACTGGCCTCCGATGGGGATCCTTCAGAGATGCTGGCGTCAAAGTTAGCAAGTAAAGGATTGCTTACTGGGTTGATATGTGATGAGTCTTTAAAAGTTTTATTCCATCCTGCTTTTGAGGTTTTAAAACACACTTGTCTGCGAGTAAATCTTCTGGGTCAGGAAGCTGAATTTGGTATTGATAATGAAATAGGAGCAACCAGGTAAGAGTCTGGAGTCTGTAGGCTGAAAGGACAGGGAAGTTCTATAAAGAGAAGGGCATGTCTAATTTGACACATTTAGCTTAGGTTCAAGCTACGTAGAAGGAGGAACTGGCATTGCTTATTATACAGCAATATGCTTAGCTGAACCCCAACGCATGTTGTCTGCGCCTCGGCCTTGGGGAGCCCTTACAGTCCTAGTTGGTCAGCAGACTTTATGTGAGCTGTTGTTTGAAAATGCACATGGGTGGGCTGCTCCTCTGAAGGGAGAAAGGTGGGTGTCTGGCTTTGCTGACTGGAAGAACGGGCTCAGGAGGAGTGATTAGTAGGCCAACGCTGTCCTTCATGGGAATAGACTTAGTTTTGGAGACTCATGTGGAATGAAATTTCTGGCTAGGAAAGAGGTGTGGAGAGGTAGTGTGGGCCGGCTTCCTGAGGCAGGACTGATGAAGACATCACGTGAGGTTCATTTCATTCCTGTGGAGGTGTTCTCCTCCCTTGCCTTCAGCCCGGGGCTTACAGTTTAGTAGAGATTACTGAGTTATGATTGATTTCATGTACAGCTCTCTCGTCAAGAAACCTCTCTTGCAGTTCATGGGCCAGACTGCTAAACTTTTACTTTCTTCACAGAGATTTCTCACACGATTCACTCTATTATCCCTGGTAATGAAATTGCCGACAGTGAAATGTCAGTACGAAAGTACTGCTCTATCTCATTACACACTACAGTTTTTAATGCTTCACATCTTTTTATTTGCAAGTGTGCCATGGTTATGTTGACGCCACAAATTACCTTGTGTTTGATCTGTCATCTCAGATTACCACAGCTCCCTGAGAGGAATTGCTTAGCTTTCTCTGAGAAAGTCTGCTCAGAACCAATGGCTTTCCAAAGTGTTCGGATCACCAGTTGGGCACTAACACAGGTCAGCTGTCTTAGGAATAGCTCATGTACCTGCTGCATATTTTGGCTGGCTTCTGAACAATGTGTTTCAAAGTCTGCAGGTGGTCACATAATTCCTTGGGTAGAACTGACTGCTGAGTCACTTTTGGTGTGAAATAAGAAACATTCCCTTGCCCACCATAGGAAGACTATAAGCAGAGTCCAAATTTACTACTTGAAAAGGTGCAAGGAACTGCTGATACTTTAGAAATAAACCACCTGAACCAGGGTATTTTTTTTAGTTGTCTAATTGGGAAAAGGAATAAACTATAAAGGGCTTCAAAATATCGCAAAATATCAAATATCCAAGGCCCTCATTAATACCCTCCCAGTATTAACCTGAATGATAATTTAGAATGGCTACACTTTAGCTTTATCTGACTTCATTATTCTAGGACTTTGGGCCTAACTTCCTGTCCATCCCTAATGACCAGTTCTGGATTTCTATTATTGAGCCTTGCCCTTTGTCTGCTCTATACCTCTTCCTACCTAAAGTGATTTTCCTCCCTCTTGTATATGTCTAGATTCAGTTCACTCCTCGTCACTTTCTGCTCCACACTTCTACTTTATCCTGTGTGTTTTATTTCACAGCATGTTTTTTTTCTTTTTCTTTTTTGACTTTTCTTACCATTAAAGAGTGATCAGTTTATACCATGACATATGAAATCACGTGTTATTTACTAGTACTTAGGGGCTGTTAACTTCCTTAAATCATAGGCCCAAAGGTAGGAATTTTACACTGTGCCCTTCTGTATGTTTATACTCTATACATCTTTCTCCATATATGTAATAGGAGCTAAATAAAGGCCTTCTGACATGAATCAGTCAGCAGCAGTCAAGTAGCATGTTGGTATCGGAGCTAGATCTAAAGAGTGGCATCTATATATATCACTTTCTAATTGCAACCTGGCATCTTCCTCTCTAGTAGCTTTATGCACTTAGCAATATGCAATCAATTTTCACTCTGAGACTTAACACTTGGCATATTAAAGCTATATAACTTGAGTAATGTAAATTATACTGGTTTTTATGAATGTATGTGCATTTTGTGTGAGAGGGGCTTTGGGGTACAGGATCCAGTCCTGTGTCTTATAACACATTAGGTCCTGCAGTATTTATAATACACCATCTCTTTGTGGTTTTGGTGCTTTCTTCTTGTAGCCCTTTTAAATGTATACTCAACCTATTCAGTGGGTAAAAGTCTATATTATAATGACTTGTAAATTTGGAGGTCAAAGAGACTTAGGCTATACATCTCTTATTAACTACAAGGATCTTTCTACCATCTAATTGCGTATTGTTAGGTTCGCCATTAAAATTTAGGTTAAAACTGTATTTATGTTATGATGCAACCTTTAAGCCCCTAGAGCAGCCAATCATAGAGAGGTACAATCCTGATGAATTGATTGTCGTAGATGGTATTTAGAACACTGGTAGATCTTTTCATCTTTTCATCTTGTTTTTTCTCAGGTACTGGTATCTTGGTCCACTGAAAATCAAAGCAGCCCACTTTTTCAGCACTCTTCAGGTAAATGCAATTTACAGTGTAGAACCTGTCCTATGTTAATTCAATGTTTCTGTGTGACATGTATATTTGAGATATTAATTCCTTGCTACAGAGCCATATCACATGTTCCAACACTAAATGGAAGCATTTGATTTATATAATTACAGAAAACATTCTTGTTTTGATAGACAAGCACTCTCTCTATATCTATCTATCTATCTATCTGTCTGTCTGTCCGTCATCCATCCATCCGTCCATCCATCCACCCTCATTCTCTGTATGGCCAAGCCCATGTTTATTTGTCTTGGATACTTGCCTTTGCTACTCATTCACCCACCCTTGCCAGACAAACCTTAAACAGAGTGAGCAGAAAGTCTAGATCATTAATATGTGTATCTATATTAGTACCTGACAATGAACTCAAGATTTGTCATGGATTATAGATAAATTAATTATATGGGAGTGTATATATTATCAATAGGTTTTAAACTGTGTTGATTAAATAAGTGTAGTACTTACTATATTGGACAGTACTACCAATATAGAATACGTCCCTCATCACAAAGTTCTGCTGGGCAGTGCTATATATATAATACGTTAAAAAATAATAAGGTCTGAGGTTATGTGCTTACCAATGAGACATAGAAAAAAGGCTCAACAATTTCATATTAATGAAAAAGCAAATAGGAAAGTCACCCAATAGATAATGTGTTCATCTTTGATGCAGACTATAATTTGGTTGGCTAATCTGAAAATTGGTGTGAGAAACTAGGTTCCATTGTTAATATTTAGAGTTATCTGGTATAATATAAATATACACATACATACATACACACACACACACACATTGAAAAATGTAGCTCTCTTAACCTTCTAAGAAATTCCACTTAGGATAAAAAAATTAAATGGAAAAAACTAAAGTCAGTAAAATGCTTGCAGTAAACACACATAGTTTTAAAAAAATCAAATAGAAACGGCAAGGCCTTTCTATTCCCAAGGCAAACTGATTAGTAAAACGCATTATTATTAAGGAGAATAGTTTCCTGGTGAAGTAGTAACACCTAGGAAGAAATAGTAGCCATATGTTTAAATGGTGGCATTCTAGATCCTATAAACACTCTCCCCTCAGTATTCATCAAGCGCTTATTGCTATGTGATTGGCATACAAAACACAAACTGCACAGGTTTTCTGTCCTCAGGAAGTAATCATGTGCCAGAGAGGAGTGCAGTGGATCAGCGGCCTGACAGATGGCAGGAGAGAAATGTAGATGGGCAAGACAGGAACAGGAGGGCCTCCTAAACTCGCCTGAGGGTCAGGAAGCCTTCTTGAGGGAGGTAGCATTCATGCTAAGTTGGAACTATATAGAACTAGATAAACACCCTTTGGGATAGAGAAATGGGCTGTGTGAAGTCACTGTGATAAAACATGTCATTAATTCAGGCTGGTGTAGTTCAGGGTCTACAAATGGAGCTGGAAGGATAGGGCTGACTTGGGCAGGTAGGTATTATACACAGATCTGCATTGTGGAAAATTGTTTGACCTCAACATGAGCAAGGAGTTGGGCATGAATAGCTATAGACTAAAACATCAGATACAAGATTGACCAAGTCAACCAGCCATAGGGAAAGAGTAGGTGCTGTGGTATAAACTAAAGTTGCTAAGAAGTTGGAAGAATATTAGATTGCCAGATTTCTAGTCTGAGGGGCTAGAGTTTTGTAACTCAGTTTTTTATTAATGTTGATGATATTAGAGTAAGGCCAAGTTTATGGAGGAAGATGAAAGTTTACTTCTGTGGTGAGTGTAGAATATCTGTGGTACGAAGGAGTATAGACACAGTTGTGATGTGTCTGGAACACAGAGAGAGGTTCTAGGATAAAGAAATCCATTTCCATGCTGTAAGAATGTGACTGCCATTGAAAGTATGGCTTTGGTAAAGGTGCCATTAAGAACAGATGGCCAGGAATAGCACAATGGACTGAAAATGCTTAGAAAACTAAGGGAAAAAGTGACTGTACTAAGAGAAAAGCCAAGAGACTAGCACAGCAGCCAATAGAAGAGGGATGTCAAGAGAGAGAGAGCGAAGTAAAAGTTTTAGGAAGCAACAACAGGAGTCTAAATCAGAACAGGGGACTGTCCTCTGAACTTGGGAGCTGCCAAAGGTTTGTCAAGCTCCAAAGTAACGGGGTTAGATTATAGCAAATAAAGCTAAAAAATAAATGGGAGGTCAAGAAATGGAGACAGTCGGCGGTCATGGCACATACCTTTGATCCCAGCACTTGGGAGGCAGAGGAAGGCAGATCTCTGTGAGTTCGAGGACAGCTTGGGCTACAGAGTGAGTTTCAGGACAGCCAAGGCTACACAGAGAAACCCTATCTTGAAAAACAAAACAAAACAAAGAGAGAGAGAGACAGAAAGACAGACAGACAGAGGAAGGAAAATGCAGATAGCAAGGGTAGATTGTTTCTTCAAGAAACTTGACTTTGAAGAAGAGGAGACAAGAAACAGGAGGGCAATAGAACATTGGTTTTTAGATGAACAAATGCCTGTGTCTATATATCCCAAAGCAGAAGGGGAGGATGGGGAGCAAAAAGAAAGGAGACAGAAGAGATGACTAAGTTGGTTAAACCCATACACACACGGAACCCAAGGGAAGGGCTTCTCTTTACACTGAGAAATAGTGCTTCGATCTGGAAGACAGTGACATTGGAGGGATTTAGGACTTTTTCCCTAATGGGCCTGACATGCTTTGACACAGTTGGTCTTCTGAAAAGGAAGCAGGTGATGGATGGTAAAGGTGGACAGATATTTAAATATAAAAGTCAAGAGAATTTGTACTGTTGCATAGTCCCAGAGCCTGAGAGTTGGTGATGTCACTGATAGGCTCCTCTAACTACACAATTCTGTCAATACTCAGGAGGATGCTTCCTCCCAACTCAAATAAATGTTAAGCCCTGATTTAAGGCTCCCTCCCTCCCTCCTCGCTGACACTAATAATAATAATAGATAAAATGTATAAAAATAACTAGTGTGAGAATGTAAGCTTTGAGGCAGTGGTGAGGCATTAGGCTGCATTTGAATTGAGTCTTAGCCAAAGCATTCTGTCCTCCACATGGAGTATGATACCAGCAGTGAAGTAGGCGTTTGATGCAACTGATTTCATTAGGTTTTTGTGTGCCATTGATAAACCAAAGGTAAGTTTATTATGGGACCTCTCTGCTCATTCATATTGATTTCTATTGTTGGGACAAGTAAGTGTGAGCAGTAGTAGTCAGTTCAGTTTGGCCTTCTCTGTTGTATGTTAGGGGAAGTAATACAGACCATAGGTCACTGTGTTCATGACTTTTTTTTTTTTTTTTAATTTTTCGAGTCAGGGTTTCTCTGTGTAGCTTTGCGCCTTTCCTGGAACTCACTTGGTAGCCCATGCTGGCCTCTAACTCACAGAGATCCGCCTAGCTCTGCCTCCCGAGTGCTGGGATTAAAGGTGTGCGCCACCACTGCCCGGCGTGTTCATGACTTTTAAGGCAAAGTTTTAAGAAGAAAAGGAAGCTTGAAGTCTTCATAGTCCAAAGTAGAGAGAACTCTACCCATTGAAGAGAGAATTAGCTTGTTAGAATTCTGACCTTTGCAAAGCAAAGCCCTCAGAGTTAGGAATCAAATGTACATGATGAAACTGTTTCCTTCTTCACTAACAGGAGTGGCCTCAGACTCATCAGGCCTCCATCTCTTACACGGGACCTAGAGAGAGACCTCCCAGTGAGCCTGAAGAGACCCCTCCCCGACCTTCTCTGTACCGGAGAATATTACGCAGGCTCGCCTCATTCTGGGCACAGCCACAGGATGGTGAGCAACATGGAGACTGTGGGTCACAAGCCCTGCCCAGCTTCAAAGGTGCCTTGAAGCAGATGCCCAGAATCAGTTCTAGATACTTCACTGGAGCAGGAGCCAGTGCAGGCCTTCCATTGGAATTCAGACTGCTGGCTGTTGCCAGGGCAGGCTTCAGTGTCGTGTGAACGGGCGCAGTGATTTCTGTGTAGTCCTTGTCACTGACGTCTGTGCTGTTGTGCCTGCTTTCAGTGAGCATGCTTTAGGCATAGAGAACCATTGTTTATCCCCGTGTATAGGAAAGGTAAAGTACAGAGTTGGACAAAGGGCTGAGGAAGCCAAGCACAGCTGTCAGCAGCTCAGCAGTCTGGTGTGTGTGTGTGTGTGTGTGTGTAATGTCAATGGAAACACTGACCCATGTCTGATGGATTCCCACAGCCTTCTCCCGAGAGGTGATCCCAGAGGTCTGGAAAGATATGCAGCTGTCCACCATTGAGCTGTCCATCACCACCCGAAACAGCCAACTTGACCTGATGGTAAGTGCACTCATTTTTTTAAAAAAGAGAATTTGGTGTCTGGGGAAAAATGACAGGTGATTTTCTTGCACTAATTCAGTATTTTTATGTTTTGCTCTGTGGGCATAAAGATGAAAGGATCAAGTAAAGGAGGCTGTAGTGTGCCTTTGAGAAACAATAGCATTGAGAAGTGGTAGCTGAGTGTATTGGGGCACAGGAGCCCGAGGATCTCTGAACAAATATTTGCTCATGTTTGGGTGACCTTTAGGGGACTCAGGACAGAAGCTTTAAAAGTGAAAAGCTTGAAAAAAGTTGAACTTTCACTTGAGTAAACATGCATTATTTTTGTGACTATATTAAATACATAGACTCAGATTCTCCAGGAGAAACACACAGATCTATAGCTATACACATATGGGGGTCTTGTTTGGTTTTGGTGAGACAGGGTCTTGCTATGTAGTATAAGCTAGCCTCAAATTGAGATCTTCCTGTATCAGCCTCCTGAATGGTGGAATTACAGGCCAGTGTGCCATGTGTAGGCTATCATACATGATTTTTGGATACAATCTGTAGACAGTGCACTGTTCAGAGCAGTAGCTATTAGCCTTATGTGGCTATTTAAAGTTCAGAGGATTAAAATAAAGTTTAAAATGCAGTTCCTTAGCCATGGGAGCCATATTCAAATGCTCAATAGCCATATGTAGCTTATGGCTACCATACTAAATGTACAGATATGAAAATTTTGATTAACGTAGAAAATTCTGTTGGCTAGTGCTGTAGACAGTACACTAAAACAAGAAAACACAAGCAGTGAAATAAAGTGAACTGGACTGTCAGCTGATCATATGTTGCCTAGAAGCAGAGAATTGATTTTCTAATTTTAAATGATGGAAAGTCAAAAGAATATTTCATGGTGCACGAGACACGTTTAAGTCACATTTCAGAATCCAAAATGAAGCAATATTGTAACACAGATGTGTTCCTTTATATGTATTTCTCATACTAAACCTTGCATTGCAGGGAAGAGGGCGGAATAGTTGTGACAGAGACTAGGTAGCCCCAAAGCCTTAGATATTTGCTGTTTAGCCATTTCTGGAAAAACCATACTGACCCTAGAATGGAGAAAACTTTAGTTATTTATGTTAATTAACAACAGTGCCAGCATAAGTCATTCTCAATTGTGGGCTAATTACTATAATATATTCAACTTTTATGAAAATGAGAGTAGTCTACTCACTGTTATCCTGGCCAATCAGAAAACTGGCAGATGGAGCTGCAATGTAGTGGGAAGGTTAATCTCAACGTTTATGTTTGGAGTATTGCTTTGTTTTCTACTTGCTTTGTTTTCTACTTACACAAGGAATTTGTATCTCCTGTAAAATATTTGCAAACACAGCCCCCTTTTCTTTCTGAAATAATTCTAGTTGAATTAAAGTACTAAATTCAAAATAATAAGACTACTTAAGTATTGAGTAAAATTTAAATGATTTTTCAGTATAAACTTGGAAAGCCCAGAAGTTTTTCTAAGCATGACACCTAAGGCAAATTTTATATTGATGCATTCATCTACTTATTTAAAAAGATAAACTTCAGAATAGCAGTTAGGGAAAATATTGGAATGTGGCAGACCAGCATTTATTAACTTTCCTTATCACAAACTCCTCAAATAAATCAATAAGAAGCAAACAGAGACAGTGGCCCAAGGGCTAAAAATAGAAAATGTGCCAGGCAACAGTGGCACATGCCTTTAGTCCCAGCACTTGGGAGGCAGAGCCAGGCGGATCTCTGTAAGTTTGAGGCCAGCATGGTTTACAGAGTGAGATCCAGGATAGCCAAGGCTACACAGAAAAACCCTGTCTCGAAAAAACCAAAAGAAAAAGAAAATGCACACAGAGGAAAAATAGCTTATATTTGCTGACTTTATTATGTGGGAGTCATTGTCCTAAGAATCTTACATAAATTAGTTAACTTACTCTCAGATTAATTACATTTTATACTAAGGTTAAAGAAAAAGTGTTCAATGTCGAAGAAACACCAACTGCAATAGTAACTTCTGGATCGCAGTGGTTACACAGCACAGGAGCACTCGGGTGATGTGCATGGGAACAGAGCTCTCTTTTGTCCTTAATGAAACTATAAGCTGTAACCCTCCTATTTTTGGTAGTGTATATAAAGTGTCTAGAACCCATGCATACCCCTTGTCCTGGCAAGCATAGTTGTTTAACTTGTGGGCGTGAACAGTTAAATTCTTAGTGCTCATAGCCCTCCCTTACTTACAGAGAATTCTGAAAACACCATGAATCAATGAGGTTGGAAAGTCCTTTGTTCGGAGGGATTTTTGAAGAGAAGATAAAATTCCTATTACACATTTTCTTTATTCTTAGCCTTTGGCAACAGTGTATTCCCAGTATTTTGCTTGTGTTCTTTTGCCATTGTTCTTTTCTCTGATGACTGAACCTCTATGAATGCACTGAGCTCAGTGGGCATGTGATGCAGCTCTAGATGAGCAGCCCCAT
The DNA here is from genome assembly GCF_004664715.2 of Peromyscus leucopus. Taxonomy (NCBI): domain Eukaryota; kingdom Metazoa; phylum Chordata; class Mammalia; order Rodentia; family Cricetidae; genus Peromyscus; species Peromyscus leucopus. The sequence continues at coordinate 47,146,809 of NC_051065.1, read as the reverse complement.
TCAGAGTGCTAAAGGCTTTTATCTCTGTGCTAATTACAAAGGTATGTGACACTGTACTTCTTATCACTAGTGGAGCACATTCTTTTTTCTTCTTTCTGTTTTCCTCACCACTACAGAGCAAAAAGAATAAAATATTCAGACATTGTAGCTGTCATATAATAGCTTGGAATTTTTATTTATCATTAAAATAATACTTCCACAGTATGAAAACAGCTTTAGGAGTGTAGAATGTCAGAAATTTAATGTCTCTTAAATAAGCATTTTTATTCTTTAACAGCAACACATATTAAATAGATTGATTAAATGAATATTATGCTTTTACCTAATTTATAATCTTTGTATTTACTAATATGGCAAAATGCTCACCATATATGGCTGAGTGAAGAACCAACTTAAAATGATTTTCATGAGGTGGTTGGTTCCATTTTTATTCAAAAAAGAAAAACTGCCATCTATAATTGAGCTTTGTGAATGATGAAGGTAAGGCTCCAATTGTATTTACTCATTTCATTAGCCAGTTGTTGGGGCCAGTTTATTGAAGTGCCACCCATCTTTTCCCCTAGAGCTGGACAAGTGGTTGTGAGCCACTGTAGTGGAATATTTTAAGGTGTGTTACTTTCGTTTATGTTGCATTTGTTTAACTCTGTGAAGCTGTGATACTTTGCCTGTCCAGAACACCTGATGGTCTAACAGAACTGGCCAATAGCAAGGCAGGAGAGAGGATAGGTGGGGCTGTCAGGCAGAGAGAATATATAGAGGAGAGATCTGGGAAGAGAGATAAATCTATCAGCCAGAGAAGGAGGAGAAATCCAGGAGCCAGCCACCCAGCTACACAGCAAGCCATGCATTAAAGGTAAAATTTACAGAAATAAGAGAATGGGAAAAGCCCAGAGGCAAAAAGTAGACAGAATAATTTAAAGTTAAGGAAAGCTAACTAGAAACAAGCCAAGCTAAGGCTGGGCATTCATAAGTAAGAATAAGCCTCCATGTGTGATTTATTTGGGAGTTGGGTGGTAGCGCCCCCCCACCCCCACCCCCGCAACAAAAGATAAAATACCAACAACAACAAGCCACCCAATGAGGGTGCTGGGATCCGAACTCAGCTCCTCTGGAAGAGCAACAAGCACTGCTATCTCCTGAGCCATCTCTTCAGCCCCATGATTTCTATAAATACTTTAGAATGTTTATTAGGTTCCTCATAAAAGTTTTATAAGGTTGCATTGTACATATAGATCAATGAGGAGAAATGGCATTTCTATAGTATTGACCCCTCTGGCGTATCAATGTGATGTATCTCTTCATTTACTGAGGTCTTCAGTATCTCTCAATGAAGTTTTATGGTTTTCTCTATAGTATTTGCCTATTGTTGGTTATCTTACTTTTGATACTGTTATCAATATATCTCTTAAAACTTCATTCTCTAACTGACTAAAAAGACAGACATTAAATTGATTTGTGTGTGTGTGTGTGTGTGTGTGTGTTGATGCTGAATCAGCATCCTAATTAAATTCTTATTATGTTTGCCTATGGGCTCTTTTAGACCTGCTATAGATTTTGCTATATCGACAGCAAACAGTGACAGCTCTGTCTCTTCCTTTACCGTTACAATCCTCTGCCTTTCCTCACCACCCTGTGAGGACTTCAGTGGTGCTGGGAGCCTTTGCTTTGTGCTTGAATGTGATGAAATTTTGCTTATGGGAGCCTTTGCTTTGTGCTTGAATGTGATGAAATTTTTTGATACCTTTTATTAGATAAGTTCCTAATAAAGAGAACTTGATAGGTTTGCTAAGAGCTTTATTAACTTTAAATTTCTTAGACATTAAATTCTATCAAGTATCTTTTCATCATCCCTTAAAACAATAAGCTTCTCACCGCATCTGCCAATATGAGTTGATTTTTGAATGGATATGAGACTATTGGCTAAGATACAGAGCAAGCAATAGGTTTACCTTTGTACATTCAACACTGATCAAAATCTGTGAAATAACTGTTGGCAGACACTGGCAAGAAGCAAACAGCATAGGGCAGGGGTCCCAGAGAGAGGACACTCAGGTGAGGTGTGCCTTATGTCTGCCCCAGCCTCCTGCTTGACAGAGTCCGCTGCATGGAGGCAGGGCTTACCAGGGGTCCACAGTCTCCTCAGGGAAGGCATCTTTGAGAATTCAGGGGATCGGGGCAATGAGAATTACAGGGCAAAGGAAAAGAAATCTGCCTTGAGGGGTAAGACAGGGATCCACAGATCTCTGTAGCCTTCGTCTGTATTTTCACTGATATATGTATATGAGAAGCCACCTGAGTTGAAGAAATAACTCCTCACAAGAAACAGGCTCAGTTCTGAGAGATTCAGTCACATAATAGGACCAAGAAGTGTGTTCCCACCGGGTGAAGGTGAAAATTGTCAGAGCTGGGGTGTTGATTCTTAAAAAGGCATTTCCTCAGTAATGGGACAAAACTAGTCTGATCCAGGCTGACATTTCCTCTAGCAAAATCTGGAGACCAACTTGCAGTCACCATTTCCAGGTAACCTAACTGTGCCTCTAACAAAGCTGAAGGGTGGCTATCAGCAGAGGATAACCATAGGCACATCTGGCCAGCTGCCTTCAAGCTAGGATGTTGTTACATTTTAAACAGATGGAATCACACAGAATTCAAGTTTCTGTGGCTTCTATTGGAATGTAAACACACTAATTTATTAAGTACTGCATGACTGTTTTTACATGGGACACAGCAGAATCTAGTGGCAATCATAGAGCCTTCTGATACCTCTGCTGGCCCTTAACAGAGAACACATGTTGGTATCCATTCTAACTGGAACATGGCTGTGCTGCCCCACTGCAAATTTAAACATGCCTCTTTTCTTTCCCTTTATCCGCTATGCTATTAATTAGACCTGGTGGCTAGATCGTTTCCCTCGTCCTCCCTGCCAGCTCCCAATGCCATGTCCCATCATCGGCCCGTATCACTGTCCTGGCATCTGCTGAGCCTTTGCTGCTCCTGATCATTTCTCTGTAATGTTCTTTACTGGCTCACTGCCTGCCTCTGCAGTTAGACCCCTGTCTCAATTCTTAGCCCAGCAGGCAGAGTGACCCTATTACAAAAAGCCAGAACATTACCCTCCTTGGAGCCCTCCAGCGGCTCTCCATTTCACTCAACCTAAAAGACACATTCCGTAAAGTGGTCTACAGAGCCCTACCCAACAAGATGCTCCCTTCGTCTCTATCTTCATCTGCTTCTCTCGTCCTTGCCACTCAGTCTGCTCAGACATGTGGATTTCTTTGCTGTTCTCTGTACATTTCATGGATGCCCCCACCTGAAGGCCTCTGCTTAGGTACTTCCCTTTGTATGCATGGCTTGTTCCTAGAATAGTGCTTTTCAAAGTATGGTCTTTAGATTGGCAGCATAGATTAGCTGGATATTGTTTGAACTAAAAATTCTTGAGCTTTACCACAGGCCCCTGAGCTAGAAACTCTGAGAATGATAGCAGAGTCTGAGTCTCTTTAAAATTAACTTTTAGCCACAGATGCAAACAGGATCCTGATGTTAACCAACCCTCCTGGGATACCCACGATTTGAAAACTGCTGCTCTAGATGAATACATGTCTTCTTGTTCACCTCCTGGGCTTCTTATCAGAGTCACCCTCTCACTTGTCCCTCTTTAAAACATTACTCACTGACTGGGGCTGGAGAGATGGCTCCACAGTAGAAGAACACTTTCTACTCTCCCAGAAGACCCAGGTCTTCAGAGGACTCAGGCTCGATTCCCAGCACCCACACAGTGGCTCACGATCATTTAATTTCAGTTCCAGGGTATCTGACACCCTCTTCTGACCTCCATGGACATCTTGAACTCATATAGTGTATGGGCATACAAGCAGGCAAAACACATGTAAAATAAAAGTAAATAAATATTTTAAAAAGTTACTGCTACCAATATCACCTAAGGCTTGTTTATTTATGATATTTTATAATATATTTTGATGTACTTCTAATATACCTCTTTTCTACTGTATTCAGAAATACACTGTTTTATTCTATCTACTCCTTGCACTCCCAACAGTAAAATGTAAGTTCTTTGTGGGCAAAGCTCCTTGTGGGTTTTGTTCAATGATGTAACCCAAAATTCTGAGGGATTAAAGAAATTTGGCTGGCACTCGGCAGGTAGTTGAGTGAAGTGTGAACTCTGAGCAGTCATTATGTCAGAACATTGTGTTTGTAATTCCTGGTTGGGAGAGATGTGCTTCGTGATACATTTGAACCTCTAGCAAGGGCTGTCAGAGGCTTGTGTGTGTTCTCCTGGGCCGACATGTTCGAACTCCTCCAAGAAGCCCACACGAAGGCTAGGCTTGGGGTGCAGGCCCATGACTGGTAGCAAGCTGAGGAGGGCACAGAACTCAGGACTCTTTCCACAGCACTTCCTTGTAGATCAATCTTTCGGCATTTGTATGGATAGAACCACAGTTTTACAACTCTTACTGGGGAATAAAGAGGTTGCTGTTTTCTACTCTGATTGCCTATCATGTTTGCATTTAGAGCATTTTAAAGAACACGGGCACCTGTGGGTGACAGCTGCGTTAGCCCAGTTTTCAAGTCTTAACATTCATGTTCTTAATCTTTCCAGAGCAAAGAAGACTTTATGAACATTTTCATTGAGCCTGATACTGTCAGCAAAGGAGATTTCATAACCATAGGGTAAGTGCCTGGCCTTTGGGAAATGGAGCTTCATGAGATAACTTGTGTCTTCAAATCTTTCTGTTCAGAGTGGGCTGTCCACTTAAGATGGAGACCTGGTAAAGGCCTTGTCTGTCTGTTTGGGAATTATTTTTTATAATGGAGCTGGCATGTCTGGTGCCTGTGTACTTTTGCCTCTGCTCATTTTGGGAAAAGCACAATGTAACAGTCTGCCTTTCAATTGAAATTAAAGAATTCAGTGTTTCAGGCATAGTCCAGGACTCTAGTTTCAGGCCAAGAACTTGATTGGCTCCTCACTGGTCTTGGGACTCTAAGGTCACTGACTTGTCTGAATCCTTTCCCATCTGTAAAACGGAAGGATATTATGTCCACCATCTCCGGGCTGCTTGTTAGTCTCAAGGAGGCTTTTGACATTGAGCCTCACTTCCCAGTATCTTTTACTGTGCATGCCATTCACCTCGTCTTCCTGTTCCCAGAACATCAAGGACAAACTTGAAAGGACACTGCATACCTGGACATTTCCCAGGCTTCCCTTTTCTCATCCAGTAGACTCTTCAGAGTCCTGCCTGATTTGTTAAGTCCTGCCTTAGCTGGATCGTCATTGGCTGAGAATTCTGTAAACCCTCCAGACATCTTCCAAGTATCTAAGGAGCTATGTGTTCCCATGCCAACAGGAATCTGCTCAGCTGCCTTTGCATTGTCCTGGTGCTCCCTCTCGTGCCCATTTAGGGATTGGACATTGCTGCTCTCGCAGCTGTACCTCCATGGCTGCGTCATTATCTATCCCAGCGTAGGCAGCGGAGTGGCTTTCATTAGTCTGCGTTGTTCTCGCCTTTGATACAGATTCTTCAGACACTGAATGGCTCCTTGTAGCCTTTGATTATTCTCGCTGTATAGTAAAGGGAAGAAGGAAGAAGGCTGTCCCTTCTACAGTGTGCACAAATCACACAGTATCTTAAGTGATTCTGGCTAGTGGTGGCAGCCATATTCAAACCTCCTTTATCAAACTGACACCCAAACAAAAAACCCCACCGTATGTCTTAAGTTAGATGGCATTATATTCATTCTATCACCAAGTTTCCTTTTGGTCCTTAAGGGAAGTAAATTTGTGTAATTCATGTGTCAACTGAATATCTTAATGGAACATGGTGAAGCTGCTTTTAAAACACTGATGACAATTCCATATACAAAAGAATTGCTGTTTCCAAATAACAATAGATAATAGACTTTTTTTTTTTGAGACAGGGTCTCTTACAGCCCAAGCTTGCCTTTAACTCCCCAAGTAGCTCAAGCTGGTCGTAAACTCCTGTTTCTATCCTTTCTTATTTATCATAACTAGCCAAATGGGGTACATATGCATTGAGGTCAAGTATGTTTGTGCCTGATTGCTTTACTCCAAGGCCATTTAATAAAGGTAAATGTGCTAAGTAGGCCATTACATATGGAGATTTATCAGAAAACATCTAAGACTGTTTATAGAGATTAAAGAAGCATCTAACCTAAACTAGAATAAAACGAGTTTGTCCTTAATAAAGGATCACAGAAGTTTGATGTTTTCTCAAAGGATGTAATTACATCCCAATTTTTAAATTTGAGATTAACAATTTAAGAACTAGATAGGTGCAGAACCATTTAAAAATAACGGACAACTAAGAGAAACATAGCCTCAGCTTGATGCAGTTCTCTACAGCAAGAAAATCAGTCTGCTCGCTCCAGAACAGATCACAACACTAGACAAGAGTCACAGGGAAAATGTGTCATGTCCTCGTCTCTCTCACTTGCCCTCAGAAGGGGAGACTGGGCTTTTCCAGTCTAGACTGCAGTTGCCATCAGAGATCTGACCTTGCTTTTTCTTACACTAATAGAAGTAAGAAGGTGAGAGACCCTGGCCTGCGCGCAGCTGGTACCGAGTGTCTTCAAGCCAGTCACTGCACTCTGCTGCTTCCTGAGGTAAGCTAGGTGGGCCGCTGTTTTGCCTTGGTCTGTCTGTCCCTCCATTTTCTTCTTCCTCCTTCCACACTGACTGCCATTTAGGCAGGCGCCTTCTGTTTGGCAAACTCATTATCAGGTCTGAGGTAAAGGAGAGAGGCAGAAGCTTCTAAATTACTGATTGGGAGCAGGCCTCTGAGGACTTCGAGTCTCTAAGCCAAGCTTTTCCCTCGAAGTGATCCTTAGGTTCCCCTGACCTATGCTTCTTCATGCCAATAATGCAAAAGATGTTTACAAGAGTATTATCTGAGCCATTTTCTAGCTGGTAAACAGTGGATTTTCTTTTTTCCTTAAAGTATGCTGTTGTGTGCTACACTTAGAATAACAACAGCCTTTCTAAGTAGGAATAAAAAGTGAAGACATGAATTGAAAGTAATCTGATTGCTGCTGCTGCAGGAGATGTACTCCAGGTCTCTGAAGAGCGACAGCCGTGCTGCTGCTGGCTTGTACTGAATCTGCAGGCAGATAGGTGCCCCCGTGTGCTGCCACCATGATGTCGTGGAGCAGATGCTGGATTAACTGACTTATGGCAGGGCTCCACAGTCTGTAATGGTGCTGGTGTTGGCACACCCAAGTCTTAAGCCCAGCAGGTCTTGGGGAGTAAAGAAAATGAGTCAGTGGACACAACGTCCCTCACATGAGAATTAGCTGTCGTTTTTGCTTTTAGCTTAGAAGGATTATAGTCTCTGGCCCTAGGTTACACATTCATCAGTTTTTTTCCCCAATGGATATCCTTGCTTATTTATCATGTTAGTTCTTTGACAGTTTCATACATGTATAATATGGAAGGGCTCTTGCCTTTTGATAATTTTTTTTGTCTTTTTGAGACAGGGTTTCTCTGTGTAGCTTTGAAGCTTGTACTAAAACTAGCTCTGTAGACCAGGCTGTCTTTGAACTCAGAGTTCTGCCTGCCTCTGCCTCCCGAGTACTGGGATTAAAGGCATGTGCCCACCACCGCCTGGTGCCTTTTGATTAATATTTTGAAATTTTAACCTCATTCAAGCTCCAAAATGCTTTTTGAGATACAAGTTTTTAAAAAAGAAAAAAACCCTTTTCACGGACTGGAGAGAAAACTGAGGTATTTCTGGGACCATTCAGCCCTGGGAGATTTTGTTAGGTTGGGCCCTCGGGGGAGATGCTTCCTTAACCACAGTGAGGTCACAGAGGTGCATTCAGAACCCCTCCTCTCTCCAGGGCACTGAGGGCTCCTTCAGCATTGACAGCGAGGAGTATGAAGCCATGCCTGTGGAGGTGAAACTGCTGCCCCGGAAGCTGCGCTTCTTCTGTGACCCTAGGAAGAGAGAGCAGATGCTGCAGAGCGCATCCCAGTGACCCGGCAGCAGCCTGGCGCTCGCAGGCCGCACTTCGAGCCACCAGTGGGACCACAAGGGGACGGGTGTGCTTCATCTGTCCCGAGTGTTGTTGTCACAGGATCCCAAGGGAATTTTCATGGCAAGTACTCCTGCCCCCTCCTCCCGTAGTGCTTCCTAGTGTGCATACCCTGTCACCCAGCTGGCGGTCAGCCTTGTTAGCCCATGCTTTCCTTGTGCCGCCGTGGTAGTTGATCCCTCCTCCATAGTGCTTTGCTCCGGCTGGGTCAAGGAAGTTCTTGCACTCAGTGAGCTGGAAAGGGCTGGGATTTTCTGATTGCCCCACAGTGGAGAGTGGAATGTGTAGACTAAGCTACTGTTCCAGTTTTCTGACCGTCCTAGGGCATCCAAGGGAAGCAGCTGCCTTCTTCAGGTGCCTCTCCCTCTTTCCGGGCTCTCTCATGGGTGCTGTTCCTCCATGATCTCCACTTTGGCTGGTCTCCATCTGGAAAGCAGATGTGAGGTGGATCCCTCCTCAGCCATGGCTAACATACTATGTTGAAAGAGCAAACCCGTGCTTCTTCATTGTTAGTTTGCATGTGCACAACTGAGGCGCACGGTGAAACTTACCAACCTGGACTCACCCCAACACCGTGGAACTCAGTCTGGCTGGAATCTTCATTTAAACAGCTGCTTCCTGGGTCAACCAACCTGACCTGGAGGAAGTATTTTAAAACTACTTCATAAACTGACTTTCCCAAATGTATTATATGTATTTTTTAAAAATCACGTATTCATGTTGACATCTGTCATTTTTCATGGGAAGTTACACACTTGTCAGTGTGCTTTCTGGTGTTGTGTGAATACTGTTTACAAATAAAAAGCGTCGCATCATTCTTTTAAACATACCCAGTGTAATTTAAATGCATCCCTCATTTATGTATATAAATAAACCAGTGAAGTTAACTCTTCACTATTTGAAATTTAAAAAAAAATTTTCTCCCTTGGGCACATCTCTAAACCACTGTGTCAGCAAAGGGATTCTTATCATAGTTTATTTTTATGCTTGGCATTTTTTACCAATTGCTTTTCCTCAGCAAAAAATACAAGTCTAAATAACTTATGGGCTAACTCATTACAGAACAACTGTTTTAACAATTATTGGCATATATTATTAGAGTTATTTGAAGCAGTAAGTAGGTTTTCGGTAGTTGAAAATTGTTATTAGAATGTTCTTGTTCGTAACTAGTTCATTTATCCAATATGTAAATAATTCTGGTGAGACAAGGATATCCAGTATCAGTTATATTCCTTTTTCATTTTTTATTATTTATGAGCTCAGAAAGAAGATGGGAGTAAGAATTACAACATCTTTTAATTGCTTTGACATTAGTGGGAAAAAGTATACTACTGCATTAAAATTAATAATGATCTCTTAACTAACAATCTGATTAGATCTTCCTTTAGCCTGTTGCAAGCTGAGAACTAAAAACATTTGATTTTATAGAAGGAGTTCCTATCGGCTCATTAGTACCATTTATTTGGGTTTTTTTTTTTACGTTGTTTTAAAAAATTATTTTATGTGCATTGGTGTTTTGCCTACATATGTATCTGTGTGAGGGTGTCAGATCTTGGAGTCACAGACAGTTGTAATGTGGGTGCTGGGAAGTGAACCTGGGTCCTAACCGCTGAGCCATCTCTCCAGCCCCAGTACCATTTACTTTAATACTAGCATGGGCATTTCCTTTGCTCATGCCGAGAAGCCCCTGGACTCCAGAAGGCCTGCACTGTATGAATTTGGTTTGAGCCCTTGTCATTGTGAAAGGGAAAGTGACACCTTTAGTAGCAGAAACTTCAGGAAGATAAAATTCAAATGTAAAGACAGTAATATACCCACCCACGTGTCCCACTGCAGTAAAGTCAGTGCATGAATGGAGTAGATAGACAGTGCCTACAAAAAAGCCCGTAACTGAAGACCACAAAACATAAGGCTTGCCTGTTGAGTTCTGTGTGCTTGTGGTGGTGGTAAGCATTCTGCTTTAACAACAGCAAACAGATGAGTCTGAAGATGAGCGTAAATCACTTACCCTGTGCCAGCTGTGGAGGGGAAGGGGCTGCTATGTTATATGGAAATAAAAGACTGTGCTTCTGTAACAGCATGAAGGACCAGTACAGAATCTAGCGTTCGTTCTCAAAACACCGTGTGTAGCCACAGATTCTAACCATAACTGCCATGAGGTTCAGAAAGGATATTGGGCCCAAATTAAGAATTTTGCTCACATGCTGGGCAGTGGCGGCACATGCCTTTAATCCCAGCACAGCCAAGGCTGTTACACAGAGAAACCCTGTCTCGGGGAGGGGGGACGTTTTACTCCCTAGTTCCTTCTAAGGACTTGGGTTTCATTGTCTACTGCTTTGTTCTTTGGACATCCATAAAATGCCCACATTTAACAACAGGTCTGCAGATGCGCAGCTCTGCAGAGGATCATGGGGCGGGGGAGGGAGTGTCACCTCCAGGCCTTTATACAAGCAACTGACACTTTTAGAACTTTAAGAACAATTATAAAAACATTAGTTCTTATAAAGGGCACTATTAGATATGGCCACCCCACTTAGAAAATAGGACCCAAGCTTTGTAACCAGTGTTACAGTTCATTCTCCCAAAGATAAAACTGAAATAAAAATTTTAGAGTATAAATAAACATGTGCATATGTATCACTATGTAATGCCACATAAAATTCTGGTAAGAGATTTCTGAAACAAAATCACTTCTCTAGAGTCTAGAAGTTTCCTGTGGGGATCAAGGGCACACAGTCCTGGTTCTTTGACTTCAGTTTCCACGACCTGGAGAGTGTTTATCCAACCCCGGTCTCTCAAAGGCCTGGCCGCAGCTCCCCAGTGCCTGTCCTTGGCCCTGTAGTAAGAGCCGCACTCAGCCCTTGGGCTCTGCTCACAGGTTGAACCATCATCGTCCCTCCTATCAAAAGCTACTTGGTAAAGGAGCACAGCACACAGGCTCATGTTAAAATGTGAACTTTAATTGTAAAAATTGGGGCTTCTTTGTAAATATAGTTATTATCAACCTCTGCACATAACTTGGTTCAGATATATACAGATATGATACACACAGGTGTCACTTGTACCACAGAAAGAATCAATTCAAGAAACATTTCCACTTAGCCTCAGGGTTAGGTCCAGCTTTCTTCAGGTCTGTAAATACCCAACTGGAGACAGAGAGAGGATACATCGCTCTGCAGTAGTACCCAGAGCAAAACTTACCAGTTATCCTTCGGACTTTGTCATATGAGGTAAAGACTTGAAACAAAAATAGATTAGGGTCTCTTATTGCTATAACTCTTAGGCTGGGGTTATTACTCAAAATAGGTTTTTACATTTAAGGCAACAGGGACACTTATGTTTTAAAAAGAAAAGAAAAAAAACAACTAGGAAAACAGATTTCCTTGGTTACAACTATTTCATTTTCAGGAAAGGATTATATTCCAGACTTATACAAAAATTTAGCCAGCAAGTTTTGGACAAATCAAGGAAGTTGTTTTTGTTTACCTCCATCCCAAGTCCCAGAAGCCACTCACACTGGCACTTCAGGGGCCCAGAATCCCCCATTTCTGATGGCTGATGTGGGCACAGCAAACACAAAGTTCGTTTTCCTAACTTTTATATATCTTTGCTTAATTTACCCAGATACAATGTCAGTTAAATATATTTTCTCTGTATGGGCTTTTCACTTTGAAATTCCATCTGTGTGGGCACAGTTTATAAAATGCTCTTCTACCCCCATAAGTCCCAGCATCATTAGGAAGCAAAGTAAACTCACTGTCAGTCTGGGCAGGCACCTGCTGCAAATGTAAAGAAACCTCTGCCGTAAACCTTTCAGAAATTGAGTCAACATGGTTCTAAGAGCCGGGGCCATGTTGAAATTCTAGACTAAGTTCTAAAAAAGACGAAAGCATAGTTTTATTTCTCCCATCTTCATTTTTCTATAGCACCAGAAAATTCCTACTCCTTTTCTAAATTTACAACATCACCCAACTTCCAGCCGCGACAATGAATTAAAGTGCCAGGTAGAAAGCCACTTCCCATTCCCACCCTCTCCCTTGACCACGAGGGAGCAGTCATTGAAAGACGGCATTTACTACCTCTGTCCTGAAGCTTCCCCCAAGGTTGGTGCCCATCTCATCCTTCCCAGGCCAACCAGTGCTGCTGAAAAAATACATCAGAGTCTGTGCTCAGGCTGCAATACACTGTCATGGACAGGGACACCTCTAAGGGCCTCAGCTGCTATCCAATTATAAAGCTGCCCATTCTTTCTTAGATTATAACTTTGCAATTCCTTTCCATTTCAACACTTTAGTACTCAATTCACCACTCAGTAACATTATAAAAATAAACCGTTCTTCATAGGAAAAACATTACCTTAATTCACAGCATTTTCCCTACAACACTCAGTACTCCAGTAGCTCCTGGGAACAGAGGTATATTAGCAATAAAGTAGACTAGTCAAACCCATGACTTGGGTATAAAGGAGCTCTTAGCTCCTTCCCTGCCCCTACCCGAATCAGAAAAGGATTTTCATGAGAAGGGACGAGACTGGGCCTGCTGAGGTAGCCCATGGGCCTTAAGGATCCTCACCAATGGGTGGAACTATTAGTGGGGGAGAGAGGAGAGGGCTGGACAGCTCTCAGAACCACAGCCTACTAGCCTGGAGGTCTAACGGGAAGGTAGCAGCCCCTGGAGAGCCTGGTGATCTTCCTACAGATGTTCTTGTTCGTTTTCAAACTCTTCTCACGGTAAGGCAAGTTCACTGTGAAACTCAGCATCACCCTATAGTTCTACTCATTCACACCCTGAATCCCTTCCTTACCACTGCAAGGACCATCACACTGGACCTGGAGAAGGCCCCTCAGTCCACTCCTCTGTGCAGTTTAAGAGAAAGACAGTTCCTGAGTTCCTGCATCTCTAGGAGGATAGTGTTTGCCACCAGAAGGCTAATTGGCTACCACCCTTTAAAAGTCTCCTGAAAGTCCCCATGGAAGGCTGATTTGTTTTTACCTTCTCACTACACCGGTAGGCTTTCAGCACCTCTAGATAGAGCAAGTTCATCCCCCTTACTCCCAGAAGGAAGACAGCAATTAGCTATGATTTAATTTACCTTTATCTTCTAGCTAAAATATGTTCGATAATTACGTAAGTGAACTTTCCCATGAAGCATTGGCATTACTGTATCTGAGTGTCACTCTTACTTTTCCTGTGGTTTTCCTGTGCTTCCCAGCAAGGTAAGGTACAGTTTTAAGTTCCTATCCTAACTTCTGTCACAGCAATGAAAACAGCTTCTCTCCCATAGCCTGGGTAGGTGGGAGGCGTGGGAGGCAAATGCCTCCTGTCACATTGTACTCCTAACTGGAGGGACCATATGGGTCCCAGGTAGGACACTGACACTGGCCTGGATGCGTGCCCAGCACAGGGAAGGCTTCATGTTTAAAGCCAAAGCTAATACCAAGCAATGACTTGCCCTTCCTTTGAAGACCGGTAGGAGATAAGCTCTGCTATTTTTTTTTTTTACTCCTTCTGGAGAAAGAGTCCTAAGTATTATCTACCATCTGCTAACAAAACTGAAAACATCCACTTTAAGAGGCCTTTGTTATACTTAGTATCTTATACTTAATATGAATGTCCACAAATCCAAAACCCCAATTTCGGGCCCCCTGAGGATTGTTGACTGTCATTTGGAGTTTCTTCTAACTTAAAAATGACTGAGTAGCCAGCAATGTAAGTCAGCAAGTGCTTCCGGGTTGGCACATGGTTCACAGTATGGTACAGATAGGGTTTAGTGCTCCCCAGAAGGGCTCTGCCAGCTTAGGCAGGGATCCGATGAGGGCCACCAGCAGAGTGGCAGGACCCACATCTGAGTTTTCAACCCTGTTCCCTAGAGGCCAGTGGTAATAAAACATGCCTGACTCTGTTGACGGTCAGACCTAGGATGTTGTTAAGGATGTGAGCTAACTTCTTCCAAATGAAACCAGATGGTTTTTCAGAAAGTATTTCAAAAGAGTGACAAAAAGCCAATCCTAGCTCCTAGCTTCTGCCATCACTGTAGAGGGCTTCCTCTAGAGTCTACACACTCCTTCCCTTTAGAGGGGACTTGCAGCGTAGGAGGCAGGCTTGCATCTGCTCACTGCCACTGGGGGAGCAGTCTGGTATGAAGTCAGACTTCACAGGGACACAGGCAGGGCTTCCTTTCTAAAAACATACCCCGAAGCTGACCAGTGGAGGCCAAGGCTGCAGAGGTGCTAACATACGTGCTGTTCGGCCACACAGAGGCCTGTGCCAGGCTCGAGCCCCAGGAGGATGCTGACAAAGTAGGAAAGGACTGAAGGAGAAGTTGAACCAGAAGTTCTGCTCTGGGGTCAGCTAACCCCACACCTACAACCTAAGACATGACATCGTCTCTGGGTTGTATTCCCTCTGGGGCCACCCATACACTGGCCCTCTACATGGGTGGGTGGGGCACAAAGAGACCAGGAAAACAGCAGCTTAGTTAAAAAGGGCCCACAAGGCCCAACTTAACAAAAGCCAACCTTTCTCATCCTTGCTATCTTTACATCAGCACAGGAAACAGTGCTGGCAAGTGGAAGGCCCTGGGGAGGTTCTCAGAATGGGCTCTTCCTGTCTCTGGCTATCTATCTACCCCCAACTTGGAGCTCTTAGAGATCATTAGAAGAAGTGTTGTTTCATCAGCATCAGATAGACCCTGTTCAGTCAGCCCGGGGCAAGAGGAGAAGACAGCCACAAGGAAGAAGCAGGGGAAACGCCAGCCACTGAGCACAGCTGTGTTTTGTAAACATGTTACTGAAATGATGGCTAAACCCACATTGCAGAGGAGAAAAATCTATTAGCTAAACAGTTTATGTCAATGCCTAAACTTACTTATATATTTACAGAAAAGATGTTACCCTGACTCATCAGCGTGTATTTGCATCTGCACGCGCAAATCCCTTCACTCTTGAATTTTTTATCAGGGAACTACAGTGAAAATACTTGATTTAAGCAGTGAGCCTCTAGAACCTAGAATTGAGATAAGAGACACAGCCCTTCCATCCAAAGTTCTCTCTGCTGTGGACGTCAGCCTGGCTGCTCTTTGGCTACAGACATGGATGTTGGATGGCTAGCTGTTCACATATAACGAGCATAGGAGGAGAAATCATTACTGAAAATACAAAATCTTTAAGGGACTAGCGCTGGAACTGGCTTTCTGAGTATAGTTAACAACTGCCCTCTCATCTAGTAACCTAGCAGTCTCAAGTGACCCAGCCCCAAAGAACAAGGTGACTGACTGCAGGCTCCGTCCTAGACCAAAGGAAGTGGGCATGGTTGGTAGTCTGCGATTTCTTGGCAGGGGAGGCACTGTTATATTTTCCCTGTCAAATCTCTTAAGTCTGTGGACCCAATTGCTCAGCCTAAGAAATGTTGTCTCCGCTAAAGGTAAGTTTGTGGGAGTTTCAAACTGGTTAAAAGACCTATTCACACCACATCCCAACCTCTGAGCCAACCAGGTCGGACCCTGGCTACATTTCAGAATTCACTAGAAGTATCTGCTTCAGGACTGCAAACAGTTCCTCCAGAGAGCTCTCAGAGAAACATGAGATTTCTTCCCTTGCCTGTTTAAAGCTGTTATTCCAAGAAGATAGTCAGCCTTCAAAAGAGACTCAAATGTGAAACGAACTTGCTTGTAAGCTCCAGGGCCAGCACCAACCTTCAGAATCCACCAACCCATCCATCCCAAGGGGACTGGAATGCAGGGGGCAGCAGGGTTGTTATATTGCTCAGTCGTCATTCCCTTACTTTAGGATCTCAAGGATTCATTCTAGCTTTTTACTTACCCTGCCATTCTGTCAGAGATGCTGTTTTCCTTCTCTGTGGCCCCTACTCCAGTCAACCTAGAAGGTGAAGACTTGCCCTATGACACATAGGTCATCCTAACCTGACCCCTAGAACCTGGTGACCCTGAAAGGTCATCTGATTAGTTTCTGGTTTTAGGCCAATGAACATCTAAGGCCACACTAGGACACGTGCTTGTCTTATTCTTGTATGCAGCAAAGGACGAAGACGTACAGATTTGGTCAACCGTTCATCCCAGAGTTTGACTCACTCTGACTGGCAGAACTCCTAAGACTAAATCCAAAGCAGTAGTGGAAGACAGTAGACTCCCGTGTCCAACCAGAAGCTACAAAACCCAGGTGGCCTCCCCTCAGCCCAGGGCTGAGGGGGAGAAAGGAAATGGCAAACACTACATGTGTTGGAAAGTATCAATGGTCCTTTGTATCAACTTAAGCCTGAAGCTGCTGGGGGCCTGGGGTGCACTCCAGGCTCTTGTCACCCCACATGAGCGTCTCACCACCAGTCCTGTGGTACTCTGCTTAGGGACAACAGGGGTTGTCAATGACCAACATGACATCGATGCCATAGGCCTCCAGCAGGTCCATGAGAAAGCTCCTGTCTCCCTGGGGGTCCAGTCCCATGCCTCGGGCATGCTCGGCTGTGAGAGTTTTGTCTTGACTGGCGGACACCTCCAATAAAGTCTGAAAAATCCGGTTATTTTGCTCTAGGAAAAACCTGCATTTCCAAGACAGGAAAGGGAGAGAAGACAAGGCAAAAAGGTCAACCAGATAACCCGAACATGCAGAGCCCAAACTTTGTAAGCCTTCTGAACTAGTCCACCAATTTTTAAAGGGGGTGAAAGTTAACCGGTTATTAGAGTGTGAATGATGTCAGCAAGGAAACCATAGGTAAGAATCGCCACCGGATGATAGAGAAATCTGTATGGATGATGGCTTGACTACTATTTTCCTGTTTTAAGCACAGCCTCCCGGAGAGGCTCCATAGACACCGTCTCTCCCTCTGCGTCATCATCAGAGAAGAGTGAAAACACAGAACCTGAAGATGCAGTTCTGGACCAAGACTTCAGGCGAGAGACTGAAATGCACATTCTCCAAAGCCCTGACTGGACCTGCTGCAGTTGGTAGCCAGTAAGCCTGGCTGGAGAGCCCGGGGCTCTGCGCGGGCCTTGCAGCCCTAAGTCACGGATGCTGTACACAGAAAGGGAGAGCTCAGAGGAGCTGGCGCAGGTACACAGAAAGGGAGAGCTCAGAGGAGCTGGCGCAGGTACACAGAAAGGGAGAGCTCAGAGGAGCCGGCGCAGGAACAGGGCAGTTCTGAAGCCCGTGCTGTGGAAAGGGGAGAAAAGTGCCCTCACCGAGAATGACCCAGCTCCCAGCACTGGGGGGGGGGGGAGGTCCCCCTCTCCTTGGAGCAAGAGGATACATTAAAACAGTATTTCAAAGTCACAGCTTTACAGCCATGCTGAATGAGTAAATGAGCTGTGTTTAGAAAGGCATTGATTTGGCCCCACTGTTCTGGGGTTCCGGGCCTTCCACAGACAACAAAATGACTTCTTTGTCACACCTTGACAAGACTGTGTCTGCCCATACACACAGTGTGTGTCCTAGAAAGTGGACTCCAAAACAAGATAAACCTGTGTGAGGATGCCTCCATCAAAGCTAGGGCTTTCAGGAAGATTTGTTTCTACTTCAATTACAATTCTGCTCTAATTCTGAAACAGGACTTCCTGTGGTTGCTTGAATGCAATGGGTGTTGATAGGAGCCAGCCCTTTCCATGGCTACTGGATCTAGAGAAAAGAGATTACTCTTGATTGAAGGGTTGAATGTCCACACGGTCTCATAATACTCGGCACAAGGAACTGGTCCTTTCAAGGAGTGAGAGGGTGGAGAAATGGACAGCTATGTGGTGACATTCTGGATGCAAATGTTCAACAAGATGCATGTTCAGGGTCCTCATTTTCTCTAGGACCTGCCCCCGTCTCTTCAGCCACTCTGGGTTTACCCTTCTGGGTTTGCAGAACTAGGGCTACCTCTCAGGGCCTAGAGCACGGAGAGCCCTGAGAATAATAAAGGGCATCCTTAGTGGCAGTGGGTTGCATGGGAGGGAAGCAAGGTGTCTATCCATGGAAGTCAGCACTGAAAGGATTCCCAGAGCCCCACAGCTGCTGCCCAGGCCAACTCACAGCACAAAGAGGTCTTCTTCACAAGGGTTGTAGTCTCCTTCAACTTCCTGGGAGTACAAGAGCATCTGCCTGTGAGAAGGGAGAACACGATCAGACTCTAGTGGCTCCTGCATCCAACTACATGACTGGCAGCAACCGAGCATCAACAATGCCCCTCTCTCTCAGGAAGCCCCACCAGGCAGTCGGTGCCAGGCCAGAGACTGGGAAGAGAAGGAGCAAAGCTTGGGCTCAAACCCAGGATCTGTGCAATAGTACCCCACCTTAGTCAGGTGTCTGTCTTGCCTGACTTGCACTGAATGGGGATGATAGGCTAACTCTTTCTCTCCTAGGATAAAGAATTCAGAGTTCCACCAGACAGTGTGCATACACCAGTTTCCTAATGGGTCCTGACTGCGTAGATGCTCAATAAATGGCTATTCCAAACATATATGGGCTGATCTAAACAAGGTCTTTTGGGGTGTTTCTGAAAGCTAGCGTTGTAACTGTTGCTTCACAGAGTTTCAGATTCTCGAGCCAATCAGAAACCACCCCTGTGTGTGCCACCCTGCAGTGAGGGCAGCATACGGGAATGTCGGACTCCTAATGCACAGAACTCCCCTTGACTTCCAGCCCCTGCTCCCCACCCCCTGCTTTAGGAACGCTCAAGGAAAGGGGTGGCAGAGTAGGCTTTTCCTAGATTTCACAGAGCCATCCTGCATAGGACGGTGCTGCTGACTGCCCTCTGAGTCTCTGGTCCTTATAGCACAGCACTGGCCAGGGCTGCACTCACTGGCACACGCGGCGCGGATACGGAGGACCTTACCTCTGTTCATTGGGGCCTCACCTCTGTTCATTGAGCCGGCGGTACTTCTCCCGGTCTGCGCTGTTGATCTTCAGCAGGGGCTGCAGGTGGTCATGGTGTGTCTTTACGTTCTGGTTATCCACGTAGACATCGTACAGCTCCCGCTTCTCCTCAAATATCTTCTCCGTGGTGCCTGTGGAGCCTAGGATTAGTGAGGTAACCCCAAGGGGCCACAAAGACAGCCACCCCAACGCTACTACAGGACCAGGAGTCCAAGAGCCTATTTCTGAGAGGAAAGGGTTTGGACACAGGGAGAGGAGGGGAGGGCCCCGTACTCACAGGCTACATAGGACACCTCGACTTCCAGGCTCTCAATGTCAGCCACGTTCACATAGAAGAAAGGCTTTGACTCGGGGATGGTGCCCCCAATGCCAGGCAGTGAGACATTGGCCAGACAACAGCAACAGTACACTGCAGGGGGGGGGGGGGGGGGGGGGGGGGGGGGGGGGGGGGGGGGACGCACAACAGAAGTGAGGAATCTTCCCTCTTGTTCCCACTCCTCCATCCACCCAAGACCGAGCAGGTCAGTACCTCCCGACAGTGAGGCTGCTACATTTTGTTGTTCTTGCCAAACCCCACATTGAGGCCTGGTCCCCAGTGTAGCAGTACTGAGAGATGCAGGATCTTTAAGATGGAATTCCATCATCTGTTACACAGTCTGGAGACACCGAGTCAGGTATCTCTAAAGCATGCTAAAATGTGAGTCTGTTCATTCCCCTATGCGCCTCTTTCATATGTGATCTCTGCCACCATGGGACCTTCAGAGGATGACCAGGTGCCAGCATCCTTCTCTTGGACTTTCAGAACTATAAGTCCACCAAACATCTTATGAATTCCCAGCCTCAAGGGTTTTGCTAGGGCAATGGGAAGTTGTCTCAGGAGCTGGGGGAGGGCTCTGTTTACACTACCTATCCTGTAACCAGGTGGTCTTGGAAAATCTTTGAGGGACGTCCACTGCAGAACTTGATATCCTGAAGGTCTCACCAGCAATTTATCATCGAATAGATGTTTTCTGAATTTCTCTCACTGGCCTGAATTTGAATTAAGACTTTGGTTCTATCGACCTTCCCCTTCCTCAATGCCGTGGCCTGCTGGGACCTCCCATCCTCTGGTCCTCCTCTCTCCATCATCTTCACTCTCTTGTCCTTACACCACTATTTGCCAACCTCTTAGACCTGACACCTTCGGTCCCCACTCTCCAGGAGACGCCATCCATCCCAAGGTTACTAGATGGGCTTTACGTCACTCTCAATCCTTCTTCCCAAGCCCAACTATTCCCCACAGGTCCTGACCCAATCACACAAGTGCCTGCTGAACACCTCCCTGGAAATGTCTCAAGCAGTACACACCCAAGTTAACTCCCCACCACTCCTTGGTCCCCCACTTTGGTAGCCTCATCCTAAACTCTTTCTCAACTCGACTTCTGCATACTTCAGTCAAGCTGATGCAGTTTACCTCATCTCTCCCCAAGATACAAAGGTGACACCCCATCCGTCTTCACTGCCTCCAGACTCCACATTCTAAAATACAAATCTAACCAGAAGCCTTGATCCCACTGATATGGCCCAAACCCCTCCTAACATGCTTAATGACCGAAGGACTAGAGCATATGAGCTGGGCATTTAGGCAGAGCCGCTCACTTGGGCTCCTAGTTACCTCGGTAGCAGACGACGCCCACAGGTGGGGGAGAAAATATCAGAATGCGCTTTCGGAGTAAGGCAAACTTCCAGAGAATGAGGATTTGTTCTCCAAAGAACTTGATAAACTGAGACATGCAGCCAGCCGGGTGTGTGATCTGGAAACACACAAGGGCAGGTGGATAGCTTGTTAGAGGTTGCCACTGTGAAACAGCCTTCCGTGAAAACTCCAACGTACCATCAAGATTACAAGATAGTTGCCTCCACACAAAACGGTACCTGGTGGTTGGTTTCTCTGATGCGTCAGCTCCCCTGACCGAATGAAGTTTGGATTTAAGAGAAGTGCAGAGGAAAGGGCTGGATTTTATTATTTAGAACTCAGCAGTCTGAAAGCTGGAGGATGGCTCAGTGGCTCAGCACGCT
Source organism: Peromyscus leucopus (assembly GCF_004664715.2). Taxonomy (NCBI): domain Eukaryota; kingdom Metazoa; phylum Chordata; class Mammalia; order Rodentia; family Cricetidae; genus Peromyscus; species Peromyscus leucopus. The sequence continues at coordinate 47,125,819 of NC_051065.1, read as the reverse complement.
CAATGTACAATCACGACAACAGGAGTTCAGATCACAGCACTACGTAACGGGCATCCTACAAACACCCGCAACTCCAGAACCAAGGGATCCAAGCTCTCTTCTGGTCCCTCGCATGTGTGTGCCTGCACAGGGGCTTCAAAGGCTGGAGTTTTTAAAAAGTATTTACTTTTAGAAACTTCCCTTGAAGATACAGTATGCCTCAATGAGAACATTCAACACAAAAACATTGAGCACCGTACATAATAAAAGGATGAGCAGACACTGAAATTGCAGGGACCTGGGGGCCACTGTGCACAGCAAGGTATCTGCAGTAGTCACAGGCAGGGAGGGTCCAAGGGTCTCATGGCTACCTCTGGTATACTCCAACTGTAACTGACTTCCTCTTGGAATGCTAACTGCAGGGAGCCGCCCTCCTGCAGGGCTACCTTCTGGAAGGACTGTGCTAGGGGCCCAGAGCATAAGCTTGAGAAATTACACTCCTGCCTTTGCCATTTCCTAACACAGAAGCCTGGGAAAGTGAGCCTATGTTTCCAGTCTGCTTTCCTAGTCCCTAAAACAGGGAGATCAGACCATGGGTTACCTCACCTGGCTTAAGAACCACCTGAGACAAAACACGAATGACTTACTAGAGCTAGGAACACCATGGCATTGAGGACACCAGTGTCACTGGCAGAACAGGCTTCAAACCAGATACCTGTGAGTACTTCAGAAAGCCACTTAGATGCTTAGTTGTTGGCATAAGAGGGCTCATCTGCCATAAGGCAGGCAGGCTAGAGCAGATCTGAAGATAGGCAGCTACCCCAAAGAACACAGTGAGTTTAGCAGGCTGAGAGCTGTGGGGGTGACCTAAGCCCCTGCACTCTGTCTCCACTGGCTGTCCTCAATCTTCAAAGCCTAGGCGGACTGCCTAGACCAGGGATCTTCCTTTCCAAAGCAGCCTACAACCTCTACCCTGACACCATTCCCCGGCCCCTTGCTCCATGCGAGGCGATCCTCCACGGAGCATGACCGCTGTGACTCTTGGCCTGTTTCCTGTGCACTTCATTCGATCACCAGGGAGAGAGGGCCTAGTTGATCAAGGCTGGTCAGATCTCTGCCAAGTCAAATGGCAGCCAGGCAAGGGAGCCAGAGCACGGCCCCTCCTTCCGTCCCTTCCTTCTGTCACCTTTAGGTCCTTGCCATGCATGTGCCTGCACCGCACAGAGACCTGACCTGACGGGGTTGTGCAAGTGTGTCCTAGAGAAAGTTATTCTAAATTCTCATCTTGTTTGTTCATCTGTGGATGCACACGGCCATTAACTCAAGAACTATCCCCTGAGTGGTTACTTTGTGCCAAACTACCAAGTATTCTAGTTTCAATAATGAATAAAGACACCCAGGCCCCAACTGAGACAGTTAACTGGTGGCCAAGCAGGTCAGAAAGCAGCTAGAATACAGCCTGAGGTGACAGCCTGGTGGGGGAGGGCAGCCGCTGTTGGGGTCAGACGGGAAGGTGCTCGATTGCATTCTGGGAGATGGAGACGACTTCCTGAAGGAAGTGACATCTAAGCTTCAATACAGCAAATGAACCAGAAGGACACTGTCCTGGCAGAACAATGAGTGTATATAGAGGCCTGGAGATGAAGATCTGAAGAGATGGCTCAGTGGTAAAGAGCACTGACTGCTCTTCCAGAGGACCCGGGTTCAATTCCCAGCACCTACATGGCAGTTTACAACTGTAATTCCAGAATCCGACACCCTCAAATAGACATACATGTAAGGCAAAAGACCAATGCACATAAAATAAAAATAAATGAAGTTATTTGCTGAGCAGTGGTGGCGCACACCTTTAATCCCAGCACTCAGGAGACAGAGGCAGGCAGATCTCTTGTGAGTTCGAGGCCAGCCTGGTCTATAGAGCGAGTTCCAGGACAGGTAACCAAACTACAGAGAAACCCTGTCTCATGAAACCAAAATAAAAAAGGGCCTAGAGATGAGGGAATGCTGGTACCTCAGGTCCTATACACAGGCCTGTGCCAGAAGTGAGGAGAGCAACCCCAGCTCTTCTGAGGTCAGCCACAGATCCCATAGTCTTCCTCACTGCACCCTGCTCAGGTACACAATGAGATGGGTGTTGCTCTCACTTTGATCGACATGTTTCTAGGTTCTGAGCTGGTTTGTCTGGGTCTTTTACAGAGAATAATAAAAATTTTGAACATGTACATGATATTCCATAAAAAGCAAATTCAGTTATAACATATATGGCCAGTATCCATGGAGGGCTGCTTCCCAAGACCCACTCCCCAGACACTGAAATCTGTGGATTCTTGATCTCTTATATAAAATGAAATAATACTACCATGTAACATACACTTTAAATCACCTCTAGATTATTGACATATCTAATAGCCTATAAACGCCATGTGTGGTGGTTTGAGAGAAAATGGCCCCCAAAGGGGGTAGCACTATTAGGAGGTGTGGCCTTGTTGGAGGAAGTGTGTCACTGTGGAGGAGGCTTTGAGGTCTCATATATGCTCAAGATAGTCCCCAGTGTTATGAACCACTTCCTGTTGCCTGCAAGATGTAGAACGCTCAGCTTCTCCTCCAGCACCATGTCTGCCTACATGTTGCCATGTTCCACCATGACGATAACGGACTAAACCTCTGAAACTGTAAGCGAGCCACCCCAGCTAAATGTTTTCCTTTATAAGAGCTGCCGTGGTCATAGTGTCTCTTCACAGCAGTAGACACCCTAACTAAGATACTATGTGATCATTGTGTCAGCACTGTCTGCAGAATAATGAGGAAAAAACAAAGCCTGTATATGTTCAGTACAGATGTGTTGCTTGACTCTATGGAAATGGAACCAGGAACTCAGGGCTAGGCTATACCGCCTCCAGGGCTGTCATTTTGTCTAAGCCCTTTCTGCATTATAAACAGAAATACAGTCCTCCCTGATTCCCCATACTTCACCTTGCTCTCAGGTCATATAGGCATCAGTAACCAAGTTCACTCACATTTTTCTGTCTTCACAGGAAATACACATAATATGTATATTATGGTTTTGCCTGAGACTGTGATTATTCAACAAAGTATGATCGTAGTAGGTACAGTTTTCTGCCCTTGTTACCCTCACACAAAATAGACCTAGTAGACCTTTCCTGTCATCATCTTATGTTCTGATTTATTATTCATAATGGCTGTTTACTATATGGACATTCTAGCTATCTACTACTTGAACAGTGGTGAATTACATAGTCATACATAAATATGTATACACACACACACACACACACACACACACACACACACACACACACACAAAATTCTGGTGTTTTCATATCTAAAGGGCAGATCCCAGCAGTGGGGCTGCTTAAACAAAAGGAACATGTATTTATTTTAATTGTTGACATGCTGTTTTCTGGAAAAGGAGACCCCACACACACTTCTATCTTCAGCCTATATAAGTACCTTTCTTTCTATCACATCTGGGAGGGTCTGACAGGTCTGCTAATGAGTTGCCTTTAATGGGGCAAAAGCCTGTGGCGATTATCATTTCTCTTCTTTTGTCCCTCTTTGCCCCTGGGGAGAGGAAGCCAGGAACATTCGGGTCAGATGTTGGCCACCTTCCCCTGGGTTTGGTGATAGCTGAGTAACATTCATGGGGCTGACAGGGTTCAGTTCAATACACTCCCCCAATCCTTCTGATCAGCCTGTGCTCCTTACCGACTGTCTCTCAGCCACGTCACAGGATCAGGAAATTCTCACGCTATGTCTCTGGGACTCCCGGGCCACCTAGTCTCTTGTTATGTTCTTCTAACGGGAAGCCACACCTTCAGGAGGAAGGGAGGGCTTCCTTCAATGCCTAGCGGCTGCTGCGAACACTTCTTCAGCAGCAGTGAGCACCTCTCTCTCACCAGCTTCCAGCCTCTCAGCTCTCAGCACAGCTGGGCTGTCCACTGAAGAAGTCCTGGCCTCAGAGGCACAGTGCTTCCCTCAAAGGTCCAAGCACAGGCTGCGACCCTCCTTCCTGCGCCCAGGGCTCTGATCCTGAAGGCACTTTTCCTTGTGCCCCGGCCCTAAATATGGCAAGCAACATCGAAGGTGGCCCTGGTATCTACAGCCTTGTGCAACCCCTTCTTCCTCTTGGGGAACTTGCTTCCAACTAAGAGACTACAGCTACGTTGCAGGCCTTTCACTTCTGGGATTTGGTTACAAAGAATTCTGACTTAATTTTGCTAAGAGTCTCTTTTTGCTGATCTAGATGAAGCAGACTGCCAAGCTGGAATGTCCCACATGGTGGAGAACTGAGGGAAAACTCTAATAGAGGCCTTCAGTGTGGCATCCCTTAAGAAACCCGATCCTGTCAACTCCCATATGAACTTAGGAAAATGGGTATTTGCCCAGTTGGGTCTTGTGTTGAGACTCTAACCCTGGCTGAAACCTTAACTGACGTCTCTCATAGCAGATCCTAAATCTGGGATTCAGCTAAGCCATGACTGGAGTCTTTATTCACAGAAACTGTGGGATCATATACACGCACTACTTCAAGCTTTAAATCTTGGATGATTTGTTAGGCAGCAATAGCTGGCCAACACAGGGTAGGAACTATTGTCTGAGATTACTAATCTGAGGGGTCACTGTGTTCTCTGCTTGCTCCTTCAGCCTTCTGACTCTTACACTACTGAGTTCCCATCTTGAATTACTTTTAAATACCTAACATACTCTCTTGGTTTGCTCATAAAATCTTTCTTACTACTTTTTTTCTCCTTATGGTCAAATGACATAAAAACTCAATCTCATTTAAGTAACTGGCTCTTGGCCCATCAGCATGTCTGTGTTCTCTTGTCCACATCTCTGAAAAAGCAGTGAAAGAGGGTAGGGAGTGGACCCTGGCTTTGGCACAGTCCTGTTTAGATTTTCCTGGTCTCCTAGCTGTAAGGCCTAAAGCAACTCACTGAACCATTCATTGGTAAGCCTCAATTGCTTTCAATAGAAAACAAGGATAACAAAACAACAAAATAAAACAAAAACCCAAACAACCTTACTTTAAAAGAGTCTTGCAACAGGTATTGATAAATTAATAAATTAGCAGAATACCTAACTCATAGGATATGCTGAGAAAATAGAATCATGCTCCCCCTATCCCCAATCAACTGGTCTGGAATTGGCACCCCTTCTTTTCCACATGGCCTAATGCTTTAGTGACCAACACCTGTCGTGTGATTATTTGAATGGAAATGGTCCCCATAGGCTCATTGGAGGTGACACTATTAGGTGTGACCTTGCAGGAATAGGTGGCCTTGTTGGATTAGTGTTGGAGGTGGCCTTTGAGGTTTCAGAAGCCCAAGTGTCTCTTTAAGGCAAGTGTCTGTCTCTTTAGGGCCAGTGTCTCCCTTCCTGCCACCATGCTTCCCACCATGACAATGGACTAAACCTCTGAACTGTAAGCCAGCCCCAATGGAATGTTTTCCTTTATAAGAATTGCATGATGATAGTGTCTCTTCATACATTAGAAATCCTAACTAAGCCTTCTCCCATAAACCCAGGCATCATTTCTTTACAAGAGGAGTCCTAAGTTTCACTGAAGTATCTTGTGCCCAGTCACAGGAGGAGATGGAGAAGGAAGAGGAAGCAGAGATTCATATTCTTAGACCCTTTTATGTCTTCTGAACACCTACTGCACGGCCAGATTTCTTGTTAATGTTAAACAAACATGCTAGTACCAATGCAAAGGATGCTACAAAATTTCCAAATAAAATAATGTCAAAATAACATAGCTAAGAAATACCTTGTCTGTTCATCAGAGTCTTCATCATTAGTTCGGATGTTTGGCAGAAGCAACCAACACAATCAAGGGCATCCTCCATCCTAGGAGTCCACCACAAGTGAGTGGTCCAGCATATATGGCTTTCTATGATTATAGAAGGCTCTAGACGGCATATCGTTTAAGGTAATTTGCCTTATGCTTAAATGAACCCAAATGCTTATATTTAACCCAATTCTATCAAAAGCAGAATTCTGCACAAGGCTGAGGCATAACTTCCTTATCATTTAAAAACTAATCTACAACAACTGTTCCCAGATATGTGAGAGAATGGCCAGCCTCACCTTCATCTCAGGGTACATGTAGCGGTGGATGGAAGGCAGCCAGTAGACGGGCGGTAAGCTGCCACCCCTTCCGGGGCCAGCATGGAGAACCCCTTTCTTGTCTTCATAGAATGCAGCCAGATGAGAGTAATGTCCCGGCATCTCCAGCTGGTGTCTGTGTAACACACATGTACAGTGAGTAGCTCTGCCCAGCACAACTGTGCATCTCTTACCCAAAGAGCTAAAGTACTCAGGAGGTCTGCACCTGAAGGTTACCTTCAAGTCCCCATTAGTATGAGAGAAGATCTTTATGCAAAATTCAAACATGAGGCCTGAAACTCCTCGTCGGCATGAAATACATTCAAACGAACAGGCTGTGCTGAGTGTCTATTTCGTGAGCAAGCTATACTGCTCTGGCCACATGTGCTTCTCATGCACTGTTTATTGTGGGAAGAGATAACCTGGACGACCACACACTCCCTGCCTACAGCTGCTCTGCTTTGTGTAGAATGTGAGCATGCTTCTGTTTGGTACTGTTATTAGTATTCCAAAGAAAGGAAAAGTAATGACTGAAGGCCACTAGGGGCTCACACTTTCACATCAAGTAATAATCCAAATGAATCAGAAACACACACACAGAGACAGACACACAGAGACACAGACACACACACACAGATGACAGACAGACAGACAGACAGACAGACAGACAGACAGACAGACACACACACACACACACACACACACACACACACACACACACTCCCTGCAGTCTCCTTGGTCACATCCTGTGCTCAGGCCAAAAGTCTTGTCAACCGTTCCCTGGATCAAGAAAAGGAATGCCATTGAGGTCCTAGAGCATTTGGACAATGCAGAATCCTGCCTCCAAGTGAAGGCATCATGTTTAATGGAAATGTCAGAAGTTGACTTTTGTTCCCTCCCCAGAGCTATGCTGGAATCTCGGCCTTTACCTTGGCACCATTCCCTCAGGACCAGTATCGGCTCTATTTGGATGATCTTCACCAAGGCAATAGGTTAAAGCCAGGTATTTTGAGGGAACCCTGATTCGGTGTGACTTAAAAAGGGGAAATTCGCATACACTCGCAGGCTTGGGGTAGACATGTGAAGATAAAGGCAGACATTGAGGTTATGCAGATGCCAAGGAACCCAGAGACGGGCAGCAAAACATGGAGCCAGGAGAGATGTGGGAAGAAACCCTGCTGACACGGACAACTTGGTTTCTGAGCCTTAGTCTCTGAACTATTTGACAGGAAGTTTCTTTCTTCTAAGGCACCCCATGACAGATCCTGTTAGACTGTCCCAGCAAATGAATAGAAGGATGAATAAAGAGCCTTCTCAACCCTGGTTTCTTTTCCAATGACCACAAAACAATTAAAGAGAAGCTTTGGGGAGAAAAAGGGACATCAATTATAGGTGAAACAATGCTGACTACAAACAGGCAAACCCTGCTCCTCCCATCCAGCGACCCCGCCAGGAGACTACTCCACGCTGTAACTCAAACTGCTCAGAGTGACTGCGAGCACTCAGGGACAAGGTGAGGGCAAGGGACTTTGTGCACAAGTCTGTATGTATTAAAAGCAGTAACATTGCATTATCATAATACTTAAAAAAGATTACTGCTGGGCGTGGTGGTGCACACCTTTGATCCCAGCACTCCGAAGGCAGATCTCTGTGAGTTCAAGGCCAGTTTGGTCTACGGAGAGAGTTCCCAGATAGCTAGGGCTGTTAAATAGAGAAACCATGTCTCAAAAAAACCGAAAAGTGTATGTGTGTGTTTGTGTGTACATGCATGTATTACTAGCTGTGTGTGACAGTGTATACCTACACTCCAAGAACAGGCTAAGGCAGGAGAATCATAAATTCAAGGTCAGCCTGGATTACACAGTGGAGCCTTGCTTCCTCCCAAAGAAAAGTTTAGAAAATAATTACTGAAAGTAAGTACTCTCTCTAATTTTAGGGGTCTGGGAAGCTTGGATTCAGGAGGCAGCCATATGTTAGCTGTGATGACCAAGCATAAGAGTGCTTACAGCAACTGCTGTCAATCTCGGAAATGCTCCTGGGCCGGACAGGAAATCCTTGGTGGCTAAGGTCTGGCGAGCTGTTCTGAGCAGGCAAAAGGGTCGTGGGTACTCTTCAGGGAAATGTGTCCAGTTTGATGAGTAGGTAAAGTTCAAATGTGTTTGAGTTAAGATCTGTTTTCCCTTAAAAGCCCATGGAGAATCTATATATTCTGTCTTTTTTTTTTTTTTTTTTTTTTTTCGAGACAGGTTTCTCTGTGTAGTTTGTGCCTTTTCTGGAATCACTTGTAGTCCAGGCTGCCTCGAACTCACAGAGATCCGCCTGGCTCTGCTCCCGAGTGCTGGGATTAAAGGCGTGTGCCATCACCACCCGGCCTATATATTCTGTCTTAAAAGAGGTAATTTATCCAAGGTAATTTAAACAATACACCATTATTTTCTTTTTGCTGATTTGCTACTCATTTGCTGGTCTGTCCACTCTGACTACAGTCAACGCTGCATTTGGACCAAGATTCTACAGAAGAAGTCAGTAGGTACTATGAGTCTTTTAGCCAGGAAGCTACTAGAGACAAGGCCATGGAAATGGCTCGGCAGGTAAAGTGTTTTTCTACTAAGCCTGATCCCATTCCCCGACACAGAGCGAAATGTGTAGATGTAAAAAGAAAACAGCTAATGTCAGGACTCTGTCCTTAACAGCCTAAGGTATCCCTGCCTGCCAGGACAGAACAAGGCAGTAACAGACAATGTAGAACAGGAGACAGAAGCTCAGGCCTAAACAGAAAATTCAGAGATGAACACTATCCAACTGTCGTGTGGAAGCCTCAGTTTAAACACACTGGAGACTTTGTAATAGATCATCAAGCCACACCACCAAGAGAATGTAAAGGGTACTAGAGCAACAGAGTGCCAGAAGACAAGGTGGTTTTCAAAGATGGAGACGACGACGACGACGAGGTTCAGTAAGGGCAGGAAAATTAAAAACTACTGCACGGAACTGCGTCTCATGCCACCCGTGGAAACTGTGCAGGCAGAGTCCTGCTCTCAACAGTGGGGCTAAGTGACTCAGTGTGTGCTGCTGCTGTGAAGCGCCTCCTGTGGGAACCAGATCAAGGATCCCCCTGTAGGAGCAGCCATGCTGGGTGGGATGCTCTTTAGGCCCACAGCCCCTGCACTGATCAGCCACATGAGGTTATGCAGATGCCCAGGACAGAGACCGTTGCTGTTCCTACCATACTCTGCAGTAGTTCATCCACTGTAAGGATCAGAGATGCTCTGTCAGCTATCACACTCTGCCACTCTGGTGGAGTCCTTACTGGTCTGAACCGGTCTGTCACTGGGCTTAGTCAATACAAAAAAAAAAATCAGGCATTCTCATCTACGGCTGGTTCATGGGGAAAGTACCATCACCATTCTGAAGGTGTAGCAGACATGTCAAACTGCACACGGCAGTTGGTCCCAATGATTCCATTTCTAGGAAATTGCCCTAAAGAACTGTTCGTGAATGTGAATTTACCCAAAAGATGCTCTTGTCTATAGGTGCAAAAAATAAGAAACAGCCGGCGGTGGTGGCACACGCCTTTAATCCCAGCACTCGGAGGCAGAGCCAGGCAGATCTCTGTGAGTCTGAGGCCAGCCTGGGCTACCAAGTGTGTTCCAGGAAAAGCGCAAAGCTATACAGAGAAATCCTGTCTGGAAAAACCAAAAAAAGATTTTAAAAAAAAAGGAAATGATCTTAAATCTCAATGATAATGGAATGTTTAAATAAATCATGAGCTACCTATTATGACATGCTGTGAGGTTACCAGGACAGTGTGTTCGATAATATGGGTAGAGGTCAGAGGTCAACCTTAGGAATGGTTTCTGAGAATTCTTTTTTTTTTTTAGCCAAGGTCTCTCACTGGCCTAGGATTTTGCCCAGTAGGCTCGGATAACTGGCTAGTGAGCCCTAGGGATCTTCCTCCCCACCTCCCCAGTGCTGGGATTATAAGCATGCACCATCACACCTGGCTTTTCTCTTCCGTGGGTTGGGGTGACTGAACTCAGATCTACAGCTGGAGAGATAGTGAAGGTAACAATTGTAGATAAAATACTAATAAGTCAGCATGGGACATCAGAAGTCAGAATGAATTTAAATGCAGATTAGGCAGTAAAAAAATCAAGTCTAGTTAACTTACACAACAGTCACTGTCCCACCCAGACCTGACTCTTTTCTTTCCTCATGCCCTGTTATCAAAGTCTCATCTCTGTTCCAGCCTTTTTAATCAGCAAGGGAAAACGATACAGCTCTCGGTGTACCCATGTGAGAGCTCCTCTACTGTTACATGAAAGGGCAGAATGGAAATAGATAACTTGCTTTCTCTTGTATAAAAGAGAACAATACGGATATGTATTTGTATACATACATACATAAGTATCAATTTTAGAAGATACATGAGAAATTAATAGTGATTAATAGAGTTCTTGGATGGACAGGACAATTGGGGAAAGTCTGAGTTCACGACACTGGTAGAGACTGCTTTCTTCTTCCTTTAGTACATAGAACCTCCAAAGTTTCGATGACATCACCCCTTCTGGAACTACATGTCCCCAGACTTCCTACAGTTGGGTATGGCCAGTGGCCAACAACTAGCCCACGGAATGTGCAGAAGTGATGCTGTGTTCAAGTTGTGATCTTTGCATCAGTCTCTCTCCTTCCTGGTTGAAATGTCACAGATAACAGTGAGTCACTTTCCACTGTCACACTAGGAGATGGGTAAGACGGAAGGCCCTGCTCCAGTCGCCACCCACACAGGAGCTTCCCATGTGGTCTGGGACAGCCAGACTGTAAAGCTGGGGTTCTGACTCGTTTGAGCCGCTGTACGTTGGGGTCTCCTCTTTGTTAGAGTAACTTAGCTTCTATCTTAACTAAAGCAGAAGTTAATACCCAAGAAAATGAGTTGCTACGGAATCAAGAACCATTGGCTTAGAAGCTGAAGAAGAGAGTGATTAAAAAATCACTGTTCAGGAAGAGAAATCTGGTCATCTATGTTAAAATCCACTACGTTAAAATCACGAAATTTAGATCTCGTGAGGCTGGGAAAGCCAACTCCTCTGTACCCAAAAGCAGTTAAGACTCTTGCTCACTCCAGAATATTCTTGGGCAGATGGGGGGAGCCAGACACTAAGGATAAAATGTAAGATACAGGGAGTACCATGAAAATGAAGGAAAGAAGGATGGACAAAGAACACGGACTAGCTTAAAGCCAATCAACTTAAACTATGACCCAGGGGAGCTGTAGAGGTGGCTCCGTGGTTCAGAGTAATGGCTGCACAACCATGAGGACCGCAGTTCACATCCCATTACCTGTATAAAAAGTCTGGCACCCTATACAACTGCAAATCAAAAGGCCAGCCTGGGCTACAAAGCACGATTCTAACTCAAAATGAATAAATGAATGAATGAATAAATAATGCATAGAATAAAATTGTTTATATATATGCCAAGTACACATACACTATATGTGTGTATATGTGTGTACATATATATGTGTGTGTGTATAGTGTGTGTGTGTGTATATATACACATACACACACTATACACACACTTATATATGTTTTAATTGTGACACATAAGGTCTTACTATGTTGCTACTAATGTAAACTGAAAGCCTTTATTTCCTGGGCTAATGCACCACTGTGCCCACCTGTCAAGCATATTTTATCAAAGCACACAAATATACACAGCAGAAAAGAGGCTAAAATTTTAATGGTGCTTCCAGGAGTAGAGATAAAATTCACCAGCATTGTTTGAAGTTCAACTAGGTTACCTGAATTATGATATTTATATATATACACACACATATATATACACATATACATATATACATGTATATATAGAGAGACTAATAATAATTAGTAACTAATAATTTTCTGCTTCTGTGACATATTCTCATATTACCCCAAATAATAAGTGATTTGACTCAAAACAATTTTTAAATTCTACCTGCCTACCTGGGAAAAAAGGTAAGTTTAGCAGCTAAGTGTAAACAAAGATCACGTTCATGTCTGATTAAAATAAATTTGATTAAAGTTGACGAGAGTATTAATAAAAGCTGAAAGCAAATATCTTCCTCAGCTTTCATTATAGGATAAAGAATTATTTTGTAATACATTTGCTGAAAGAAAGGAGCCTTGGCTGAGGCTTGACCCAGAGCCACAGATGCCACAGGAAGGACACCTGTACTCCTGGCCCACAGCCTCCAGGTCCAGGAACTCAGTGCACAGGCACCAGCTCACAGATCCCGCCACTTCCCCCAACATACAAAAGCCATGTCTGGAAGCCACTTACCGAACCTGGTTCTCCAGAAAGTGCATATAGCGGTAGAGCAAGGTGTAGGATGGAGAGAGGATACCCACAGACTTCATCCGTGCGCCGCGCTCCAGCTCGCTCTCCACAGGCATATTGGCAAAGCAGGCCAGGCCAAAGAAGGGCCCCTTCCGAAAATAGCTGAAACAAACCAAATATGCACTCTGGCTCCAGTTTAGGAAGAGGACATATCTTTGCTTTTTTTTTTCCTTTGCAATGCAATCTCCGCCCAAATAGCTCCAATAGTTCAGAGCTCCAAATAACCAAGTTCGGCTGTAAAAGAAGTCATCCTATCTCCCAGGGATTGCCCAGGCTCCAAGACTCCAGAACTGGCCATCCCAGAGTCAAGGGCTAGAGTTAGCATGTGGTCTCTACAGGCATGTCACTCAAATGCTCACAGCCACAGATCCTGGTATGCTCTCTGGCATAACTAACAGCTACCATGGGAGAGACAGAAACAAGGCGATGTCCAGGCTCCTTTGAAACTCAGTCTGTTTTCTCAGCAAAAATCCCAATTCTCTCAGTTCCTTGGCCTCTGACAGCATCAATGAGGTTGACACCTTACTTCCTTCCCCTTCACACACTTGGATTAGCCCTGGTTTCAGCCCAATGCAGAGATTAAAGCTACAAATTATCCTTAAAGCAATTTATCCATTGGCTTCTCACAAAATTCACAATGTACCATTTATACAACACTAAAAACTAGCCTGCTTAAAGCTAGTATTCCCGGTTTATCATATAGATGTCTTAGGTTAACCCACACTAAACTGAAACTCCTCCCTTACACTAAAACCAAACCTCCATGAGGGTCACACAATTGCTCAGTAATAGCAGAACCTCGACTGTAGGAACTGTCAGCTTGGGAGGGTCAAGACCCATTGCAAACTGCAGAGCTGGAACCCTTTTTGCTATGAAATTGGATAAACACAGAATACGTACGTACACTACCTGAAGACACCTCTTGATAACATGCTCTGGAGGACGTGGGAGAGGAGGGATCAAGTAGAGAAAATGGGTTCAGAAGTACTCACATGAAATCAGACTGAACTTTATGGGACCCACTGGCCATAGACTTGAACTCAACACCTTCAAGGTCAATGTCTTGTGGTAAGCACCATTCTACCATGTTTCCTGTAGGAACAGAGGGGTTGGGTTAAAACAAACAAAAATCATTCCGAGAGAAGAGCACAGCACAACACACATTGCTTCTCAGAAAAAAAAAAAAAAAATGTGCTGTTTGATCAGACTGATCCAGAACCAGTGAGGAGATAGATGCTCATGGGCTCATCTCATCCATCTCTTGATGAACTACACCAGAAGACCAGGATGGGGCAGTGGAGGGACCCTGTCCCCTGCTTCAAATTCAGTGACCTTTGGGTGACTCCCTGTGGCGGTGCCATTTGGGTCACTCCCAAATCTTCCTCTCAAGGCTTCACTTCTCTAAGTAGAGGGAGATTTATTTATTTATTTGACCTTATGCTCCCATTTCTTCATCCTATATTCTTCCCTTGATCTCTTGAGATCGTTTTTGATCTTACAATCTATAGCCACAAGTATCTGACCAAAACAAAACAAAAACAGACAACAGCAACAAAACAAAAAACCTCATTCTCACTGACAACCTTGCGATGTTTGCTAATTCCTCAAAACTCCTCTCTTTCTCCTGATTTCTCTCACAGGATGCAATTCTGGATCTTTTCCTACTTCTCTGAGCAGTGTAGCATACCACCACCCCCCCTTTTCATCTCTCCCCAGATGTGGTCTTCTTCAAGGATCAACGATCAGTTCTTCACTTCAGGAATTTTGGGACTCAGTCACTCATAACTAATTTCTGGGTTTCTACTAAGCTAGGGGTTGGAAACACAAAGAAGAATAAGACATCATCCCTGACCACAACAGGATGAGAGTCTACCTGTAACAAGGTGACAGAGAGTAAGACCAGCAGGTACAGCTCAACTGGATGACCACTATGACAGAAGGTAGGCGACGTTTTAGAATCCAGCAACAGGCGTCCTCCAGATAGGGAATGAGAGCACTGAACGATTAGCCACATAAGCTACGGGCAGAGAGAACATCTTGGAATAATCTGCTTTGTGCATATTCAAATTTTCCCAAAGTCAAAGAAAAAATAACTTGCAAGAGTTCAATTTTGAGCAAACTGCTTAGCACTCCAAGTCCTACTTTTCTAGGCTTTCAAAACACCATCAACTACCTTAGCCACCACCACTTTCAGGTCATCGTTTGGGTCATCAGAGAACACCTAGGCTAGCTGCAAGTCACTGCAGACGGCACAGAGGCTCATCCCACACTCAAGAGCCCAAGGCACATTCAAAGAATCTATTTTGGAGGAAAGAATTACAAATCTATCCAACTAATGAATTCACTGAAAACAAAAAAGCATGAACAGGGAATTAAAATTCTATAAAACAGAAAAGGCTAAATTGACATTCTGACAATTGGATTAAAGATAAGAAAACATGTTCACAGGGAGTTAAGTTTGAGAGTCAAGGTAAGTTTCCTAAGCATCAAGTCTCCCCACATTCCTGTATTCTCCCCCTTATTATGCATGAACATCCATCTAAACTCCAGAGAGCTAACGGAGGGTCTTGTGCAGCACATTAGCCTGCATCCCTAGGCTCCACCCCACTCTTTATGGGGTTCATCTAATTCTAAAAAAGTTTCTTTTTCTCAATCCGAAACTACTTATAACTTGAGGAAATTTAACTTACCTAAACTCTGTACTGAAGCCTAGCATTAAGTATAAATTATACAACACACCAAGTTTTCCCAAAGAGAACGTTCCTGCATAGGAAGCAAAGGAAGGTGAAGAGGCATTAAGAACATTACATGCACACCAGAGCACCTCCTGAGAGGCCTCCAAGTCCATCCTCTTATCCATCCTAACCATGGCCCTGAATCAGCTGGGCCTTTTTCAATTTTTATAAAAGCAAACAGCTATGTCTTTTGCTCATTATTTGTTCGCCTATGGCGATAAGAATGTGTCCAATATATCACTTCAATCATTTGGGTGTAGCACTTTATCTACTGAACTACTGATGCCCATTTAGGTGAGTGCTCATTAAAAGCTATGACAATTAGCACTGCTCAAACAATTCTATGCTTGCCATCTGGTAAGTGCCTGGGCTGGCTTTGGAAGGCACTCACCTGAGTGGGCTGAACTGCACGGCTCAGGCTCAGACTTCCATTCAATGCATATTTCAGGTGAAGGTGAATGTGAAGGAAGGGGTCACATCTGGAAGGCTGGTGTTGGGGCATCTGGCAGATTACCTGTACTGTCTGTTATCCTCACCTTCTGAGGTGGAAACAGCAGCCAGGCCTGCTGATGCTACAGACACTTTCCCCTGGACTGCCTTGAACTTCCTAAGTTAGGTGTGTTTTCTCGTCCACAAAGAACATCAACTTCTCTCTCTTTAAAAAAAAAAAATTATTTATTTATTTTATGTATGTGAGTGCTCTATCTGCATGTGCAACTTTACGCCAGAAGAGGGCACCAGATCCCACTACAGATGGTTGTGAGCCACCATGTGGTTGCTAGGAATAGAACTCAGGACCCCTGGAAGAGCAGCTGGTGCTCCTGACAGCTGTGCCATCTTTCCAACCCCGGATATCAACTTCTCTTACAGGACACCCAAATCACCAACACTGGGGGCAACTGGCCAAGTGTGGTGGCCCATGCCTTTAATCTTAGCACTTGGGAGGCAGAGGCAGGCAGATCTCTGAGTGTAAGGTTAAGTTCCAGGCCAGCAGGGCGACATCGTGAGACCCTGTCTCACAACAAAACTAGGAGCAGGGACAGGCTGACCTAGGTCCCCATCCACTCCCAAGAGCCCCATCTGCCACCTCCTTCCCAAGATCACGTCCTCCCCCACATCCACCTACCCTCTGACACTGAGCTCCACGCAGACAGCAGTCTTACACAGACTGACTAATTAGTCCCCACATTACGTAAGATCTAGCCCCTGTGGCAATCCTTTTATACATGATGCAGTCACTGATTCTGTCTGAATCTTGACTGACACAATTCCTACATGTTCCTGTGGTTTCACTAAGGAACCTTCTGGAATCCCACAGCTATTGTGAACAGGGCTTCTCAAAGAAAAATGAAGTACAGTGTGAAACACTTTTTTGGCCAGATCTTCTTAGGTTGAACGAAGACCACTATGCATGTTTTTAATTGTAGAACTTCACCAAGTCTTTAGTATGCCACTTTGCAATATGAAACTCAAAAAGATCGATAGTGTTTAATGTTTCACCAAATCACTGACAATACATCTGGGTTTGTTGTTGTCTGTTTGGGGGATTTTGATACAGGGTCTCACACTCTAGCTAAACTGACCAGGAACCCACTGTGTAGCCCAATCCTCCTACGTCAGTCCAAGGATTAGAATTATAGGCATGAATCAATATGCCTTGCAATAATTGCATTTTTATGGGGCATTTTTCAGAGACTAATTTTACTGAAAGTCCCTTTGATGTTTTTAGAGACGCCGGTATAACAGGTACAGCAAACTGCCCCTCAATATCCATTCTTAAAACCTGCTATTTTTAGCTTAGTACAAGGACGCCCAGTGAAGACTTTCTCAGCCCTTCCTGCATGTAGGTGTGGGATACAGACAGAAGTGAGACACGAAAGGGAAGGAACATGCTGCCCCTTTCTCTATCATGCTGCCTAGTATGCGATGTGGATGATGTCATGATATAAGGAACAACAAAGCTTAAACCAACATGACCCCAGGTCCCTGGGTGGCCCCATAGATGGTCCCTGGGTGGCCCCGTAGATCCGAGCCGATATTTCAATCTTTGGCAAGCTATTACACACATGAAAAAGGAATGGATCCTTTAGACCATAGCTATTAGATGCCTGGTATTCATGAGCAAGTCCGTGTTCAACTTAATACAGCTGACCTAGAGGATAATGTCCCCATTCCTCAGCCTGGTTCTCCAGGTCCTCTTCACTACAGCTCTGCGCCTGGCCAAACCTCACTGTACAGACACTGGAAGAATCCAAGGAGGGAGGACATCCTGTCTGCTGTGCCCGATACTTTTAGAGGGAGGCAGGCCCTTCTGGATTAGGACATCAGAAGCAGGTGGGCAGATCACAGACAGGGCAGAGGCTTCAGAACACCACACAGGGCTGAGTTCATTTCTGCTGACACGCTCCTTGAAGGAAAGGAAACCAGACACAGCTCCTGTTACTCTTATCCCAGCCTAGCACACCTTAAATGCCTGTCTCTCTGGCACTCTATGAGACTCTGAAAGGCTGGAGAGGAGGACTGTTGCTTGATTTTTTTTTTTCTACATCCCAACATAGCTCAGTGCCTAGGACAAGAGAGGAAGGGTAATGAAACCAAAACAAATGGAACAATACAGCTTTATTAGGAACAAGCATGTCTTTTAAACAGCTAATTGATGAATCTGTGCTAATTATCCTAGGAGTGGTAAAAAACACTGGCTATCGCCTCACTCTGAGGAAGTTCATTCTTAATTATTTAGGAGTGAGATTTAAATATCATGGCAGTTTGTTTTCACATAGTTCAGGGAGTATATTTAAATCCATATGAAATCAATGCCATTTACAATGCCTGCTAAACCTGGGCCAGTGCAGCTCTTAGGGAACAATTTGAACACAAAGCATTTCTTTGTATTACAATGCAATTCCAATTAAAAAAAAAAAAAGGATCCAGCTAGTCATTTAATAAATAATGACAAAATAATTCTAAAGTTGGGCACGTGAGATGGCCCAGTGGATAAAAGTGCTTGACCAGAACCTCTGAAACTATGAACGAAAGCCAACCTCAGTTCAGCTCTTTGTGTCAAATATTTTACTCCAGTGGTGAGAAGTAACTAATAACTCAGGGACTGGATGAAAGAGCTTTTCAAATTCTTTTTCACATGATTTCAACCATGAGACACACCAGAGAATGCAGAAGACTCAAGCCAGGAAGAGATGATCAGCCTGTGTCTGGTGCGTGCTGGGAGCCACCCCTACCCACCAGTATTACAGCTTTCCATCTGCGCTCAGGTAGCCCTTGTCCTAGTTCGCCACAATTCACCCGCTCAACCCTCCAACACCTGCCTCCTTAGGCAAACGAGAGGACTCCATCCTCATACTGGATTTACGGACTTCTTATCCACCTCGTACTGGAGAGACTGGAGACTCTCCTGCTCTTCCTAGGAGGCTCCTGCTCCCACTCCCTCTTTCTCTTTCACTATGACTCTGATGTTTTTGAGGGTTGTGCCCACCTCTCACATGGATTTGCACTGCATGATATTTCCTAGCCGAAGTTTCTGGAACACATTATTTCATGTTATAGTGGAATTGACTATGTAAGGCTGAAGCCAATATGACAAAATGTCAACAGATGGAGACGCTATGTCAAGGATAAACAAGTTCTTTCATTTTTTCCCCCGAGGTTTAACCAATCTGACTACAAATCAGGGTAACAAATGAAATGGTAGAAATTCACACACACACACACACACACACACACACACACACACACACCTGTCTGTCCATCCGTCCGTCCATCCATCCATCCATCCATCCATCCATCCATCCATCCATCCATCCATCCATCTTTGACTTTGCAAAACCACAATTAAGAGAAGGGACCATACCTATGTGGAACAGGGAACTATTACGATTTGAGGTCATCTTTCTATAAAAGTATTCTGAAGTGGGGAACCAACTTCTATCTGGAATTTGTAGAAGTGTCAAGAAAAGTGATTTTGCAAAAATGGAAATCCTTAAGGGAAAATATTTAAGGCCAGAAAAACTTTACACAGAGTACTCCCTACCTATCCCAGGCTCAGAATTCACACTGTGCTCTCAATTTCGCCAAACATCCTCACTCTATCAACAAAAACGTAGTTGGCAGCATGGACGATCAACAAGACGTGACCTTATAAAAGAACGTCATCACAGGCCTTTCCCTTCTAACTCACTTTCCTCCCAGATTTTGAACCACACCGTGGGCCTATCAGAGGGACCTACAGGTCCCGCCTAGTCTTTCCTACAAAGACAGCTTAGGGGGGGGATTTCACACGGTCACCGAAGGAACCAATGTGGTGGTCTGAACTGTGTACATTCAGCCAGTCTGGTCGTTCAGTAAATATTGGCGGAGCCTAACTTGGCAGCACAGTGCCCAGCGCTGAGCTCATGCAAAGGCAAACATGCTCCTATTCAGGGAACCCGGACTAACAAATAATGGCTTAGCCACTTGTGTACCTCGGGGAAGCTAATGGGACTGTGGATGTACACATCGGTCTGAACTCTGCCATCCCATTGCTGCTAAGGTCAGCCTAGGGGCTCGAGGTGAGGGCCTCCCAAGCTGGTGTTTTAGAAACTCTTGAGGTAGACAAGACATAGGCAGTCCCAGACTAGGGATATGCAGCAATGGCAGAGCACTTACTTAGCCTCTGTGAAACCCTGGGTTCAATTCCAGGTTCCATAGAAATAAACAAAGCTCATAAGATAGGTTGTCCCATCTATATAGGGCTGCCTCTATCTCTCAACTCTTCTGCTTAAATGTGAAATAACCTTACTCCCTGTGTCCTGGATGGCACAGTCCACATCCTCCTAAAACAGACTTGCAAGCTGAAAACCTCATCTCAAAATATTTAAAGTACGGAAAAATAACCATCTTGAACCCAATGTCTTATAAGTTAGAAATTAGGCTCTTCCCTCTATTGTGAAGTCAAGTACTTCCTCTTGAGGTTTCCTGTACTGGACAGTGAGCAAGCAGCATCTTCTTACAACTCCTTTAGGCCGAAGGGTGGGTAAAAGTGTCTAACATCCCCTGAGACTTGCACATTGGTTTTGATCTCGCCCCTCAGCTCCTCCCCATCAGTACGTACTTCTGTGCTCTAGCTTCAGCCAGGAGGTAAAAGGGAATTCTATCTCAGAGATTCAGGAAAGAGCCAGATATAGTGGCTCATATCTGTAATCCCAGCACTCAAGAGGCCAAGGGAGGAGTCTGAGGCCAACCTGGGCTATATGGTGAGTTCCAGGTCATCCTGCGTTAGAGTGAGAGATCCTGCCTCAAAATAGCAAAAAGGAAAAAACAGTAATAAAGGCAAGAAGCAGGAACACTGTTGGCCCCGACAACACATTACTTGTATATAATCACTTTGTAACATGCCACTAAATCCTAGAGATAGAAGAAACTGCAAAGAGTGTTTGTTCGACCCAGTTCCTGTCCAGCCCATATCAACTGTCTTTGGGTCTTACGTATTTTGATGTAATCTTACATTGCCCTAGATGAGAACACAACCAAAACAAGAGCCAGTGACAGAATGGAGAGTTCCGAATCGGGGAGAAGATAATCCTGGCAGTTTCGAGGTAGCCATATGTCAGCCTACGGCTGAATTCCAATGCACTAATTTTACACAGGAGAAAAAAACCTTCTAGTCACAGGCCACTCACACTCACTCTGGTGTACGTCACAGCTCTAAATGTCTATTTTCCTCTTGTGTGGACGGTTGGGGAGGATCAGAGGCATGCTCCTTGAACCCCACAGTAGAGGTCCTAAGACCCAGCAGGCACACAGTTAAGTGGTAGACATTGTAGCCACCACCCTTACATTTCTCTCTGTAGATCTTCAAGAGAAGAAACTAAATTCACAACAGATGGCCACAAACTTTCAGCCTGAAAACCACAAAGCAGGTGAATCACCAACAGCTCAGGAACGTGTCTGCCAATGTGGCATTAATCAATAACCACAACTGTATTCTAATCAACCACTGACAGGTGATGGAAAACACAGAGAAAGGGCAGTGGCAGAGTTAACTCTCCTCTGACTTTCCGATCGCCTCTGAGAATTGACTTCCCCTTTCCCACCCCGTGAGTGGGTCATTCTTAGGACTTACTGTCCATTTCCAGAACTTGCTTTCCACTGTCGAGCCCCTCCCATTTCTGCAAGGAGTCAGATGAGCTGGGCAGCACTCCAAGTTACGACTTACTTGGGCACCAGACCTAGCCCTAATCTCACAATACCTTTCCACCCGCTCTGCTTGTATTTCCATGACTGGACAGGGAATCTACAAAGTTTAAAATGAGAACTAGAGTGCGTGGGTTATTTTTTTTTTTAAATAGGTTGTTATATAGCCCAGAGTAGCCTTGAACTCTGAATTTTGGTCATGCAACACCATACCTGGCTGTAGGTGTGACTGATTGCAAATATTCCCATTTGACAGATAGTTGGCGGCATTCAGACAGATCAAGAGGTGTTTGCATAATGTGGGCAGTAGCTGGAAGCTGAGAGAGAACAGGTGACTCATTTGTTATCAGGAAGGAACACCTTGAAAAGCTCACCAGGTGATACTACGCCCTGGAACCATCTCTCTTCCCTTCTGAACCACCCCAAGGCAAACACACACACAGCCCTGGAAAAGCCCCCAAAATAACAGCAGTGGAAAGTGAATCTCAGAAAGAAATGGTCTAAAGTAGGCAGATTCACATGATACCAGCCAGGAACTGAGGGGTTAAGACTCCATCAGCCTCTACTGCTCTGGGGCAGCGGTTCCTGCCACCAGCAGAGGACATCCCAAGTATGAGATTACCTTTTTCCTTAACCAAGCAGAAAAAAAGGGGAAATGTTACTAGAAACCCAAAGAACAAATTTAAAATCAGGCCCTAAATCACAGACTTGAACATAACGAGAAAAGCAATATTCTGGCAGCCAACCTCCTCTACCCAGCATGCCAAGTTATCATCTGGGACTGGTTTCAATAGCAGCTTTGTAGCCCAGATGGCCAGCACTACCACCCTACCGCTAGTTCTCAGCTCCAGATAAAGACTCTGTGTGTATATGTGCAAGCCTTACCTTGAACCTGAAGCCCTTGCTCTCCGTGTCCTTTGTAGGCCAAACAACCGTAAGTTTCAAGCAATGAGCCAGGAACCCAGAAGAAATAACCATGTCTCTACTTTCCCCTCTGATTTTTTTTTCTGACAGATGCCCGAAGAAGCATTCCAAAGCTTATGTTTAAAAGTGCGAACGAATTCCATTCATCAGAGGATCGCTGATCCCCATCCTAATAAAGCACTCAAGTTCTACCAGGGATCCACCCCTCCCTCATATGCCTTCTGCCTTGTGATGGTCAGTCCTTAACTGTCCACTTCACTGGATTTTCGATCACCTTAGAAGCACACCCCTGGGTGCGTCTGCCAGGGTGTTTCTGCGAAGGTCTGACTGAGGAGGGAAGACCCACTCTGAATGGGGGCAGCATCATTCCATGAGCAGGAGTCCTGGGCTGCAGGAAAAGGAAAAGGGTGAGGAAGCAAGCTGGGTGCCAGCGTTCATCCTCCTCCACTTCCTGTTCATGTGATATCATCCACCACCTCACACTAGCAGGACCATGTCTTTCCTGTCCTCATGGACTGGATCTCCTTAAAGCGCAAGCCAAACCCCTCCTTCCTTAAGAGGCTCTTGTCTGGAATTTTGTCACAGAAGCTACGAAAGTAACTAATTTACCCTCTTCCATCCACTGCCAGACAGACAAACCACTGCTAGGGACTCTCTCCTCCTGATCCTGTTCTCCACATACATCCATAAGGTATGCTCTTACACACTGACTTGTACATATGCCATAAGTAACCCATATTGGGTGAGAGGACACGTGAAATGTCCACTGCCTGGACAGTGGTTGGAGTGGATTAGCTCCTAAAAATGCAAACTGAAGAGAGAGGCAGGAAAGACATGGGCAAGTGATCCGACTGCGGACCAGAGTGAGACAAATGAGCCCCGCTCTGATTTGGGTACAGCAGAAGTATCTACTTGACTACTTCTGGTAATGCAGGCTGAGGAACTTGCCTGGGTGGCCCAATATTAATTAGGAACATATGGCAGCTGGGACTCAGGAGAGTAGACAAGATCCTAGTTAAAACAAAGAGACACAATTCTGGGCACCGTGAATCCTGCAGCTTGCGGGGGACGAAGTGGGTTTCCCTCACCTCTCCAAACTGTCCTTCCTCAACCTCCATACACATGGGCACAATGGTGCTCTTTCCTCTGCCCTGGTGCTGAGGTTTGTGACCCAGCCTATCTCAGCAGCCTTCATTCACTCCTCTGCTACTTCTAAGAGATATGCTATATGACTTTAGTTTACACAAGAACTACCAGCCTATTTCATAGGATGAGAGGAGCCGTTTATAGGGCTGGACTAGATAAAAGGAAAAGAGATGGACAGGAAACAGCCGATTTCTTGCCACAACTAAACCAAGTTCTTAATGCTCACCCAGGTGCACACATCTTCCTCTCCCCAGATCCCTAGGGAAGTGATGAGGCAAGGTGAGGGGCAAAGGTTCAGGCAGCAGAGCGTGCTAGAAAGATATCTGGTTAGGAGTCAAGTAGATCCTGGCAGTTAATTCAAAAAAATGTAACCATCCTTGGATCCTTGGTGCCTTTCCCCATGAACAAAGTATAAATAATCAGCAAATTACCGAGTAGTTAGAATTAAATCAAACAGGATTACAGTAAAATGCCTGCACGAATGTCACAGTATTAGTGACAGCTCTGTCCTTAGTCTTAAAACCATCTTCTCTCTCTCTGTGTCACACAGAGAGACAGACAGACAGACAGACAGACAGACACCGGCTGTGAATGGAAACCCATGCAAGGTCTTTGGGGGCTTTTATGAATTGATCAATACTAATGACCAACTGATGGATACCAATAACTGATCAATGATAGTGAATGACCAACAATCTATATTTTCAGCTCTACCTGTGATTATTGTGGGGTTTTCTTTTCCCCTCCTTTCCCTAGACTATATCACCAGACAGCTAGCATTATGCAGTGAGGCCACCAATGTCTCCTTTCCAATTCTTACACTTAAGTGACTTTTAAACTTGTCTCTATTTACCTTTGCAGGAAGAGGTACACCACAGGAAATACGGTTAGCTAAAAAGAATTTTTTTTTTGTCTAACATTAAGGGTTTTGCTTTAAAAAAAAAAAAAAGTATTTTTCCAACTATGTATGTATAGGAGTCCTAATTATGAGTCAAGCAATATGTGCGATGGACATTAAGAAAAAGGTACAGAGGGGATTCGATACTATTTCAGGAAACTCTGGCTTCAACTCTGGCTTCCTTTGGTTCGAACGTGCTGGTTGTGATGTAAATATAATTCCACATGGCAGGTCAGAGTCAAAAAAGTTTGGAAGTCAATAGAATACGACAACGAAGCAGCAGACAGGAGTTCTCCTTCCCACAAGTCCTGCTATTAAGAACGGGGCTTTCGCCTTAAGGGACCATGTGCCTGTTTGGGGCTCAGAATCCTTGACCACAGTTAAGCCATTCTGCCTAGAAGCCACCAGCTTCCATCACATCTGGATCCCTTTCACATAATCCTAATCTTCCTCCCATCCATACCTTCAGGGTAGGAAGACTAGTTTCTGGAAGTAGGAACTTCCAGAAAGAAAACCCTTCTTTCCCTCACAAACACGAACTCCTCACTCTAGCAACAACTCCAAGGAGAAAGCTAGGAGGACGCATCTGGGCGTTCCTCTTCTTCAAATACGAAGCAGAGCAGCAGCTCCGGGATGTCGATGCCCCTGGCAGAGCCCACAGCCCTGTGGTTCACTTGCACCCTCCCCCCCCGGAACCGCCCACTGTTGCAACGCACCCCCCCCCGCAGTGGGTGGTTAGGGTAAAGACGGGGTGACATAACCAGTTAGTCCTCCTAGAAAGACAGCTTGCCAGAGAAGGCTTCTCCAACCCCATCCCGAATGCTCCCACGTTAATTCCTCAAAATTAAGCCTTCGGAGAAAGTGAACTTGGCGGCTGGGGAAAGTTACCTCGCTGGGAGCAACCACAAGCAAGGGCGGGCATAGAGCATAGGGTCTTTTTGGACCCGCGTGGGAGGCGACGTACGCGGGGGGTGGGGAGTGGGGGTGGGTTCCCTCCTTTCGGCACCTAAAAGAACCTTCCAGCCGAGCAGGAAAACAGAGAAAACAAAAGCCAACGTGCCCGCGGCCACAAACCAATCCTCCCGCACTGAAGCGGAGCAAGCGAGAGAGCGGGGAAGAGGCACCGGAGCGGAGCTGAGAGCCGCGGCGGGACGGAGAGGGGGGCGGAACAAAGCCCCGGGGATCCCTCGGTTCTCGTCTAGGGACACAGTGCCCCCGTTGCCCCAGGACCCCCGAGCGGGGAGGGATGCAGGTGTGTGGGTGCGAGTGCGCACGCAACGGGTCCCTCCCCCGCGCCCTCCGAAACCTAGCGGGCGATGTGCCCGCCCCCAACCATCTCTCCATCCCTAAGCGTCTCTCACCCGAGCGGGGATCGAAGGTGACTACGAACACAGCCACCACCTGGTCCTCCTCCACGTCGCCCAGCTCCAGACGCCCGGGCTGCAGCAGCACTTCGCGGGGTGCTGGCTCGTCGGGTTCCCGCCTTCGGGGCGCATCCGCGGCCGCTCGGCCGCTCCCACCGCCGCCCCGGGCCCATCCTCCCGTCTGCAGCGCGGGGTCCTGCGGCACAGAGACCGCGGGGCCCTCGGCCCAGCGCAGCAGCGGCGCCGCGTCTCCCTGCTCCACCATGGCGAGGCGAGGCGGAGCCGAGGCGCGAGGGGCGGGGCGGGCTGCGGGCACTCCCCTCCGGGCCTGCCCGCCCAGCCGCTCTGCGCCGTGCCGCCACTCTCTTGGTGCCCGCCGAGCTTGGCCACACCTGCCCCTGCCCCTGTCCCGGCCGAGGCGCGGCGCCCGGAAGCTCGGGAAAGTGGCCGGCTCGCTCGGGGTCGGCGCCCCAGGGCCTGGTCTGGGCTTCAGCTCTGCATCTCTGTAGGCGGGTGCTCTTGACCCAGAGTGTGGGATGCAGGGCGCACATCCCTTAGTCTGTCCACCTGCGCGTGGGTTGAAGCGCCTTCCCACCTAGGATTCCACTGTGAATTTTTGTACGTCACCATTATTTTTAAGGACCAGGGCACATAAATTATATAATCCTGAGAGCTTGGTGAAAGCTGCCTCCAGGTCAGGAAGTGAAGCAGAGGAAGGGCTGACTTCCCAGGTGTTTCAAATATACACATGAATCAGGATTGAAAGGACTGGAGGGTGGCTGATTGGGATGGTAATCGGAATTTATTTCCCTTTTTATAAGCAATTTGAAGATATTAAGCTGGTGGATTATGGGGGTTGTTCTACATTTAAAAAGAGGAGGAAAAAGAAGTCAGAGGAGTGGGGGAAGTCAGCCCTTAAGCCTGTGGCTTTGGAAAGTAAGGATTGCCTAGGAACTCCCTTTGTATATTTACAAATAAATTTTTGAATGTCTCAACTCTTGGGGGGGGGGGAGTGTCAGTCTGGTGACTAGCTCAGAAGTATGCATAAGAAGCCATTAAACTCATGAGAAAAATAAGATGGCAAGAGACAATTATGTAGATACACAATTCACCCCAGGTTTCAAGAAGGCCCAGTTTCTGACAAGGACTTGGTGGATTTCTGTGTTACCTGTTACCCCAGGGGCCTTGTGAGACTCATGGCCTCTCTGCTAGGGATGCAATGATAATATACCTTAATCCTGTTCTCAAGAGAATCATCAATGACTGCCTCCAGCTGCTGCAGTTCCAAATATGTGACTCTGCGATTTAACAATAAAACGTTTTACCAAAAAGAGGAGGGATTGCTGTCATCATCATTCCTTAGTTCAGCCTGACCTCCATCCCCTAAAGACATGTTAAGTGACTATCTCACTCAATTAATGGAGTAATTACTGAAATGGGAGTCTGGAGATGTACAAACCAAGCCAGGGTTTTAATTCAAGGGAACTCCAGGCTGGGTTAGTCACAAACTCTCAAGGCCAGACACCAAAGCCCAGTACTTGAGAAGACTGAGCCACAGCCAAAGCTTCTGAGGTTGAGACGAGATTTTATTTTTAAATCAAAACGGAGGCTGGTAGACAATCCTTAACCTTTCCAAAGTCACCAGTTTTAGGGCAAATCGATTTTTTTTCTTTCTTACTTGAAAAAGATCCTCTCCTGGTCTCTTATGGCAATGTGTGCCTTTCTGAGCACCCCTAATTTAATGCCCTAGGACTACATATATACCCATAAACAAACTTGTAATTTCCGTAGCATTCAGCTCTCTGTAGATGCAGAAGAGAAAAGTTTCCCAACTGACAGCCACGTTCTGTCTTCAGCATATTCGAGTTTGCTAACCACGGAGCCCAGCAGTATATTCCTAGTGCTTTGCATACTGTTGCTCAACAGAATCTGTGAACTCAGGAAGTGAAAGCAGAGGCTGACACTCCCATGCTGCCGACCCTCTCACCAGGCTTTCTCTAGTATCTTGCAAGTGGTAGGTGCTCAAAGATGTTAGTGATGGTGATGATGCTCTGTTTTCACATACACATTCACAATCTGAAAGATGCTTTTATACCTGACCACCAGGTTAGCCTACTGAATTGTTATCTACTGAATTGTCGCACAACGATATTGAGTTTAGCTGTTAGAACAGTTCTGCTTGGGAACAAGTACTTGAGAAATGATGGGTGAAAGGCCACTTATCATTTTCAGAGACACTTGGCTGAGGTAATGATATTTCAAAACATGTTCACCTAGAACACCATGTCTAAATGTTAAAATAAATCTTTTACTTTCTCAAATACTAAATATATCTACATTACATAAAGTACAGAATATTTTTAATCTACAGCCTCAATATAGATGGTAATCGTAAAGACTTAAATGGCCCCATCTCATCAATTCTAGAATCAGAACGCATTGGTGTTTAACCATGCTGTGGTGTCTGACAATTGTCACTGAGGTCTGGTTTTCACAGAAGAGATTTCTGGGCGCTTTGTCAGCCATGGGAAGGAACCACCAACCCGAGACTAAGCTGAGTGAAAGACCCTGCTGGAAGTTCCTTGGGTAATGCTGCTAGTGTGTCTTCAAACTGAAAGCTAGTTTAAACACCGGCTTGTAATCCAAATCCTTAGTTGAGATTTTTCTTCCCTCCCGCTAGTGACAAAGTTGAAACAGGAAGTTTTCTTATCTAGCCCTCTTTGCAGGCGGCTGCTTTTATATGGCCATACCAGCGCGGAAGTGTAATGTAATGGCTTGTCTTAAATAGATATTTATTAGATGTTTTCTTTCTGTGTTTGCTTGTTGACAGTATGCTCTGTGTTCCGTTTGTTTTCTTTCCCCCTTTCCGTCAGATCATGAACATTTTGGTATCCTATAAAGGAAAGCTCCATACATTATTTTTGTGGCTAGTGTTATGTGAGAGTCGGATAATTTATATCACCATCTGTCATTGTTGGAGAGTACAGCTCTTCCCCTTCTGTTGTGTCTGAAGTTTTGACCGAATTTCACACTTACTGTAAAGCTCTGCAACCTTCAGCCCTGCGCACAAACTGGGAGAGAAGTGAGAAAGAGAGCTGTCTCTCAAACTCATACCCCAGCAGGAAAAGCAGCTCTCAGGCAATAAATAAGATGTGGGATGAGGGCAGACAGTCAGCCATCAGGCTGCCGACGTGCCGACTGCTAGAGGTGGCTGACTGAGTTCAAGTGCATTCTTTTCTTTTAAAGGTCTTGGTTGTTATTTGTTTGTGTTTTGTGATTGAATCTATTTTTTTTTTCAAAATACATGCTAGAAATTTATGTTTCCTCTTTGGAACATGTCTGTCCATTTGATGTCTCAATCTTACCCAGTCTTGTTATGATCTGAGACTTAACATTTTCCCATTGAATAGCTAATATTTGTGTATACTTATAGAATTATTCCTTTAATCCCCATGAGTTGTAATTACCTGATAGTACAATGCTAAATTACTATATTTGCTGATTATACATTTCT
Source organism: Peromyscus leucopus (assembly GCF_004664715.2). Classification (NCBI taxonomy): domain Eukaryota; kingdom Metazoa; phylum Chordata; class Mammalia; order Rodentia; family Cricetidae; genus Peromyscus; species Peromyscus leucopus. The sequence goes on along the minus strand of NC_051065.1, from coordinate 47,096,563 downwards.
AGCCATTGTCTATTTTATACTCTAACCACACCATGGGAGGCCCTGGAAGGTCTCGGCATAAGAATATCATGATTCTATTTACTCTTTAGAGGGAGTCCATTAGCTGTTAGACACAGAGTAGAGAAGGTGAAGCAAGGGTAAATTCACTGGATCCCTATTATGAGGCTGAAGTCTTCAGGGATGGGAGGTGGCGGAGGAAGGGTAGACATGGGATTTCAGAGACACCGAGTAGTAGTTCTCACACAGTTCTTTCCTGAGATGTGAAAACAATGCAGAAGGAGGGTTTGAGACAGAGGCTTGGGACACATCAAGAGGAACTTATTCAGTAGGCAGAGCAAGCTGTGATAAGATCAGTGAAAACGGAACCTCAAGAAAGAAGATTGTGAGTTGTTATAAATCCCAGGGCTAGTTGGCTGTAGACAGCATCTCCAGCAAAGGCACTCCATGGAAGTGAGTGCAGACCAGTTTTATGGGACAGAGCTCACTCATATTTACAGTTCATATGGAGAGAAGTAATTCCAGCACTTTATAGATCAGATTTTAAGATATGCGTATAATTATTTATTTGGTTACAGGTAATTTTAATATTATTTCAAACATTTTAATAAGTAGATAGTCACAGTAAAAGATCAATTTGTTGGGAGACAGCTTAGCCAGTAAAGCGAATGCTTTTTAAGCATGGGAACCTGAGTTTGATTCCTAGGATGCACATTTAAAAACCCAGGCACAGTGTCACACTGTTGTAATCCTGGCATTGGATTGGAAACCTGCCTCTGCCCCCAGGACCAGTGAGAGACCCTGTCTCCAAAGCAAAAAAAGAAAAAGAAGAAGAAGAAGAAGAAGAAGAAGAAGAAAAAAAAAAAAAAGAAGGAAAAGAAAGTCAAATGATGCTTGGTAAATGACACTCTTATTTCACTCTGTCATCTACAGGTACTCCCCCCCCCCTACACACACACGTGTACCTGCACACACAAGAACAAACATACACATGAGCAAAACAATCACACTGCCTGAGAGATGTAGTGAGCAGCGGTTGCTGTCTCTAGCTCCTCACTTCCATCCTCTCCTTAGAGAAAACCATTTTGCACAGTTTCTGAGTTTTCAGAGCTTCTGGGGGCTGACCCTGTGAAGAGGTGTTAATTCTTCTTTATTGCCATCTTCAAACACTCGTAAAATGCTTTCTAATGCAGGTGTGGTGGTGCATGCCTGCAATCTCAGCATTCAAAAAACGGGGCAAGAGAATCAAGAGTTCAAGGCCAGCCTCAGCTACCTAGAGGATGAAGGCCAGGCTGGCTGGTCTATATGAGATAATTTCTTGAAAAAACAAAACCAGGGGCTGAAGAGCTGGCTCAGAGGCTAAGAGCACTGGCTGCTCTTCCAGAGGACCTGGGTTCAATTGCCAACCACATGGTGCTCACACCTATTTATAATGAGATCTGGTGCCCTCTTCTGGCCTGCAGTCATACAGGCAAGCAGAACACTGTATACATGAGAGAGAGAGAGAGAGAGAGAGAGAGAGAGAGAGAGAGAGAGAGAGAGAGAGAGAGAGAGAGAGAGAGATAATCCAAACCAAAAGTGGAGGTGGGGAGGTTACAAAAATAAAACATCATTGTAGTGACTTTGCAACAGCACCAGACTGGGAAGCACAGAGAAGTGGCCTTGAGTATTTGATCAAGACTTCTACCACCTGTCCTTGGGTCATAAATGAGATATAAGTCGAACAACCACAAAACTTTTCCATACCTACTGACTTATTCCAAGTTAAAAAAAAAAGTCTATCTGGATGCCTGTGTGCTAGTGCATACAGGTATATGCAAAGATGTATATATCCATATAGAAAGTGAGCCAGGAAGTGTAGAGCTCTCATGGCTACGGTGCTAGCTGAGGTACAGGTAACATTACTTGCTGTAATTTTAGGGGAATTGGAAATTCTCGCAGCTAACAGAAATGACCAGGTGATGATGACAAGGAATAATTTTTAAATATCTGCTCCTTAGAGTATGGGCAGGATATCAAGGCTATCTAAATTATTGTGCACCACTTTATAAATCTGTTCCTGTTCTAGGAATACTCACTCTGCCTCTACCTCAATTTTAATAATAGTAATTTTAATGAATAGCCTCTCATTCTAGCCAAGGGGGAAACTGTAGCAAGAGAAGCAATGCATTAGCATCTGCTTGATGCATTCACTAGTTACATTTCTATAGATTGCAAAATGATGGATTAGCCTAGAGATTTTTATTATTGGTGCCAAAGTATTCATGAAATCATTGAAACATGAAATCATTGATTTGCTTTTAAGTACCCTAGCACCCGCCCTCAAAAGATGTGAAGATACAAAAGTAACTAAGTTATAAAGCTGTTATAAAGTTTGGAGCTGGGTTGTAATATAGTTGCACTATACTGTCTTCCCTGATGTGGAGATGTTTGATCATTTTCATAAGAAAAATTCAAATGGGGTGGAGAGTTTGTGAGAGCATTTGTTGCTCTTCCAGAGGACCCAGGTTTGTTTCCCAGCTCCCATATGGTGACTGACACCCATCTGTAATGCCAGTTCTAGGGATCTGACACCCTCTTCTAGGCACCAAACATTTGAATGTGGTACATATACATACACGCAGGCAGAACACTCATACACACTAAATAAACATAAAAGAAAGACATTTAAACGAAAGTATCAGTAGGAAGCCAGACATTCCAGTGCTTGCCAGTGGGCAGTCCCATCAAATATAGCATAATCTAACATCACAATTTGGGTTATCTTAGTAACAGGCTTAATTTAGTTGGAAATAATGTGCAGAATCTCACTTTGACCTGTTGAGGTTTGTTTTTACCATTCTCTCTCCAGACCCAAGGACCATCAACCTTTATGACCTTCCTTGGAGTGACAAGAGTCTCATCTTCTAATGCAGTGGTTCTCAACCTGCAGGTTGAGACCTCTTTGGGGGTTAAAGACCTTTTCACAGGGGTCACCTAAGACCACCCTGAATAGCAGATATTTACATTACGATTCATAACAGTAGCAAAATTACAGATATGAAGTGGCAACAAGGATAATGTCCTGGTTGGGGGTCACCACAACATGAGGAATTGTATTCAGGTTGAGAACACTGCTCTCATGTACCTCACCTTCCAGGCTATAATTTTATACTTTCACTAAAGAAGAGTCTGTCCTAAAGGGGAATACAGGTTTCATGCCTTGCAACATCACTTCCAGCAGGCTGATCTTCCAGCTTCTGCTTTCCCTAAGGCCCTGGAACCAGACTGGATCCTCCTTATCACTTGGTAGTGTGTTTACAAGAGACAAACTCCCCCCAGGCAAGAGGCTTGGGGATTTGAATGCAACGAGACATACAAGGTTAGATTCGTTCCTACACATCCCACTTTGTGATCTTTGTTTTTCTCTGGGCAGCAATTTCTATTACAGTTTTTTAAAAAGGTGACTATTTTAAACAAAACTAAGATATATTATTTCCCCAAATCCATCCAAAAACAATTGATTGAACATCTATTGTGAGTCAGGCATTAAGGGAAAGACTTCCTTTTGCTCCTACTGACACAGATAATGTGGGGCCCCTGTTAACAAATCATCCTGGTTATTATGGGATGTCTGGGATGGATGCACTGAAGCAGAGCTGGAATTTTCCATAGTGTAGAGACTAAGAATGGAGAACAGAGTATAACATGACAATGGAAGCGGTGAGGCTCCAGGCCAGAGGCAAGACTGGGTCATCAGAATCTGCAGCTGCTCGGTTCTCATTGGCTTTTCCACCCCAGAATATCATCCAATGGACAATTGGTGGGAAAGAGTGTGGCGCTAGATTCTGATAGAATCGCCATTGGCAACCCAATATCTAAACACAGTTCCACCCCGGGCAAACAATATAGTTATAAATGGTTTGTTATATTTGTAGTTGAGAAGTCTAACGGGGGGGGGGGGGGAGAGGGAAGGCAGGGCACAGTGGTCACCAATGATCATCTGATCTACCTGGGAAACTCCCACCCAACCAGCTGCTATGCCCCGCCTCCAGGTCCAAGATACCCTTGGCGGTTTATGTCAGGCTCCGTTCTTTTGGGAGCAAAGCCAACAACTAGCTGCCCTGGAGAAGAAGTGGCAAGTGATGTGATGTGAAGATACGCGGAGACTGTGGGAGAAGAACTGTATCACCTGACTCACTGGCTTGTAACCAAGAGCCTTACTCCCGGGCTCAGAATTTCTGTTGATGGTAAATTCTTTCCTGGTAACCTGTGCCTTCCTTTCCCTTGGATGGCTTTTTATTGCCACTTACGGAATGCTGAGCCTCTGACAAAGGTGGGCACTGAGTTTCCACGTGCTGAGAGGACTATTTCGCTGCCTGTTCAAGTACCTGGAATAGTGTGGGTGGGTGGGAGGGGGTGGGGAAGACCAAAGAAACATCATTAGTGGGCCACCTGCCAAATCACGGGCTCGTGGGGAAGCCTTCAGCTGAGGACTTGCTTTCGCATTGCCCGGCTTTCAGTTAGGTTGCCCTCTCGGTGAGTTCTTGTTGGAGATGGGGAAGGAGTGAGTGGGAGAGGAGCAGGCTGGGAAGGGGCCAGTGAGAGAGACAGTGGAAGAGGAATGGGAAGCAGTTGTAAAACCAAGCCTCCAGCCCCGGGGAAGTAAAATTTGCTTCAAACTCTTTAAGCTGCCTTGGTCCTCAGTCTCTTTGTCCGCTCTTGCTCTCTTTATGTCAGGCCCCTCCAGAGCCACTTTAAAGGTACCAAGGGGCTCCTGGGCATCATTTTCCTTTTTACCTGACTGCCTTTCACACAGATGGCCTCTATAGTATCAGGGAGGCTTCCCTTTTTCTCTATCTCTTTCATTTCATAATATATGTGTACACCTAGTGTAGTGATTATAATAATCAAATTAACGTGTGTCTCACCACTCTAACTGGAATTAGATTCCCAGAACTTGTTTACCTTATAACTAAATGCTGGCCTCCTTTGACCAACTTGTCCCTGATCCCTGGAGACCATTGCTCTACTCTCTGCTTCCAAGAGTTCACTTTTTCCAGCCTCGGCGTATCAGTGAGATCACACAGCATTTGTTTTGTACTAATTCAATAGCACGATGTTGTCTTCCAGGCTCACCCATGCTGTCAGAACGGCAGGATTGCTTTTGTTTGTAGCCAAACGGCATTCCTGTCGATCTGGGTGCCAGTTCAGAAACTCCATCCATCCGCTGATGGCATGTGCCGTTTCCACACCCTAGCTGTTGTAGTGAACATGGGGATGTGGAAACCTCTTTGAGATGCTGGTTTCATTTCCTTTGGGGGTAATTGCACTGAAAAAGATTGTGGGATCATTTGATTATTTTTCTCCCAAAGAAGAGGCTTCTGAGAAGGAAATTAAATAATTGAAAATATCTAAAAAAGGCATTCTATGAAATATGGCAAATTTCAGCTCAAATAATTGTATTTTAAAAATTATTACAATCCCCTTCCAGGCATTGCTGTTCTTTCTAAACCTTGTCAGCTCAAAAATCTGCTCACTCTCCTGATAGCTTTAATTGTTCCCAGTTGGTGGGGAGGGATGATATTTGAATTAAGAAAGGTGTGTCTGGCAAAGGTACAAGGGGTGACCCCACTGAGGATATGAACATCAGGCAAGACATGCTAAAGCTTGTGCAAGGATCATCAGGATGTGTAAGCGATGCCTAATCTTAATGGCCTGCTGCTGTTAGTCGTGAGATGGGTGTGGCAGGAAGGCAGTAGAGACTGGTCCTTAAGATGGTGGATGTGAAAGAGTAGGAAATAATTCCCTTCTGATAATGAACTTGCTCCCCAATTGGCTAATGGACATCATTCCGTAAATTGAAGGAAGCCAACCATCTTACTAGTATTTCACAGCAACTGCCCACTGGGAGACTCTGTGGGATATCAGGAGAGTTCTTACAGGGATTAGATGTAATTGCTTGGAGAGTTGCTGGAGATCTCTTTAATCAGAATGGAAATGAGGATATGCTGAGTGAGGCCTCAGAAGTGTGGTACTTAAGGGAGAACCTACGCAGTGTGTCTCTCAGCTGTTGGCGGGTAGAGGGAAGGGCAGGCTAAGGTTGTGGATTCTTGGTGTTTTTCCTCCTTCCTATCTGTAGACTCACAGTGTTCCCTTCTCAGAGACCTCCTTGCCTGCACTGTAAGGTACTTCCCTGAGATGGCTGACAGAAGGGTTGACGAAGAAAGGCTGAATAAGAAATTAAACTTCTCCTTTGGTGAAGAAGATACTGAGAATGGAGGGCAAATGACAGCACTCGGCACCGGCGAGGCCCAGAGCCAGAAGCCTAAGACCCATGAGGATGAGGACTTGGAGGATCCCAAGTCTCCTCCCAGGGATGAACTTTATCCTCAGAACAGAAACATGGAAAGCCCAGGTCCTATTCTTTGGAGTCCAGCTTCATTCCTCTCTAGATGTCCAGAGACGCCGCCAGTACCATACAGCAGGAGCAGGGGGCCAGTGGCCGACAACCCCTCCACTCCCAAAGTGAGTAAACCATGGAGAGAGGAGGGACCAGGTCTCTGAGATCTGTTCGCCTGTGGGGCTACTGATCAGAGAGGAGGGTTTGGTCATTTACATCCATGCAATGAGCTTGCCTCGCAGACCAGATACATCTTCAGTTACCTGTTTCTTAGTGGAAATGGAGGTGAGTGTAAAGTTACCAGGAAACAGAATGAAATGTCTACCTTCTTTGTTTCTCTCAACCAGTAACTATTTGGTATTGGCTACACAAACATCTTAGTTGAAAAGATCTTAGTTAAGGAATATTGGAACTGGAAGAGATGTAGAGGTCCACAGCCGTCCTGTGTACTTTGCACATAAGAAAATCAGTTTCTAAGAGATGAACTGTCTTACCTCAACCTCTGTCAGAGACAAGACTGGATACTTCATTTTTTATTTAGTCTATTTTCCTTCCCATTATGCCAGTTGACTGTATTTCTGGGTAATTGTTTATCAATATTTTCGAATACAGGAATGTTCATGTTCACCATTGGCACAGACTCATATCTGCTGCTGTTGCCCTTTCCAGCACAGAGTCCCCTCTGCTTTGGGCTTAGAGCAGGATTGGAACCTCTGTTATACTTGGGAATAGCAGAACATGTTTAAGAATTGAAAGTGGCAGCAATTAAGCAATGGTTGCTTCGAGTTCACATATTCTTTTATTTACACTCTGTCACACTGCTCGTTTATTAAAGCCGGGGCTTGGAGATGGTTACATCTAGTAGATTCTGATGACATGGTATGTGATTCCCTAGGCTGAATATTAGCTCGGCTCCCTGGCAGCTCAGCTTGAGGTACTTAAGATCATTATAACATGTGTGATCCAGCTTGCAGCACAGTCACTGTCGGCGGGTCTCTGTGGTGCCTGCTGAGGGCCAGAGTGTGTCTAACAGGAAACACTAGGCTCCCTGTTGAACTACAGACAATCAAATAGGTTCTGGTGTCCATCACAAGATGGTTCGGTGTTCCAGTAATGACAAACTGATTATCTGTTTTCTTCTTCTTGAGGACCCACAATCTCTGTTTTCAAACAATTCACCAGGATGTGGGAACGAGTGGTATTTTGAGAGTTCTCTGTGAAGAATCACTCTCAGTGGGTAGATTAGGAGAGAAGGAAAGGTGAAGGAAGCGAGTGAGCAGCAATGCTAGTTGATGTTGTCTCAACAGATGATGGAGGGTGGGCTTTGTGTAGGAATATGCAGACAAGACAGTGTGATGAGCATACATATGTCTTTCATTCATTACATTATCCACAATGTGCTGCTCTGTGTTAGCAGACCCTCTGCCAGAAGATACCATTTACTTTCTGTAACAAGTGCCCCCCAATTAACAATCAACTGAAGCAGTAATAAATGTTCAGATAATGTGAAGAATGGCAGAGTATGAGGAGCAGAAATTGGGGATTTAAGTTCAAAACAGTGGGGGCAGTTTTCTAAAGGAAGTACTGTCTGAGAAAGACTTAGATAATGAACTGGAGTTAGCCAAATAAAGAGGGGCAAAGAGACCCCCAAGCAAAGGACAAGACATCCACTGAGTAACAGAGGGGGAAGGAAAACTATTTGTTATTAGGTGGGACAGGAGTCTCTGTGTAAGAGAGACCCAGAGAATGAGGAGAGATGGGTAGGTGGAAGAGAGATGAACATTCTGTCCTAAAAGTGTTGAATAATTATCTTCGAGTAGGGGTATTTTTTAAAAGTCATGCTACATGTACAAAGTGGACTAGACCAGAGAAAAGTCTTGACATAGGGGATTATTCACAAGGATTCTGCTGAGAGCAGAAAAAGGCCAGAATTATGACAGGGGTGAACAGGACTTAAGCTGAGAGATGTTCAGGAACTAGCAATAAATTGATGGGGGTGTTGCATGGAAAAGAGAGATCTAAGATGATGGCGAGGCTTCTTGCTTGACTGAATAGGTAGAGCCTGGAATCAAGATGGGAGACACTGAGAATATATGAGTTTAGGGGAATAAAACAGATATGTGGAATGCATAATTGCCTAAGTGGGGCATGGGAAAACAAGTGAAGCCAGAGACCCCTGTTTGGCTATATATGGCATTTAGGAAACCAGTGAAGCCGTGAGTGGGGATCAGGTCACATGGTTTGAGTGCTGCTATAAGAAGAGAAGTATTACCGATCTTGGATCATGCCAAGATGAAGAACAGGTATAGAACAGAGCATGAAAAGGTAGGTGGAAATACAACAGGGAAAATAACTACTTCCACTACAAGACATTTGAATCAGGATGAGAACAGATCAGGGTACCAACTAGTGATGTTTTGCTGAAGACACTTCTGCTGAAGCACAGGAAAGCAGGGTAGGCATGTTCTGCTTTTCCTACGAGGTGCAAGCAGAAATCATGGGATACTAGCTTCCTTCTCCATGAGGGATTTTTAGCAGAACCACTGGAGAATAGGAAAGCATCTTTAGACAGTAGCAAGATTGCTACAGCTAATTACATTAAACACTAGCTGATGGTGATTCCACTGCAACATCGTAGATTCAAGACTCAGGCTTAGCTTGCCTCTGAATTAGCAACTTCCAAATACAGGAGGTTGCCTTCTCCCCTTCTTCAGAAGTCAAGTAGCTATCCTACACATCTCCCTTAATCAACCATACAAAGTTGTCCCTAGACATTCATCTATACTCCGGAATACACACACCCTTTCTATCTGCTTTTCTATCTGCTCTACTTCCAGGCAAAGCTTTCTTTCATAATGGATATTAATATCTTTCCCTATATCACAAGAGATCACAAATCCTATTGGCCTTCATATTTCCAGACTAGAAATTCTAGTGTCATCTGCCATGGTATGAATTTTTCCATATTTTTAATCTGAAAATTTCATAGGCTCTTTTTATTTTCCTTAAAATATGGCAAAAGAATTATGTGCAGCTTTGCAGATTTGGACACTCTCTATTTCATATGTGAAAGATGCATTTTACTTGGCATTATAAAACAAACATTCCTCAGGAAAATGGTCCAGTATAATTCTGAGTTATTTCCAATATCACACTGGTAATGGAGACATAGCATTATGTACTATAGTATTCTTTATTTTGAAACTATAGTCCCTTTTAATGATAAACTCACCAGAAAACAATGACATTTTTCAGTGTGGGTTTTGAATACAGTCGTAGGATTATTCACTCTGTGAACTCTAAGATACATGCAAGACCCTTATAAAAAATCCTTGACCATGCCAATGGCCTATTTTCTTCACCTACAAAAATTATGCTAATATGTATGTTCCATAACATCTTTCATTTCTGCTTATGTCAATCATTTATTTATTTATTTATTTAGGTTTTTTCAAGACAGGGTTTCTCTGTATAGTTTTGGTGCCTGTCCTGGATCTTGCTCTGTAGACCAGGATGGCCTCAAACTCAGAGATCCACCTGGCTCTGCCTCCTGAGTGCTGGGGTTAAAGTCATGCGCCACCACCGCCCAGCCAATCATTTATTGAATATTTATTAAGTCTAACAGTCTTTGAAAGCTCACATAGCTAACAAATCAGATGATAGCTTGGCTTCTGACTTTACACTGAAAAGTCACAGAATCAAAGTGACAGAATTCTTTGTTAGCAGTCCCCAAGTGCAACAAGCATACTGTAGAGTTCCGTCTTGACCATATGTATACTATTGTATGCTTGCAGAAATACAGCATGGATAGTTCTCTAGATCCCTACAAATAGTTCTAATGACATCTGTTCTTTCAGTATCCTTTGTCTTTGAACTTGGCAAATTGGTTAAATTCTGGTTAGGTCTAGGTGCAGTTGGATTGGCAAGTCTTCCTTCTTCCATTTATTGGTAACTGGTTATAGCCACATCAAAGCCCTGAAATCTTTTTAGTGGTTTTTATTGTTATTATTTTTACATCCTGACTAGTTTCCCCTCCCTCCTCTCCTCCCAGTTCCTTTCCCAACTCTGCCCCTTCACTCCACTCCACGCCTCCTCTGTTTCTATTCAGAAAAGGGCAGGCCTCCCATGGATATCAATAAAACATGGCATATCAAGTAGCAATAAGACTAGGCACCTCCCCTCATATTAAGGCTGGGCAAGGCAACCCAGTATGATGAGTAGGGTCCCAAAAGCCAGCAAAGGAGTCAGAGACAGCCCCTGCTCCCACTGTTAGGAGTCCCACAAGAAGACCAAGCTACACAACTGTCACATATATGCAGAGTTCCTAGGTCAGTCCCATGTAGGCTCCCTGGTTGTCGGTTCAGTCTCTGTGAGCCACTATGAGCCTGGGTTAGTTGATTCTGTGGGGTTTACCCCTCTGGCTCCTACAGTCCTTCCTTCCCTCTTCTGTAGGATTCCCAGAACTCTGCCTAATGTTAGGTTATGGGTCTCTGCAGCTGTTTCCATAAGTTGCTGGATGAAACCTCTCTGGTGACAACTGGGCTAGGCACCAATCTATGAGCATAGCAGAATAACATTAGGCATCATTACATTGACTTTTTTTTTCCTTTTTCTTTTTTTTTTTCTAGTCATGTCTTGTTCTATTCTAGGTCTCTGGGATGTCCAGCTTCTGGGTCTTGGTGCACCAGACAGTGTCAGGGATGAAAGCCCTAAAATCTTAAGAAATTATATAGTATATGTATACTATATGTATGTATTCATATATTTAGAGTTGCTATTGTTTAATTACAATCCACTCAGCATGAGTATAAAATACTGTCGGTATTTTTATCATCTGCTTGATATTTGGAATGGTTATCTTCTATTTCCTGGTAAATTTACTAATACTTAGAACTAATACACTTAAACTATTACCACTAAACTTCTCTAGAATACACACTCTAAGGCAAGAGAGACCCTGTTTTTAAACATCTACAACAGTGTCTGCCACTCATGAGTGCACACACATACATGGTCATTTATATTAAGTTAGATGTCTGTAAAACGCTGGTGGTTAGGATGCATCTAGTTAAAAACCTTTATAACTCTTCTGTTCTTTCATGTCTCCTTATAAGCTTTGGCAATGTGCAGTGTTAATGCTGCCATTCTTCCTGATGCCATTCTTGTAATAGATAAAGACCTATTCCTTTGTTTATTCATTTTTATAATCATTTTTCCTTAATTTAAAATTTTAACATAGTTACATTATTTCCCCTTTCCCTTTCCTCCCCACACCCCCCATACCACTCTCCCCTGTCCCCTTGCTTTCTCTCTTCAAATTCATGGCTTCTGGTTCCTTTTTCCTTACCCTAGACAAAGGCAACTAAAAGATGCTGGGTAGAAGAAGTGGTGTTCCCCAGGGAATACCAGGTGGGCAACCCTGAAATCATATACATACTAGTAACATTATAGGACTGAGCAGGTTGTGTTTATATATTTAGAAATATGTAGACTATTATTTTTAATCTCTTTACTTCATTTCATGGAGTTCTAACCATTTTCTGTGGTGTTTTAAGTTAATTTAAGAACTCCATTTTCACTTAGAAAGTCTATGAGATATGTCTCTTACAAAGTTGTTAATTCAAAGACACTGAATTGATTAACAAATCATGTGTTCATTAAGCGCTATAATTTATCTCTGTACCCATCAGTATCTAATCCAGCATCTGCCACTAAGTAGGTACCAAACAAATACTGGATGAATATGAGAGAGAGAGAGAGAGAGAGAATGTATGAGAGCACAAGGATGGGGGCATCTATAGAATCGTTTTTGTCCACCTAAACGCAATATCCTCATCTGTGAAAGATGAAGGTGGGACTTAGAAATGTTTTCACAATTAGGAGACCTGCCTAGAGGAAGGAATGAAGTTTAAATATAACACTTATTTCTGTGTTGATTCAGGAGATGAGACCAGAATTTCACATGCTTAAAATAAGAGCACGAGGTGCAATACAACTAGTTCTCACTGAACCACACCATCCTCCAGCAATAACATTCTTTGGTTCAAATACTAACTAGCTAGCTGACAAGAAACTTTCTTTTACTTTTCAAAGCCCTATTCTGATTTGCCTTTTATCATCCTCACATAGAATTCACTGCCTCAGCCAGAGATGTCTTCAATAGGGAAGCTCTCTGCTCGAAGCACTAAACATCTGAGACACACACCTGCTCCCTTCATGGATGAGAAGACCTCTTTGTCTCTGGTTAATATCAACCCATTCACTCCAGAGTCCTATAGAAAACTATTCCTTCAGTCAGAGGGCAAGAGGAAAACCAGAGGCGATCTGTAAGTGTCCAGTTCTCTTCATTTCTGAGAATTCCATTGGGCTGGTGCTAGAATAAGATTAGGAATAAGAACTCTACTTGAATGAAAGTGAAGTAGTGTGCATGTGTCCCTCATCCTTACATGTCAGTGCTGGTCACAGAAACCTGGGCGTCTTTCCATTCTGATGTGTACTTCAGGGAGCTTTTTGATAAAAGAGTCTGGCAGAGCAAGCAATAGATCTGACTTCCAGTAGAGAGCTGAATGTGCTAGGGACTGAATTCGATGGACTTGCTTTGGGTAATATGAGGCTAGCGGATGGGGAGACATTTATATTTCAAACTGTATATTGCTGCTTTGATTTGGCCTGTGTTACCTGGTGATACTAGAGATGAGAGTTACAGGGCAATTGTTTTAACTTCACTGTAGGTGATGGAAAACCAAAGAGGGTTAAAAGATAGTGCTGCTTCCAAAGGTGTTAATAAATGAAAAGTCAAAGTGCCTTATTCCCTCAAATGCCACAGAATGGAAAAGTCACCTAAATAAGGACTATGCATGTTTCTTGGGGGCATTAGTTATTTTTGTTATCTCTCTCTCTCTCTCTCTCTCTCTCTCTCTCTCTCTCTCTCTCTCTCTCTCTCTCTCCCCCCCTCCCTCCCTCCCTTTTCACTGTGTTCCTGTGTGCATGCATGTATGTGTGTTCTTGGAGGAAACATACATGTCCCAGCACATGACTGGAAGTCAGTGGACAGCTTGGGGAATCAATCCTATCCTTCTACCATGTGGATCCTGGGGCTTGAACTCAGGTCTCCAAGCTTGCTGGCAAGGGCCTTACCCTGCTGAGCCATCTCACTGCCCTTCCCGGTTTGTTAACTTGGGGATATTGCTTTACCAGTTTCCCTTGATACTTTGTTTTATATAACGGAAACCGTTCTAAAATGGGGAAGCATTTGTGTCCATGCACACTGGCACCACAAGCAAGCAGCTAACTGTCGGAGCTGTGGAGAACACCCAGTGCTCTCTTCCCCACTCAGTGAAGGCAGCAGGAAAAGAGATAATTTAGATGAAAGTGGTGATACCGTGGTGACATCTCTCAATGCTCATGAGAGGACAGCCTTCTCTGGTATCTACTGTGTTGTCACTTTAAGTATCAGGGTGTAGTATTAAGTTTAAGTCACACATGTTCATCAGTTGATTTCATGAACATAGTGTCATTTGCTTGCAATTTCTCTCCTGTATTTCTCTAAAAGAAACTGTCTGGTGTGTCCATTGAAATCTTGCCTATAGACCCAGAAAATGGCTTATGCAAAGAAGGATGTTTGCAAATGACTTCTTATCGAAAATTGAAGACCTCTTAGACAACATTATATTTCTGTTCTACTCAATGTCTGTGTACTGCATTGAAAGCTGGGCTCTGACAGGGGCAGTGTTGGAAAGAGAGCATAGTGTGGTTGTGAAGGAAAAATGCCTTGAGGTTAGACTTGGTTTAAAATCCAAGTTCTTCCACTTGCTAATTGTCGAACACAGAGTGGTTTAATGTCTCAGTAAAATCCAAGTTCTTCCACTTCTAACTGTCAAACACAGAGTGGTTTAATGTCTCAGTAAAATCCAAGTTCTTCCACTTGCTAACTGTGGAACACAGAGTGGTTTAATGTCTCAGGTTTGGTTGGCTCCTTTGGGGAAAACAGAACCTACATTTAGTTCAGTGCTCTTCCTTGCTTCTGGGTCTTAGCACAGGGATTCTCAACTGGTGGGCCGCAACCCTTTGGGTTGAATGACCCTTTCACAGGGGTCGCATATTGGATATCCTGCATATCAGACATTATGATTCACAACAATAGCAAATTACAGTTATGAAGTAGCAATGAAAATTATTTTCTGGTTGGTGGTCAACATAGCATGAGGAGCTGTATTAAAGGGTCCCAGCATTAGGAAGGTTGAGAACCACTGCTCTCAGTGAGTGCGTCAGTGAGACATAATTTGTAATCATTCTTGCTCTAACCTTTTCCTTTTAGTGAGGAAACTGGAGAAGGGGGAAGCAAACCGGAACAGTGGCTGCCTGCTAAGGTGAGTGTGGTCTTTTGGTCCAGCGATCACAACATCCTATTCATCGTCTGTTTCTGCTTCTCTGTCTGCTTCCTACCCTTCTTGTTTTCTCTTTTTCTTCCTCCCTCCCCTTTTGCCCCTCATTCTTCCCCCTACTCCCTCTCACTTCCCCCTCATGCTGCTTTTCCTAACCCCTCACTCTTTCCTCCACCCCTTAATCCCTTCCACCCCATTCTTCTCTACCCCATCCTTTCTCTCCTTCCTCCTTCTTCCTCTCCCTTTCTCCTATTCTTTCTTTCATTCCCTTTCCCTTCCTCTCTCTGTCTCTGTCTCTGTCTCTGTCTCTGTCTCTCTCTCTCTCTCTCTCTCTCACACACACACACACACTTTATGGCTTTAGCAGTTTGTGTTGCAGCATAATTTACACTAGATTATCAGTTATATTAGCAAGCAGTAGCTGATACGTACATTGCCAAGTTATTAGATAATTCTTAAAAGTTTCTATTTCTGCTTTTAATTTGGGGAAACCTTCTATACTGGAGTAGAGACGGAATGAGAAAATTAAGCTACTTTTATTCCCCAAATCAAAAATGGAAATGGAAAAAGTAATATTGGTACAGAAATTTTTATATAAAAATTTAGCTGTTAAATGTATCCTTATTTGTTCATTTTTGTGATATTCCCCACATGGTAATATAACCTATCAAATTAATATTATAAACATTGCCTCTGAAATGTTTCTCACATCTGGATTGCAGTTGCTGAAAGCTGCAGAAGGCACTGAATGCCCAATAATAGAGGAATGGCTAGGTTAAATATAAAGTCAGTAGGATATTAAATTGCTCTTACGGTGTTTGCAAAATGTGGCAACATACCTCTTATCATGTATTCAGTGTGCAAAACTCGAAAATGTATACAATGGTTACACACACCACTCACTAATCACAGAGTCGGATGTTGCAGCGACAGCTGTTATTTCAATGCCTTTGAATGGCAGAAACCACACGGTTGTTCTCATTTCTAATTACCAAACTTTTCTTGAGCAAATCTTATTCTTATAAGTTAATAGTTTCCCCATTATTTTCCTTTCTCTCTTTCCCTGTCTCCCTCTCTTCCTTGACATGGGGTTCCTCATAGCTCAGGCTAGCCTGGGATTTTATGATCCTCCTGTCTCTGCCTCCTGAGTGCTAGGATTGCAGGTTTGGATATCACACTCCAATGGAGGTGGCATTTTTAAATGGCAGCACTTGGCTATTGTAACTGCCACAGAGAAGGCTGTGGGTATGGGTTTTGAATTTTCACATGTGAACATTCCCACTGTGCCCTCACTGCTTTTTCCTTTGAATTTTATTCCTCATTTGTTTTATAAGTCACTAACTGGCTTCTGATTGAATGCCAAATATATTCATTAAATGGGGAAAATAGATCTATACATAAGTCCCTGGCCAGGAGAAACTAACATGTTTGAAGTATCAAAAGGATGCACACAAAAAAATAAAGCAAAAAGATACCCATATCTGTATGAACCTATACGTGAACTTATGTGTGATGTGTAAATGTATGTAATATTTAAGGTCTGCAAGGGTAGTAAAAATAATCCTTGTTGAAAACAAAATGATAGAACAAATATGTATAAAGATAATTCTAGGCAAAGAAAAGAAGTAATTTATAATTTTCTGAAAGCAGGGGAATGGGTCCTGTGTAAGAGCGTGGGTTGGGCAGTTGAGTGGCTGGCAATGGTGTGGACATCAAGCTGGCCTGTTTGGTAGCTATAGGGTGAACAAAGTACTCAGTGTCAGTTGATAGGAGGGCTTTGGGTCTGTTGTCAGAATTTAACTTTCTCTTGGGAAACAACTAGGCTTTTAATTCTGCAGGACCATTTTGCAAAATTGTTCTTACTAGAGGAGTTGGGAAGAGAGCTGATGATGGAGGCAAATCCAGATATGGAGGAATCAAAGCTTAGGATTACCTAAGGGCAAAGGAAATTACAGGTCTTGCTGATAAAGACTGATTGGAATTAGATGCAAAAATGATCAAGTCATAGTCAAGTTTTTTTTTTTAATTTGCTAAAGTTAGATGAGAAACATTCTTGCTAATTGGGGCATTAAAAAGATGATGGGGAGAGAAATCATCTTAAATTTAGATTCATGTGTAGTAGAGATTTTGATCATGATACTATACTGTAAAATTTCCACGTGTTTACATTATACCAAGATAACTGTGATATGTTGATATATATTGTATCAACACATTATATACAATATATATATATATACATATACATATGTGCAATGACACATGTAACAAAACATTGTATATATATTATCACATAATATTAATGTACCCTGAGGAATCATTGTTATGATCTTCATCTTGGAGACAGAAAACTGAGGAGTTCAGTGATTTCCCTGGGTTGATTTACAAGTTGGATAATGAGTGATATTAACAGCTGGCCACTAAGGGGAGGTAATGCTGAGCACATGTGATGGATTAATCCATTCGACAATTTTGTTTCCCAGACTAAGACTTCTATGAAAACAAATTGAAACAAGAAAATTTATTCAACTTGAGGTGGAAATTCAGCACCCAAGCCTTGATAAAGGTAGAGAGTCAAAAGGAGGTGTTGGTATTGTTTGTGCTTGCTCTGAACATGCTTTACATCCTTTAGCTGAGGACAGTAGTTCTGTGCTTCAGAAGCTGTGGGTCTCCCATCAGAACAGTCTGACCAGACGGAGGAAAGAACACTTAAAACAATGTGACCAGGGTCAGTACTGACTTGTATGCAAGGTTACAAAGGACACGGGCATGGCCAGCCATTGGCAAAACTCTTTGCTACCACGATTACCAACATAAAGAGAACTCATTGCATTTGCCTCACATTTTAAAAAGCAATTTAGGAAATGTAATATAGCTCTGTTTTATTGCTCATGATATATAGGGAAACTTATTCCCTCTCTCTTTTTTAAATATTTTAGAGAAGTGTTCTACGAGAAACTAACATGGCTTCCCGCTATGAAAAAGAATTCTTGGAGGTAGAAAAAATTGGGGTTGGGGAATTTGGTACAGTCTACAAGTGCATTAAGAGGCTGGATGGATGTGTTTATGCAATAAAGCGCTCTACAAAACCATTCTCAGGAGTATCAAATGAGTGAGTACCTAAGAAAAGCACTGGACGAACAAACTTGGATTTGATACTGTATTGATTCTCAAAATAGTTTTAAAAAGCACCACTGATATTAATGAAAACACCCCATTTGCTTGGTTTTAAATTTATCTCCACCATTGGATGGGTGTCATTTTACATTCATAGCTTTACTGAATTGTCCAGAACACCAGTGGCATTTCCTGAAATAGAGCATGATAACTTCAGATCATGTTGTTGTTTGTAGTTATAGGATTTCACCATTTAACTTTGGCTAGCCTAGAACCTACTAGGTAGACCAGGCTGGCCTTGAACTCAGAGATCTGCCTGCCTCCACTGGGATTAAAAGCATGCATACCATTGTTATTTTAATTTCTTAGGTTTTCTGTCTACTGGTCTTACTGCCATTCTAATGAATTGGATTTTGGAATGGTCTCCTGGTACCTATTTATGTTCATCTGAAATACTGTCAGACAGGAAATGCTATCAGTAGTTTATCTCTACTTTGAACTCTTCTACTTTACCTTTTGCAGCTATAATAAACACCAAGATGAAAAACAATTTGTGGAGGAGGAAAAGGTTTACTTCATTTTATGCTTCTGGGTCACAATCCATCATGGAAAGAAGTGAGGGCAGAGACAGGAACTATGAAGGCACACTGCTTACTGGCTTGCTCTCAGCCTGCTTTCTTCTACTTGTCTAAAGTTGGTACCTCCCACAGTGGGTTGGGCCCTCACACCAAATATCAAGCAAAACAATCTCTCACAGACATGGCTATAGGCCTATCTGATTTATACATTCCCTCTTCCTAGGTGGCTCCAACTTATATCAAGTTGACAGTAAAATTACCCAGTGCATGTACTAATACTTAATTTGGTAGTGAAGTTTGATACTTTTTTTTCAAAGAAAAACTATTAGGAATGTTGATATTTAACTCCAAGAACTAACTGTTCATCCTTTCCTATGATATAAGGAAAAACATATTTTCAGATTGAGTAATGCTTTTGTGAGCTCCTTTCATCCACACTGACCATGCTGAGCCACATATTACAGGCTTTTGTTTTTATATTGATGTCAGTCAAGGACAGAAGAAGCTTTTCTTTTGCACTATGCATATGTCTCCCAAGGCTTTCCCCTATAATCCATCAGATTGGCTGAGTTTGATAATGGCACTAATGACTATCTTCATGGAGGAGATAGTTCCATCAGAGTGTCTACAATCAAGTGTGTGATGGCCTTCTTATTATAATAGGCATAACACGATGCAATGTGTACTGTGATGCAATGAAATTAAGACCCAAAGCATATCTGCTCTTAAGAGAGTAAGCACACGAGGTACCTCTCTATATGCCATGTTCAATGAATAAAGCATGAACTTTGGTACCAGGTTGACCAAAGTTCTGCTCTTAGGTCTGCCAGTTTCACCTTGGACCAGTCACTCACTCTCATCATGTTTTCCAATGTATCTTACCAAGAATCTAAAAAGACTGAATAGATAAAATACTAAGCATACAGCAGGCCCTAGAAAAATATTCTGTTATTTTTAATGCCTCCCATGATTCCCTTAAAAAATCTTTTAATCTATATTATCTCAATTAATTTTTCTAAATGCTTTTTTGTCCCTTGGGAGTTTGGATTTGCATGAAGTTTATGCTCATGCAGTGCTTGGCCATCACCCCCATGTGGTACGCTACTATTCTTCATGGGCAGAGGACGATCACGTGGTCATTCAGAATGAATACTGTAATGGTAAGTATGTAGATTAACACAGAGAAGGGGCATGAACTTTTTAACTTTAACTTTTTAAATCTTTGTAAATAAATCTACCTCCTCCCAGTTTAAGCCTTTACACACTGGAGTCACACTGAAGATGCTTGTGCTTGGAAGCAGAGATAAGAATAGTGTTGAAGTGGAGTGTGTGTGTGTGTGTGTGTGTGTGTGTGTGTGTTTCACACAAAGCTAGTATAGCTCATATAAAAATGCTATTAATCTTTTCACAGTTTTATTTTATATTAAAAGAAAAAAGTTACCATACTAGTTTAAATAATTCTGTTACCATCTGCCAGGTACCTGGAAAGATATAAACTATATATCATTTGGGGGAATGTTGGAATAAAGGTTCCTAGTTATAGTCGGTTTAGTAAAGGCTTTAACTATTTCACCTATTTTTCCATGGATCTCTGAGTTTACAGGTCTTTCGTATCTTTTGATGCTTCAAACCTTTGATCTTAATTGTTCTCACCACAGTACAGGCAATGAGAGAAGTGCTGTGACCAAACTTGGTGCTTTCAGATGTATTTTTCACAAATTGAGTAAAATCTACCCTAATTTTAGGGCCAGCAAGACATACTCTGACCATAGACCGTTTGAAAATCCTCCTTGCCCCAGCCAGGTTGAGTGTCTCTGTCTGCCTTCAGGTACTTTTAGTGCACACTTGAAGGCCCCAGGTATAGTTGTCCGGCCTGGCCTTGGAGTATAGTGATTGGTAACAAAACTTCCCTAGGAGGCAAATAAGTGAGTAAATAATGTTGTGAAAGGCCAGGGAATGACACACACACACACACACATCTTGCAAAACAACAACTTGGCATTTCTCTTATTGTTTCCTTATAGAAATTTTTTTTTAGCCTTAACCTATGGTCTTTGCAGGCCTTGTCTTTTTTTTTCCTCTTCTAAGCTCATTATCACCCCCTTTTGTTCTTAGTCTTTGGGGAGGTGCAGCCTTTCTCTATGTTTATGGTTAAGGCTTTTCTTAATCACCTTTTCTTCCCAACTCCCTCGTATTAAAACCTGAAGCTCCCTACTTTTTTCTCCTCCCCCCTTTCTAGAAGGAAAATTGGTTTGATTTCCATGATTTTTTTGCTGTTAGCACAGATATTAAATAACAAAAATTAACTAATGCAGTAAAATGTTAATATGATGCAGAGTCAGTGAAAAAGTTCCCCAAACCTCAAAACTGGCAAGATGGGGAGGTTGCTTCAATCACAATCACCTTTTACTTCATTCCAGCATTTGCACACATTCTTTAAGGCTGACACTCTGCTAAACTCTAGGTAGAGTAATACCTGAGACCGAGATGGATAGAAAAGTCCTTCAAGATGCTTTGCTCTACTCATTCTGTCAGAAGAACTGCATAACTGACAATCTGGTGCAAAGCTGTCTGGTACAGACATGGGTAAAGAAGCAGAGAGGGAAATAGGACAGGGTACTGGAAGGGGCCTCGGTATTCAAGTTGAGAAGACTTGGGTTTACAGCCCAACTCTGATGCTTACTGCTTGTATAATTAATTACTGGAATGTCACTCAAAATTAATGCATAAATGGATGGTAATAGTTATTACAGAAGTAATTTGAGAATTGACAACAGCACATGCGAAGTATTAGCAGAGACTCAATACCTGATGCATAATTAAAATTAGATCAGCTCCAGATTTCATAAAGGAGGCAGGACTTGAATTAGAGCTTGCAGAAGAATTACTAGAGTTTAGGAAATCAGAGGGAAGGCATCCGGTTGTTGGAGCATCAGGCAGGCTAAAGGCAAAGAACTGAGAGTGGGTCTAACCTAACAGACAGTAGGAGACCCAACATGGGTGATCCTTGTGGTAAGAAATAATATCAGCAAGATAAAAGATAGGGATACTATATAGGACTTTAAAAACCAGGCAGTGACCTTCAGGTTAGAAGTAGGTAGGTTACAGGTTATAGGGAATTGTTTCATCATACTGACCCATTGCCTTCACAGAGTGCTCATTCAGTGATGTAACTGATTTCGCAATTTGCAATTCTTACAGGTGGAGCCTTTCCAAGACCTCCTTCCTCCTCCTTCCTTGGCTCCACCCCCTACTTTTCCTTCCCTCTCATTTCATTCTTTTCATCCCAGGCCTCCTATTGCTCATCTCCTAACCTGTCAAAGCAGTCAGACTGGGGCATGGACAGTTGTGATTTTAATTTAGGTGACACCATATGTGATTTGGAGTCTTACACATATATATTAGATGACTATTAGTAGAGACCCACTGTCATAGAATTTTCCCTGTTGTCCATCTTAAACCTGAGCCAATCAGATGTCCTCTCCTTCTCCTTGATCCTTGTCAAGATGCCTTGAAAGTCACCTCTGGATGAGCCTAGCCAGCTAAAATGTCTCCAACAGATTCAACAGCCCCCAGGATTTCAACTGATTTGGAGTTTGATTATTTATCTCTGTAATGACAATATTTGTGCATCTGACATCTTCTGTCATTGAAATTCCATAAAGCCAACTCCTGATCCTACTTGTTAGAATACTATGACACATCAGGGTCAGGGTCAGCATGCACTGTGGAATGCCATACATGGTTGTATTTTTTCACTAAACAAGGAATAACTCTGTCAGTAGAAAATTACCAGTATTACCGACAGCACTATAAAATGGTATTGTGAGGATATGCAAGTCTGAATAAAATATTCCATTGAATTTTTAACCTGCTTTTTACATCTTATTGTTAGAAGTTATTTGCTCTTTATTTTGTTTTGATATTTTTAGACCCTGTTGGCAGAGAGGAAAACAAGTACCTTTTAAAGGTGTTCTTTTTGCCAAGGGGTAAAGTGCTTTTGATTTATAATCACAAGGACAAGCTGCACATGGCAAAACATGTTTTCCATAGAGGCACATGAATAACAGCAGCTGAAGTAAACTCACTCCTGTCTGCTACACCTGAAAGGAGCTTGAAAACACACTCCAAGAACAAGTCTGTGTTTTGAAGAAACTGAGGTCACAAGACTCGTGTTTTCTTGGAGTTTTCTCACAATTACTCAGAGTTCTCACATGACTCCATTCTTGAACCATGTTCTGACAGAGGTCCTTGACTTACTTGCTTTCTCTGTCGCCAGGGTAAACATCTAATTCAGAAAATTAGATTCCCATGTAGAAATGCCCAGGCTGGCTGCAGTCAGTAGAGTTCTCCTGGATGCAGGCCCCTCCTCCTTGTTGACATGTAATAACCTCACCTACAAATTCAGTTTCACAGTAACTTCATTTTAAACAAAATTGAAAGTATTTGCTTTCCATACACAAATTCTTCTTCTAAGATTCCTAGAGAAATAACCTTTTGCTATCTCTCTGTGTGTGTGTGTTGAAAACGGGTGGGTTTTTCTTACTAAATGTATTTATTTTAGCATGACAAAGTGGCCTTTAATGTTTACATGGGATACATTTAAGTACAGATGTTCTTAACACTCTATTATTTTAGACCCTTCTGTTGCAAACTGGATTGTAGTTTTGGACCTGCTAATGGGAGCCAGGATTCTAATTCATTAAACAAAGTTTTCAGAAACTATCTAACACCTTAGGGTGAGTGTCCAAGTCCAGGTGTGGCATATGGACTCAGGACTTACATTTTGTTGATGACAAAGATAAATCAAGATAGTCTACACCCAATGTACAAATACTGGGGTTGAAACAGGATTCAGGCAAATAAAGAGCTTTTAAATTTTCTTTGAGTTACAACCATTAAGCTTCTAACTATGATCTATCATTAATGGAATAAGAGTCACAGTGAAATTACTAATGTTCTTTAAATACTAGTCTGACTTTGACATGGGATCGATTTAAACACCAATAACTACCCAAGTTGGCTTGATTGTCTTATGGCTAATAATTAGGTAGAACTCTTAAAACGTTAGTTGTCACATACCTGAGGTAGGGAGTTACATATTATATCTCTGGCCATATGTTAAGAACCTAGAATCTTAATTTCTTCTTTCCAAGTCCTGAAATCCTAACATCTATGGCACCGTCCTGGGACTGATACTGTGTGCTTTGTGCTGACATGGAACTGAGATTTGTTCAAGTCTCTCATGATCATCTCCTATGCCTTCTCTGCCTGTGAGCCTCACATCTGTTTCTTCTCTGTCGGCTTGTTCTCTACAATTCCTGCCCAGGTGGGAGCTTGCAGGCCGCAATATCTGAAAATGCTGCATCTGGCAATCACTTCCAGGAGCCCAAACTCAAAGACATCCTCCTCCAGGTCTCCTTGGGACTTAAGTACATCCACAACTTTGGCATGGTACACCTGGACATCAAACCCAGTTAGTATTTTTTTCTGTCTATATTCCTTCTGTAGTTTGTCTATTTTATCCACCATCGTGAAAATGTGCACCTGTGTACGTACCTTCACTCTCAAAGATAGTATTGTCTGGAAGAATTACTTTCTTCCATTCATTTCCCCTAGCAAACTCAAATATCTTTAACCATTTCTTCCTCGAGTTAGGGGACACAAGGGGAAAAGACACTTTCTCCTATAGAGCAAAAATATAAAACTAGATGTTTAATTCACCATATAGAAAACTGACAGTGTGTCAACTACATTCTGATTGTGTTTGTAACTAGTACTGTATTTTCTCTAAGTCAGCCCTGATCAGAGTGAACAGAATGAATGTGTTTATCACTTTCCAGTGTGAAACCTAAGGAGAAGTTATTATTTTATGGGTTTTATTTATTTTGAGATAGCATGTAACCATGCTCTTCAGAGGATGGGGACTATATGAGGTCAGTTCAACTTAGACAAGTGTTATCCACCCATCACTGGCTGTTCTGATCTGATCTAAGAGATTAATTACATAGAGCCACATATGTGCACCCAGGAGGCAGATGTAGGCTGATCTCTGTGTGTCCAAGACCAGCCTGACCTACATAATGAGTTGTAGGCTAGCCAGAGCTACACAGTAAGACAGAGATAGGGAATCTGAGCGTGACACACACATACACACAGAGAAAGATTATATAGAAAAAAATAAAATTCAAAGATTAGTAGTCATTCCACAACCATACCAAAGGAGAAAAGCTGCAAGGTCATGGCCATGAAAGGCTCTTTGTGCAGTGGGAGTTCAGAAATCGTTACTTATGTCTACTCTATTTTTTTTTTCAGGTAACATCTTCATTTGTCGTAAGATGCAGAGTGACTCTCCTGTAGGCCCAGAAGAGGCTGAGAGTGAGGCTGATTGGTTTCTCTCTGCCAACGTGATATATAAAATTGGTGAGTCTGTTTCTACCCCATCTGCATATCACTCTGTAATTAAGCTGATGACTACATTTACTCCATCTTCAAGAAAGCCATTTCTTTAAAACAGCCTCTCTTTCCTTTTTAAAAGGTGACCTGGGCCATGTGACATCCATCAGGAAACCCAAAGTGGAAGAAGGAGATATTCGCTTCCTGGCTAAGGAGATCTTGCAAGAGGTATAAGTTAAGGAAATGGGAGGGAAAATCATTTTTTTTGTCATTTAAAATTTTTTTTGACACAGAATCTTGCTATGTTGTCCAATATGGCTGCTGCAAACTTGTGGCCTTCTGTCCTTAGTTTCCCAAGAAGCTGAGACTACAAATGTGCAATGAATTTTATAATTCATTCAACTGTTTGACTCTCAGATGAAGGCTCATGGTGCCCCAAATGAAGAGTATATATCTGTAATTCAAACTAATAAAGTCTCTTTTTCCATTCAGAATAGAGATCAAATACAGTAAAGAAATTTCCCCAAAGCATAGGAATGTTTATCACCATCAACAATGAATCAATATTTACATGGTTCCTTCTAAAGATCTCTCACTTTTTCTAGTATTTCTTAGAATTCTTAGCCTAGTGGGTTGCATAAGAGAAAGGAAACCCTCTCTTCATGGTCATGTTGTCTTTATCATGTTATCTTCTTGATGACCCACCAGCTCTGATCACTAAAATGACCGTTAGTGGTTGCCCATCTTCTAGGATTCCTGTTGAGTCTGATCTAGCAAGACTATAACTTCCTTCAGGGGAAAAAGTCTTTTCTTATGATCAGCTAATTAAGCCTCAGTGAATCTGACAGAACAAAATGATGCTGAGATTCTACCCTAGGCTTTCAGGGCTCAGCAATATTACTAAGATTTGTTTATGTCCCCTTTAGCTTCTTAGGTATAAACCATCAACTACAGTAAATATAACTATGCCATGGCATTGAGAGCTTCTGTGTAATCAGACCTCTGCCCATCACATCTTAGACTCACTCTGCTTGGCAGACTAACTGGTCTTCCTGTCTTCTGTTTTGTAGAATTATCAATACCTTCCCAAAGCAGACATATTCGCCTTGGGGTTAACGATTGCAATGGCTGCAGGAGCAGAGTCATTACCCATTAATGGTGACATGTGGCATCATATCCGCAAGGGGAACTTTCCAGATGTTGTCCAGGAGCTCTCAGACGACTTTTATGGTCTACTCAAGGTGACACCTCTTATGAGATGAAATGAAGATGAAACATCTGTATTTTAAGTGTGATGGCAAGTGTGGTGGTTGTGGAGCGGGGGGTAGGTAAATATGAATTTGGCTAGGGTCGTGTGTGAACATGAAGGAGGAAGGAAGGAGGAAGTTCAGATAAGACCGGGCACATTGAAACTGTTTTTAAAGATTTATTTATTTATTATGTACACAGTGTTCTGTCTGCATGTCTGCTTGCAGGACAGAAGAGGGCACCAGATCTCATTATAGATGGTTGTGAGCAACCATGAGGTTTCTGGGAGTTGAATTCAGGTCCTCTGGAAGAGCAGCCAGTGCTCTTAACCACTGGGCCATCTCTCCAGCCCCAGATTGAAACTTCTTATGGAAACCTAACTTCTTTTTTTTTTTTTTTTTGGTTTTTCGAGACAGGGTTTCTCTGTGTGGCTTTGCGCCTGTCCTGGAACTCACTCTGTAGACCAGGCTGGCCTCGAACTCACAGAGATCCACCTGGCTCTGCCTCCCGAGTGCTGGGATTAAAGGCGTGCGCCACCACCGCCCAGCATGGAAACCTAACTTCTACAATACCCTCATGTGGACACTTTTTATTTGTTCCTAGCAACCTCCTCAAAATGGCAGGTGGCACATCTTTCTGCAGCAGAGGAAACTCAAACTCAGAGGGGCTCTTGTATTCAGTTAATATTTGGTAATTTTAAATTCCAGCCTCGTCTTTCCCCTCCACCATCAGGGTATGCACTGTTGTCAATGGCCAATGATAACAAATTTTTCTAAAAGAATCACTTTACGAATATCTTTAAAAGTATAAGCAACTTTTGGTAGTTGGCAATACCACCTATTTGAGGTATTGGGGAAAAGGTACAATGTCAATTGAAAAATTTGTGATATTTGTTTTTATAGATAAGTATGCATAAGGATAACAAAGGGGAGTATTAGATTGAAACACAGAGAGCTTCAAAAACAAAACACAACAAACAGCACCCAAAACAGACTTCAACAACCTTATCCTACCAAGAAGTTTAGAGTTGGCCTCCCTCCTCAACAAATTCATGGGTTAGAAAACAAGGTTGGTTAGGGTCCCTAACATTGCTTTAGAAATACCTACTTCATTGAACATTAGAGTTCTGTTTTTGACCTACAAGTTTCAAATGTAGTTACTGATTCTTCCTTCTACTTCCATTTTTCTGTCCTGGAAAGAGGAAAACCTTTCCTTTGTTCCTTTGCTGATAGCCTAATCATTCATTCACTCATATATGTATATATACACATATATCTCATGTGTAAATGAATCTTAGATTTAGTTCATATTTACTAGGTGCTTAAATGCTAGCCCTGTGCTATGTATACTATATAATTTATGTTAATTGACTTCACCCTCACAACATGCCCAGAAAGAGATTAGCATTATCCTGGATTTCAGATAAAATGAACTGTGGTATAGTTATAGAGTAAATGGTGGTGCTTGCTCTGAACGTGGATCCCAAATAGGGAAAGTTCACTGTATTTGCATCCTGTGACACCATTAATTACATACATAGAGATGCTGATATATTAATCACAGGCTAATACCCACAATATGCAAGTCATCTTAGGCTACAGATCTCCTCTGCCTGGAGATAAGTATTTCAGAGTTATTAAGGGATAAAGGAGTACAATGCAGTGGAAAGTACTCTGAACTGAGTTCAGTGAACTTGGAACTGAGTTGAGTGAACTGGGTTTTGGTCTTGGCCTTTCCTATAACTTGGACATAGCTCCAGTTTTTCCCTTTATAATTAAAATGTTAGACTAGTAAATCAGCAAACCAGCTAGCTTTCAAACACGACAATTAAATCCAAGTCATAAGTACAGACAAATGATGTTACCAGACATGGGTGATCCTTCTGTTCAAGATGGAACAAAGCTTTCACCAAGGAAAAGCAGTTTTACAACACTCAGCAGATGTTGAACTGAAGTTGGCTTAAATGGGGAGATGCTGCCTCTATCAAAACTTCTGTTTTCTTCCATGGCCCTAAATCTATCTTTAGAACATGATCCACCCTGATCCAGAGCAGAGACCTTCAGCAGCAGCTCTGGCCAGAAGTCGAATTCTCCGGCCCTTTATGGAGAAAACAGAGGAACTCCAGAAGCAACTGAACTTGGAGAAGTCCAAGATAGCCACACTGGAAAGGTACAGTTGGTTGTTGGAGTCAAGAAATGGTCTGTTTGGACAACTCACAGTGGTCTGACTGGACTGATGTATGTCTATGGATTCAAGTCTATGCACATTCTACATCATCAGACTTAGCACACTGCCAGGCTTCTTGTAGGCAGAGCCTATGTTTTATGGTGTGGGACTCTGCAGCTCTGTGACTAGGCAGCTTGAGAGAAGTCCAGGTAATGCAAAGGAAGCAAGAGGAAAGAATACAAAGAAACCCCAATGATAAGGGAGTCCTTGGACTCTGAGGGACAGCAAGTATCAAAGTAGCTGCTTGCTGGTCACCTAATATAATCTTAGCCAAGTAGTGGTCTGTTTTAGGATCTTAGGTGAACAGAGAACTTCTTTAGAAAGCACTAAGCTGCAAGGACAGAAGGCAGACATCGAATCCTGATAACATATGTAGAGGATTATGTTTTTCTGAGCAAAGGAGGCAATCTCATTTCTGGTTGATGTAAGCTCGTATTCATTTATTTATTTATTCCTTCAGCAAACAAACAGGAATTAGTTTGGTGTGGTTGGAAGAGGTCATGCAATGATGTTTAAGTAGAATTTTGAAGGAATTCTTAGTTGATTATTGCGTCATATGTGCACTATTGAAAATAAAAAGAAGAAAATGAAATATGATCCTTGCTTGACATTTGCCTAGCAGTCCAACTTTGTTTAGCTGCAGTCCATCTTGGAAGGATTCACTTGAAAGCTTGAATGGTCACTAAACCCGTGTTTTGGTTCTGAGCTGCAGAGACTCTCAGCCTTTAGGCAGGTAATCAGTTATTCCCAATAAACCACTTCATAGTTTTTGCTCTTTTTGAGTTTCATTGTGTCAGGTAGTAAACTACAAAATACCCATATAAGTTGAAAAAGATGCAAATCTCTGCGAAAGTGTGTATACATATTCTGTGAGCCTAAGCTGGAGGTACAAGTGACTGTCATAGTGAATGCAAATGATCATAGAGATCATAGAGATAGGCAGGGTAGATGGCATCTTGAAACTGTCTGAACAGTGGCTCTCAACCTTCCTAATGCTTGAGACCCTTTAAAACAGATCCTCATGTGGTGGTGACCCCCAACCATAGAATTATTTTCATTGCTACTTCATAACTAATTACGAATTCATAACTACTGTTATGAATTTTAAAATATCCGTGTTTTCTAAAGTTCTTAGGTGACTCCTGTGAAAGGGTCATTTGGCCCCCAAAGGGGGTCATGACCCATGGTTGAGAACTGCTGGTCTAGACTAATTGGTGGTAAACTTTTTTTGTAAAGGATTAGCTATTAAATGGTTCATGCTTTGTATGATTTCTCCTGTAATGATTCAACCTATCACTGATGAGTGAAAACAACCACTGAATATATATTATATATAATATAATATATATAGTATGTATGTATATCTGATAAAAATGATTAACTGTGTTTCAATAAGATCTGTGGTTTGTTGCTCTCACAGTTCTTATATTTTGACTAAAGAGGTGTTCGCTTAGAATTTTAATGTTAAAGGTGATTTATGAACAATGCAAGTATCAAACTTTTTAATGATAGTAAGAATCATTAAGACTGATTCTTCTATTCTGCATATAGCTCGGGTTTGATTTTGTAAAACTGAAATAAAAAGAGCGACTAGCTGTGAGTATAAATACTACCTCTAACTAGGGAAGAATTTACCCATGCCTGTCCCCTCTGATTGCAGGGAACTGATAAAAGCTCAGCAAATCCAGACCCCTCAAAGATACATCCACTATGGCAATCCTGGGACCTCTGGGAAGCATGAAGACTCAAGAAGCATAAGAGACATGGTAGGAGGAATGAGTGCAGCGTCCTCAAGATTCACCTGTGGGAAATTCTCCTTATAAACACTCCCTTCTCACCAGCCAGCCTTCTGCCACACAGCCTTCAGAAAAATGTACAGGATACAAGAATGAACCAGCTTGAATGCACAATGATTTCAAAAGCCATCCAATGTATAGCATCTATAGGCAAGGTTACAAAGCTTCTAGGGTTTCTTAGCAATGCTCTCACATCTTCCCTATTGTCATATTTCTAGTGCCATTTACTGAGCATTTCTGGTGAATAATGAGAAAACATGCCTCATCATTGAAAGAGGAACAGAAACACTATTTTGGCCCATGGACCAGGAAGCTGCCATAACTTATTCTTCACTGCGGATCCAGGGAACTTCCTCTGTACATAGAAAGGAATAAAATACAGCTTTAAGTACCAGCTTACAAGAGAACGTTATCTATATTTCAGCAGTGCCTCCTAAGTTGTATCTACTCCTACAACTGCCAGCCCCTTTGAGCAGGGAGTTTGTTTTCTGGATGGAAGAAATCTCTCATCTGATTTTATATTAGTAAATAAAAGGCTATTGTTATATGAAACAATTAGAAGTAAGACGATAATGTGGACATTCCTGAGCTGCTTATTAACTTCTGAAACAAAATCAGCAGAGGCAGAGGGCTCGGGGAAGTTTGATATACCTGCTCCCCATGTGTTCTAGACCTCTTGTGGTTGTTTTCCACGTCCTAGTCTCTTGTGGCTGACTCCTATTGCTTTTGAGTTTTTTAACATCATCACCAGGTTCTCTTGATTTTTTTTTAAACCAGAATTTGTTTTTGTTTTCTGTGCTTTTAACATATATTAATCCAAATGTTTCCCTCTTTGTACACTTAGAGAAACAGAGCATTTGTAAATAAAGATTTTTATCTTGTCCAAAGACAAACATGGGTAAAGCATTCTTCTTTGTAATATGTACAAAGAATGTGAACTTTATTTTAGAATTTCTTACAAGTAAGAGAAAATGTAGGTCAGTAGTAACATGTCTTTGTGTCAACATGAACCCAACTGCATAGGTACAAAATCAATAATGGCTATAAAATATTGGCCATAAATATATTTTTTGCAATCTTAATGAAGACAATCTGTTAAAAATTTAAAATTAAGAAAATATCCCTACTGACTATAAAGCATTTCTAAAGTTGCTTTCAAAAAGACTTAAAACACATGCTACTTTAATTTGCTTATGAGGAAGGACTATAATCTTTTCACAGTCATTGGAAGGCTTTATATAAAAAGATGATTAGACTTTCCAAAGGTTTTCGTTGTCATTGTTTGCACCAACTTTCTGTTTCCAACGCTTTCTGTTTATGGAAAAGTATTGTCATCCATGGTTGGAACTTCAAATACATAGAGAGAAAAAAAGGCAAGGCCAAAGATAACACAGTACTCTGCATTCCTGGGCATAGATACATACTTTCCTTCTTCAGTCGGTTTTGGAGGATTTGAAATCGTAGTCTACTACCATGAGGAATTAAACTTGAGTAAAACTCGGGTGCATCATAGTCATCACATTCTACCAGGAAGAGTCTGTGGCCAAGGATGAATTACTTGATCAATCAATCTCAATCCCCCCTTCTTCTTTTCTCTCTCCCGTCTTGTTGTAGTCACTGTTCTATAGCTGTGAAGAGACAGCATGACCAAGGCAGCTCTTATTTTTTTAAGCATTCAATTAAAGGCTTGCTTATAGTGTTAGAGGATTAGTCCATTATCATCATTGTGGGAAGCAGATGGGCATGTCCCTTGAAGCAGTAGCTGAGAGCTTTACATCCTGATCTGTAGGCAGCAGACAGATACACTAGGCCTGTGGAGATTTTGCAACCTCAAAGCCCATCCCCAGTGACACACTTCTTCCAAGAAGACCACACCTATTCCAACAAAGCCACACCTCCAATCCTCCTAATCCTTCCCAAACAGTTCTCCTACCTGGTAACTAAACATTAAAATATGAGTCTATGGGGGGATTCTCATTCAAATCCCCCCATCCCTGTACTTCTCTCCCTCTCTATGGAAAGGGTTCTAGGTTCCCTTATAATGACACTGGAGCAAATTATAGATTCTTCAATCACTAACAAAACATTTTAGCCACTTCTTTTCAGTTTAGTTAATTTTTTAAGGTTCCTCAATATTTCAGTATATTTGAATTTGCCTGAACTCATATTTCCATTCATGTTTTTGTGTCCCGTCCTGAGACTTGAGCCTTTGTGAAGCTTGTGCTTGTTTTAAGATACACTGTAAACTGTATATTCATAACAGGTTCTTTGCATTTTAGGAGCTTATCAATGGAGATGAGGCACCTTCATGGTCATTTACATTATAATATGCAAAAGGGAGAGAGGGGTGACTAGCTGAGTAAGAATTTTTAAAGTGTGTTTGGGGGGTGCACTTCAAATGATGAGGACACTGGCAGCTGACCAAGGTTGAAGTGCCTGTTGCATTGAGAAGGATCCATGAACAGGAGAAATGCTTCAATTACAATTCCTCCCTGACACTGTACAACTATACATATAAATTTTTTTTGTTAAAAAGGAAAAAAATAAATGGAGCTGCACTTGCAACTTTCTCCAGCCAAGCATCTAAAGAGAATGTGTCAATTCTGAGTGGAATACAATGCTCAGCCAAGACTCCCCATTCAGGTGTTATTTATAAAATTTTAAGAGTTTTGCTCTAGGGTGCCCACAATTTGCAGGGAAAAGCCTATATTTTTCTTTAAACAACTTTCTCTACATCCTTCACATAGAACAAAGTGTGTGTAACCTGGAAAAAGAGTTAAGATTTATCCCACAGTTCAAATCAGGAACCATTGAAACAAAGCTTGCAAGATGGGTGGGGAATTTCACTCTGGAGGCAAAGGTGAATTTAGTTTTTCCTTTGCCTTGTCCAAAAAGCAGAAGCAGGATTTTAAAGAGGAAGCCATTGGAACACACCAATGTAATGTAGTAGTAGGTGGGATGTGTCATTATCAATAGTAGTGCAAGTCTCCAAGACAGTACCTCATTATTTCAGGAAATCAACTTTGTCATGGTGTAAATACAGGGGGACAAACATCTATAAACATACCACTAGTGAGCCAGACTTCAGAGCAGGTTAAAATGTAACTTGAAAATCATGTTAAATAGGTCAGATTTTTTTTTTATTAAAATGGCAAGTGTTTTAGGGTTTCTACTACTGTGAAGAGACGCCATAACCACAAGTCTTATACAAGAAAAACATTTACTTGTGGTGGCTTACATTTTCAGTTTAGTCTGTTATTACCATGGTGTGATATGGTGGTGTATAGGCAGACATGGTGCTGGAGAAGTAGTCGAGCGTCCTACATCTTGACTTGCAAGCAACAGGAAGTGGTCTGAGACACTGGGTATATCTTGAGCATAGAACACCTCATAGTGACATACTTTCTCCAATAGTGCCTCCTAATAGTGCCTTTCCCTTTGGGGGCCATTTTCTTTCAAACCACCACAACAAGGATGTACCTGGGGAGGCAATGTGTGTGTTTGAATGATCTGGAGGTCCCTTCCTTCTCACATTGGACAATGACAAAAAACTGGGCATAGAGTATGGAGTCCCATATCTAGGCTGCCTTGGGTTCTTTAACCTGTAGGACTCAATACATGTGTCCCCACTAGGGCCAGGATTAGGGTAAACAGTGCAGGATTTAAAGGAGTGGAAGAAATTCAGCAATGAAGATAAATGATGTCTCAATGCAGTATTTTGAAAATGTTAAAACTAAAAATTTTACTATGAATACAATACCAAAGACAAAGATCAAATAAGCTTAAGTTAATTGAAATTATTTAAGACTGTCAGTGCTGGGTGTGGTGGCACATGCTTTTAATCACTGCACCAGGGAGAAAAGGCAAGGAGATTTCTGTGAGTTAGAGGACAACCTGGTCTGGTCTACATAGTGAGTTTCAGGTCAGTCAGGGCTACACAGTGAGACCCTGGCTTTTTTTTTTTTTTTTTTTTTTTTTTTTTAAGCCAGAGTTGTGGAATTGAAACACAAAATACAAAAAAGTACATTCTGAAAATAGCGATCAGTTTCTTTCTATTAAAGCTTATAAGTAGAAATCTTTTTTTTTTTTTTTTTTTTTTTTTTTTTTCGAGACAGGGTTTCTCTGTGTATTTGCGCTTTCTATCATGTAGAGCTGTCGAATCACAGAGATGTTGCTCTGTCGAGTGCTGATTAAGCGTGCGGAGGATAAGTAGAAATCTTAATTACACTTTGCTTTCAAGTAAAGCAATGTTGTGAGTTTTAATACTACTTTAAAATGTTTTGAAATTTCATCAACTTTTAATGTTTTAGAAAAAAAAGAAAAGTACATAAAACCACAAAATATAAGGGTCCACTTTCCTTGTGCCTCAGGTACAGTTCGGGACCTGTATTTAATAAAAATGTTAATATTCTGCTCCTCCCGTATTTTTGAATTGATTCTGACTTCACATATTAGCATATCTAGATCGCCTAGTTTTTGACAGACCTTCAGATTACGATTTTAGCTCCTTTGTCTTAATTTTCCAGTCTGTCTTACTACATTAGGAAACTTGGGTCGGTTTCAGCTTCTCTAGGGGTTGAACTATGTTTTATTTCACCTACCTTGCTCCCTCTCTCAGGCTGGAAACATCATCAAATAATTTCAGTTCAGTGCTAGGAATATAGTTCAAAGGCAGAGAGTTTGGTTGGCCCGTGCGAGGGCACTGCTCTGTCAATAAACAGCAGGAAAGGAAAAAAAAAACTGTTATTCTCACTTCTAATCTATTGTCTGCTAATATTTCTTTAAAATACAAGTTTTCTAATTTGTTCAGCTATTCTAAAACCCTGCGGGTGGCGATCATTCAGGGGGAAAAAAAAATGACGCCGGTGGCGTTGTTGATCCACCCACTTCCGCCTGGCAAGAAGTTCCCGGCACTTCTAAGTTGCGGGATCGTGTTTCCCTTGATATCAGCCGGCAGCATTTCAATGGCGCACAGCAGAGATTTCCTGTTTTCCCTCGCCTATCGCGAGCTTTGCGGGCTCTGTGCGCCGGAAGCGAGCCTCTAGGAGGGTTGCAGTCCGGTGCTGCGCGTCTGGTGAGGGAAGGGGGACGGTGGGAGCAGAGTTGTGTGTTCCGAGTGCGCGCTCGCTCGTGCGGGATTGGGAGCAGGTGTGCGGTTCCTTGCAGGAGGCCGAGCATCCCCGCTGCTCCCCGAGTTGCTGCCGCGAGTGTCACTTTAGGGGAAAGGCACCAGCTGACTCCCGTGGGCACGCTGGGGGCGGGGGGGGGGGAGGGCATACCCAGCGCCAACGGGAACAGAGACACTGATTTTCTTTTCTTTTAAAACTGTAACGACTTTTGTATACGATTAATAGCAGTATTTATTGAGCCCTACTGTTTACTAGAGACATTTTTAGGGGTTTAGAATAACTTGAACAAATTAGAAAAATTCTCTAAGAGAACTTGTATTTTAAAGACCTTTTAGCAGACAAATTGAATTTAAGAATAGCAGGTTTTCTTTTTTTTTTTTTTTCTCCCCTGCTGGTTATTGGACAGAGAAGTTAAATGAGACCCCAAACCACAGCGTTTCTTTTGTCTTTTCTGTTTTTGTTTTTAGAAGGAAAGAGGAAATACCCAAATGTGCAAAGATGTGCTTGCAAATTGGGTGCACATGAAATTGAATGCGTTTAGAGATCTAGGACTAGTGGACATGTGTTCTTGATGTATACTGTAGCGTTTGATTTATCTTTTCTCTCTTTTTTTCTTCAGGAAAAGTCTAAAGGTTAGATTGTAAGCAAAACCGAAGTCATGTTTCGAAGACCTGTGTTACAGGTAGTCATTTTTTCTACATTAGTGAGTGCTTGGGTGTGATTTTATCGTCTGTAGCTCTTGGGTTTCTTTTTGCTTTTGGATACATAAGCAAAAGACTCTTAAGCCTGCCCATCCTCTTATATGTGTTTATTTGATGGGGAAGATTCAGGATGGATTTTTTTTTTGTGGTGCTCATAATGTTTACTGAATCAAAAAGGATTTAAAAATGTATTCACATATATAATATGAATCATTAATAAATGTTTGTTACTTGTGCTTAGATCAGTATATGTATTTAGTTTTTGTTTGTTTGTTTGTTTTTTTTGAGATAGCATCTTATATACCTCAGGGTATCTTGGGACTCACTGTAAAGTTGAGGATGACCAAGAACTTGTGATTCTTCTGCCTCTGCTTCTCCAGGGCTGGTAATTCAGGCATGTACCACTATCACTGGCTTCTTTTGTTATTTTTTCTGGTTCCTTTTCTGGCCTTCCATCCCCTCTCCTTCCCATTCCCACCTCTCACCAGCCACAAATACCATTCTGCAATGTAGGGTATCCTCTGCTCTGGCCAGCCTTAATCAGGCCTCAATTACCATTTTTCCTGCATTGTGGCATGTGGGTACCAAGACTGTAAAAAAAAATTTTTTTTTTTCCCGTGACAGGGTTTCTCTGTGTAGTTTTGGTGCCTGTCCTGGATCTCGCTCTCTAGACCAGGCTGGCCTTGAACTCACAGAGATCTGCCTGGCTTTGCCAGAGTGCTGGGATTAAAGGCGTGTTCCCTCACTGCCTGGCAGATTGTAAATTCTAACGTAAAATCTCACTATGACCTCTTCCTTCTGTTAAGACTGATAAGTCAAATTCTACAAAACCTGTTGTCTTCTCCATCTTACTCTTAAGTTGGACTAGCCTTAGGTCCCTACTTTAATCTACACATGCTTTTAGCCTTTTTAAGTGGAAAAGTTATAGTATTATCTTTGAAACCAAATATGAAGTACAAGTTTGTACTTTGAGAGTGTTGAAATTGAATAATTCTTTCCCTATTTCTGCTTTTCTACGAGGTTGTGATTGGTGTGTGTGTGTGTGTGTGCGCCTAAGATGAGACATATTGTTATGTAACACACAGTGAGCACTGGCTCTTTTGATCCCTCAGATTAGTATTTTTTGTGATCATGACATAGGAACTGATTAGCAGTTTGATCCCGTATTTGGTGAAACATCTTCTTATATTACCCTGAATAATAAATAGTGTTTTATAGCTAAGATCACTCCAGGAGTGGATGTTTAGTTGAGTGGTGTGGAGAGAGAAAGCCATTATTAAAAGACCAGGGAAGAAAACAGGTCCTCAACAGGAACTTTTTTAAAAGCTAGGTCTAGAAAGTGTAGTGTGGTGACCTGACACTTCAGAGCCTCAGCCCTGTCTCTGCCCATATTTACGTGAAGAGACTGCATAATGAAGTTACGCACACAGCAGCTCTCAGAGGCCTGAGCAACAGCCAGTTGAGATGACCCTTCTTATGTGGTAGGAATCACATGCCAGAGAACTGCCTTCACAGTGGCTCACTCACAGCGAGAACTTTAAAATGACGGCATCGCCCTCAGCCCACTGCCTGAAGCCTGAAGCGGCTGGGAGTCCTGTTAACTGTCTATCTATCCAGCTGCTTCCTGCAGTGTCCTGAATAAATGTATTTTCTTTCTGTTGCTTATTCTAAGACGAGAATTCTTTGGCCTGCCAACCCCTTTCTCTCCTGGGTGGCAGATCCACTAGGGAAATGTTGCTCTTTTAGAATGTGTCTGGCTCTCTGAATTCTTGAGTGTAGTGTGTGTACTCTTTTTACCTTTATGGTAACTGTAGAACAGGATGTCTTTAAGGTAGCAGCAGAGGGCAAGTTGGAAGAACAACCTTGGTGTCAGACAGCCCTGAATTCTGTCATAAATTACCACTTAATTCCTAGTCTCCTGGACAAGTGGTACACTTTCTGAGCTTAATTGTCCTTGGTTGTAAGGTAGGGATGGTTCGACATTGTGTTGGTAGTCTAGGATTAAATGGTAATAGGTAATTCTCTTAGCATATTAAATGATGCTATTTTTTGACTGTGAATCTACTTTTTTTTTTTTTTTTTTGGTTTTTCGAGACAGGGTTTCTCTGTGTAGCTTTGCACCTTTTCCTGGAACTCACTTGGTAGTTCAGGCTAGCCTCGAACTCACAGAGATCCACCTGCCTCTGCCTCCTGAGTGCTGGGATTAAAGGTGTGCGCCACCACTGCCCGGCTTCTGTGAATATACTTTTTCAGTAATTGTGACTTGATAGCCATACTTTTGAGCCATATTTTTTTGTACTGTTTTTCTTTTCTTTATTTGTTTTGTTTTGATTTTCTTTGTCATGCTGAAAGAATGAAATATTCACTGGACCAAGCTTACTATAGAAGCAGCCTCAAGAGACCAGTGTCATTTTTGCTCATTTTTAAATGAAACACTCCAGGCCAGTCATTTGAGTTGTCCTTTTTCTTATGAATTTTGAACAACCAATCAGGAAGCAATTTTATTATAGACCTTGTAAGTTTTGTCCTCAGTGCCTGTTTCAGTGCCAGAAAGATGTACAATAGATGCAAGGGATGTATTGTTATCATATAAACAATTTGTCATCGTCTGCATTTGACACTGATTGTATTCTAAATATCTTAATAGTTCTTTGATAATTGCTTTTTATGTTTATTTAATTGATTTATGACTCCATCCATTAGAAAACACTGATTTCTTTCCATTCTCCTTTGCTATCCTTTGCTGGAACTTGTAGGAGCTCCTGATGAAGTGGTGAATTAGTATGAGTAGGTCTTCTGTTGACATTTGTCTTTCCTAAAGAATTTGAAGCTGTGTTATTTTTTTGTTCTCCTGTAGGTATTTCATCAGTTCGTAAGACATGAGTCTGAGGTGGCCAGCAGTTTGGTTCTTGAACGATGTGAGTAACAGATTGCTAAGTTGGCAGTGTTATTTATAATACTCTGCTGATGCTCTCCAAGTACTGTGGAACTGTGGGCTGTGTTAACTGTGCTACCCATCATACCTTTGGTTCCCGCTTTGCCCTTGTGCCTGTTTGTGAGGACCTAGTATTAAGAGAGCGTATAGTCCAGATATCACCCCTCCCGCTGCCTCTGTCCCACTCAGTCCTTCACGGCTGTGTTATGCAGGGTGCGAAGGATACTTTTCGCAGAAATATTCTCTTTGTACTAGAGATTTTCTGAAATCTCAGCCTTGTTCTTTTAGCTCCAGATGAAGAGATAAAATTTGTTTTGTGGGGCTGCTTTCTGTTTGCTCTCTCCTTGTCAACCCTCTCTTCCCTCCCAGCCTTCCTTTGTTTTTCTTTTTAACTTGTGGGTCTTCTTTCTGTGAGGTTTTCATATGCAGAGATGGAGGCTTGAAGCAGTATCTGTAGTTGTTCATTCTCTGCACATTGCTGTCAATCTCAGGTGTGGGTACCCTGTGTGCCTATGGCTACTCTCATGAACAGACCAGGGGACACAGCAATAGATAGTTAATTCTTAGAGCTCTGCAGGCTAGAAGGCCAAGGCCAGACTGTCAGCATGGTTGGGTTGCCAGTCAGGCCCCACTTGCTGGTTTGAGCATAGTTGCCCTCATTCTTGTTTTTATATTGCTGTGGTGGGGTGGTGGCTGTTCTGGTCTCTTCCCTTTTAGGGACACTAATTCCATCATGGAGGCTTTACCTTCATAGCATCATCTAAACCTAATTACCTACACCAGGCTCACCTCCAGAGACCGTCACCCTGGAAGTTAGAGTGTTGAGGCCGCATAAACATATAGTCATCAGTAGGTTCTCAGCCCCATTGCCTTTCCACTTTGTATTTCAGCTATGAACCGCGTTCAGTTACTTGGGCGAGTAGGGCAGGACCCTGTCATGAGACAGGTGGAAGGAAAAAACCCAGTCACGATATTTTCTCTGGCAACAAATGAGATGTGGCGATCAGGGGACAGTGAAGTATACCAAATGGGTGACGTCAGTCAAAAGACAACATGGCACAGAATATCCGTGTTTCGACCAGGCCTCAGAGATGTGGCGTATCAGTATGTGAAAAAAGGGTAAGTTAAAGAAAGGATCTTTGGGATTGAATCGCCGAAAGATTTGATAGCAAGTGTTATTTTATCTGCCTTTTCCCTAACTGAGTACTGACATTAATATGTATTTATTCCTTAATGTCATGTTCCTGGAAAGTCTCTGTGGTGTTAGCCTGCTGACATGTTAGGGCAAACAGTATCTGTACATCAGTAGAAGTCAATGAGGCAGGGTGTGGCAATACCACCGATGCTGCTGCAGCATGTATTTTTGCAAAGCATCTACAGCACATGTCTTTAGGAGATCCTGTGCCACTGTGACCAGGGATCATGGAGGTCACATCTGGCTTCGCAGCAACCACATGATGTCTTTAGAGAACCTGGGATATTTGCCGTCTGATGTACTGCGTTATTATGATAGTATTTACAGTAGTTATTTTATACTTGATAATTTTCTCTAGACTTAGTAATTCCAAGCATTTGGAATGCTTGGGTTGATTACGTATTAGAAGTGTCTTTTCTGAATGCATAGGATGACAAAAGAATATCTTTATGGGTGTACTTCTTATGTTTAGAAATCTACTTATTTGTGGATCTAAAATATTTCATGTGAAATAATTTCAGCAGTGACTAGAATTTCAATTTCATTTCAGTAATTACACATCTTTTCTTGGTGTGTTTTTGAATATGTGAAGATACACATAAACACAAAGGATGTTTGAAGGAAAATGCCAACAGTCAGTATCATTTATGGTGTGTGAGTGTGTGTGAGAGAGAGGCAGACAGAGAGAGACAGAGAAAGACTGACTAGGAATTGAACTCAGGGCCTTGTATATGCTAGGTAACTGCTGTATCACAGAGTCCCATCAGTTTTAAATTTGATGCAGGATCTCACTGAGTTGTCCAGGCAGACCTAAAACTTCCAATCCTCTGGTTTTAGATTCCTGTATATTGGATTATAGGAAGGTACTGCCATGCCTAGCTAACATTGTTCTTCTTAACTCAATTGTGCATTGTGTTTTAGTACTCTTAGTTTTGAAATTGGAGACATGACAGCAAAAGTGCCATTGTTTGATCTGCAGCATGGACTTGTTCCCCGTGTCCTGACCTCTCTGAGGCAGAATTAGAGTCTTCAGACTAAAGACTGCATTTTCTCTACATCAGGGCTCGCATATATGTGGAAGGGAAAGTGGACTATGGTGAATACATGGATAAGAATAATGTGAGGCGGCAAGCAACAACAATCATAGCTGGTAAGAAGCTTGTGGTAGATAGCATTTCCTGTTTGTCTTCATTGAAAAGCTTGGCATGCTGTAAGCAGCTCTGGCTGGGGCTGCTGTAAGGACCTGTAAGATTGCAGGCAACTCGCCAGAAGAGTTTATAATTTTCATTTTATTGTTTGCTAAGACTGTCTGCATTTATTTATTATTCTCAAAATCTCACTCTATATTCACTTGTTTAGTTCAGAAGGAACGTAGAGTATAAAATCGAGGTGCTCACGTCAGTACGTGCTGTTAAGCCTTGGAAGAATTTAATCTTTGTGTCTTTTAAAAACACTTGGCCAGCCGTGCAGCGGTGGTGCACACCTTTAATCCCAGCACTTGGGAGGCAGAGCCAGGCGGATCTCTTGAGTTCGAGGCCAGCCTGGTCTACAGAGTGAGATCCAGGATAGGCACCAAAACTACACAGAGAAACCCTGTCTTGAAAAACCGAAAAATAGCCGGGCGGTGGTGTCGCATGCCTTTAATCCCAGCACTCGGGAGGCAGAGGCAGGTAGATCTCTGTGAGTTCGAGGCCAGCCTAGTCTACAGAGCGAGTTCCAGGAAAGGAGCAAAGCTACACAGAGAAACCCTGTCTTGAAAAACAAACAAAACAAAACAAAACAAAAAAGAAAAGAAAAACTGAAAAATAAAAAATAAATAAATAAAACACTTGGCCTATACAAGAATAGGCATGTGCCAAGGCAGTTGCAGAAATGTGATGTTAGGAATTTATGATTTATACAAAACTTTGAAACTTAAGGTGCAGCAACTTCCATTTGAAATTTAAAAGCTTTTGTTGTCTTTAAACAAAATACAAAACAGCATGAACTGCATTGACATAAAGCTTGAGACTGAGTTCAAAGTTCTGAAACAATAACTGGTTATAATATCCATAAATTAACATGAAAAATGTTTTTTTGTATAAAATTATATGTAGATTAATGAAATCTAGATACTTTACCAATTTGACACTGCCTATTTAATAAAAAAAATAAGATCTTCTTTAGTACTTGCTTTACAAATTTTAAGTGTTAAAATGAAAATTATACTGTTATTAAAAATACATCTCTTGCCGGGCGGTGGTGGCGCACGCCTTTAATCCCAGCACTCGGGAGGCAGAGGCAGGCGGATCTCCGTGAGTTCGAGGCCAGCCTGGGCTACCAAGTGAGTTCTAGGAAAGGCGCAAAGCTACACAGAGAAACCCTGTCTTGAAAAACCAAAAAAAAAAAAAAAAAATACATCTCTTAAGGAGACAGATTTTTATTCTTGAATAAGTTGCTAAAATTATGAGGTAAGCCTCAGTTTAGTTCTTTTGTTTTTATTGATATAAACACCCAGAAACCTGTTTTTATAGATAGGAGTGAAAAAAATCTTACTATGATTTTTTAGTGTTTATGAACTACTGAAATATGCTATAATTAGTGATATCATTAAAGACTGCTCTGTTGTATGACCTATGTGAGTAGAGAGAAGAGCAGGCGAGGCAATCTTGGTGTCCCATCAGTTATTACTAATGGCCACACGGCTGCTTTTCCTCTTCAAGGGTCAGTTGGAAGGGTTATTGTCTATTTTATTCATAAATTTTAACTGGTATCCCTGAAAGAAATGGTGCTTTTTCAAAAACAACAATTGTAATACTGTTATTTCACCCATGTTGAATTATTGTAGCATTTTTAAAGACAGTTGTCACTGTATTCAACTTTCGTTCGAGTACTCCTACTTTCTCATAAGCTAAACACTTTTTTTTTTTCAAATTTTTCTCTTTCCCTTGTTCCAGTGTTTATGTCTTAACCACTGTTCATATTGGTAAATTATAAGTTGTTTTAAGCAATAATCATATATTTTCTTTTTTTTTGGTTTTTCGAGACAGGGTTTCTCTGTAGCTTTGCGCCTTTCCTGGAACTCACTTGGTAGCCCAGGCTGGCCTCGAACTCACAGAGATCCGCCTGCCTCTGCCTCCCGAGTGCTGGGATTAAAGGTGTGCGCCACCACCGCCCGGCCATATATTTTCTAATAATCTTTTTTAGAAAATATATTGACTTTGAAAACCAATGTAGATATTTTTCAAACTCCATTTGTGTTCCACTGTAAGCCAGATTTATGGATAAACTTTATATTATTTGAATGACTGAGTTGCTATAGACTAAGCTGGGTAGAGACAGTTCACATTGTTCACAGTTTTGCTTTTTCTTGTCATGGTTGTTACTGGTCTGCTCAGGTAGCTATATATTTATGACTCACGGTGAAGCTGAATAGCTCTCAGTGATACTTGAAGAAAGTACTGTTTTGATTTTTTTCTGGTTACATTTAACTTCTTTTTGTTTATTGTATATTAACATAATCTAAAAAGCAAGTCCCGTTTCTCATGTTGTGAACACTAGCAAATATAGGGATCAATCTAAAAATTTCAAAAATATGTTTACATCCTAAATTATCCATTTGTTGTTTGTTTGCTTTGTTTTAATTGTTTGTTTGTTTTTCAGTCTTATCAACTCCTTCCATTCATTTTGATACTGTTTTTTCACCTAGGGGTCATACTTGAACTTTAAAACAAAACCAAAACACACCAGCAGATGGCAGTCTTGGCTTTTGATAGTGAATTCCATTTTAATCCCTTCAAGTTACCATCCTCTACAGTCATGAAGTGATTGTTACGAATAACTATCTTTAGATAATTGTATACTTATTGAGGATCTAAAATGTTTGGAGTTTGTTACGAATAACTATCTTTAGATAATTGTATACTTATTGAGGATCTAAAATGTTTGGAGTAATCCAAGAAATGCTACTTCACCTCTTTTTCTTTGGTTGTTTTTAGCCAGTTTTCTTTGGAATAATCAGAGCAGTGTCCAATTTTGTTGGTTTTT
Source organism: Peromyscus leucopus (assembly GCF_004664715.2). NCBI lineage: Eukaryota > Metazoa > Chordata > Mammalia > Rodentia > Cricetidae > Peromyscus > Peromyscus leucopus. Next base: position 47,052,453 of record NC_051065.1, on the reverse strand, counting down.
GCATAAAAATGCTTTACTTTGTATAATACTTAAAACATTTCCTAAAAGTCAGTACATGAAATTCATTCTTAGAATTTAAAATAAATTTATTTTCTTAAAGGCAAGTAAACTTGCAGTTGCTAAGTGGCCACGAGCCCACGCTTGTGCTGTGCTGCATGTCTGTAGCATGTAGCACGTGGAATATCTTCATTGCCCTCTTGTTTGTGGGTGTGCTTTCTAGTCTGAGTTGAATCTGTAGATGTTCACCTCATTTACAGAAAGTTATTGTTGGGGAGACCTTAATGGTCTCATTCTATAATGAAGTCTTAATTGTTGGGCAAACAGCTTCAGCCTGTTGTATTATTTATTTATCTTATAACATTTTTGTATACCTCTCTTGGACACAACAAAAGTTACTTAATATTTTGAAATTTTGTAATACCACTAAAGGATGTCTGTGTTGGAGGGGAATTATCATATGAAATGAAGACAGCATTCTGAAATAATGTTTACACTTTGGTTTCTTTCCAGATAACATTATATTTCTGAGTGACCAGATAAGAGAAAAGGCATAGAACGGATGATACTTCTTTGATCATTGTTTGGTACAGTCTCCTTTCCAAATCATGTATAGTCTATAGTTTAAAGATAAAGATTAAAAAATTTTATATAAAATGAGTGGCAGTATTTTTCCTGACTGACATGTCTTCTTTTGTGTGTGTGAACTAACCCTCTATTTCTGGTCGGTTGTGGCACTTACCAAGTGCATATTTTTCTAGGAGTGCTTTCTCTATACAAGTGTACAAAGTAACAAACTCTCGGGCTCCACCCTGTGTGCTGTGGTCAAGGCATACGTTTGTTTGGAAGGTCTTCTTTTCTACTTCACACTTGCACTGGGGTATTTCAGCCACTGGTTACTTTTTAGCCTTTTATGTCAGGAATCTGTCCCATAGTTGTAAACACTGGTGTTCTTAACTTTGCTCTGTAGACTTGATGGTAAGTACTGACTTTGCTCTGTGTACCTGCACCCATACAAGTATACTAGTGTTGACACAGAAGAGCCACTCAGTGATACTGGCAGATAAGTGATCCTGAGGCCGAAGTTACTATCTCAACCAAACTGCTTCAGAGTAACCCACCTTCATACCTTGTTTGTTGGTAGTTCCACAGTAGTGTTATGAGACCTTTTATCAGCTCTAAGGCCCAGAATGAAGTGTAAGTAGAGTGGACACAGTCCTCCAGTTCCTTCAGTTCCTTTAGTCTCTTTCTTTCCACACCCTTCTCTGCCAGCCTTCCCAAAGTTTATTCCAGTGGAGATAGATGGAGGTTGTTTTCATGGTACTGGGGATCAAACCTACAGTCTCAAGTTAGACAGGCCCTCTCCTATGAGCTACACCCACTTCGAGGATCCCTTTAATACCTTTGATTTTGCCTTCTTAGAGAGTCTGTGTATGTACAGTTAATTTTATTGTAAGTTTACTAGTGATTTGCACATAAAGATTATGTAAACTCAGGATTTTATATCTTTTTTTTTTTTTTTAAATTTGTACCACTCATCCATAGTCAGTCTGCAGCTTTCCAGAGGTTGACTATTGCTCAGACTTGCTTTGTTCAAGTGTGGGAAGTTCCTCACTCTGTCTGTTCCATGCTGCTCCCAGCTTGGTCCCCAGCCCAGCCTATGTATTTGTTCTTTGCCCTGAGAGTTGGTGCCAGCTGTAGCTTAGATTATATTAGATGTAAGAAGTTCAGAATTCACATGCTATGTTATGGGCTCTTGGCTTTCTGAAGTGTTTCTGTACTGATAGTGCAGTTTGTTTGAAGGAAGGAGGAGTTCCTTAGCTTTACCCTGTAGAAGATTGCTGTCCTTCCTATCTGCCTATTTTTTTCTGCCACTGGGATCACTGGTCAACATACTAGATCTTTCTGTGTTCACTCATTGAATCTGGTGGCACAGTCCTATTTTAAGCAACTGCTATGTCTTTCCTCAGCAAAGCAGTTTTTATCATTCTTAAACATTGTGAGGAATTATGTGTATTTCTGAGTGAAATTTAAACAAGGTGAAAGTGGAAAAAAAAATCTCATCATGTATAAGAGCTAACCCAAAGCTGAAGCTGTTCCTGAGTCTGGGTTGCAGAAGTAGAGTAGTGCATCCTGCAGGATCATCTCCATGGGCTGGAGACTGCCCTCCCTGTCTGAAAGGCCATGAGGTGGAGGCAGCGGCAATTTCACTCAGGCTGACTCTTCTGCCTTCCTAGTGATTGTGGCCAATCCCAAGCCAGTCAGAGTTGCTGGAACCTAATGCCACATGGCGTCAACTGCAGAGAAACTACATTGCTCCCACTGGACCAGGCACACCCATGCAGCCCCATCTGCTGAGAAACACCACTGCTCCCAGGCTGGACCAGGCACAGAAGACCTGTGGGATCTGGTAGTGTATGCTGTAGAGACTTGTAATTCAAGTTTCCCTTCTTGATGTGATTGTATCAGGGCATGAATTTACAGGGATTTTATTCCATGTTAAATGGAAAGATGAAAGGTAGGAGAAAAACTGTTGAACAGGCATTTGTGGTAGTATCCCATTTTTGGAAAACAGTTATTTTTCAAAATAAGGAGAATATATGTATTTTAAAAGGCTGGAAAGAGAAGCAGCAAATGCTGTGGTTGTCTATAGGGTATTGTGTGTAGTTCCTTTATACTTCCCATGCATGCTTTTAATAACATGAGTGTATTTTAAAATGGGGGGGGTGTTGGCACAAGTCTTTTCCAAACCTCAGAAAGTTAATAGCCAGTGCTGCTTCATGTACTGGGAGTGATGAGGAAAACTTCCCATGCATACCCCCAGCCATCCATCTCCTCTTCAGCACAATACCCCCATCCATCCATCTCCCCTTCAGCATAATACCCCCAGCCGGGGCTGGAGAGATGGCTCAGAGGTTAAGAGCACTGACTGCTCTTCCAGAGGTCCTGAGTTCAATTCCCAGCAACCACATGGTGGCTCACAACCATCTATAATGACATCTGGCGCCCTCTTCTGTATACATAATAAATAAAAATCTTTAAAAAAAAAAAATACCCCCAGCCATCTCTCTCCTCTTCAGCATAATACCCCCAGCCATCCATCTCCCCTTCAGCATCTTAGGCTTGTGCTCTGTCTTTATTCACCTGTAACAGCATGCACATGGCTCTGAAGGCTGCACTTTAAAGACTGGCCAGTATGAGACCCACTGTTTACTTCCATTATAATTCTTGGGATGATTAACTCACCTCAAACTCCAAACACATTTTTTTTCTGAGGCTGTTGAGGGAGATTGGTTATGTTGCCAATCAGGTTATAGGCTAAGCTTAGTATTAAGTAAGATTGTCAAGAAGTTTCCCCGTGTTCCCAAAAGAGATCGTTCTTAGAATTAGTTTCTCCTCTACTCAGATGATCCCTTTGTCCATGTCTAGCTCAGGCTAGCACATTGTGCTGTGCTGGTTGTTCGTGGGCATGGAAATGAGAGCGGGATCATTTTACGTATTTTCTTGGGATTTGCATTCTATGCTGTGAAGACTGGAGGGGGTAACAGCAAGACAAATGATAGCAAAGGAACAGTGATCCCTCAGGTCAGTAAGTTACAGGGAAACCTCGGAGACAGTGACAACAGTCATAGTAGTGACCGATACTTCTTAACCCATTGCCTGAGTCAAGTACTGAGCTAAACATATTTTATCATTGTCTCATGTAACTGTCTTCCAAGAAAAAAGTGACAGTATCATTTTACAGATGAAATTCAGAAACACAGAAAAGTTTAAAAAAAAGTCAAAGCCACACAGTGGGAGTTTGAGCTTAGGTATGTGAACTATGCATTTAGCTTTTTCCTCACTGCTCACCTTCCACTGGCTTTATGTAGCTTCAGTCTCCCACTGCTAAACTGGAGTGTCCCGAACAGTGTGCTTACCATATTCTAGGAATAAATGGAGGTGTCAGTTAGGGAGAGACTTAGGCGTGAAGGAAATACCTCCACTCTATACTCTCTCTTGGTGATCCTATAGAAAAACAAGTCACCCTTCCTCCACAGCCTTCTCCTAACAGTTCCGCTTTCCTTATATCAGGCAGGTGTCTCCTTACAGGTTAAGAGTAGCGTCAGGGTGTCCACTGGTTTCACTGTCCATTAAAATTACAAGGAATGCTCAGGAAGTTTTCAGGCTCACTTTGTAGAAAATTGTGGCACCAATAGAATTGAAGTTTGGTCTCTTATCTCAGTTTTCCTCTTTGCCACCTCAAAGCTCCACATATTATGACAGTGGCTGACTTCTATGGCTGGCAGTATCATGCAGCCACACTATTGAAGCATCTTTTTTTGATTTTTAAAAAATTTCCAATCATTTGCTTGCTGCCATGTTTTGGAACTCAGGGTCTTATTTTGCTATACAAGTGTCTATGTTAACTTTCTCTGCCTTATGAGTTGTTTTAAAAGGAAAAAAAAAAAAAGGAGGTCTTTAGTAATGAATGCCAGAGGCAAGGCTGTGCAGTGAAACAGTTCAGATCACTTACCAGCTGAATGTAAGTTAGTTAATTTCCTCTGCCTTCAGTGGTTTTGTTTTTCTTGAGTAAATGGGTAGGTGATCATACCTATCTTATAGGCCTGCTGTGAAGAGCACTGTAAATGTTATAATAGTTGTGACTTATAATTGTAAACGGAAAAAAATGTTGAGAACATCTTGGCTACTGTTGTAGTTATTTGAAATAAGGCATGTTATCCATCTACTGTACTCTTTTAGGAAATCTCATGTGGGATTTGTGAGTTTATGAACTGTATGGTAGTTTATTATACTTGACTTTTTTGTTACTAACTTCTATGAATAACTGACCACTTATTATACATTGGTGGTATAATTTGGGTGTTTTTAACCTTTTATTGCTACCTACAATTAAATTGGGTATTTTAAGCTTCGGGTAGTTGGGTACTTGCTGTATGTGATGCTGCAGTGGATACCTAGATACAGGGATAAATTGAACAAGACCCCATGTTGAAGGAACTCATAATTTAGGATGATGAGGGAGGACCAGCAAGGAAGAAAAGCGGAAGATGGTGCAGCTAATTGTGATTTGATGTGGCAGTATCCCAGGAGAGAGTAGCAGCGAAGCCATTCTTACCAGTGGAAACAGCATGGCTAGACATCCAGAAACTTAAAAGCTTTGGAACAGTGGAAAGTTAGACAAGAAAAGTAGGTTTGGGCTAGACTTTAGAGGGCTTTGAAAACCTGCAGAGAACCTTGGCTCTGTGGAGCCTTTGAAGGCTTGAAAACAAGAGCAAGTTAAAGATAGGTAGAAAGAGCACAGCAGAGATGGAGTGAGGGGTGAGAGAAGGAACAACTTAGAAGCAGCCAAGAAGCACCAGCAACCAGCAGTCTGCCTGGAGGTGTTGACATACCACGCTTGACTTGAGGGGCATTTTTTTTTAAAAAAAAATTATTAATTAATTTTTTTCATTTATTTTACAGACCAACCAGTTTCCCATCCATCCTCTCCTCCCACCCCTCCCTTTTGCCCCCCCCCCCCAACTCCTCCTCTCTGTCTGTTCAGAAAGGCCTCCCATGGGTCTGCATAGCATATCAAATTGAGGTAGCACTAAGCTCTTCCCCTTGTATTTAGGCTGGGTGAGGCAATCCAGTATGGGGAATAGGTTCCCAAAAGCCAGCTCAAGTATTAGGGACAGGCCCTGATCCCACTGCTAGGAGTCCCATAAATAGACCATGTCACACAACTGTCACACATATGTAGAGGGCCTAGGTTGGTCCCATGTAGACTCCCTAGCTGTTGGTCCAAAGTCTGTCAGCTCCTGTGAGCTCAGGTTAGTTGTTTCTGTGAGTTCCCTTGTGATGACCTTGACCCTCCTGGCTCTGTACACTCCTTCCTCCCTCTCTTCAACAGGATTTCTGGAGCTCAGCCCAGTGCTTGCCTGTGGATCTCTGTGTCCACTTCCATCAGTCACTGGATGAAGGCTCTCTGATGACAATTAGAGTAGTCACCAATCTGATTAAAGATGGCCAGTTCAAGCTCCCTCTCCACTCTTGCTAGGAGTCTTAGTTGGGGTCGTCCTTGTGGATTCCTGGGCGTTTCCCTGGTACCAGGTTTCTCCCTAATCCCTAAATGGCCTCCTCTATCAAGACATCTCTTTCATTACTCCCCCTCAGTCCTGCCCCCAGCCTGCCCAGTCCAATCCTCATGCCCCCCCACCCCATTTCCCTACCTCCAACCACCCTTACCCCCTGCACTCCCAGTTTACCTAAGTGATCTCTTCTATTTCCCCTTCCCAGGGAAATCTATGAATCCCTCTTTGGGCTTGAGGGCATTTGTAATTCAGATAGATTCAACACATATTGTGCTCTAGTTCCAGCCAGATCCTGTGTTCGCTATAGCTGAGACATTTAAGAAAAGATCCAGGTGGTGGCGCACGCCTTTAATCCCAGCACTTGGGAGGCAGAGGCAGGTGAATCTCTTATGAATTCAAGGCCAGAGCAAATTCTAGGACAGCCAAGGCTACACAGAGAAACCCTGTTTTGAAAAACAAAACAAAGAGGGAGGGAGGGAGGGAGGGAGGAGAGAGAGAGAGAGAGAGAGAGAGAGAGAGAGAGAGAGAGAGAGAGAGAGAGAGAGAGAGAGAGAGAAGAGGGAGTTGTACATGCATGTAATTCCAGTATCAGGAGGCAGAGGCAGGAGGCTCCTGGGGTCTTGCTGGCTAATTGATGAGCTCCAGGTTCAGTGAGATACCTTATCTTAAAAAAGAAGGTGGAGCCGGGCGGTGGTGGCGCACGCCTTTAATCCCAGCACTCTGGGAGGCAGAGCCAGGTGGATCTCTGTGAGTTCGAGGCCAGCTGGGCTACAAGTGAGTTCCAGAGAGGCGCAAAGCTACACAAGAAACCTGTCCGAAAAAAAAAAAAAAAAAAAAAAAAAAAAAAAAAAAAAGAAGGTGGAGCCAGGTGGCGGCGCACACCTTTAATCCCAGCACTTGGGAGGCAGAGGCTGGCGGATCTCTAGGAGTTTGAGGCCAGCCTGGGCTACCAAGTGAGTTCCAGGAAAGGCGCAAAGCTACACAGAGAAACCCTGTCTCGAAAACACCAAAAAAAAAAAAAAAAAAAAAAAAAGGGGGAGAACAATAGAGGAAGAAACCAATATAGATTTCTGGCCTCCCCATGTGTACATGAGGCATGTGTACCCTAGCATGCACACATGAAAAGGTAAAAACAACAACAAAAACAACATATAGCTCCTGTCTGGCATCTAGTACTAACACAGTAAGTAGCTGTAAGAGAAAAAGCAGTCAGGTTATTTGGAGCTTCCTCTTGTCAGATGTGTGGTAGACAGTGACACCTTGTTTCTGGATAGGGAACAGACCTGAGAGGGTGAACATCTGCTGGAAAGTCTACAGTTAGGCAAGGCAATGAACATAGGAATTAACCCTGGAAGGACAGCTCCCTTTCTGGGTCCATATGGCTCCGAGAATGTAAGGCTACCTAGAACGTAAAGCACAAACGTGATTAGTATACTACTCATCATTAGTTCTGTATTCACAGAACTGGTATTTGGAGTGACAATATGCACAACTCAAATACTGCATCCTTGTTTTTGTGGATATGGATTGCCAAAAGGCTATGTGCAGAAGTCATTTGGTGGAGCTTTTAGGAAAGTTCTTAGATGAACTGTTGGAAATGTGTCCTTTGTCTTTCTCTAGACTGTCATCCCTTCACCTTTTCTTTCTTTTCTGTAATGGGAACATGTTGGCTGAATCTCCAAGTACCATCCAGAGCATGAAGTGGTCTTCAGGGTAGAAGATGGAGGAAGCCAAGACTATGATGACATAAAACCACCAGAGCATACCTGGATAGCCTACCTCTGAGTTCTTTGGGAGATGCAAATAAACCTTTTGTGTTTGTGTGAAGTTAAATATATGCCTTAAAAATTCACAAATATCTACCTTCTCATATAAATGGTCAAATTTTTGCTTTTTTTTTTTTTTTAAAAAAAATTACACTACAAATTGAAGTAAGAAAGACATCACTGATCTCACAATCTTTGCCATTTTAACTCAGATCATTGTAAATTTGGGGAGGGAGTTGGGACATGAAAAATACACAAAACCTTAGCAGTCAGACTAAACAAGCCTTTTTTTATTGTTGCTTTTGTTTTTATCAAGCTAAATTTTTCTTATAGTTCCTCATGAGGAACCTTAGTAACCTTCCCAAGGGAGCAGGTCGTTAAGAATAAACTGGGGGCCTGGAGAGATGGCTCAGAGGTTAAGAGCACTGACTGCTCTTCCAGAGGTCCTGAGTTCAATTCCCAGCAACCACATGGTGGCTCACAACCATCTGTAACAAGATCTGATGCCCTCTTCTGGCCTGCAGTCATACATGCTGTATACATAATAAATAAATCTTAAAAAAAAAAAAAAAAGAATAAACTGGGTGGCAGTTGCACACTTCTTTAATCCCAGCACTTGGGAGACAGAGGCAGGTGGGTCTCTGAGTTCAAGGCCAGCCTGGTCTACAGAGCAAGCTCCAGGATAGTCGAGGCTACACAGAGAAACCCTATCTCTAGACTACAGAACAAAACAAAAGTATTGTCTTTATATTCCCTTGCAAATGGCAGATTAGAGAATTGAGTTGGGAGGATTTCCTAAGTGCAGAATAGTTTGTTTTACGTTGGTAGGTTTATTAGTCTGCTGTGGCAGCCAGAACAAAATACAGACTGGTAGAGGGAAGAGCAGACATTTCCTTTCAGCTCCAGGGGCCAGAGTGAGTCATTCTGGAGAAGAATCTCCCTGGCCTGTAGGTGGCTGATGTCTTGCTGTGTTCATGTGACCTTTATTTTGTGGGCTTGCAGTAGCAAAGTCCTACCTTTTTGATCTCGTGCAAACTTAGTTTCCTCCCTAAAAACCTCATCTCTGAGTACTTTTCTAAGTGGTATGTTACAAGGAGGGCAAGAACTACATGGATTTTGGGGAGCAGGGATCTCATGCAGCCCATAGCATTGGGCTTGCAGAAAGAAACCAACTCAGTCTAACATTTTAAAAATAGGGACCAAAACATAGGCAACTATGGCGATATTTTTATTTGTGCTGAAATGTGATTTTATTTGTTAATAAATAAAGGTGCCTGGGAGTCAGAGCTAATAGCAAGCCATTTAGCAGAAGTCTGGCAGTGGTAGCACATGCCCTTAATCCCAATCACATGACAGACAAAAATCTCTGTATATTTAAGGACACAGCCAGCATGGAGACACACCTTTAATCTCAATACCAACCATAGAGACCTGGAGGTCTGTATAGACAGGCAGTGATGAGGAAGTCATGTGGTTGGGTTTAGAACCAATGAGAAGGCAAAACAAAGTCAATAAAAAATGCAGACACACAGGAAGTAGGTCTTTTCTCAGGGGAAGGAAGGCAGCGGCTGGTAAGCTAAGGGTTATTCACTAGTGCTCTGACCTCTTGGACTTTTAACTCTGTATCTGGCTCTGTGTTTCTTACTTAAGACCGTTCAGAATTACATCTGCAGGCAACCACAGGACAAAGGGTTCTTTAATGGTGCAACAATCTTGACATTGTGGTTTATACAGAAATATCATGTACCAAAGGTGTGTTTAAACAGTAAAATTTCCTTTCGAATGGAAAGACGAGCACTGTTAATGACATACTTGAACTAAGAGTCTAGCAAGTACTGTTATAAGAGTGTTAAGATCATAGACAGTGATTCACAAATGCTGAGATTACTTTGAAAATAAATATAGATAAGAGTTACAGGAAATTAAGCAATACCCAAATGTCAAGTTCTAAACAACATCAAAGATCATTTTGAAAAGATGCCATGTATGAATGTCAGAATACAAAGTCTTCAATGAATGGTCTCTGAAGAGTTTTATAAAACCCTGTTGAAATGCATTAAAAAAACACTAGTTCGTCGTGTTTATTGGAAACATTGCCATTGTGACAGTTGGAAAGAAATTTAAATCAATTTTTAGAAATCCTTTGGGGACATATGACAAGCTGATTTTGAAGATGCTTTGGCAAGCAAGTGGCCAAGCATAACTGCCTCTTGGAGAATGAACTAGGGAATGTTCTCTGCTAGTTAAGGGTTTGTTCCTGTGAGTGTGTGTATATGGTTACTGTGAGAAAGTGTACTGCTGATGTGGCTACAAAGCAAAGTAATGACAAATAATAGAGTCCAGAAGTCAATCATGCTTATGTGGATACAACCAATGAAAGTGTGGCATGGGTTATTCAACACATGATGCCAGGAACATTTGTTACTCATTTGGGGGTGGGGAGAAAAATTGAATATGCTTTATGCAAAACTAAATTTTGGCTATTAAGAACTAGTTGCAAAATTCAAAACTTGACAATGTTTTCATGAGTTGAGGTTAAGGTATTTTTAATAAATTAGCTGATTTTAAGACCAGTGACACTGAATTTTATGCTCTTAAACCTCCTTCCAGTGTGAGAGAATTCTGGCGTTTCCCTGTTTCTGTCTGTCTTCCTTGTAGAGAAGCAAGGCCTCTTACATTTCAGGTAGTTCTGTGCTTCACTTAGGTACCATTCACTTTTCTCTTCTGGGTGGTTCCCAACACCATTTTCTGTTGTTCTTTTTTGTTAATGTGATAAAATACCCTGATAAAAAAAATATCAAGGGAGAAAAGTTTATTTGGGCATATAGTTCCAGAAGAAGCAGCAGGCCACATCATATTGTGTGGGAAACAGAGAACAGTTAAAATGGGGCCAGGACAAAATCCCAAAGCCAACCTTAGTGACAGTAACTTACTTCCTCTTGCTAGGTTCCACCTCCTAAGGTTTCCATAACCTTCTCTGTGGTGGTAGATTGTGTACCCTAATAAATTTGCCTGAAAATCAGAGAACAGAACAAGCCAGTAGATTAAACATAGAAGCCAGGCAGTGGTGGCACACACCTTTAATCCCAGTACTTGGGAGTCACACACCTTTAATCCCAGCGCTTGGGAGTCACATACCTTTAATCCCAGCACTAGGAAAGTTGAGACAGGAAATGATATGAGTGGGTGGAGAAAGGTATATAAGGCGTGAGGAGACAGGAACTAAAGTCTTTCAGCTGAAGAAAGCTTTTCAGGCGGAGGAGTCCTAGTGGTAAGAGGTGGCTTGTTCCTTTGTCTCTCTGATCTTTCAGTATTTACCTCAATTTCTGGCTCTGGGTTTTTTTTTATTAAGACCATTTAGGAATTCGTGTTACACTTCCTAAACAATGCCACCAGCTGGAGACCTTGTTTTCAAACACATGGGCCAATCAGAGATGCTTTGCATTCAAATCATAATGCCCACTCCCTCTGAAATTGAGTCTCAGTCCTGCATATTCTTTGTGACCCAGATGCCTTCCTTGACCATGTGACACTGGGCATTATTTGCATTTTAACAAAGAGCTGCTTTGTGAAGATCATAGAAGTGACAATATGTGTCATCTGTGAAGAGGACAACCAGAACAGATTCACAAAGCTGTCAGACTAAATCACGCAGAAGAGACAGATGCAGTGAAATAGGAGGAGGCGGAGCTCAGAAAAACCTTGAAATTGACAAGGAGATGAGATACACGAACGGAACCAGGATCAGGTCGGCCTAAATTCTGCTATGTTGGGACTCACTGAAGGAGTGTTCCTGGTTCTGATTGTTACAGAGTTTGTTCTTGGAAATCTGGTGAATGGCTTCATTGGGTTGGTTAATGGCAGCCACTGGTTCAAGAGCAAGAAAATCTCTTTGTCTGACTTCATCATCACCAGCTTGGCCCTCTTCAGGATCATTCTGCTGTGGATCATCTTTATTGATGGCCTTATAATAGCATTCTCTTACCACAGCCATGACTCAGGGATAAAGATGCAAGTTATTGATGTTTTGTGGACCTTTTCCAACCACTTCAGTGTTTGGCTTGTCTCCTGTCTTGGTGTTTTCTACTGCCTGAAAATAGCCACTTTCTCCCACCCCACATTCCTCTGGCTCAAATGGAGAGCCCCCAGGGTGGTTGTTGGGATGCTGTGGGGTGCACTGCTCTTATCCTGTGTCTGTACCATGTCTCTGATGAATGAATTTAAGATCCATTCTGTCCTCGGTGGAAGCAGAGGCACATCAAATATGACTGAATACTTCAGACTGAAGACAAATGAATATAATCTGATGCATGTTCTTGGGAATCTGTGGAAGATTCCTCCGTTAATTGTTTCCCTGGCTGCCTACTTCCTGCTCCTTCTTTCTCTGGGGAAGCACACAAAGCAGATGCAGCAATACAGTACTGGCTCCAGAGATTGGAGTACCGAGGCCCACAAAAGAGCCATCAGAATCATCTTCTCCTTCCTCTTCCTCTTCCTCTTCTACTTTCTTTGTTTTCTAATTTTGTCATTCAGTCGTTTCCTACCAGCAACTAAGACTGTCAGGATGATTGGTGTGGTAATTGCCATGTCGTACCTTGTTGGGGACTCTTTTATTCTCATTATGTGTAACAACAAGCTAAAGCAGACGTTTGTGGCCATGCTCCCATGTGAGTGTGGTCACCTGAAGCCTGGCTCTAAGGGATCCTTTGCTTCATAGAATAGCAGAGGGCATAGCATGGAACCTGGGGGTTCCTCAGCCTGGTGTAGCACTATGGAGCCCTCTGAGTCTGCCATTCATCAGTCTATACCATCAGTAGGAGAGATGTTGCCTGCTTTGCTCTGGATTCTACCTGGCTTAGAGGTGAAAGCCATGCTTCTGAGGGCCTCTCCCCATAGGATCATTTGGACAGGTGCAACAGTCTTTGGGAAATGCCAGTGTAAGAACACTCACTATGTAGATATGGAGATGTATTTTAATAACCATTAGCTTAAGCATAGCCAGTCTGTGAATTAGTTTTACCTTAAATTTTATGTCAATACAAATAAAGCACTGCTGTGACTGTGACACAAAGGCCAAAAGCTTTTGCTTTTTCATAGATGTGGGCTTAAATTCTTCTGGTTCTGTCAATTTTCCATTTGTGTCTGTGGATGAATTGTTTTTGTGCTTTTTTTCCCTTTACCCTAAAATATGGATGATAACATCATCCACAGAGTAGTAGAAAGTCATGAGACAATGTATGCCAACATTTTAGCACAATGTGTTATATAAAGTGCTGGGTTAATTGAAGGCTGTCATTATGTCAAACAATAAATTATGCACCAACACCAGTCCTTTTAAGATGGCACTTCCCACAAGTCTTTGTGTGATACTGTAAATAACAGCATGAAAATCCAGACTCTTGGATTCCAGGTTCCAGTCCATTCTTGTGTTTCACTGACATTTTTTTTTAAATCATTTTTTTATTTATTTTACAATACTATTCAGTTCTACATAATAGCCACAGATTCCCTTGTTTTCTCCCTTCCTGGTTCCCTCCCCTTCCCCCAGCCCACCCCCCCATTCTCACCTCTTCCAGATCAAGGTCTCCCCCGAGGACTGGGATTGACCTGATAGACTCAGAATTCATTGACATTTTATTGAAGGTAGTTCCAAATATTTATATATATATTGGTTTTTTTGACTGTGTAGAAGACTAAGCATTTTTGTCCCTCCTCTCCCTCCTCCTCCTCTTCTCCTCTCCCCTTCCTTGTTCTTTCCAGGATGCATATGTGCTTTTAAAATTTATAGAATATATATGTATATATATGTATACTTTGATGTTTAATTAATTTTATTTAAAGAGAAGAATAGACATTTATTTAATGTCATTAATTCAATGAGAATATTTTTCTGTGTCATGAAAAATTCTTTAACTTGGTGAATATAGTCAGTTAGGACACATGACATTCCTGAATGTGGACTTCTAATGTGACTAAACAATTACCCTGGATTTTACATCAGAGTACTTTGATGCCTAAGGGGACGTATTGTAACTACGTAGATCTAAGCATAGGTCAGGTTTATAAAGGAAACATGAAAGGGTGGATAATTTTTCTAGGTGAACCCCAGAACAGATTATGGCACAAATTACCTCTTTCTACTGTGCCTCACTCAACGTGTCTATAAAAAGTGTGTCTCAAGGAGGGGATTGTTCCTTGAACTTACTGCATTAGATTCAGTAAATCCCCTAGGTGAAGGAGTGGCCGTGGCATGGTCGGCATGCAGTTGGAGACAATGGCTTCAGTTTCAACATGTGGAGGACACACAGACTGGTTCACATAGGCCATGGAGGGAAGGGAGGGGGAAGAAGGAGCGATGAGTGATGGATCCCACAGCACTCTGGTTTCTGTGGAGTAAAGCCCCAGGGAAACGGAAATAGTCTTGGGCTCGAGCACTCTGGTTTGGGTTTGAAGTTCTTGGAGTCGGCTAGGCTTCCTCTAGTCTTTTTGCTCTTCAAGGAACAGATTCCAGAGTCACTGAAGCATGTTTATAATTGGGCATTTCTAAGAAAATAAGAATAGGAGTGAAGAAATAGTAATTTAATCCTTGAAAGATTTGCATCCCAGTAAAAGCAGCTGCCTCTTAGACCAGAAAGGGCTAATTTGCCACAGTGGAAAATAAAAAGGAGACCTCCCTCCAGGCTGAATACTGTGCCTACTTACATATTTCAGTTTGTTTTCATCAGCACCACGCACACTGAATCTTCAGTGAGTGAAGATGCTTTGGAAACTGTATTTATTTGTGTTTGCTACCTCGGTCATTTTGCATTTTGTAGGAATCGTTGCCAATCTTCTTATTATAGTGGTCATTTATAAGGCTTGGGTCAAAAGCCACCGAGTCTCCTCTTCGGACACTCTCTTGTTCAGTTTGGCCGTCACTAGATCCCTAACTCTGGTGTTGTTTCTAGTGAACTCTGTCTACAGTGCTGCAAACGCGGTAAGGTCAGTCTACTTTTCCATGTTTTTCCTGTTGTGTTGGAAGTTTCTGGACTCCAACAGTCTCTGGTTAGTGACCTTGCTGAACTGTTTGTATTGTGTGAAGATTACTAATTTCCAGTACCCAATGTTTCGTTTGTTGAAACGGGCAGTCTCTGCAAAGACCTCCCACCTGCTGCTGGCCTGTCTTCTGATTTCTGCCTTCACCACTCTCCTGTATCTTGTGCTCACACAGATATCACGCTTTCCCGAACACATAACTGGAAGAAACGAGACGTTATTTGACCTCAAGGAGGGCATATTGACATTAGCAGCTTCTTTGGTCTTGAACTCACTATTACAGTTTGTGTTCAATGTGACTTTCGCTTCCTTGTTAATACATTCCTTGCGAAGACATGTACAGAAGATGAAGAGAAACACTACGAGCTTTTGGAATCCCCAGGTGGAGGCTCACATGGGTGCCATGAGGCTGATGATCTGTTTCCTCCTGCTCTACATTCCGTATTCAGTTGCTGCTCTGATCTATCCTCTCTCCTATGGAAGGAAGAGTCTGAGAACCCAGGCTGTTTGCATAATTATTACTGCTGCTTACCCTCCAGGACATTCTCTCCTCCTCATCATCACACATCATAAACTTAAAGCTAAAGCAAAGAAGATTTTCTGTTTCTACAAATAGTGGAATTTCATTTGTAAAGCTTGACAGCATGACTTCATGGTTTGGTTGCAAGTGTTAGAAATTTCACGGTGATCTAAGGACTTGATTTTGTGATTCTGTATCTGACATCTTGACCCTGGTCCCGAGTGCTTGTATTTTAGTCAATACTGTATTTTTTTTTTTTTTGCTAATATTGTAAAGTAAAGCACATTTCTTAAGGAATTGTATGAGGCATTTGTGTATTTTGCATGGCCATTACATTCCTAGATAGTGGAAATTATCATACTGTTCCACTAGCTGCTGAAGTATAAGGGGATGTCCCTGAATGAAGGCCACATTGTGATGTACATGGTTAACACAAATTAGAGAATTTAGCCAAGGATCCCTGAACAAGGTACCACTAGTAGCTAAGCTGTCACTGAGAACAGATTGGCTTAAAGGGTAACAAGGTAGTACATAAAGAAAAGAGGGAGGGGGGTTCAGAGAAAAAGAGAAAAGTGGAAAGAGATAGGTGTGCATTTGTGGGGCATGACAGATAAAGGATCCTGATGTTTGTTGAGCTGTTACTATCAAGAAACCCTGGTACTGAGTTTCTAGGCTTGATCTAGAAATGGTCAGAGTTGATATAGTGACTGATAGTAAACAATTCAATTAAAACGGTTGAAACTCAAAGAATCTATTTTATTATCTAGAGACATAGCCTAGGGCAAAAGCAAGTTCTATTCAGATAGTGAGAGAACACCACCTGAGTGGAAATTTAGAGAGCACAGCACCTACACCTTTGCTCCAGAGTTCAGTGGAAGGCCAAGAGCATTGAGCTGGTGGTGGAGTACTGGACTGGGCAGCTTATCTCAATGGTTTCTACATTGCACAGTTGTCCAGGAGAATACTGTTTTGGGGAATCTGATGATGGGTGTTGACAAGTTATGAAGTGGAGATTGAGCATTTGTTATTGACAATTGTATAGTTAAAATAAATTGCTTATGTAATATTTATATATCTCAAAATAAACAAACTTTTGAAATGTACAAATCACCTGACTTTTCCTGTTCCACCCACCACCATCTTTACTGAAAGAGTTAGTAAATAGTACCCAACCAGTATTAGTGTTATAAAACCTGGAGCTATTAGTCATGTTATAAAGTTAACAGATAAAAGAGGCCTATAAGTGAAATCTGGGCCGTAAGAACTCTAAATGAGTGGCAGAGCCCTTCATTAGTCCTTTAATACCCTTTTCTCCTCTTTTCATAGCAATCGAATTATGAGCTGTCCAGAATTTATAATTTCCTCTTATAAGTTGGTGCCATATTGCCAATAGAGTGTGAGAGGTACTGTACATAATTTCTAAGTGTGCCTCTGGACCAGTCATTTTCTTCCTTCCCATTTCCCTTTTCTTGTTTGTTTGTTTTTGTTTTCTTTGTGGGCTAGAATGTTTACCTGTTCTGAACTATGCATCTGAGAACACTTGGGGATGGTGGAGTTACTATCTATCCTCGAATTGGTGGCATGGTTCATGACACAGGAGTATTGTTACATCGTCTCTGAACTGTTTGTGCCTTAATTCCAGAATGGATCACGAGAAGCAAACATCTCCATTGTTTGTTTTTATTAAAACAGGAGCTGTTTTATTCTGTCACTTTAATGAAGTAACTTACCGTTTAGCATACTTTGATACAATAACATATATCTTCATCTTTATTATGAAATAGTATATAATTACTTACAATATTATAATCAAAACACATATAATGTTATTTGTTAAGTAAACCAAAAAGCACAAATATGTGTTATAACCATTTAAAAATATGTACATCTGAAGAACAATCTAAAAAGAAGCATATAAACAGACATATACATGCATGCAGCAATTATTTTTATGTTGAAAGTTGATTTTTTTCTTTTACTGCTAGGCATAGAATCCAAAGCCTTGGTCATGCCAGGGAAGTTCTGTACCATTAAACTATATCCACAGCCTATGGTGGAAGTTTTGAGTAATATTTTTGTATTTTGCAAACTTTCTATGATGACCATAAGTTTTCAAATATATGTAATATTTATAATATATATCTTATCCAACCAATGATCCACCTTTTAATGGACAGATAGGGGATTCTTATATGAATATCCAGTTTCTCCTCACACAGAAAGAAAAGTGATTGGTATTTTTCTTGTTTTGTCTGATTATTGTTTTTAATGGAATAAACAAACCCTCAAATGTTTAATTTTATATAATTTATAGTGAAAGCCACTTCTAGACTAAGTAGGTTTGATTGCAATTACTATAGAAATGTTTTTTTCAGAGACCATAGGGACCTTCAGAGAGCACTGACTTTATCTTTGATAAATATTTTTATTTCATTGAGAATTTCATACAGTATAATTTGATCATGTTTACTTCCAATTCCCTTAACTCCTCCTAGATCCACCCCCATGTCTCTAACCCACAGCTTATTTTCTGAAAAATTAACAACACATTACATCCAGTTTGTGCTGTTCATATACTTCTGGATCTGGAGCATCTACTGGAATGTAGTGGAACTACCAGGAGTCACACCATTAAAGAAAGCCAACTTCCCCTTCTCCAGAGACTATCAACTATCCAGACCTCCTCAAGGGGCAGGACTCCCGGATCCCCTTCCAACTCCATACTCAAAAGTTGATTGGCTGGATCTTTTGTAGATCTTGTGCAGACAACAATAGTTGCTCTGGATTCATGAGTGTTGTGGTCCTGTCATGCTTGGAAGACACTGTTTTGATATGATCCTGCATGACCTGTGGCTCTTACAATCTTTCTACTCCTTTTCTGCAATGGTCTCTGAGCCTTGGCAATGGGGTATGCTATAGATGTCCCATTTGTGGCTGGGTACTCTCTGAACTTTGACTAGTTATTAGTGTTTGTGTTAACCACTACCTACTGCACAAAGAAACTTAACTGGTGTGGTCTGAGAGCTGCACTGTTCTACAGATAGAAAGAGATTTGGGAGGCAGTTTGATACAATGTCAATTTAGCAAAATAATAGGAATAGGTTTATTCCTGGAGCCCCTGCCTCAACCATGGGTACTTAGTCAATTCTGCAGTATTTAGGGATGTGTTTCCCACAGTGGAGTGGGCCTTACATCCTATGAGAAAGAGGTTGATTACATCCATAACATCCTTGCCATTATTGCATTTATGGCATTATTGCATTCCGCAGCTGGGTAAGACTGTTCATGACCCCCCCACACACACACAACCCAGCAGCCTTCATAGCACCTTCCAATACTAAGAGAGTGTCTTAGTTAGGGTTTCTAGTCCTATGAAGAGATAATATGACCATGGCAACTCTTATAAAGGAAACCATTTAATTGGGACAGGCTTACAGTTCAGAAGTTTAGTCCATTATCTTCATGGTAGGAAATGTGGTGGCATGAAGGCAGACATGATGATAGAGAAAGAGTTGAGAGTTCCACATCTGGATTCATAGGCATCAGAAATACAGTGAGCCACTAGGCTTGGCTTGAGCATCTGAGACCTCAAAGCCCACCCCTAGTGTCCTCCAGCAAGGCCACTCCTCCTAATAGAGCCACTGCCTATGAGTCTATGTGGGGCCATTTTCTTTCTAACCACCACAGAGAGCTATCTGTCAGAAAGGAAGATTCCGAGTGAGTACAACATTGACTTCTCCATGTCCTATGACTAATATGTGTGGTGTCTTCAGCATAGAGTCTTACCATCAAGTTCCAGTGGTCAGCCAAGAGCAACGGTAATAGTTTGTATTGTGTGTGGGCCTGTGGAACACCTCTGTCCAACAAGTTGAGGGGAGATATCTCAGACTGGACACTGAGCTTTTTATTTGCCAGTGTATGGGTCCCGGGATGAGCATACTCTCTACATATTAAGTTGTTCTGATGGTGTTCTGCTGATTTGCCTCGTGATTAGCCTCTGTCATCTTCGGTTTCCTCCCCACTTGCGCTGGATGTGCTTTCTTTGTACTGACTTTTTGCTGCTTGGAAAAAGTCTTGAGAATTTGTTAAGCACTTGTCCAAAGTTCTTTCATTGCTACAGGTTTGGAGTTTTTCTGATTTCAACATACTCTCTGTTTAATATCTGCCATTAACTGGAGTTGGACAGTTGTCTTAGTGGCTAAGAGCACTTTCTGCTTTTGCAGAGTGCTCAAGTTTGGTTCCCAGCACCCAGGTCAGGTAGCTCATGAGCACCTGTGACTCCGGTTCCGAGGGATCCAAGGCTACCTTCTGGCTACCACAGACACTGCACTCTGAGCACAAACCCAGTCTCAAACACCTACATGTACACATAACTTTTTTTTTTTTAAAAAAGAAACTAATCAGAGGTTTAAAAAAAGTCTTGTTTTGTCTTTTAAAAGACATGATGTACAGACTCTTGTCTTAGCTTCTTTTCATGTTGCTGTGATAAAGTAATGTGACAAAAGCAAGTTGAGGAAAGGGAGTCTATTTTAGCTTGACGTTAAAGGTGCAGTCCATCATAGTGGGGAAGTCATGGCAGGAGGAGCTTGAAGCAGCTGGGTCACATCACATCCACAGAAAAGTTAAAAACAAAGCAAAGCAGAGCAATGAATGCATACATACTGCTGTTCATCCAACTCATTTCCTCTACTTATTTAGTCTAGGATTCCTGTCAGGGCCGCCGTGGACAGAAAAAATCAGGATATTTCCTAAGGCAGGTTCACACTTTCATCTCCCAGGAGATTCTACATTATGTCAAGTAGAAATTCACACTCATCACAACTCTCTGGTATAGGTATTAATGTCCTACATCTCTTTCTATCATCCACCTTTAAAAGGAAAACAAGTTTCTTTCTATCATTTAAGCTTGGATTTCCTCATTAATAAATCATTTTGAAGTTTTATTTTTTCCTAATAGAAAGGACCATTTGGGAAGAAACATTAATATTTAAAATCATGAATTAAAGGTAACTTTTTGATGTTATTAAATTTGTCCTTAGATAATTTCACAAATATACACAAGGTATATTGAGCCCTTCTGCCTCTAACCCTCTCCCGTCTCCCTCCCACTCCTGTCAACCCCCCTCTCCCCCACAATCTCTCTCATGCTCATGTCTATTTATTCTGTTTTGTTACCCAGTGACTACACTCAGGGCCATCTGTGCAACCACGGGTTCGGAGCTATGCATTAGAGCCTTGGTGGACTCAGCAATAGATATGCAACCAAAGACCATGGTTACCCTCTCCCAGAATCTATGAATGGTCGGTAGTTCAGCTATAAAGGTTAGTACCTCAGGAGTCCCTTCTCTTTCCATGACTGATTGACAAGGCCAGTCTCGTGTGATGCCTAGTGCAAGTGAACACAAACGTTGTGAGTTAATGAATACAATACTGAGTCTAGAGAGGACATTTCTCAGCCCTTCATCCTATCTTCTGGCACTTACATACTCCTTCTCCCAAGAGAAAAACCCATGTACAGTTTTATCCCATAAGAAGAAAAGTGTGAGAAGAAACTGCATGAGAACTTGCCTAACATGCAAATCAGCAGGGGTGTGATCTGTGTTAATGAGTATAAGGAAAGATGAGAAGAAGCAGAGATGATCGAGAGAATAAACAACAACCCTTCCTCAAATGTATCGCACTAAAGGTACGAGGTCAATATTTCCTCAGAATAGCTTGAGTGTCCTCTGACTTGTGGCTGTGTGGATGTATCACAGACTGAGAGACCAGCTCCCAATCTGCTTCAGGACAGCAGAAGAAGACCTTAGAGTACCAAGGGTTTAGGAAAAATTCTTATCTGAGGGCTAGACCTTTTGTATCTAAAGGGAAAAATAAAGAAACACAGACGTGTTTTGATGGTAACTTTCTCTTCATCTTGAAAAATTCTCTCTGAAAAAAATCTCTCCACAGCTTCCTCATTAGCTCTTCATCCCTCCTCATTCTCTACTCAGCAGCTTCTCTAGTTCACTTTCACTGCCTCCACATCTCTCTACACCTTTGCTCTGCTCTCTCTCTGCTGCCCTGCTCTCCTCTGCTTCTCCTCCTCAGCCCCTCTCTCTACACCACTCCTGCCTCTCACAGCCAAAATCTGGACAATTGTAAGTTACATTTTCAGGGACCTACCTACCCTTACAACACAAGATAAGTCACGTAGTTTCTCTTACACTAGTAAAGTCACATGGACCCATGTATGTAGCTCTAAGTTGGTGAGGGGTCCCAGACATTCAACAATGGGCAGAACCTTGAACCTGTAGCATCAACTGTGACTGGGACTACATGCAAAAAGTCAATTATTGAGAAAGTTATGTCTAAAGTCTTCAAGATCTGACCTTGAATAAGCAAAACAACACCTGGAAAAATGACCTCATGTATTTGTCTCTAGGGGAAACCAGCCTGCTTTGAATCTGCTCTGAAGTCTAACGTTAGCTGTCTGTGTAAAAGGCTGTCTTTATGACTTGGAGTCCTATGTCAGTCTGAGTAATGTAAAATGTCCCAGTATTATTTCTATACATTAAAATTATATAGCTTAAACAAAAATCATCTTCCTGAACATCCACAGCTATATATGTGCCCAGTAAGTGTAAAACACACCCCTGAAGGGCTATGGAAAGAACCCCATAGCTGTTCTTATGAGGGAGGCATGGCAGGGGCACCTGAGAAAGTTATGGACAGAAAACAACCAGTCATCTATAGTCAATAACCTCATGGCTTTGCCAAGTGGGGCCCCCCAACAGGGATTCATGTGTCTCGTGGGTCGACTTGTCAAACACTAGTTGTCACCTGATGTATATTCCTGCGGCCCTTGGCATGGATGCATGAATCTTGGAATCGGAAGTGGCTATAGGTGTCCTATGAGTCAATAGGAAGGGCTTAAAAGCATTGGGCAAAAGACTGAGGGTGTGTACAGACTGTTTATAAATCAAATATCTAAACAGAGGTATATTCTGGATGTGTCCAACTTGCTTTTACAGAAAAATTGAGACATTTTTTGTTGATAAAATGAAAAATGACTGTGATTACTTTTATTCTACTCCACATAGATTAAAGACCTCAACATAAAAACAGATATGCTGAACCTGATAGAAGAGAAAGTGGAGACTAGCCTTGAACTCATTGGCACAGGAGAAACCAGTTAACACAGGCCCTAAGACAAACAATTAATAAATAGGGCCTCATGAAACTGAAAAGTTTCTGTGTGGCAAAAGGCACTTCATTAGGACAAAAAGGCAGCCTACAGAATGGGAAAAGTTTTTTTTTTTTTTTTTTTTTTTAACCAATACAGATCTAAACAGAATTCTCAAAAGGAAAAAAATCAAATGGCTAAGAAACAAAGAAGTGTTCATTATCCTTAGTCTCAGGGAAATGTAAATCAAAACTATTTTGAGATTTCATCTTACAACCATCAGAATGGCTAAGATCAATAAAACAAATGGCAGCTCATGCTGGTGAGGGTGTGGAGTAAGGGGAACACTCATCCATTGCTGGTGGGAGTGCAAACTTGTACAGCCACTGTAGAAATCAGTGTGGTAGTTCCTTAGGTAAATGACAATTGATTTACCTCAAGATCCAGCCGTAACAGTGTGATCATGGTCTACTCTTGGTGCATGAGCTGGCTTTCTGGATCCCATTACCTATGGTGGGACACCTTGCTCACCCTTGATGCAGTGGAGAGAGACTTGGTCCTGCCTCAACTGATTATACCAGGCTTAGCTGTCCCTCCATGGGAGAACTTACCCTGTTGGAGGAGGGGATGAGGGATGGGTTGGGGGGAGGGGAAGGCAGAAGAGGGAGAGGGAGGAGGGATAAGAAGGGGCTCTGTGGTTGGTATATAAAATGGAAAAAAAAATTTAAGAAAAGATCCAGCCATAAGACTCTTGGGCATATACCCAAAGGTTGCTTCATACTAAGAAGCAAAAGGAAGGGGTGGAGTCTTCCGGGCATGGTCTGGCTATTGCTCTCTTGAACTCATAGTAGCTGTGACTTCCTACATAAGACCTGCTCAAGATCGGGCTGCTCAACGTCCTGTGATGGAGTGGAAAGGGCTCACAAGGTTTTATTCCTCCCGGAGGATTTGTACAGTATTAATGATTGCTGAGGAAGGGATATTTTGTTGATGTCCATGGGAGGCCTGCCCTTTCCTAAACAGAAATGGAGGAGGAGAGTATTGGGGGGTGGAAAAAGGGGGGTGGGAGAAAAGGACTGGAAGGAGAGGAAGGAGGGGAAACTGTGGCCTGAATGTAAAATGAATAAATACATTTATTAAAAATGTTATTTGAGAATTTTGTACAACATGTTCTGATCATAATTTTACCTCTCCCTGAACTCATTTTTTTTATTTTACAATAGTATTCAGTTCTACATAACAGCCACAGATTCCCTTATTCTCCCCCTTCCTGCCCCCCTCCCCTTCCCCCCAGCCCATCCCCCATTCCCACCACCTCCAGAACAAGGCCACCCCCGAGGACTGAGATCGACCTGATAGACTCAGTCCAGGCAGGTCCAGTCCCCTCCTCCCAGATTGAGCCAAGTGTCTTTGTATAAGTCCCAGGTTTCAAACAGCTATCTCATGCAGCGAGCCCAGGACCTGGTACCACTGCCTAGATGCCTCCCAAACAGATCAAGCCAATCAACTGTCTCACCTATTCAGAGGGCCTGATCCATTTGGGGGCCCCTCCGCCTCTGGTTCATAGTTCATATGTTTCCATTCGTTTGGCTACTTGTCCCTGTGCTTTATCCAACCTTGGTTTCAACAATTCTCGCTCATATCCTCCTCTTTCTCGCTAATTAGACTCCCAGCGCTCCACTCGGGGCCTAGCCGTGGATGTCTGCATCTAGATTCCTCAGTCCTTGGATGGGGTTTCTGGCACAACTATTAGGGCGTTTGGCCATCCCATCACCAGAGTAGGTCAGTTCCGGCTGTCTCTCAGCCATTGCCAGCAGTCTTTTGTGGGGGTATCTTTGTGGATTTCTGTGGGCCTCTTTAGCACTTTGTTTCTTCCTTTGCTCATGTGGTCTTCATTTACCATGGTCTCCTATTCCTTGTTCTCCCTCTGTGTTCTTGATCCAGGTGGGATCTCCCGCTCTCTTTCCCTCGACCCTCGCCGTTCATTGCTCCCACTCATGTCCAGGCTGTTCATGTAGATCTCATCCATTTCTCCGTCATTGGGTGATCCCCGTGTCTTTCTTGGGGTTCTGTTTTACAGGTAACCTCGCTGGTGATGTGAGTAGCAGTCCAGTCATCCTTGTTCCACATCTATATTCATATCAGCATTGTTTGTAATAGCCAAAACCTGGAAACAACCTAGATGCCCTTCAACTGAAGAATGGATAAATAAATTGTGGCACATATACACAATGGAATACTACTCAGCAGAGAAAACAATGACATCATGAGGTTTGCAGGCATATGGATGGATCTAGAAAAAATCATCCTGAGTGAGGTAACCCAGACTCAGAAAGACAAATATGGTATGTACTCACTCATAGGAGGATACTAGATGAACTCATTTTTTTTAATACCCTTCTGGGGATTCCGTTAATTTCTTCTTTGCTAGGGTCGTGTTCCACTGGAGGTGCCAGTTCTGCTTTTTCATACTTCTATGTCCCGTGTTAGCTACTGTTTTCATTGTTGTGACAACCTGAAAGAAATAGCTTAAGAGGAAAGAGGATTTATCTAGGTTCACAGTTTAGCACAGGGAAGTTTGGATCCGCACAGCTGGTGGAAATCAGGATGGTGGGAGCATGTGGCAGAGGCTGTTTTTCTTCCTGGGTAGATACAAAGCAAAATGAATGAACACAGGAGGGGTCCAGGGCAAAATATAGTACCCAAGGATAGACGCCCAGTGACCTGATTCCTCCAACTAGGCCCTCTCTCCTACCTTTCACTACCTTCAAATAAATTTATCATATTATGAATCCATCAAGAGACTGACCGCCTGATTAGGTTAGAGTTCATATGATCTCATTATCTATGGGAATGACCCAAAAAGATATTTTACTGACCTCCTTCCTAGATAATTCTCAATCCAACCTAGCTCTCAGAATCAACCATCACATGTCCTTGTGTTGATATTTGTACAACTGGCTCATTAGTTGTTCCCACTGAATTAATTAGACAGCTTTCATAGGAAAAGACTTTCTCTGGGGTCTGGTTTGGTATAATTTCAAAACAAAATCTCATAGCAATAACCTAGATGGGTCCTACCTCTGGAGCATTCCAACTCTTCCCCCTCCTTAACAATTCCCCAGCTGGGCTTGGGCCTAGGAGGATGGCAAGGTTCCCTAGTAGCCAAAATGTTAGGTGTCCAATGATATTAGTGTAGGTGGTTGGGCAGTATGTTTATTTTTCTTCCTATAGTGAGACAACTTTTCCAGGTTCAGACTTGGGTAGTTTAGGCAAGGTATTTTTTCTCCCTTCTCTATCAGACCACGTACCACCTCCACATTCTTCAGTCTCTCCATTTATACAAGCTATATTCTAGTGCTCTTCCAAGGTGCTCTAACTGAATAGCAGCTGATAGTTGTTTTTTTAGTTTTCTTTGTGGTAGTGGGAAATTGGAGCGAGTGCCCAGTGCCTCTCTTCTGTCACCTTGTTAGGACTGTCTTCTAGATCATCTTTTGTACAGACTCAGCAGGACTCTGAAGAAGCACTCAGTAAATAGAAGATGCAAGCAAGGTTAGATTACCATTATCTCCAAATACTCCCTCTTGGAAGTTACCAAGGTTTCCACCTCATTGTTGGCTGTGTAAGCTTATTTTTCATGCCACCTCAACTATTATGAAGCTAGTTGGGCATCCACAGATCATCCATGCTCAAGATTGTCCAAGGTGCTTTGCCAGGAGGTGAGAACCCTAGGAGCAGTCTTAGAATTCAGCTTACCACAAACATAGTTATACTCCAAGAAGTAGGAGCAGGAAGGCAGCGCAAGGGAATCTGTGCAAGATGATTTGCCCTTGGCAATTTTAAGACCATGGCGTGGAAGACAGATTCAGTAGGCTCTTAACTTACTATGGGCAATGACAAAAGTAACTGAAGTTTTCAGTAAAGTAGTTTTTTTTAGTTCTCTGTTTCTGTCTCTTTCTTGGTAGTAAAGCAAACTAAGAAGGTAACATGAAAAGTAGGATGGAAACCAGAGCAACTGCTCTTTAAACAATGCAAAGTGCATTATTTCCATAAGCTATAGAAATCAAAACTTGTTTATATATTACATAGAAAGTATCGTATTATCTAAATTTCTACAAATAATGTTGTCAATATAGTGACTATGTCTCGTTGTTGAGAAGTAGAAATAGGCACAGTCTCAAAATACTTTTATATATATTATGTAATATATATATAAAATGAACCAATATATTAATCAAATACTTCTCTTAGTAAAATTAACTAAATGGCTATCTCTGTTTTCTATGTGATTTATCCTCTCAACAATGGTATTAAAGTAGCTTGTCAAACTTTATATTTCTGGATTTTTTGGGAGGGAGGTGTTGATTTTTTGGGTGGACTTTTTGGCCTTTTCAATACATGCCAGTGGGCAACTAGCATCTATAGGAAGTTTCACTACCTAACCCAGGGTGGGCCAAGTATGGAGAGAGGGGTAAATACAGCTTAGAAAAGTTGCTAAAGGAAAAAAAAGAAAAAGAAGAGTTACTGAAGAAATACTATTTTGGGGAGATTGAAGCTTCCTCTAGGTTTTGAGACCCATAGACAACAGTAAACTGTTCCTGTTCCTCAATACAGCCCGTAGCCACACTTTTACAGTGCCAAGTCCTGTAGTCGGATGGAGGTGATATAGAATGTACACTCTGTGGAAGCAGAGACTATCTCTCATTGCTGTGTTGGTTGTGCCTAGCATGATGTTGGTTGGCTCATAATAAGCAGTCTACACCTTTTTGAAGAAATGAGCATTTCATCCAGTAGCCCCATTACGATTTTAGCAGAGCAACAGATGTTAAGAGCATATAGTGGCTGCCCCCAGCTTTCTAGAGTTCAAGGTCGAACTGAAATCAGTTCCAGTTCCTGTTTTCAGAATGTCATTCTTTCCTCCACACATACACAGCCTTTTAAGACACCAGCCTGACCTCCCTACTTCTGTCCAATCCACACTTCTTTTCCTCCGCGTTTCTTCGTCATCACCTCCAGCTGGATCTGACCATTGTACTACTTCTCTCTTCGTTTCGAGGCAACACAAGCTTAAGAACACACTATGTCAGCCTGGGGCTACTCTCAGCATCTATAGGTCTCTGGTTTCCTGTTGTGGGCCTTCTCATAGCAAGGTAGCTAGATTCTTTTGGGTCAGTAGGACTTTTTTTTCCCCAGGAAAGAAGAAAAGAGAAACGGAAAAGTCTATTCCCTCTTTCAGAGCTTTATACCTCTTGTTTAACTCAAAACTGACCAAGGGGGGCGTGAATTGTTCCTCTAAAAGTTCTTTGGCTTTGTCTAACTATGGAAGTGACATCCTTTCTCATCTACAGACCATACATGGCCAAGATTGTCCAAGGTGCTTTGCCAGGGGGTGGGAACCCTAGGAGCAGTCTTAGAATTCAGCTTACCACAAGCATACTTATATTCCAAGCAAGTAGGAATCAGAAAGGCAGTAAATAAAGCACCTTCATTATGTTTATTGAGAAATATGCTAGTCTAAGTTTCAATTCTCTGAGCACTTTTCCTTTCTCTGAGGAGTATGTGAAATAAACTGTGACAAATATTTGCAAATAATTGATCATAAAGGGCAGATAACGTCAAAGATTGTGGCTCCTCTGCTTGGCTTACTTTAGGAAGAAAGATTATTTGGCATTTAAATGTCTTTTGCTACCTGTTTTCCTCTACCAAAATCTCCCCGTTTCCTTCTTTGATAATGAAATTCAAAAACAATTTTTGGCCATTTAACTTTCATGCTTACTTGTTCACGGTTCTTTTTATGAAAATAAAACAAAACTTCTTTTTAAGAAAAGGTCTAGTGTCACCCAGGCTACTTGGATCCAACTTCCCAGTCCTGCTTCTCCAAGGCAGGGGTTAAACAAGCGTGGCTCACCATGCCTGGCTAAAACAACAGGTTGTTTTTAATGGCACATGTGCCTATATCTGACAGTCTGATAGAATGGGAATGTTTTACTTCGATACTTCTCTTTGAGAGTTGTTGTTAAATTATTTCCTGGTTGTAGCCTTTAGCCCAAGACCTTGAGATGGAAGGTCAAGGTCTTTGATACTGTTACTAACCTTTATGTCTAGTCTCCGAGTTCATTTATTCAGATGCAAACACAGAGACAATCAGATCATCACCACTTCTAACTTCTCTTTTCCTGACCATAGCTTTTCAGTTTCTGCTTGAGATGGATCACTGAAGAACTAATCCAAAGCCAGGTTTGATGCTGCGAAAAGGTAGTCTGAAGATGGTGTGCTATCAGAGACTGACCCCAGTCAGGAGCTGTGTGCGCTCACCAGCACTGAATCAGGACGCGCCCCACCCCCTTCCCGGGGTGGTGGTGAGTGGCTTCCCTCCCCAGCCATGCATGCCCTTGGCTGATCTAATACCATGGATGGCTGTAGCAGTAGTTGAATTTCTCATCTGCCTGGTTGAAAATGGAGTCCCCGTGATCTGGAATTTTAGAGAATGGACCAGAAAAGCCGAGGAGTCTTCTTAGAGCCTCATTATCCCAGGCCTGGCTGCTTGGTGTTTCCTCTTGCAGTGGCTGCTGATGTTGGATTAAATCCTGCTTCATTGTTTTGAGAACAGCCATGAGCTTTGCTTTACCAGTGTACTGTGGGCTCTGGTAAGCTAGGACAGTCTATGGTTCGCTACTTTCCTCAATGTGTTCTACTGTAGCAAAACCACGACCTTCAAACACCCTGCGTGCTTGTGGTTGAAGTAGAAGTCCTGTAGCTTGAGTCTCTGCTGCCTCCTGGGGCACTTGGTCTTCACTTTTCTATGTAGAGTCACCGATGGCCTGATGCCCTACGGTCTGTCCCACGCAAACAGCAGCATTCCATACTGCCTTTCAAGCTGGCTTCATCAATCTGTATTTCATCTCCCTGCAGGAAGTTGGTTGCCTTTCTTTTTAGTTCTTGTTTCTTCTGGGGTGAAAGAGGAACACAGGAACATGAATGAACAAGAACAGGAAGATGAATTTCCATATGGCTGGTAGGAGAGATGTTCCGGCACAGGCTCCCATCACTGCCCTGAAGTCCTTGGTCTAGTTTCTTGTCCTTCACCTGGTTTACATAGTGGCTAGCCCCTTCTCTGCCACTTGCAAGGATTCTCCCAGGGTCGTAGTCTCTGACACATTCATAGCTGCCTGCCCTTCTAGTCTGCTAATCATGTCAATCCCTAGGGTGAAGGAGATTTGTCAGAGAAGCTTTTGGAAGACTGTGTGTGTTAAGAGAACCTGGGGTCCATGATCCCCAGGGAGATGGGGAAGTCAGGATATGTTTGGAGACCTTCTTTTGCTAGCTCTCTATAACAGAGTTGGGTTTTATATCTTTAAATTTTTTTTTCTACTTTGACATCAATGTAAGGACTACACACTAACATTGTTTCTCTTTTTACAATGTGCAGTAAATTATTTTAATGCATTATAGAAATGAAGACAAGGGTTTTAGACTTGGTAGAAGGAGTGCTGTAATGTGTAAGTGTTCCCTCTCTGTATAGCAAATAATTTATTTTTTACATTACATGTACACGTTATATTTTCCTATCATAAAAATGAATGCTAGAAATAATATTATCATTATTTTCAACTATCTATCAATGTTAGTAATTTTAGATAAGCCTCAAGGAGTTATCAAATTTCCTACATATTCACCTTAGGAAATCTAATTGAAAAATAAAATGTTTATGTTCTGGAAACTTCTTTGAGCTCCAGTCTTATCTTTAGTGTGAAAGTCAGTTAACTGCTATGATCTATGTTAACCTGTAAGGCTTAGGACCTAGATGGGGTAAAATAGACAAGGGGACGACTTAGTTATGCTCTCAAAAGAGCACCGCTCATGGAAGAAGTCATGCCTTTGCCTTCTTGGTCCACGCTGGCCTCTCCTTAGCCACAGTTGGAGCTTGAGTGTAGCAGGTCTTCGTGCTTGTTGGATGGAGAGCATTTGGAACGTCAGATCCACAGCAGCAGCAGTTTGTTCTTTCCTGTGGCTAGTGGCTGGAATACTTTGTAGCCCACAATAAACAGGGGCATTTTGAAGATGATTTATTAGTTAGATGCACTCACTAGTCTTCAAGTTCCTATTTGTGCTACAGATTAAGGAACTGCGGTTCAGAAAGGGACAGAGGCTTGTCTAAGTTTTCACAGAGAGCCTGCCAGTGATGGAGACATTGCTGTTCCCTGACTCCTGATCTAGCTCTCTTTTCTTCATACCATGCCAGCCACCTAAAGTACCAGCCTCACCCTTCATTATGTAAACCACCTCCCTCTCTCTATGAACTTTACTTTCCTAGATTTCTTTTTAATTTTGTTTGGATTTGTTTCTTTAGGTATTTAGATCATTTCTAGGGGATCTGGAATCTAAAGGGTAATACTTGATACCACTAGATATTTTTCTACTTCTTACCAATCATGCCAGTCTGCTTTCATAATCTGCTCTGTCATTCTTTTTCTCTTACCTAAAGCTTCAAATTGTTTCGTGCTATTCATATGTGGATGCTAGTTACCATTCAAGGGAAGGCCAGCTCTCGTGGTATCACTGTGAGCTACATGGGGTCGGGTATCATCTCTTGTGTTCTGCAGATGGTAACGTCAATTCTTTTTAAAATAAAAAGGGTACTACTTTTGGGTGGTATTGTTAGCTATAGGATGAGTGTCTATTTCTACTAGACCTTTAAAAATAGATGATATAAATATGAAATAAAATGATGAAATAAAAACATAATGATGCTAACAATATTATATTTATATTTATTATTTTAATAACAACTGCATGCTGATAATTCTACCCTCACTTTATAGATGACAAAACTCATAATTCACCTAACACATCACCAGCTGGTAAATGATACAGATGAAACAGGTTCAGTTTCTTTTTTACTCTAGTTTTGTTCTCTTGACATCTTAGTAGGTCATTTTGTACAAACAAAACATCATACTAGGATTATCCTGTGAAATGATTAAGCTTATTAATAGTTTCAAACATATGAAGTAACAATTTATATTTCAAATTCGATAATATACTATGATTTAGAGCTAGGTTCAAATTTCTTCCATGATCCCAATGTCCATGATTTGATTTTGTTTAAGGACATAAAAATAGTCAAGATGTAAAACCAACCTAATGACCACTATTGCAGAAATAGGTAAGGTGTAACATAAATACACAATGGAATATTATTCAACTAAATATATATATAGCTATAGTTATAATCATTTGCTAAAGAAGAATGAATCTGGACAACATTCTTCTAAGAAAATAGGCTAGGTAGGTACAAGATGACAGATGATCCTCTGATATATGGAATCTGAAAGACAAACCCAGAGCAGTAGAGTGAAATGGTGGTTTTTAGGAGATAGGAAAGTGGGGAAACAGGAAGATACTTGGCAAGGGCTATAAAGGTTCAGTTAGGCAGGTCAGTTAGGTTCTACAGCTCGAAGTAATGTAAAGCATGGTGTCTACAGTTAGTACTCTATTACACACTTGAAATTTACCAGGGGCCTAAACCTTGTTTTTCTCGGTACTAGGGAGTGGGGGGATGGAGAGAGAGAACATGTGAGGCAATGGATATGTTAATTCACTTGATTGTGCTAGTCATCTCAGGATGTATACATAAATAAAATGTAAATAGCAAGTTTTTGATTTGCTGATTATGGCTCCATTAAGTTATATTCCTTCCCACACACCTTTTGGGATTTGATTTCCTTATCCTTCTGTGGATGATATTTCATTTATGACAGGTGTGAGGCTGCTTTGTGTTTTAGCAAGAATACACATCTGGAGGCAAATCTCTGTTCTTGAATCAAATCCTATGTAATTACATCTTTTGTGGTTTGCATTTTCAGAATTGTAGCTGACTCTCTCTCTCTCTCTCTCTCTCTCTCTCTGTGTGTGTGTGTGTGGTCTTCCTTTCAACTATGTGTTATGCTTTGTTGTGGAATCAACTTAGAGTAGATGTTTGAACTGATAGAATGTAATATATGAGCATGACTAAACATAGCTCAAACAGTATAGAAAGTGTACATTTACCATCATTAGCTTTCCTCTTACCTACAATCAATTATGCTTTCATACTTTTTAGATTTTCCAGCGATTACTTTCACTACTTAGATAATAATGATCAGTATCTGCTATTTGATTGATGAGCAGAGAGGTCAGGGTTGGATTCTTCCTAAAACACAAAGCAGCCTCACATCTGTCATAATCTAAACAGTTGAGTAGTAGCTTTTGAATTCTGTTCCTTAGGTTTGGTATTATCTCACCTCACCTTAAGTTCATTTCTTTCTATTAAGTTTGATTAGCTACATTTTAGTTACAGAACCAACTACTCATTGCATTCTGGCAAAAAAAAATCTAGCTTCATTCTGCTAATGTTCTAAGAACTTGAGGGAGAGTGAACTAAAAAGTAATGGATGAATTTGTTTGATGGAGAATATTTCAAGCAGGGTAGCTTTTAGGCTGTGGCATTTATGTTAGAGAGAGAGAGGGAGAGATCAGCAAGAGGAGCAGGGAATAAACATGCAGTTTGGTGAGGAAAGGAAGGTGTGAGTGAGTTTAAAATTGAAGATAAGGTAGGTGTGGAGAAAGCAGTAACTGTTGGAGAAATTAGCACCATTAGAAAAGAAATCTAGTGCCCAAACCAGACAGACATAAACAAGAGGTGAAAATTACAGGCTCATGTAAATATAAAAGATGTTAAAAAATATGATCAAGTTGTTAGAACAGAATGCAACAGTGAATAAAGATGATAGTATACCGTGATCAAGTTGTTTATCCTAAGAATTCAGGGATTGCTTCACCTTTCTAAGCACTGTGTGGATTGGATATGGAGTCCTCTCCCTCCTGTCTTTCTTTCTTTCTTTTGTTCTTTCTTTCTTTCTTTCTTTCTTTCTTTCTTTCTTTCTTTCTTTCTTTCTTTCTTTCTTTCTTTCTTTCCCTTCCTTCCTTCCTTCCTTCCTTTCTTTCTTCCTTCCTTCCTTCCTTTCTTCCTTCCTTTCTTTTTTTTCTTTCTTTCTCTTTCTTCTTCCTTCCTTTTTTCCTTCTTTCTCTTTCTTCCTTCCTTCCTTCCTTCCTTCCTTCCTTCCTTCCTTCCTTCCTTCCTTCTTTCTTTCTTTCTTTCTTTCTTTTTCTTTCTTCCCCCTCCCTCCCTCTCTCCCTCCCTCTTTCTCTCTCCTCCTCCCCCCTTCCCCCCATTTCCCTCCCTCCTTCTTCCTTTGTTTTTCGAAACAGGATTTCTCTGTGTAGTTTTGGAGCCTGTCCTGGAACTCTCTCTGTAGACCAGGGTGGCCTCGAACTCACAGAGATCCACCTGCCTCTGCCTCCTGAGTGTTGGGATTAAAGGTATGTGCCACCACCGCGCGGCTCTGTCTTTGTTCTTACAGGAGGTTGATATATTAAAGACATGTTCCTTAGTGCAATGTGAGGGGTGAGGTGCCTGGGCCATGAGGGCTTTGCCCTTATCAATAGTGGATTTATAATTTGAAGGCTTTATTGGAAGGTTCTGGTCACTTTGAAGTACATTACTGATGATGTGTTCTTGGTGATTTTATCTTGGCCCAGGCCTTCACTCTCTTCTTTCCAGTGGCCACAAGGTAAGCAGCTTCCCCCCACCATATCTTTCTGCCATGATGTTTTAGTTTTACCTCAGGCCCACAGCAATGGGCCCACTGACCACGGATTGAAACCTCCAAAAATAAATCTTTTCTCCTTTAAAATAATTCTTTCAGGTGTTTTCAATTTTATAATGAAAAATTAACATAACTAATATTCCTCCCAGCAACATAGTTAAAAAACAAAACAAGCCAACAAACAAAACCCCAAGAGAAACAGAAAGTATGACTAGATCTGTTAAATAGAATAAATTTATAATAATGATAAATTTCCTCAAAGAAAAATTTAAGATAAGTTGGATTTCTTGGTGATTTTGCCAAATGTTGATAAGATTAATAACCTTTTCTAAAATTCATTTAAGAATTAAAAGAGGAAGGAAAACTTTCCCATTCATTCAATGAGGTCAATTTCCCCCTTATAAAAAAATCAGACATTGTAAAACAAAAGAAAACAAAGCAAAACTACAGATCAACAATGCACATGAATACAGATAGAAAAACAGTCAACAGAATACTAGGAAATTGAATTCAGCAACATGTATAAGGACCAGACACCACACACAGTAATACTTCATCTGGTGATATAGGCCATTTCCATTTGAAAGTCTCTAAAGGTAGTACATCATATTAACAGAACATCCTCATGACCATCTCAGCAGTTGAGAACAAAGCATTTGACGAGATTCAACATTCTTTTGTGATTAAAAAACACTTCTGTGAACTAAGGATGAGATGGAACTTCAAGTCAGTGCATTTTAAAAATGCACATAATGGTGGCAGACTGCATCATTTTCCCCTAAGGTCAGGGATGAGGTAATGATATCTAGTCTTCCCACTTCAACATTGGACTGGAAGCTGTAGCTTGGGTGATGAGGTCAGAAAAACATATATAAAAAGGCATATAGATTATAAAGGAAGAAGTCAAACTCTCTTAATTTGAAGATGATGCTTTTATAAATCCCACAAAAGATAACACAATCAATCGAAATAATTGCTTCCTGAGCGTTTCAGGATACATGTCATGGAGTTGGCAATCTAATGGTCTGTTCTTGTACAAAACACCCCATGAGATTGTACCATTGTACCATAGGGAAATGGTGCCTCTAAACAATATTTGCACCTGGCAGTAAAACCAACTGTAAATCAAAACTAGTTGGACCGGTAGATCCATAGTGAAAATATTAGATTGAACTTGTCATGAGCTTTGCAAATGAACTGGACTCTGGCTGTGCACTACTGTAACTGTGTCTTTTCCTAAGCTCTTACCCTGGAGGAGTGTATAATGCTGCCTCCTGCCCTATGCCAGCTTTCTGTCAGAGGTACACGACGATGACAGGAAACTTCTGACTTGGTTGTCTGGCTTGTTATGAAATTTTCTGTCTAGAAATTTGATATCTTCTTGCCATAACTTCACAAGGTAGAAGGGTCGAAAGAAGCTTCCTGGATTGTCTTTGAGGAGGACCTCTGTATGATTCACTGAGTCTCCACCCTTATAGCTTAATCATCTGCTAAGATGCTGCTTCCCAATCCCATCACTTGGGGAAATTAAATTTCAACATATGATTTTGAGGGTACAAAGCCATTCAATGTATAACAATGCCATGCTAGTTTCTCAGTCAGAAGACTGGAACCTGATTTTCTGCCTTGGCAAAGGCCATGGTCAGGATCTTTGGCTTAGCATAGTTTTTGCCTGTTGCCTCATCTCAGTCTTCTGATTCTCTTGTCCTGCAGCTGCCCTGAGTTACCATCCTCCTTACATCTGGACGACACCTTTACCTTGCTGTTGAATGGCCAGGATTTCTCACTTACAGTTGTTGACACTGGCCTAGAGTTTCACTGTTTACTTCTCACTCTTCCTATGGGCTCTTCCTCTGCAGCATTCTGTATCAGTACATCTGTGAGATGAGCGGGTTTTAGGATGTTTATTCTAGTACTTGAGATCTTAGCCACTTGAAGCCCTTTGAATGACAAGGTAGCAGAGAAACAAGAGCCACTATCCATTGTGGTGCTGAGAGGGGATGGTAGTCAGGAAGGTAGGGAAAGGGCAAAGGGCTTCTGTTGTACATCTCTTTGCTTCCTTCATACCTTCTGGGACATGTCAATATCAGTGTGGAATCAGCCATTATCTGGTGTTTGTGGATAACATTCTCTGCTGCAAATGGCAGGGTTGGCCTATTATCATACAACTATATGACATATGATATAGGTTGGTCTATCTATATCACACTTTGATATAGACAATATATAATTCCTATGTCTGGACAAAACAGGGAGCCTCCTTTGATATGACACCCCTCCTCCACTAATGACAAGGTTCTGCTTTACCTGCTAAAGAAGACTAGTGTAAGCCAAATGGTGGGGAAAAAATGGCACCCTGAAGACATGATAAAGAAAGGAATGGAATGACTGATCTATAATGAGTCGTATATTTATAAACCCTAAAGATGGGATTAAACATCCCATCTCCTTGGGTAGATGCTTATAGACCCTGCTTGAACCGACCCATTTCTGGCTTTTCCCCTAGAAAGCATACCTTTCCAGCTTCACGTATTCATTTGCCTTATGTGGGTAGCTGCCAAGATTTCAAGCTGTCAAGCCTGTCTTGAAACTTCCCTCAGGTATAGTTTCTCTTTTCTCTGAATTTAATGAACTGTCCTTAGTTTTCCTACTGTGCCACCCTTTTTTTTATGAATCGCCCCCAAGCCCACAGCAGCGCAATGGATTGCTCCATATATTTGCGCTAAAAGCACAAGGTTTAAAGCCTGATGTTTCACATTCCATTCCAAGTTTTGATATCTACTAGCTAAGGGCGATGTTTTAGTCTCAAAACTTGATTTATAAAGAGGGATAAAGGTAACTTCAAAAGTTTGTTGCAAACATTACATATGATAGAGAGCAGAACCCAGAACGATGTAACAACAGATCATTTCTTCTCATCCTGATGTGGGTGGACATTGACGCAAATGAGACACAGGCTCCCAGTGTGCTGCATCCCAATCTTTCTGCTTGGAGAGTTTATTTGAGTTTAGGGGACATGTGAACTCCTTCAGTCAATGGCAGAGACAATGAGATGCAGAGGGAAAAGCTGGGCATCATTTCACCCTTTCCTTAATGTTTTTCTCAATCCATGGTATATAGGTGTAAACATTGGTATAGATGCCTACGTCCCCTCCCATGAAGTGTCCAACTTCAATTCCCTGGAGCTTGCCTTTACAAACGACAGTAGCCACAGCCACCTCCTGCCAGAGATGGGAGGGGAAGAAGGGAGGGAGGGAGAGAGAAAAAAAATTAAAAATTTAAAACAATGCTTGTCCTCATAGCTTTTCTTTGCAGCTATGATAATGAACACTAGCAATATGTTATTAACCAGGGCTATATGATGCTCTTTAATAAATAAAGATTCTTTGTAGGAAGACTATGATGGAAAAAAATGCAGGTATAATTGCAAATAACCTTACCAAATTCTCAAAAATTATTTGGCAATTAAAATGTATAATAGCTAAATAGTTAACTAGACACATAAAAGCAACTGAATTCTGAACATAGACAAAAAGATTACCCCAAAAATTCGGCTGAAGGTTTTCACAAATTTGACACATAAGGAGTTTCTGTGGCTGCTTCCTTGTTGAGTTTTCTGGCAGTCTTTGTCAGTCATCACTGGAGCCTCCAGATTCTGCCTTAAGTCGGGGTGCCTGCCTGAGGGAAAAAACATCTTGCTTAGTTCAAGACTTAGCTCCCTAATCCTCACCTCCTGTACTTCAGTGGATATTATTTCGAGTATGCATAAAGAGAGTAAAGAAGGAGCAAAAGGAAAAAACAAACAAACAAACAAAGTTATGCATTAATGAGAGTTAGCCCTGCTGATTAGCCTCATTTTACAAGTGAAGTTGCAGGTGCACAGAGTAGCATTTTACCAATGTGAAGTCATCTTATGTGCTGTGGAATGAGACGTTCTTTCTACTCTGTATCTACAAATGATCTGATTCAGGTTCTCTGTGATGTCCTTTACATGTGAAACGAACATGGGAAGGACCACCATTGCCTCCTCAATGTAGTTGTGTCTGTGGCAGGAAGGTCTTTGTACACTCAGATGGCCCATAGGATCCAGCCGCCAAAGCCCTGCAGAGGCAGTGAAGAGTCCATCGAAACCCTGACTATAGAGAAGTACTGGACTTCTAGACAGGTTCCTTTTCTAGACTACTCCTATAGCTTCCCGCATTGGCCCTGAGCCATCGTCTACTCCATCTTATCTCATAGCTCTGAGGATACGTGTGTTCCTTGGGTGAAATTGATGGCTTGGCTTGCTGTGGAAGGTGCACTTACCAATGTTGTTCTCACTCCAGTCCAAACCTGAAAGTGTACAGACAGTGCCTGGCCGGACATTGGTAGTGGCGATGGGAAGGACCTGGACTTTGTGGTTGAAGGTGGCAGGCTTAGCTAGTTTAATAAGCATGAGGTCATCCTGTGGGGCACTGTGGCTATAGTTCCAGTAGCGGATAATCTGGACGGGTTGAATTGTCTGCTCTGTCCCGTCTCTGATTCTGCTTTTGAGATTTCCCAACATCACCCTCAGATTTCTGGGGGGAAGAAAGGGTTGGAAGGAATCAGTTACTTGCTGTCACCACCACTACCATCACGACCATATCATCACTTATCACCATCATTATTTTGGGTATTAGATGCTACATACAGTCTGCAAGATACTGTGACAAGTGCTGTATCCGGGCTACCCTTTACTCACAATAAATCTGTATCTTATGTTCATTTTCATTACCATTTTACAAATGAAGTACTGGGCACACATCGTAGTAATTTACATGTGGTCAGAGTAAACAGTGGAGTCCTTAACTACTGTTTTCCAATATAGTGCCTTGGAAAAGAAAATAATGGATGTAAAAGTTATTATCAGATTCTCTTCAGGCCTCATTTATCCAAGTAGATGATTTCTACTTTCGTGGACACAGAGAATGAAACAACAGAGAGGTGGATTGCAGGCCCACCAACAATCTTCTTTCCCCCGCTTTTTGAAGATTTGGAAGGTGATGTGTCTTTAATCAACGAGCTTCCTTCTCTGGCTTCTGGTCAATAGGAAATGTAGGAAAGTGTTTGGAGGGAGAAGGGTGTTGTTGAAGTATTTGTCTTCCCAGATCCTCCCCAGAAGCACTGTCACAGACTTTTTCTGTCTTTTGGCAAAGGTTACTGCTCCTATCATGGATCGCTCTTCTTCTATTGAAACATGCTTTCCTCTTAGGCACAAGGATGACCACTGTTTCTCTTTAACGCCTCTTCTGTGGGACATGAACCATCTCTTTACAATTAGTTACTTTAAAAAAAAATCTCTTTTCAGTTTACAAATTTGAGTCACCTGCTGAGCCTCTAATTGATTAAATGTAATTATTTCCAGTAAAAAAATACTAATGGGGCAGCAAGGGAGGGATAGCATGAAGCAGGGTCTTAGGTGGTGACATGTATTCTCTAAGAATTTTAGCAGCATCTTGCTTGAGGGCTTCACACTAGAAGCACTGGTGTGCTGGTAGAACTTCTCTCTGATTGGGAAAACCCAAAATACCTTCAGACTTTTCTAAAAATATCCTAGGAGAAAGTTATCCCTACTTGAGACTCATCTGTGGTGATATTTTATTTGTGCTGAAATGTCATGATATTTTATTTGTATGTTAATAAAGTTTGCCTGGAGATCAGAGGAAATAGCAAGCCGTTTTAAGTAAACACAAAAATCAGGCAGTGGTAGCACACACCCTTAATCTGATCACTTGGCAGGCAGGGTCTCTGTGTGTTCAAGGCCACACTAGGGAACAGAGCCAAGGTGTGGTGACACACACCTTTAATCCCAGTACCAACCATAGAGACCTGGAGGTCTGTACAGACAGGCAGTGACAAGGAAGTGAGGTAGCTGGGCTAAGAGCCAATGAGAGGGCAGAACAGCAAGGCAATAAAAGCCTGGGTAGACAGGAAGCTGTGGCATTTTGGAAGTTGCAGAGCTGGTGAGGTAAGGTTGGTTGGTGGCTCTCACTATTTCCCTGATCTCTAAGGCTTTCACCCCTATATCTGGCTCTGAGTTTTTTATTTATTAAGACCTTTAAGATTCGTGTTATACTCACTGATCTAGAACGAGCAGAACTCATTTGAGGAGGAGACACCCAATACTCACGGTAAATAGCAGTGAGATGGTGCCAGTACCCAGCTGGGCTTGATGAGGACACCCACACAGGGGTTGAAGTTAGATTTGAGGTAGACTATATATGGAGCATGGTCCTCTTTCTGCACAGAGTGAGTGAATAAAGCTGTCCCTGAGAAAAAAATAACATGTAAATGTCAGAGTAAATGAGACCTTCACACCTTCCCAGCAGAAAAGGGATGTGTATAATTTCAGTGGAGTAACCAATTGGCTGGAGATAATTTTTCTAATAAAGATGTAAATTAAAGTGACTCACTTTATATAAGACTTATAGTAATGATAATATTGGTAATATTTATTCTAATAAAGGGTATAATAAGAAAGATACATTTACTGCTTATAAATTGATTTTATTTTCTTGGGCAGCAATTTAGAAATAAGCATTAAGAATTGTAACTTGTTCGTAACTTGTAGCCTGAGAATTCCAAAATAAGAATCCATTTTAAAAACGTAATCAGCTGTAGGCAAAGATGATTAATAAGAATATTCATTTTTAGCAATACTAATAATAGTTGAACA
This sequence comes from Peromyscus leucopus, assembly GCF_004664715.2. Taxonomy (NCBI): domain Eukaryota; kingdom Metazoa; phylum Chordata; class Mammalia; order Rodentia; family Cricetidae; genus Peromyscus; species Peromyscus leucopus. Next base: position 47,011,551 of record NC_051065.1, on the reverse strand, counting down.
TTGGAAGAACAAATATCTAATAAATATTGTTTGATATTGAGATAAAGAAACACTTAAGCAAGTAGAACACATCAAAAATAATCTCAGTGACATTTAAGCTAAAAATTAGATATACAGGGGCTGGAGAGATAGCTCAGAGGTTAACAACACTGGCTGCTCTCCCAGAGGTCTTGAGTTCAATTCCCAGCAACACATGGTGGTGTAATGAGATTTGGTGCCCTGTTCTGGTGTGTAGGAATACATGCCAGAACACTGTATACGTAATAAATAAATAAATCTTAAAAAAAGATGTTTCTGAACATCTCACCTGAAGGCAGTTTGTTTATAAAAAATGAGATATACGTATGTTACATATACATATGTTACAATTCAGTTGTCTGAAAATAAAACCCCAAATAAGCAAATTAAATGCAGAAAATAGCTTGAAGTAAGTTCAGTATGTGTTAGCTGAGAGATGCAATTATAAATGATTTTTTCTACCTTTAAAGTTTCCTAACACAAACATTTTTAATGAAATATTGTAAAAAAAAATAGTAGTCGAGTATAAAAGAGAGGAAGGCTGAGTCTAATGCTCTTTCCTTGGCTCTTACTGGTACTTCTCCTGACCCTCACATATCTGGGCCTATTCCTCATCACACCTCTGTGTGACCATACTTAAAAACTTCAAAGCAGAGAGGATAGGTTATTAATAAAGGCAAGAGATTTTGAGCTCCATATTAGGTGCTAGGCTAATTAGCTTGCCCAGTCTCAACCTAGCTAGTATGTGACATGGCCCTGATGATTAGGGAGTGTGGGAAATTCTTCAATCTAGACTTCATGGAAGCAGAGGCTGCAGAACTGGGACCATAGTATCAAACCTTTTGTTCCCACCTTTACCATTCCCTCTGCATTCCAAAGTTAGGGGGAGACCAGAAGTCAAACTGGATTCTCTGTTCTTGTGACCAGATTAGGACTTTCCCAGAGGGTAATGCGGCCCATATTTCACAATAACTTGGGGGAACATTTATTGTTGATGATTCTCCAAGGCAAGTATGTCCCATACCCTATCCCAAAGCTTAACACTTAGCTTAACAGTGTCTGTGCTGAGCCTTTGGATAGGGTGTAATTGGGGAGACCCAATTCTACTCATAGTATTTCTTGATGCGTCTGCACACTAGTCACACATTCACTTTACCTCACCCCATTCTACATTAACCCACACTTTAATAGACGGAGTTGAAAGTCTTAAATACGTACCAGCTAGGATGGTCAAGTAAAAAATAAGTTTCATGATGGTCCGGCTCTTTCCTTGTGAGGTGTAAAGAGATCAGCAGAGGCTAGAATTCCCTGTTCACTTGTTTCTTCTGCGATGTCTACCAGACCCAGCAGATATGGGTAGGTAGCGGCAGTTGGTGGGATCAGGAAAGAGCTCTAGGCATAAGGAGCAGATGGAGATGCCTCCAGGTAAGAAGACTGGAGAAGCAGGAGACGATGCTTCTATTGAGACTTCAGGCAAGGTTTGGTAGACTTCTGAGTCCACATCCTCCTCTGTGCTATTTTCCTAAAAGCTCCTTGGACTATAGTTAGTTCAACTGTCTGTTGAAGCTTCAAGCTCAAGACTTATCTTGCAGAGGTTCTGAGGACAGAGCTGTGAGGAACAGGATTCTCTACCTTGGCTAAGGGAGAGCATGTCCCTAATGGTTTACTCTGAACCCTCTAAGAGTCACTTAATGCTTTCCTTAGCCCCTCCCATCTTTGTTACATCTGGTCACTGTTTCGTCACTCAGTCATCATCACCAGCTGGGTCTTTATGTCCCGATCACTATCACTGAGCTAGGAAAATGAAGAAATGAAAGCTTACATGGAACAGTTAATTATCTTTGACCCTTGGAAAATGGTACACCTTGTAGATGACATTGAATCTAAAATCTAATGTATTGATGACAATTCAGAAGACAGACTCTTCTAAGTGACTTTTACATAGTGAAATAAGGAAATGATTTTTCAACTAATATCATGGCCACAGTCAACTTTAGATACCAGGGAGCACGAACTCACAAGAAAAAGAACATCAACACTATAGGGTCATATTCCTTGAACACTTTGTGAATCCTAGATACAGAGCTAAATGCCTTCTCCCTCTTCAAATGCCTGACTCCCTGCCCCATTCCTTTCCCTCCTATTTTCTTCTTTTTTAAATTGAAAAATATTTTCATACACTATATCTTGATCATGTTTTCCCCTCCCTTAATTCCTCCTGGATCCTACCCACTCAACTTCATATTTTTCTCTCACTTTAAAAAACAAACAAGACCAAAGCCAAAAGCAAGAATTACCTGACACAAACCTCCCCCTCCCCACAAAAATGGAAACAAAAACATAGAAGCAAAAGACCAATAAGACAAAAAATGCCCCCAAAAGCAAAATGAGACAAAAAGTCTATTAAAAATATCATTGAATTCATTTTCTCTTGGCCAACTACTCCTGGACAGAGGACCTACCCAGAAGTGTGATTAACATACCCAGTAAGACTCCACTGGAGAAAACTAACTTTTATTTTGCCAGTGGTTGTCAATTGCACCCAGCTCCTTGGTTAGAGATGGGAATCCACGACAGGGACCCTGGCTTTGTGTGTGCTGCTATAGTCTTTGTGAGTTCATACGTGCATCAGTCCTGTTGTGTCTGGAAGATACTTTCCTTGGAGCCATCCATCCTCTCTGGCTCTTAGAATCCTTCCACTTCCTCTTCTGCAGGGCCCCCTGAGCCTTGAGGGGAGGGGATCAATGAAATTTTAGTCCATTTAGGACTGAGTACTTCAAGGTCTCTCACTCTGTGCACATTGTTTCGTTGTGGGTCTCTGTGTTCGTTCTCATCTACTGCAAGAAGAAGCTTCTCTGATGGTGACTGAGTGAGGCACTGATCTGAGTCCCAACCTGGTGCAGTCAGGGGAGGTCCCTGGTAGGAAATGTTTCTTGGGATTGACAGCTGACACAAAGGAATGGAGATAGGCTAGAAGGGAGCCCTCTGTCTGTTTTGGGGTCAGGGTCTATGTAACCTGTTCTCACAAGGGTGACTTTTCTGTCTCTGTGTCTCAAGTGCTAGGACACCAGGTGTGTGTGATCAGCCCCAACCTGACCAAGAGCTCAGTTCTTTGCCGATTACACCTACTCCATTTTACTGCCTAGTTTAAGTTTCTAATGTGACCATCTTTGCCTATCATATGCCAAATAGATTGTATGTTTTTACCCAATTGAGGTAGATATAACCTCTTATCTTCCTGAGAAGTTTTCCCCAATAACCCATCAGTGTTCTATCTGCATGCTAAAATCTTCTGTTTAATTTTTCTCTAGTCTCATAGATTTCATCCATTGTCACTTTAGAGTAAATCATGCTTTTTAATTATAAGCTCTCTCATACTGATTGGACTGCCAATTCTTTAATCATTAGACATGTTTACATCTGCCTGTCTTCTGGACTTGAGTATACTTGAGAATGGATCTCTTTCTGCAACTCTTCTCACTCTTTAATATAACAAGTATCAGTCAATCTGTAGTGTGTGTGTATGTGTGTGTGTGTGTGTGTGTGTGTGTGTGTGTGTGTGTGTATGTACCTATCTACTTTACTTTCAGGAAGTTTATCACTTGACTAACTTTTAGACTGTATTTCTAACCATCCAATATTTCACGTTGGACTAGCTCTTTATGGGGTACAGAAGATTATCAGCAGTTGGAGCCCTCAGCCCATTTGCTTCTTCAGGAATGTCTACCAGGGTCAGCAGACAGTGTCACTCAATGATGTTGGAAAACAGCCCTGGATATAAGCAGTGGAGAGAGATTTCTCCAGATAGACAGATAGAAGAAGCCGTGTGCCTCTCCCATGTTGTATATAGTTGTTTCTTTAGCTTTTTAATTTATTTATTTATTGGTTTTTTTTTCGAGACAGGGTTTCTCTATGTAGCTTTGCGCCTTTCCTGGAACTCACTTGGTAGCCCAGGCTGGCCTCGAACTCACAGAGATCCGCCTGCCTCTGGCTCCCAAGTGCTGGGATTAAAGGTGTGCGCCACCACCGCCCGGCTAGCTTTTTAATTTATAGCCCCACATTTTAACTTCGTCTGTCAAGAGTTTCAAGTGTTTGGTGCTTGGTCTCCTTTCATCATTACATAAGTCACCACAGCAGACTTCTTTTCTGGTACATTTTCCCCATGGGTCAAGATTATTGTTCCACGACCTCCCCCATGGGTCAAGATTATTGTTCCACGACCTCCCTTTAGTTGGGGCACATTGACTAGAAACAGATCCCTAGTTAAAGCCAAAGGTTTTGGTGTAGTAAGCACAAGACACAGCAATGGGAACAGAACAGTACTCTTTATGGTCAAATGGGTGGTTCCTCCTGTTCTTTGGTTCACATTTTCCCTCCAATGTTTTTCATCAAATATCTCTGATCATGACATCAGGAGGAAAGGAGTCTCTCTCATGGGCCTGTAGCTTTAGCTAGCATTTACTTCTAAGACTCCATGCCTATATGATACATATTATGATTCTATTTGTCTTCAATTTATTCTGTGTTTAGACCTTAGACTTTTAGAAGGTTTCTTCAGAAAGTTGTCTATAGATCTGTTGGTTCTCAGTAAACAATTCTTATTTTATCCTGTATATTAACACATATTTCCTTATCATTTGCATATTCCCAAATCATACCATTTATTCTGAAGTCTTCCCCTTTCATTAGAGATAGGTAAAATCTATTATTTAGTATACTATGGTTTAATTCATAGCCTATAATTGAGAAACTAACTTGCAGAATATATGAAACTTGTATTTTAGATTTGTCTAATGAAAGATTAAATCATTAAAGGTGATCCTTGTAGTAGACCATTGCAGTTCAGATCCTTAATGTCCCCCAAAGGGTCATGTGTGATCCCCATCTTGAGAAGTGTATTAGTTAACTTTTATATTGTTGCGATAAATCACCATGATCAAGGCAACTTATAAAAGGAAAATATTATTTGGGGCTTACAGTTCCAGAGGGATAGGAGTCCATTACCATCATGGCATAGAGCACGGCAGCAGGCAAGAGGATTGCACAAGTTGTAAGGGATCAATGAATCTAACAATCATTCTCGTAAGTTCAGTTCCCCCTAGTTTTACACTCTTCCCTACAATGCCAATGAGGTTAGGAAAGCTGACAATTGGGTAGTACAATTGGTAGTAGACAGTTGGTTCTGCTTTACCTAGCAGTATCACAAAGCTTGAACCAAGACTCCTGAGGCTCTATCTCTCAGAACTTATCTTCAGAAATCAGGATCTGGAAGAACACCACTAAGAAAAAGGATACCAAAAAAGGTGGGGGGAGGGGGGGACACTTCATAATCACTCTTCAACAAGAATCTGTTTAGGAAAATATAAGACACAGCTTCCTTAATAACCTTTATATTATGTTAGCTACAAGGCAGAGTTGTTTCTATGTGATATATGATAATGGGAGAATTGTCTGTCCTAAAGAAAATTTTCAAAAGTCCAAAGTCACAAAGCTTATTACTTCAGAATAGGAGACCAAGATAGAAGTTAGTATGCTTGATATGTAAGAAGGGATGGATTAAGAGTTGTTTGATGGCAGTGAGGGGTATGATTGAGAGATGTGTGATGGGATGAAGGATATGATTGAGAGGCGAGTGAAGGCAATGACAGGTATGATTAAGAGGAGTTAGATGACTCATCTTGGTTGTCTACTTGACACATCTGGGACTACAATTAAAGAGTCACCTCCATCAGACTGGCCTGTGGACGTTTTATTAATTGTTAATTGATGTAGGATTCTCCAGTTCACTGCCAGAGATGGGGGGTATGGGATGGGATGCTCTCCCTAGGCAGGTGGGCCTAGGTTGCATTAAAAAAGTAGCTAAGCAAGCCAGAGAGCAGCTCCTCAAAGATCTCTTTTTCAGTTCCTGTCCCCAGGTTCCTGCTTTGAGCTCCTGTCTTGGCTTCTTTTGGTGATGGACTATCAGCTGGAAATGAAAGCAAACTCTTTCTTTCCCAAGATGCTCATGGTGATAGTGTTTATCACAGCAACAGAAAGTTAACTAGAGCAAGTTGGAAAGAACTATAGAAGAATCTCTCAAGAGAAAAATCCAAGTGATTTGTGCCCTGATATATTAATAAAAACTAACATATGTGTTCTTTAGAAGGAGATAATTGCTCTGGTTCCTAACAAAGTTTTCAGAGTGAGGAAATAATTGGTCCCTTAGGAGTCAGTGCAGAAAACTTTTCAGTGCTCAGAAATATTTTTCTAATTTAATGATTCCTCCCACTTTGTTGAAAATTATTGGATTCATTGTTTTTCATGAGTGAATGGTATTACCATGTTTTCTTGATCCATCCACCAGTGCTAGTTTGATCTATATCTTAGCTATAGACATGAGCATGAAGGCATCTTTGTAATGTTCTAACTTCATTTTCTTTGTATTTATAACAAAAAGTTATGCTGTTGGGTCACACAGCAGTTATAGTAATATGTTTTGAGGAACTTGTTATCCTCTGTGTTGTCAATTCTAATTTACACTTCCATCATAATGTATAAAATTCCCTTTCTGCCACATTCCTTCCTCGCATTAGTTACATTTTTTCTTTTTGATAATATTTATTCTAACTAGGTTGAGATAACCTGTTGTGGTTTAGATTTTAATATTCCTGATGGCTAATGATGTTAAACATTTAAAAATAAATTTGTTAGTAATCTGTATACATTGTGTGCATGTGCGTGTGTGTGTGTGTGTGTGTGTGTGTGTGTGTGTGTGTGTGTGTCTGTCTGTGAGTACATGTCTCTTTGTGTGCACATGTGTGTATACATCCAAATGCAAGTATGTGTTTATATAGGCCAGAGGTCAATGTCAGGTGTCTTTCTCTTTTATTCTCTATATTACTGTTTGGATTTTTTTGAAATTAAATTAGAATTACATCATTTCTTCTTTTCCCTTTTCTTCCAACCCCTCTCATGTTCTTTCTTTTATGAGACAGAGTCTGTTGCCACATTTGAGTCAACCAATTCAGGTATCTTGTCAGAAAAACCCAGAGATCCTCCTCTCTCTGCCTCCCCAGTGCTGGGATTATAGGTATTTTAAATCGAGAGTTTGTGGGGTCACACTCAGGTCCTCATATTTACACAATAATCACTTTACAGAGTGAGCTATCTGCCCAGATCTCATTTTCAAACCTTCATATGAGATATGTCTATTCATATTATTTACTCATTTTTAAGTTGAAATTTTTCAGGCAAATGAATGAATGGACTGAGGCATGTTTTATTAAATAAATCAAGTTAGATACAAAATAGCACATACTGTATATTCTCTCTCCTGTGTAAATGCTTTTAAAATGAGGTGAATGTAGAGTAGTTGCTTCCTAAAGGCTGGGAAAGGGAGTGGGGTAAAGGTTAGGAAATGTGTGCCAGAACACACAGAAGTTCTAATACTCTACAGCACAGAGAGTCATTTTAGCTCATCATAACCTATTTTATATTTTATGAATAACTGAAATAGAGACACTCAAAGGCTCTGTCTTAGTTAGGGTTTATCGCTGTGATGAAACACCATGACCAAAAAGCAAGTTGGGGAGGAAAGGGCTTATTTGGCTTACAGTTCAGCATTACTGTTCATCACTGAAGAAAGTCAGAACAGGAACTCAAACAGGGTAGCATTCTAGACACAGGAGCTGATGCAGAGGCCTTGGAGGGGAGCTGCTTACTGGCTTGCTTCTCATGGCTTGCTCAGCCTGCTTTCTTTCTTTTTTTTATTTTTTATTTTACAACACCATTCAGTTCAACATAATAGCCACAGATTCCCCTGTTCTCCCCCTCTCGCACCCCTCCCCCTCCCCCCAGCCCACCCCCCATTCCTACCTCCTCCAGATCAAGGTCTCCCCCAAGGACCGGGATCGACCTGGTAGACTCAGTCCAGGCAGGTCCAGTCCCCCCCTCCCAGACCGAGCCAAGCGTCCCTGCATAAGTCCCAGGATTCAAACAGCCAACTCATGCAACGAGCCCAGGACCCGGCACCAACGCACAGCTGCCTCCCAAACAGATCAAGCCAAATGACTGTCTCACCCATTCAGGGGGCCTGATCCAGTTGGGGGCCCCTCAGCCTTTGGTTCATAGATCCTGTGCTTCCATTCATTTGGTTATTTGTCCCTGTGCTTTATCCAACCTTGGCTCAGCCTGCTTTCTTATAGAACCCAGGACCAACAGCCCAGGGATGGCACCACTCACCATGAACTGGGCCCTCTCCCATTGATCACTAATTGGGAAAATGCCTTACAGCTAGATCTCATGGAGGCATTTCCTCAAATGGGGCTCCTTCCTTTCTGATGACTCTAGCTTGTGTCAAGGTGACACACAAAACCAGCCAGTACAGGCTCCAAATGCAAAGTAATGATAAAGTATGTACATGTCAATTACTCTTACTTGACCCAAACCATCCATTGTATACATGTATAGAAATATCACATTGAAACTCATAACTAGGTATAAATACATGTAATTAACTAATATAATGTTTTTAAAGAACAATAATTTATTTGGGCTTATGTTCCGAGAGATAAAAGCCCATTATATCAGGCTTCCTCAGGTAAAGCAACAAGCACAAGGTGTGGTGTGGGGGCTGGAACAAGATGAGAGCTCACATCTTAAACCTCAAGCACAGAGTGAACTAACAGTGGCAGGAAGCTTTAAAGCTTTCACTTTTAGATATTTATTTTTCTTTTTGCTTCTTTTAATTTTTTAGTATAATTTTATTATAGCATTTTTTCACCCCCCCCAAACTCTCCTATATCTCCTTAAAATTCATGGTGTAATAATAAAAAATAAATATAGCTAAAAAGGCTAACTTACCTAATTTGAACATCAAATGATGTATGTAGGCACTGGCTTTGCAATGTAATACATAATACAATGATTTAAGCAGTAGTTAATTAAAAAGAGAGACACTGTTCCACATTTGTGTGTGCTCCAAGATGCTGAAATCTCTATTCACCATTGAAATTTAGGAGAGATCTTTAGTTAAAAATTTAACAGGTGTATGTTTATTAGAAATTATCCAGTGTTTGTAGTCATGTGACCTACTCTTGTATACAAGCACACAAATGCACACACAAAAATCCTTATGTTCCTAACCCCTCTCCATGTGCAAACCCAGCACCAGCAGCCTTCTATCAGCAGCTAGCCCTACCCATGTTGAGATGTTTCTTTGCAGGCTATAGTACCAATGGCACAGTCTAAAGCACAGATCTTGAACTGTGAGTGGTGACCCAGTGTCAGATCATGGGATGTCTGGGGTCACACACACAAAAAATGGCAACAGAAGAAGATTTCTGAATGTGCAATGACGAAACACTAGTTCAAGTCAAATGTATGACAAACCTGAGGTGGTTCTGGCAATGCTTGCCCATGCTGCATCCTGTGATTTCACTACAGCCTCATGAATGCAGATGTAAGCATGATCTAGACTTTCAAGGAACCGCTTCCTCTCAGGCCCTGATGGTTTTCCCACTCCACTTTACACTGCTATGCTCTACAGCCTGGTCTTACTCATTTGTTTAAATGGTTCCATTCAAGTCTATGGTGATATGGTGAGCCCTTTGCTTCTTTTCTATTTATTGGCTGAGGAAGTCATTTATTTTGACCAACAGAGTTTTCTATAATCTTGAGCTGTGTTGTTGCCATTTTTGTGGCACAGTTAAGCATATCTTTCTGTTCTTACACATTTGCTTGTTTGTTTTGTGCATTTACGTACATAGCACATGAGACATCTTGCTGGAGTCTGTTCTCTCCTTCCACTGTTTGGATCCTGGGGATCAAGTTCAGGTTAGTGTAGCACGAACTTGGAGGCAGATATTGGGGTGGATGCTGAAAGATCAGAGAAAACAAAACCAGCCACAGCTAACCTCACCTCGCCAATTCCTCAGCTCATCTCGTTTCCTCAGACTGGAAGCCTCTGAGTCCTCATCCGGAATGAATCTCAGCTGAACTGCTGCTAAAAGCCTAAAAGCTTAACCAGGCCTAGTTCCTGGTTCTCATGCCTTATATACCTTTTTGCTTCCTGCCATCACTTCTGGGATTAAAGGTGCGTGTCACCATGCCTGGCTGTTTCCAGTGTGGCTTTGAACTCACAAAGATCCAGATGGACCTCTGCCTTCCAAATGCTAGGATTAAATGGTGTGTGTGTGTGTGCCACCATTTTCTGGCCTCTATATCTAGTGGCTGTTCTGTTCTCTGACCCCAGCTAAGTTTATTAGGGTGTACAATATATTGGGGAGCACAATTTCACCACAGGTTAGTAGGCTTAAAGACAGGTCCTTTAATTGCTGGTCCATCTTGCTGGCCCCTTTAAAATGTGTAAATATTATACTTATCCATTTTAAATGTATGGTGTGTGTGTTGAGGGCACATGCTTGTCATGGTATATGTGTAAAGGTCAGAGACAAACTGTGGAAATCAGTTCTCATCTTCTCCATGTTGAACTCAGGTTATCAAGCTTGGTGGCAAGTGCCCTTCCTTATCTACTGATCTCTGGCTAGTCCTATTCCTCCAAATTTTTGTGGAACTTGATAGGCAGTTTTAGAGGCTTGGCTGGATTTTTGTCTGAGATTATTGTCAAATATTATCTTCAGAAAGTGAGTAATTCTTAAAATGTCATTATCAACTTGCAGATATAAAATATATTTAATGGTTTAAAAAGATTGTACTCATTTTTTTTGAAGCACACCTTCCTTCGTCTTTGGCCAGCATGAATCTTCTCCAGTTGGCTCTTTTACCTTGTATCCCTCTGACATAAGGTAATCGTTGCTGACTGGCATGACAAGGTGCTCCAAACTTAAAACTTGCCTGTAGCTTTTTCTGAAATAGACCTGGAGTCAGCAATTTCTGCAAGAAGCCATGTTTTTTTTTTTTTCTGTTACTATATATTTAAAAAGACCAAGATGTGAGCCTAGGAATACTCACTGTTGTTGAATTTGTCCATTTTGCTAGGATATCCCATGGACAGAGTTAGACCACAGATTATATGACCCAAGGATGTGTGTGTGTATGTATGTATATATTTGTGTGTGTGTATAATGTATGTATGTATGTATACACACACACATACACATATGACTCTAGAAATTTTATTAATTTTTTCTATGTGAAGAATCATTTATTTATTTTGCCCCTGGTTTCACACACAGTAGTTTAAATAATGCTATTGCATCAGAATGGTTACTAAAAATGTTTGAAACATTCTATTCATGTGTTTGCCATTCTGTTTTTTTAAATTATAAGACTATACCTACATCATCAGAACCTATATGTACTTAGGATTGCTAAGGTTGTTCTTTTTTTTTTTTTGAGGAGAAAATACTTTTAAGACAATATGTACAAGCTGTCTACCAGTGTGTGTTGTTGGCTTTTTTTTTTCCACTCTTTTGCTCTTTGGGGGCTTACCACCCAGCTCCCATATAAATCACATGGAGGCTTATTCTTACTTATAAATGACTGGTCTTAGTTTAGCTTGTTTCTAGCCAGCCTTTTTAACTTAACTTATCCCATCTACCTTTTGGGCTTTTATTTTTCTCTGTTCTGTATACCTTTCTTTACTTCTTACTCCATGACTGTCTGTGTAACTGGGTGGTTGGCCCCTGGTGTCCTCCTCTCCTTCTCCTCTTTTTGCACCTTCATCTCTGTCTCCCCAGATTTATCCTATTTATTCTCTCTGCCTACCAGACTTGCCTATCCTTTCTCCTGCCTTGCTATTAGCTATTGGCTGTTCAGTTCTTTATTAGACCATCAGGTATTTTAGGCAGGCAAAGTAACACAACTTCACAGAGTTAAACAAATGCAGCATAAAAGGATGCGACACATCTTTGCATCATTAAACAAATGTTCCACAGCATAAACAAATGAAACATATTTTAAAATAATATTCTACAACAAGCATGCACATCAGTAACCCCATTACTTGAGTGGCTTGGGTAGAAGAACTATATGTTGGAGGCCAAGCTGGGCTACATAGTGTGTTCCACACCAAGAAAAACAACAAATCAAAACCCCTACCTCAAAACAACAAAACCCCTCCAAACAACAAAAACAAAACAAAACCCCCAAGTATACACAGACATGAATAACAAAAGAAGAGATTAAAATTTACAAGTTAGTATTTCTGCATGATAGAATATTTTATTTAAAACTGAGAAATGCAAAAGCAACTCAGATTGATCAAAGTTACCTACAACATGCATAAGATAGGTACACAAAATATCAAAAGAATGTTCTATATATCTCCATGTTTGCAAAATTAGCCAAGGCCTCAGCACAGGAAAATCCATCTCCTTTTTTTGTTCCATCTTCTTCACTTAGTTTTATAGAAACAAATTGTCTAAACTCAGTGAAGACCGTTGGCCAAGATATCTCCACTGCTACAATGAGATTTGTCCATAAACAAGCAACTCTTCCTTGACATCTGCAAGCAGGATGTTCTATTTTTTTTTTGTGTGTGTGTCAGTGAAGTGGGACATTATCATGAACTAGAACTCAAGGCAACATAAAGCGGGCCGTGCTCATGTCTCCCCTGGCAGTCTTTCTGAGTCTCATTCCAGTCATGGCATCCCAGGGGGGGGCAGTTGTGTTCCCACCAAGATTTGCTTGATCCAAATACATGCAGGTATGAATACAAACTAACTTTACTTTTTTCTTATGAAAATCAACAGTTAAAGTTTCTGGTCTTTATTTTTCTTATTAAACAATATATTCTGAACTTTTTTTTTAAATGATAGAGACATCCTTATTCTTTTTATAATCCTGTAGTATTCAACCAAATCAAAGTTCTGGAATAATGTCAGCAGTCATACTCTGACATATTTGTGTAATGAGGCAGAAGAAATTTCCAAATTTCTATCATAAAATGCATGAATATTGAGAAGCTGTGACGGGAACAGGAGCTAGGCTCTGTCTGTTTTAACACTGAAACAGACACATTAGTGGAGTTTGGTGGGCTGGATGCCAGACAGCTTGGCAAACTTGACCCTGGCAAGGGAAGAGCAGAGGCAAAGGAATGCAGAAGTGAGTATGGAAATCGCAGAAAGAGAGCTAGGGAATGGACTCAGAAAAATAACTCCCCAGACTAGACAGTGTGGTGAGGGCTCTGCACCCACGGCTGGGACCTCTCTGTGAGATTTCCCTATCTGTGTTGGAATGCCAATTGTTGGAATTGTTAGTCTCATTTAGGCAGTGATGTTATTGAGATTTCATGGGTGTAGATTCTCCGTCAGAGCTGGAAGGCACAATCTCCTGGACTTAAAATTTTTCTGTTCTCTCTTCCACAAAGTTCCCTGAGACTTGGCTTCAGGAGTTGTGCTGTGGATTTATTGACTGGTGCTGTGCACGCTACAGTCTGGGCAAGTCTTTAAATGTACTAACCTTGCTTTTTGCCTTCTTTAGTTCCACTTCTGGTTCACTGTTCTTGCTAACTGAAGTATGTCAATCCAGGATGAGGTTTTGTGCTTTAAAGCTTACCCTGGGCCTGGCAGTGGTGGTGCACGCCTTTAATCCCAGCACTCCGGAGGCAGAGCCAGGCGGATCTCTGTGAGTTCGAGGCCAGCCTGGGCTACCAAGTGAGTCCCAGGAAAGGCGCAAAGCTACACAGAGAAACCCTGTCTTGAAAACCCCCCTCAAAAAAAAAAAAAAAAAAAAAAGCTCACCCTGAGAACGGCTTGGTTTTGTGATCCCCAACACTCAGTTTAGTTGCTGACTGGTTAATAAAGACTTTCTATTTGCTTAAACCCTAGTCTGAGTAGTCTTCTCTGGTGGATAATCCCACAACAAGGTAATTAGAGACAGTTAGATTTTGTAATATGCCACTTTGTATAATTCTATTTCAAAATACATAATATTTTTGTTAATTCCTTGATAATTTCATACATGCATACAATGTACTTTGATCATATTCTCCTTCCAGATATACCTTCCCACCCTTAAAGCTCTCCTCCCAACTTTATGTCATTTTAATAACCGGGTAAGTCCAATGCTCAGCTGTGCATTTCTTTCTGTAAATCTTCAAGTGCTATGCTGCCCTGCCCTGCCTGAATTGAGGACTAAAATATAAAGAGCCAATATTTGAAGGGGACAGAAAATACTGTAGAAATAATATCCTATAGGTATGGGTTATCCTCTAGATCCTGGTTGGCCTCTCAGGGGCTACACACTTTTTTTTAAATGCCTCTATTGGCTTTTTTAAAAAAACTTTATTTTATGTACATTGGTGTGAAGCTGTCAGATCCCTTGGAACTGAAGTTAGAGACAGTTGTGAACTGCAATGTGAATGCTGGAAATCGAACCCATGTCCTCTGGAAAAGGAGTCAGTGCTCTTAACCACTGAGCCATCTCTCCAGCCCCCAGGTTTTCTTAAAGAACAACTTATTCTTCTTTCAGCAGTCAATCAACTCTCAAAAGCTCTTTACCTAGGGGTAGGAGCTCTTCAGCTTATGAATTATGACCAGCTGGCGAGGTATGCCCCTGGATTCAATACTGGCATGAATACCATGGAAGTAACCCATCACTTTCTTATTGGGTTTAAGGACAGATCCATTGTAGGAAAGCATGCCTGGTATCGTATATGTATGACAAAGAACCTGTCACTGGGGATTTTGTAGGTCTCAGGTGTGAATTTACTACTATTATTTTGATAAATGGACATAACATCAAATGACTCTCTGAATCTGTATCACTATATCCATAACTCATGCGTATCTGAGACCTCATTAGGGAAATTTCTTTGTGAAGTGGACGGTGGTTGACAAAGAAACTTACAACTGTCCAAGTGAAGAACGTAGGTGCCTGTTGAGTGCTCAGCCACAAATGGGACCTCTGTATCACACTCTGTCCTCTACAAGGCTCAGGGACCATTACAGAATCAGGGAAGGATGGTAAGAGCCAGAGGTAAAGGAGGACCAGATGAAACAATGTCTTTTGGACATGATAGGACCACTGCATTCAAGAACTCAACAGCTATGTTGCCTGAACAACACCTTCACAAGATCAACACAAGCTTGCTTTAAAATCATAATCTATACCAGTTACATGAAAAATGATACAAGTTTCACAAAATGTAAAACCAAATAGATTATTTATTATTGCATTACTGTGCTCTGTGTGTGTATGTGTGCATGCATGTATATGTGTATGATATATGTAAGTGGTGTGAGTGTGCTCATCTGTGCTTGTGCATGTATAGGGCAGAAGTTAGCATTGAGTGCTTCTTTGTTGGTCTCCATCTTATTTCTTGAGACAGACTCTTTCACTGAGCCTGTATCCTTCTGATTGGCTGGACTGGCTGGCCAGCAATCCCCTGGGGTCCTCTAGTTCTAGGATGGTGGGCTCGCACACAAATCACAGCCTTTTACGTGGGCACTAAGGATGTGAGCCCAGGTCCTCATGATTGTGCGGCAAGTGCTTTCTCCCTGAGCCATCTCCCAGGCCTAAAAATAAGTATTGTAAATGTACCCAGCATCCCAGCCATCTTCATTTTATATAGTATTTTCTGTCACTTCCAAATTTTGGTTCTTTATGTTTTACTCCTCAATTCAGGCAGGGCAGGGAAGCACAGCAGGTGGAGACTCACGAAAACGCATGGCTGAACTGAGCAGCCTCCCTCGGAAAGTGCATGGTGGAGAGACTCAGTCATCTGTGACATTAACAGATTATGATGCGAAAATAAGGGGCAATTCCTCCGTTTGCTTTTTCCTACCATAGATCATGTAACTTTATGCAGAGCAAATCTGGCAGGAGGGCACAGAGATCAGCTGGGAAAAGTGGGTTCATAAAACCTTAAGAGACACAGAGACAATTGTGGGCATTTCTTTTCGTGACTTCTGGTTTGATATCCGCATTGGAGCCAGTAGTGAGAGCGCTAGTCCGAGTGTACTTTAAGTTATGTTGAGCTAAATTTTGTCAAGGATAGGTGCAGACCTGTCCTCCACAGTCTGGGTTGTTTGTTCATAACTTAGAACCCGAGAGAAGGTGACCTGGGGATTGAGAAGTTCCTGATGAGCGAAGCTTCAAGTTTGCTGACTAAACAACTTTTCAATGTTCTGAAAGTTGATTAGCCTCCAGAGAGAGAATGATAACAGTTCTATTCAGCTTTTCTTTGCCAGCATCCCTAGCGAACCTTGGAACTTTTAGAAATTGTTCCTTAGAGGATAGCTAACTGTCCTTGGGGGCAGGAGAGAAAGAAGGAAGCAGGGGATATGAGCAAAGTAGACAAATGAACTTTCCTCGCCACTGTGACTTCTCGACGTTTCCCTAAGCTTCTCTGTGTGGGCAGTGTTCTTCATTGTGAGTGGAGAAAGCAGCTGCTGGCTCTGCCTCCTGGCCTTAGGTTTGGACTAGCCGGGAGCTTGCCAGTCTGGGTGATCACTGGAGAGGTGATCAACTTCCTAGTGGAGTCCCCCCTTTTCTGGAGATACAGAACGGTAAAGCACTATCATGGGAAAATGGTAAAGTACCATCATATGCCCTTCTAAGGACACAGACATACTGAAAAGAGACTGGGAAAGGGTGAGCCAAGAGTCACATCTTCCTCCTTGGCAGAGGGCACATCCACCCAGCTCTATGCAGGGCTGTCGCAAAGCTCTGCCTTGCTCCCAAATCCTGTCTCTCTCTTCTCCCTATTCTTCTATCTGCCTGCCATTCTGTAGATCTCTAGGACTGGCCCATCTACAAATCACTCTGTACTCTGCTCAGTCCCCATTTCTCCACCTCTATTCACTGACAAAATCATTTAAAAAAAATCACTGAGTATATATGTCATCCAACTTTTTGCAGGGGAGGGGTGCTCTGGCAGTATAAGAAAGAGAAAATGAAAGACAAACCATGGAAATATTAATTAAATGTGGGGTTTTGAGGCTACATTAGTAAGCAAGCAAAAGTATGACTTGAGATACCACTAAGAGCAATGATAAGAAAAGTACAGCCCAGTGGAGGGTAGAGAGCTTGAGGTCTCTCTGAATGAAAGGCTGGCAGGAGGAGACATCTGTGCAGAGACCTGAATGAGGTGGGGGAAGGAGCTCATGCTGACCCATTGGTGTTTTCTTGTGCTTTTCCTTTCTCCCAGGACTGTGGAGCAAACAGGCAGTCACAGTAGAGTCAATGTGGCGTTTTCCAAACTGCTTGGTGGGTCTGAGACTGTGGCAGGTTGGATATAGGAGCACAGTGGTCATTTGAGGCCCTATCTCCCAGGGAAAGCAGAGCTTGAGACTCAAGGGATTAGAAGATGCTGTCCTCACTCCACAGCCATTTTCTTGCCTTCTGGTCCCAGGTGGACACTTTGCAGGACAGGTGGAAATGGAAGATTAAATTTTCGTCACTCCTTCTGGACTCTTCCTTGCTTGTTTGCAGGAAGCACATTCACTGAGGTAAGAGGTGAGCATACCTTTCATCATACCCTGCCCCCCAAATGTGGAAGAGGGCAAGCTGTTCTGGGAAGCAAGCCCCAGAGTCAGGGGAAGATGCAATTCTTTATTCCCGAAGAGGCCATGTCTTCTGACAGTATCCTGTGTAGATTCCACTTCCCAACCACACTCTATAACTGATCCACATGGAAAGGTGAAAACTGTCAAGTGAACAGAATGCAAATGGAGCCTGTGTTTGGAGGACGTAAGGGATACAAGGAGCCCCATCTCTGCGGGATTGGCCAGGAGTACTTAGAATCATTGAAATCCAGTAGGAGTTTATAGGATGGGGACACTCTTGCCAGAGGAGAGGTAGTATAAATTAGCAGACTGTGGTCAGGCAAGTAGCATGATGGCTGATCACAGCACAATGGAGCAGGATTTCTCGTGCATTGAGAGATAAAGGTAGACATTATACCTGGTAAGTACACCCGTTTATGGTGTACATGGTGTGGTATTGATGATTAGCACTCATCCATTTGAACTGGCACACTTCTATTACATATTCACATGTGTCCACATATATGAATTCATACATACGTTATCCCTTAAACATTTAACAACAACTTTGGATAGAAACAGTAGCCATGTTGTGGAGTTAAGGAATGCAAGGGAAATGTTTCTTGAACCTGGTAATGTCTTCAGTGCTTCTGAGGTGAGAAGCGTTGTCCTCCCTCTCTCTCTCTATTGCTCTCTAGATTTCACAAGGAACAAGGACTCAGAACTAAATGTTGGGGAATTACACAAGTGCCACTGAATTTTATCTTGTTGGCTTCCCAGGCTCTGAAAAGCTCCGCTACATCCTTTTTGCCACCTTCTGCTTCTTCTACTTAGTGTCGTTAGTGGGGAACACAGTCATCATTGTGATCGTCTGTGTTGATAAACGGCTGCAGTCCCCCATGTATTTCTTCCTTGTTCACCTCTCCATCCTGGAGATCCTGCTCACAACCGATATTGTTCCCGTGATGCTTTGGGGACTGCTGCTTCCTGGGATGCAGGCAGTATCACTGGCTGGATGTGTTGTACAACTCTTTTTGCAACTTGCCCTGGGGACCACGGAATTTTCCTTGCTTGGAGCGATGGCTGTGGATCGTTACGTGGCTGTCTGCAACCCTTTGAGGTACAACGTCATCATGAGCAGTCAGACCTGCAACTCTGTGGTAATCGTGTCATGGGTATGTGGGTTCCTTTATCAGATTTGGCCAGTGTATGCAACATTTCACCTTACCTACTGCAAATCAAATGTGGTGGACAATTTCTTCTGTGACCGGGGGCAGCTGCTCAAGTTATCTTGTGATAATACCGTTTTCATAGAGTTTATTCTCTTTTTAATGGCTGTTTTTGTTCTTTTTGGCTCCTTGATCCCCACAATTGTCTCCTACACCTACATCATCTCCACCATCCTCAAGATCCCCTCAGCCTCTGGCCGCAAGAAAGCCTTCTCCACCTGTGCCTCCCACTTCACCTTTGTCGTGATTGGCTATGGCTGCTGCTTGTTCCTGTATGTGAAACCCAAGCAAACGCAGGCAGCTGATTACAATAGGGTGGTTTCCTTGATGATTTCCATCGTAACTCCTTTCCTCAACCCTTTCATCTTCACACTCCGCAATGACAAAGTCATAGAAGCCCTTCGGGATGGAGTGAACCGCTTCTACAAGTTATTCAAGAGCTAGTCTTGCCCTGAGGTATTTGCATGGCCAAACACGTACTAAGATTGCTAGAATAATCTGACCATAACATCTCTGAGATGCATCACAATCACTATCATTATCAAATAATCTGTGTACAGTGACTTTAAGTTGTGGCTACATTTTTATCATATTCTTTTCTTCCCAGATCCTCGCCCTTCCCTACCCTTCCAACTACATGTTCTTTTTGTCTCTTAAAACAAAACAAAAATCCACAAATTAAAAATCCATTAAAAACCACTGAGTTGTATTTGTGTTGATCATCTACTCCTGAGCATGGGACCCGCTGTGGAGTGTGGTTGATATACCAAGTGTCACTCCATTGAAGGAAATCAATCTTCCCTCCCCCAGAAACTATCCATTGCAAATTGCTTTTAGGGTAGGAGTGGGAGTTTGTGCTCACTTCCCCTCCTTTGTGCTGGGATTTTTTTTCCTGGTTTGAATTTGTATAGGTCTTATACATGCTGTCACAGTCCTTGAGAGTTCATCTGTGTGTCTGGCCTGTTTTTGATGGGACGTTTTAAAACCATCATCACGGTGTGCAAGGGGGGCACAGTAAAGAAACATAAGAAACAACCGACATGACCGCTTCATTATTAAAGGTGAGGTTTTGATTATGAATAAGAGAGAGAAAATATCCAGAGGCATCTTGAAGAGTCAGAGCAGAGAGAAAAGAAAACAGACTAGACATGGCCAGGGCTAGTGAAGCAAGGAGAACATGGTGGGGATGGCAAGAAATAGAGCGTAGAGCGTAACAAGAGGGAGGACAGAGAGGCCATCAAGAGAGCCCAGAGGACAGCCTGAGGTAGAGAATGTTTGGGCTGAACCAACCATATGGATTATGAGGAGGCTGAATGGCTCAGGGGAAGGAGGGCCAGGAGACTAGCGTGGATTTTGAAATGTACAAGTACTTGTGAATAGAGACTGAGGGAGCCTAGAGGCCAGCATGGGCTCTATATGCGACCACAGGTAGCCATATGTCCCTTCTGCCAGAGTTAAAGGGAAATGTCTTACTTTTAGGCATTTGGGAATCAGTTTCACAAGTCCCTGAGGAATGCTGGCTTTTATCTAACCACGAGAGATCCTCTGGTAGTCCAGGCTGAGCTCATTCCTAGATCTATGGACTACCTGAGACCTAGCAATCACCTCTCTAATTGGTAAACTTTCTTGAGGTGTTAGAGGAAGAGGTGTTCTCTTACATTGTCACCCAGATCCTACTGCTGCACAAAGGGGTTGTGTGGTGGAGCTGTGTTCCAGGATCTGGAATGAGAAGAGAGCTGGACTTTCCACGGCCCTGGACCGAGGGGTGTAGTGCACGGAGCAGAAGAAGAGGCAGCCTCTGTTCCTCTCTGGGAGTCTCATCTTCAACCTTTTCCAGGTCTCTAATGCCTCCTTTGCTTTTGTTCTGCTTCATTTTTTCATCCTCTCCCATTGCCCTCCCCAGCCATCTCTGTGTTCCTCTTTTGAGTGTTCTAATTCTACAGTGTACTCCTAGGTTCCTGTGTTCCCCTCACTACGAACTAACGAAAAGAGCAACCCAGTTTCCCATGCGGTTGCCCGCCTTTCTCCAGACAGTGTTGCTTCCACGCCTTGTTTCCAGCTTTGCCCAACTCCCCTCTTTCCTGGCAGCTCTACCCTGATCCTAATCATTGTTTCCATTTTTGGGGTGGGGGGAGGGGATTCATAGCTACTTTGTAAAATAATCCAGTACAGCATTTTTAAAAACTACAAATTGATGCTGTGTGGAATAATCATAGCAAGGTAGTTGAACAGTTTTTGTTCCACCCAGTGAAATCTTATGAAGCTGCCAGAACAAGGATGTTCTTCCTGCAATGATTAGACAAGTTATAAGCTATGTATTCTTCAGAGAACCGGAGTGCACTGAATATAAGTGGATCGATATTCATAGTTGCTGTGGATGGCATCATAAAGGAGTGATTGATAACTAGTTGTTCTGAAATTATGGCAATGAGGTGGGCATGAATCAGAAGGGAAGACTTAGTACTGTGAACCTCTAAATATTCTTTTCATTTCTGCAAACATATACTCATTTACTGTACAAAAATAAAATTATCAGATTTCCCTTATTTGTCCTAAAGAATGTACTAAATCACTCTCCTGTCCTTAAAATACT
The DNA here is from genome assembly GCF_004664715.2 of Peromyscus leucopus. Lineage (NCBI taxonomy): Eukaryota > Metazoa > Chordata > Mammalia > Rodentia > Cricetidae > Peromyscus > Peromyscus leucopus. Next base: position 46,990,282 of record NC_051065.1, on the reverse strand, counting down.
CCGCAAGTCTGAGATCTTCTTCATCACACACATATTTGTCCAAATGAGAGATTTGATTAAGTAGCTATGATGTTAAATCAGGATATTTTGGAGCTGTTTTGGATGCATACTTGTAATGCTAGTGCTCAGGAGGCAGACAGAAGAGGGCTGAATAGATAGATGCTGGCTTACATGTTCATTTCTAGGCTGGCATGAACTGTGTAGCGAGAGCCTGACTTAAAACAAAGGAGCTATGGAAGAGGGTATGAAACTATTTGTTTTTCTAATTATAAAGTTCTAATTCTGTTCTTTTTTTTTTGGCTTGAGTGTTGGATAAGTGCTTAAAATACATTCACTACTGAAAGTGTAAAATTTAATGCAAAGCCCCGCAGCTTTCATTTCAAATGCCAATTCTAAATATATATATACATACATATATATAAATTAATTAAAATATATAGATTTGATGTCTCATTAATTTTGGTGTGTGATGCTTTCATTTATATTCAAGTTTTTACATAAAATTTACTAAAAAAAAGAAAACAAGGAAGTTGTAGCTTATTGGCGGAATGGTAGTCTCGTATATACAAATCCCTAGGTTTGATCTTTGGAATGGCATAAAAACAGAATCATGGAGGTATTTCTAGATCTTAATATAAAAGCTGAGTGTTCAACAATATTAAGAGAATAAGATGTGTGTTGATAAGACCATATCCTTTCCTAAAGTTTTTATTTAAAAAGTGTGATATGTACATGAAAGATGTCTTTAATTCTTCATCAGATGATGAAGAACAACAATCAAACACAAATCAAAATCACTATGGAAAGTCATTCACATAATGCAAGGTAGACAGACAACAGCATATATGTGAAAGGATGTGAAAGTATTAGAGTCCATATATATTACTGATGGGAAGGTTCAGTGGCTTTTGAAAAAAAAAAGAAAGTTCTTTAAATTATGTATCATATAACTACATGAACTAGCAATCACACTTCTAGGCATATCCTTGAGAAATGAATGTTTGTAATAGTTATAACAGTTGACAGATGGAAAAAGCTTAACTATCATTCAGTTGATGAAGGAATCAACAAATTTTTCATCCATAGAATGAAATGCAGGTTGGGATAGCAAGCTTTGCACCACTGTAGCAAACACCTGAGATAAATAATTGATCAAAAGGCTTTGGAGATTTCAGTCTGTAATCAGTTGGTCTCATTGCTATTGGTCCTGTGGAGAGGTCACACATCATGTTAGAAGCACGCAATGGAGGAAAACCACTCCTGGCTTGGGAGCAAAGGGGAGGAAGATGAAAGGCCTGAGGATTGTACACGCCCTATGGAGGGCACACTCTCAGGGACATGACTACATTCTGGGGGTCTTAGAGGTTCCCGAACCTTTTAAAGGTTCTACCACCTCCCTGTATCACAATCCTAGGGAACGAGCCTTTGATACAGACATATGGGGGGCACGCCAGCTCCAGACTAGAGCACTGTTACATGCTGAAATACATGGTGAGTATTGAAAATCTTATTCTAAGTGGAGGAAGCCAGTAAGAAAAGGCCATACATTGTATGACTCTACTCATATGAAACCCAGAAGAAGGAACTTTATAGAGACAGGAAGTACGTAAGTGGCTTCAAAGGGCTGAGAGTAATACCAAGATGATGTAGTGATAGCTAGTGTGCACAGGATTTCTTGTTGAGGTGATGGCTACAAACTACTGTGAATGTACCAAACCTATTGAATTGTACATTTCAAATGGGTCAAATTTCTGATGTTACTTACATCCCAATAAAGCTGTAAAAAGTATATACACACTGCATCAGATATTAAAAAGTGTGTAAGGGAAAGTATACTAGAAGCAAAGTCAAAACGCCAAGCCAAATGGCTTACTAAACTCATTTAAAAACATCCATATCACTGCTTCGTAATAAAGGCCATATTTATCTACCCTTCATGAGTCCCTTCCCCAGTAATGGAAGCAACATCCACAGAGTCCCTGAATATTCTTTTTCTCACGCCAGCCCCTGCCCAAGCTTCTTTAAGAACCTGTGCAGGAGTAACTTCCTGTCTTGCGGGAAATTCAGACTTCAACCACAGAAATCACTAGATGTCCTCATTTCCTGGCCTCAATAGTCTGCAACCATCTGTCATAAGAGAGGAAGTGTGGCAATGGAAGTTCCCTTTTCTCAAAAAGGATCAAGATTTCCTTTCTGTTGTCTGAGTTGTGGGGCAGACCCCTGGTTGGAATCCAGTTGCTTCTTCTCTTCACCCTAGACTCAGCATGCCCCCCCCACCTATATGTTAAGATCATCAGAGAACTTATAGCTCCTCAGGGTACAAACATAATTCCAGTATCCACCAGATTACTTCTGATGGCCTTCTTCAAGCAGATTTTAACAGCTAGTGCATTATCTCATTAAAATTATAAATCTACCAGTGTACTAGCAACATTGAAACCTAGACATTAGAGAAACAACAGTATTGTAATAATAGAATTTATGGTTTATTTTGACTAGGGCACACATACATATCACAGTTAGATGCAAATGCAGAGTTAATTGTTGGGTGACTTCAATTCCTTTAGCTTTCTATAGGCTTCTTATTACTCAACCAGTGCATCTCTTTTCTCTGATGACTTCAGCTGCTGTCTTCTTGTGAACACAGAGAACAGTTAAGAAACCCGAGACTTTATTTCATTTATTCTCTCCTCTCTTCCATTGTGATCAAACCCCCTGCTTCATCTCTCACAATTTCCATTTGTCCCCATTTTGCTCTTTCTTCTCTGATGAAAAGGAGTTATATATGCCACAATAGAATTTTATGCCAAACCAAGAAAAATTTTAGCCCGAGTGTTTTCTCAGTCACCCTCCTTTCCCTGTCTCTCCTGTCCACCACCCCCTTTTCTTTCCTTCTCTCCCCTCCTTTCTGCTCTTGTCTTCTCTCCTCCTTTCTTCTCTCTTCCTCCCTCCTTCTCTCCTCTTCCTCTCCCTTTCCTTCCCCTCCTCTTTTCTCTGTCCTATACAAACCCTTCTGCATTCCCACAATGTTCTCTCAGCTCCACGTTGAGCTGTAGAGGTCCTCCCAAGAGCCTTGCTCTCAGTTCAGACTGAGGAAGGCCTGTTCCTCCTTAGCTTCTAGGGAGGAGTATGGGAATGGAAACCTTTTGGGAATAGGGGAGGTCATGAAACTGAGTTTATCTTTTACCCATGCCACCTTCTAACAGTGCTCATCTCTATTCCATTGGCAGTTTCTTCTCAATAATATGGGCATGTACTCTAAGGATGAAATAGATCCTGTCTTCAGGCAAAAGCCCATTGATCAGTCAAAATGCTCAACTCTACAAGAACAGATTTCATTTCCATATCAATTTCATCTCCAGAAAACTGGCCCTGTCTACTGGAGAGCACTAGAATCCAGTCCCCTCTCACAGGAAGTGTGGTCTTGGGGAATGCCTGGAGAAGGACAGGAATTTTCCTGTTGTGTGAAGATGTTTGTAAAAGGAATAACATATTGACCCTGAGGATTTACTGGGAAGCTCCTCAGCAACCTGTGGAAGAGGGGCACAGTCTTTGATGTTCCGTATTTTCTGAACTAGTTTCAGTTGCAACTGATTTCTTGTGTTGGCTTTGTAGATATATATTTGCTCTTGTTGTAGAGACCCACGATCATTTGGGAGTCTTCTCACAGATCCAGCGATAGCTGATGTCACATGATGCAGCATCAAATGTCTTTGTCAGGCCTATAGTGACACAGTGGAAGTTCTGATTCTCATTCGTCACACTAAATGAAGAGAGAAAGCATGGTTAAGGCTCCTCGGTTCAGTTTTGTCTTAGGTTGTTAGTGAGGTGAGGGTTGCATGGGAGCTGTGCATGGAAGAGACGCAGCCTCATGCAACTATACACCCTCCCCTTCTGCACTCGGCCTTTCTTCCCAATGGAGACCATTTCTTCTCAACACATCTCTTCCAGTCCAGCCCTACACCCACTGCTTCCTCTCAACACTCCTGTGAACACTCACAGATTCCAAGAATCTCGGTCTAGCTTGTTCATATATGGTTGGAAATATTTCCAACCCTTGAGGGAACTGTCAACACCCCTCCAATCATATTTCAGTATTGCTTGCATGTTTATAACAGGAAAGCCCAAGGAAGATGGAAAGAGATTTTTCATCCTTTACTGAAGGCAAACTGAATCTTGGAAAACTTGGTGGAGGCAAGCTGTTGGCCTTCTCCTACTTCCTTCCTGCCATTCAGATCCTGTTGGTCTGACTGCAGAGTCTCATTTCATGAAAAAGGTGCATGAGATTTGGGATCAAGGGACTGTGGAATTAAACTGTAGCTCTACCCTATTGCTATGTGAAACTCAATACATTTCGAACCTTGGGAGTAATAAAAGCTTTCTTTATGGCATCCTAGTGACTACAGAGAAATAATCCATGCATGCACCTAGCACAGCATAGTGCCTGCTGTTTAAGAGACAGTGAGCACATTTTAAGTTTCTCCCCTCTGTAAAGATATCCAGTTGCAGACTGGGGACCTGGCTGGCTCCTTGTCTGACTCAGCATCTACATATGAAAATTGGAAACATTACAGCTCCTCCAAAGGTTGACTGCATGAAATGATGTCCTGAAGATAGCTCCTGAGAGTTACTGCTCAACTTTAAGGTACAGATAGGATATAGATATAGAATAAACTTCTTTTAAATAAAGCAGCTATATCTGGGGAAATGGTACTACATGTAGTTTAATGACCTATGAAATATCATATGAGGTACAGCAGCAGCTATGTGTGGGGGTTGGTTTGAAGAAGATAATTTATTATATGAATAATATTCTCTCTTCTACTTTTATATTATATAAAATATTGGATATTTTCTATAATAAAAAGGTTAAATAAGGCAAGAAATGGTTTGGAAGCAACTAGAAAAGCGGAACAGAGTCCAGTCTTTGCCTTTGAGCTGTCTCAGCATGGCTCTCAGGTTTAGTCTTCTCATGTGAAAACCCCTAGGGGAAGGCAGGGTGTTCACATACTTGCCATTGAAGGCAGAGTTGTTGATCCAACGCCACTCTCTTTCTCCAGGCTGACGTCTCAAACCAACAAAGTACTTCTCGGCACCAGCTATGTCCTGAAGATACTTCTAGAAGTTAAAAAAGAAGCAGCTCATCAGTGGGTTCTTCAGTGCTGAGCTGGTGGTCCATGGTTGGCCTGGTTCTGGGAACTAGGAAGGCCCCCCGGGGATTAGACAGTGGGTGTCACCAGCACACTTGCCATTGATCCTAGAGAAATTCTGAAACTTGTCAGAAGGAAGATCACCTGGATAGCTGGGCCAAACACAGACTGCTTGGCCTCTGGTGCGGAAGATCTAATGTAGATGATGAAGAATTTACATTACTGATAAACACCCTGGTGATGTCAGTACTGTCTTTTTGGGCCAACCCGGAAGGAACGGTGAAGAAGGATGCCACAGTCAAAAAACGGTCATTTCATATCCACATTTTATAACTGGCATGCCTTTGTTTGTAGGAATTTCATCATTCCAGAAAATATCACATTCCCAAATAAGTTTAATCCAGTGGAAAAATATGTTCAGAGTTATCAGCAAACCATTGATGCTGTGATCCTTCCCTGTGGTCAATATGCAGTGGAAGCTGGGGAGAGTAATGTGGTGAAAACTGGATGCACCAAAACTTAAATGGGGAATAGAGGAAATGGAGGGATCAATTTCTTCTTTCTCCTCTTCTCTTTACCCTGTTTTCTCTCCCCATCCGCTGCCTTCCCTTTGCTTCTGATTATCGACCTGAAAACATTTTGCTTTTCCACTTGGGTGCTTTACCCCAGAGAATTTGGGAGATCCTGATCTCTGACCTTGGTTATCGATTCATGGATGGCCCTCTAGAAAATTCTGCCCTATCACAGGATGATTTTGGGGAGGAAAGGATGGGGAGGAAAACATGAGTATTGTATAGCATAGTGCCCAGTATCCAACCAATGCTAAGATTTGAAGGAGAGGAAACTGTAAATAAAATAAGTATGATCTAAGATTGATGAATTTAATGTTTTCTTGTTTAAGTATAAGATCTTAGTCAAATAACTTTTATTTTGACTGAGGAGATGTGTCAGTTTGTGAAGCATTTGCTGTGTAAGTATGGCTATTTGAGATCAGATCCTCAGAAGCCATGGGAGAGCCTGATGTTGTAGTGATCATCTGGATTCCCAGTGCTCCTATGGCAAGAGAGGCAGAAACAGGAAGAGCCCCAGAAGACTGGGGAAGAGGCGCAGCTAACCTACTGTGCTGTGGTGAATAGCAAGGCACCTGGTCTCAAACAAGGTGGAAGGAAAGGTTGTTCTCTGACTTTTACATGCCTGTTGTGGCACATGTGTGCCCACATAAACACACACACACACACACACACACAACACACACACACACACAACACACACACACAAAACATTACTTTTCTTTGTTCTAATTTCCTCATTGCAAATCCATAAAATATGCATAATAATAAGTCTCATGGCAGTCACATGGTAAAGGGATACAGTAAACAAAGCTGTTACACAGTGTTAGTCTACTCTCATTATCAGAAAGATAAAGTGCAAAATCTGTTATCTGATTCTCGGTTTTTCACATTACTAATCATAGTAACGTGTCTTTTTTCTTATGCATACTGAGATGATACATTAGTATCTTAAGTAATTCATATCTTCCTCCTTCACTGTATACATTAACATCTCACAAAGTATTCTGCAATATTTCAGTAATTTAAATTACTGTGTTTAACATTTATTCACCCACTCATTTTTGTGTCTGTGTGTTTTTGTGAGCTTATGTGTATGTATGTGTATGAGCATACATGTGCCACTTTTGGAGTTAGAGGGCAACTTGTGGGAGTTTCTGGGACCATGTGGGTCCCAGGGATTGAACTCAGGTCATCATGCTTTGCAGCAAGTGACTTTACCCACTGAGCCATCTTCCTAGTCCTTAAGCTGCTTCTACATGCATTAGGTCTTTGGTCAATCCTTGCACTTTAAATGTCCTGGTCTGTCTTTAACATACAAGCCTGATGCTGTAGTTTGGGGGGAAGACAACAGAATCTGGATTTCTAGTTTAGATGAAAATGAAGAACCTCCCAATCTCAGGTTAGAACAAGGACTGTAAACTCCTCAGCTAGGCATGTCCCTATTTATCATCATCCTACCCCAGTCACCACATTTTCCCATAGACTCCACCAACTGCAGCTGCCGTAGGCAGACTATCTTATCACACCACCCCAATGCTTTTACCAGTATCTCTGGTGTGTTGACAATTGCCAGTGTGGATTCTTTTGATGCACAGTCATCCCTGCTGTTTTCCCAAGATGATTCAGAGGTGGAGAAGAAGAAGCATCTCCCTTGATGAAAATCCCAGTCTTTGGGACAGATTGGCGAGACTAGGGAGTGGGGAGGGAAGGAGCAGAGACAGAGACAGAATGAATATATGTGATCAGTGTTCTGGAGTGGGGACCTTGGAACAGACTCCTAAAATGATGGGACATACGTTTCTTTGTGACTACTGATATAAATTCTTCCCAATTCAGATAGAAATTCCATCACTCTAGTCTGTTTTCCTGCCCCTAATATAAAGGGAATGAACATGAAGCTCTTCATGGTCCCTTTGAGCCAACGTCCCACAAGAAAGGGGCAATGGGAAAAGCCCTTAAGCATCCAGCTTGTGTAAGCCAGGGCTGGCCTTGAACTTGTGATCTTCCTGCCTCTGCCTCCTTCAGCAAATCCTATCAGTGTGAGCTACTACTGAGTTCCAGGACATCAAGGGCTACACAGAGAAATCCTGTCTTGAAAAATAAAAACAAAAGCAAAAGACCAACACCCCCAAACCAAAAAACAAAACCCAAAATCAAAAAACCCCCAAACAAACCACCACCACCACCACCACCACCACCACCACCAAACAAAACAAAACAAAACAAAAACAAAAACAAAAACAAAACAAAATAACAATAACCAAAAGAATGTAGCTTGTGAGTACTGAGGGGGTGAGGGAAAGCAGGGACCATGCACTGTACCTGTCTCATAGTTCCTTGTAGGCATGACGCTTTCGTTATTTTCCCCAAAGATCTGTGAGACTGAAATGAAAGGAAAGCCTGATGGTTACTGTCCAATGAACACAGCAGTCATTAGTATGTGGGCTGTTGAGCTCTGACTCTTTGTTTCTAAGCATCCCTGATGTTCTAGATAATTCAGAGGTGGAAAGAAAAACCATCTTCCTTGAGGAAGTGCTCAGTGTTTGGGGAAGACTGAAGAGGAGGGAGGGGAGGGTGTGGGAAGGAAGGAAGGAGGGAAGAAGGGCCTGAAAGAGATGCTATGGGGATGACAAGGACCTTGGCCACTCTGAACTAGAATCATCAGAAATTGTCTTTCTTTGAAGCTTCCATCTAACTATTGCCATGATCTGTTATGCTTGGCACTCAGGTCCTACTCTATACTCCACTTCTACCTATTATGGAAGTAGATGTGAAATGCTTAGGAGACCAAAACAAAACAGAACAAAAGAATAAGAGGTGGAACTAGGGGAGGCTGGTATCCCAGGGAGGCTCTTACTCCTCATATACACCTTTGGCATGGTTATCCCCAGAGAGCTCTTTGAAGTACCTTTTATCCAGCTCCATACAGTGTTTTTTGCTGTTCCCTTTATTTCTGGTGTCCAAACCCTCTATAAGAAGCTATAACCCCAGGCAGCTTTTAGATGCTTTTAGGATTTCCTCAGCTCGAAGGATTGTAACTGAGTACAAGATCCAGGATTCAGGGAGTTACAGCAGATAAGGAGGTAGGTAACCTTTTAGAGATTCCTCTAAGCATAGAAGTTTACTTTTTAAAATATAAAATATGGGGATTGATGGGTCCCTAAGAGGATCATTTTTTTCTGGGAGCATTGACTGAGCAGACAGCTACAATGGCTCCCTAGGCGACTGAAATCTCCCTTCAGGGCCCTGGTTATTTATTGGTTATGGTTGAAACTATCATTTACCCAGCTATGAATTGCTACTTAAAATAATACTGATGAAACAGACATAAGCATTCACTTTTTAGTACATTCCCTAGTTCAGAGGCTTCGTAATATTAGAATAGACTGTTTTATGTTAATTAGAAATGACTTTATTTGGTCCTAAAGACGTCAATAGTAACCCATATCTTAAGAGGCAGTGAGAGAGTTCTTGCAGAAAGTGACAGGAAGAGTGGGCTTGGAGCCAGAGGGATGGCACAGGACCCAGCACCTACAGGTTGGCACATACCACCTGTCTCTTCAGTTCCAGGGGCATCGATAGGCACTGCATGCACATGGTGTACCTACATACACGAAGGCAAAAACATTCATACCCATAAAAATAAATAAATCTTAAAAAAGAGAGGTGGGATTGGAAGCATCATGTCCTCTGTGGATGAAAGAAAACTGGAACTGGGCTTTCTGTTTCATCCATGAGGCTCGATTACTTACATGTGTTAGTCTTCTGTCGTTGCTCTGGCATGATGTTTGGCACACAAAAAGATGCCTAGTCTTTCTCATGGAACATAAATTCTTTCCTGTGTGTGTGTGTGTGTGTGTGTGTGTGTGTGTTGTATGTTCATGTTTGTGTGGGTACATGTACATGTGTGTGAGTATGTATGCATTTGTGTGTGCATGTGTGAGGAGGCCAGAGGTTGACATTGGGTGCCTTCTTCAAACATTGTCCACCTCATTTATTAAGACAGGATCTCTTTCTGAACCTGGAGTTTATTAGTTCAGCTAGGCTGCCTGGCCAATGAGCACCAGGGATCCACCCATCTCTGCCTCCATCCACCAGACCTGGGGTTACAGACGTAACTGTAAACCTTGGCTTTCAATGTGTGCTGGAGATCCAAGCTCAGGCATGCATACTTACGGGGCAGATACTTTACCAACTGAACCATCTCCTGAGGCTAGAATTTGATATCTTTTCTTTCTTTTGGTTTTCCAAGACAGGGTTTCTCTGTGTAGGTCTGGCTGTCTTGGAACTCACTCTGTAGACCAGGCTGGTCTAGAACTCAGTGGTCTGCCTGCCTCTCCCTCCTGAGTGCTGGTATTAAAGGTATACATCACCATACCTGTCTAGAATTTGGTTTCTTTATAACCATTCTTATAAGAATCTATAAAACACATGATAGTAGCACATTATAGTAGTTCCAGGAGGAGAACTGAGGATCACATATTTCATGCAGAGGCTGGAGGTGTAGCTCATTGCTTTTCCTGAGCAAGGTCTTGGGGTTAATCCCTAGTACTGGTAGGGGAGAAAATCACTATCGATGAGTTTGCTGTTCACTTTCACACTTGCAAAGGGGAAAAGACTTTCCTGGAGCATTTGCCCTCGAGTTTCTTAGGGACTGTCAGAAGCCAGCTTGGTGGTTAGGGAGATTACCATTCTGCACATTAGTGGTTCCGTAGCTCTCCGTGGGGATGAAGCCATCATTACTTTTGTCAAAAACCTGTGGGACTGCAAAGAAAATCAGCTAGTGCCTCAGCCTCCGTGTGTGGCTGCACATGGAGGCAGCCAGTGAGCCACAGGGGATGCCAGGGAACTGAGAGCACAACAGGAAGCACGGAGCCTCTGCCTCGTAGAGGATAGAATATGCTCTATTAGAATTTATATTGTATATATTTTCGTTGGCCTTCACTTTTCCACTCGTGTGTCTTCTCTGCTCTCAGTATAGTCATTGCATGTTAAAATTGGGTCACAAGGGAAATACCTCTTACCCAGCTCCAGCAATTTACTCATGTTTCCTTTTCTTACTGGCTTCTGAGCTAAATCTTTGGCTTTGAAGCTTCTCTTACTAATGAATTTATTGAGAAGAATTTGTGTATGCAGGTGTGGGCATGTGTGCATGCATGTGCGATGCATACACCCACACACCCACACCCCTCAGTTAAATCTTGATCCTATAGTTCGCTCTTCACACAGCCTTATTGGGTTGAACTGGAGCAGTATTTTTTTTTTTTAAATTATAACAACAATAAAAAGGTATACTAAATATTTTAGTTCAGATTATCCAAAAGCTTCATGTAAGGGCTCTACCTTTTTTACATAGTCAGTTGTGCATCTCCATTGTAGACCACTAAACCAACCTGGCCCCCTGTGTCTGACAGAGTGTAGAAGGATACTGTGGAAGAACTTGGGCGCTGAAACTTCATACTCAACTTGGCATTCTGAGTAGAGGAATAAAATAAGGGTACTGGGGAGAAGGCTTGCACGTATACTCACAATACAGCAGAAATAAGGTCATTCCAACAACTTTGATAACTACTATAATAAGCACTGAGATGATCATGTTCCAGTTCATGATGATGGGGATTCAGGGACCTGTGAGGACCAAAGCAACATCATCAGTATCTGTAGATGAAGCTGCTTCCTCCATGCCTTAGCCTTGTCCCTTGCTAAGAGTACCCAAGGGAAGACTCGAAGACAGGCATTCTAGGGAATGGAGGAGACCCGGACATGTCCAGAACACTGATAAGGAACTTGACATGCTGTCTCTCCTTCATGTATACTTTAGCATTAGGTCTGAACCTCGTCTCCATGTGTGGTTTCATAAACCATGTCTGATACATAAATCTCCTGTAATTCAACAATGCTTAGTCTTAAAATGACCCTTGCTTACAAGGTTAGTCTTGGCAATGATAATCTCACTTATAGAAGGCTTAGTCTCCCATGTTTCAGGGATATGTGACAGATGAATGGAGGACAGACAGACAGACTTACCTGAGGTCTTTCTGGGCTGGCACACAGATAGGAGTCTTTTCAGAAGGCTGATGATTGTGCGGTGAGCAGAGTTCCTTGTCTCCTGAGCATATGCTCCTGATCAGGCAATGGGTACCGTCCTTGTTCACAACTTCACTGTGCTAGCAGCATCTTCAAACAAACACTTCTTCCTGTTCAGTGCTCTTGGCAAAGGAGCGGGCAGGGCAAAAAGGGGAAGGGAACCTCTAACTCTGCAGGCGGAAGGTTCCTGTCAGGGAAACATTTCTACAAGATGTGGAAAACCACCGCCTCAGCACAGACTCCTCCTTCATCTGTTAACTTTCTATTGCTCTTAGGACGAGGCTTGGCTTCTTAATGCAATATATAATTATTGCATAATCTTTTTTCCATGGATGTTAAGTGCTTAGTCATGTGCTAAGTATTCTCTTAGCACCTGGGATATATGTGGTGATTCTGTGCCTCTCATCGGCACCAAATCTGCCCATGTCTTATCTGCCAGACATATTACTGAACTGAGATTTTTTTTTAAAATGAATTTTGTCTTTGGTCTCATTTTCTCATCACATGGTCACATGACACACCATTATTGACCACATAACCACATAGCACTGATAGTATCACCTGTTCTCTCTATCTCAGATACACAATAGACTTCTCTATGTTCTCATTGACTAGATAATTCTGATGCATCCTTTAGACATTACTTCTTTGCCAATCTTCCACTCATATGTCCCATTTGGGTTTAGGTATCCCTTTCCTAGTACCATGATACTGGGTACCTGTTCCTTGGGAGCAGTTGTGGGGTGATTATCTACTTACTTTGCACACTCTAAAGCTATGAAGGCTGAAACTATTTATTCTTTCACTACTACTGTGGCCCTGGAACAAACTTGGCACTTGGAGCACTGTACTTGAAAAATGATATCTGGCTTCTAGGCTTGTAGTTCAAACCTTTAATTGTGGACCTATCACCAGACCTACAAAATACATATTTCTGATCAATTAATTTTTGTGTGACACTACTTATAGAAATTGATAAGTTGGTTGTCATTGTTTTCAAAGATAACATAGATGTGAGACCATTTCCAAAGATACAGATTCCTGACTGAAACCCTAACTCAAACAGCCAGCCTGGACTGCAGACCATAATGACAGTACTTCAAAAGATAACTCATCATCCCCTTGTTTGTAAACAGAATTAACTTCGATTATTAATAGTCTGTTGTTTTAACATAAATTGCCACTTAGCTTAAATAGCAACTTAGAGTTCATAGAAAAACCCCAGTTCTTAATAAGTAGAAGTACTCTCTAATAGAATACTGTGATATACTCAAAGTGATGTACTAGGGAATGGAAGTGAGGGAAGCTGTGCGGCCTGGACAGGGGTGGTTCAAGGCCTGGGCAAGGCTCTCAGGTCCTGAAGCCTACCATGGAAACACACTTGACTCCCACTCAATGCTAGTGACTCATTGAATAACTGGAAGTTCTGTTGCAGAGGGATTGGATGCTAAAGACACTACCTCATTAATATCAAGATGTGTCATTTCCAGACTGATGTAGCACGTTACTCAGAAAACAGACTTTCTATGCATATGTCTTTAACCAAAACCAGAAATAGTCACTAAAAACAACCCCTATCTTTCTTCCTTGAGTCTTGTAAGATCTGAACCTTCTGGTGTCTACCAGTAGCCATCACAGGTGTGAGTAAAGCTTTTCATATCTCACTTAAAGTTTTAACAAAAAGGAGGCTGGGTGTGGTGGTTACACCTTTAATCCCAGCACTCAGGAGGCAGAGGCAGGTGGATCTCTGGGTTAGAGGCTAGCCTGGTCTATAGAGTGAGTTTCAGGATAGCTAGGGCTACACAGAGAACCTCTACCCAAAAAAGCTTAATAAAAAGAAAAGAAAATCAATGAATATGTTAATGTAACACACAATAAATTAAGCATTAAAAAAGAAACATCCAGTTTCCATCTATGAGTCAAAAGTTTTATGATGTGGGAAATATTAGACAACATCTATAGTTTTTAAAAGATGTCAGAGAACATTGACTCTGTAAAAGGAAAATGCCATCAAATAGCCAAGAGTCACTAGGAGGTATAATTGGTGATTTAAACAAAACAAAACAAAACAAAACAAAACAAAACAAAACAAAACAAAACAAAACAGTAGGATGAAGGACTCTAAATACTAAGTTAGATACCATAGGAAAAGTGAGAAAATCAGAAGATATGACCGAGATTGCAATTCAGAAGTCAGAGAAAAAGGGAAAATGATAATTAGAGGAGAAATATAGAGATGTTAATATTGGATCTAATGAAAATACAACTAGAGATACCATTATGCAGTAAATTAAAGAACAGCCTCTCTATAAAATATGATGAAAGCCAAATTAACTAAAAAAAAAAAACAAAAACCCTAGAATTTCCATTGCAAGTAAATTAATGATGCTATTGTGGAAAAACTTTTTTTTTCTTTTTCTTTTCCTGATGGCATGTTTCCCAAAAGATGTTTATGGAGTGCAGGAAAAATATATCATTTCAATAAAGACAAAATATGAACATCTATTCTAGCTTGATACACAGTTACTGAAGATATGTTATATGGCTGAGACCTTAGCAGACAAAATTAGCTAAAGATATAAGTAATGTAAATAATAATTGTGAGTAGTTAGTGATTTGTAGTATTTATAAAAACTTTTGTATAATGAATTAGCCTAGGATGTATAAAATATCAAGACATGACTTATTTTCATGTGCTACAAAACGTCTTGCTATTTAATGTGGAAATTCAAATTGGTAAGCATGATTCGACAGAAGCTCTCTGTGGAACATCTTACAGTCATGCTCGACAGTGACCTAAAACCACTGTGGCCACCTTTCCCAATGACGAAGAATTGAAATTACTTCATTGCATCATTTATCAGGAAATACATTGTGCTAACATGTTCATGAATGTGGTAACTAAGGCTGGGTGCTATGCAGGCTTTGTATGATGAATTGGATTTATGGCACAAAATTTTTAATTAGCATTAGAATGAACAAGCAGTGTGTGTGTGTGTGTGTGTGTGTGTGTGTGTGTGTGTGTGCTTGCTTGCATGTGCATGTACATGCACACATGGATTGAGGTGTATCATATTCATTGACTCTAAGATTTACTCAGGATATCTCCTACCCAATGGTAAGAAGGCAATGCAAATGTTATAATTAAGATATGGAATATTTTCCCCAGTGCCTTATATACAGAGGCTTTGTCCCCGATGTAAACAATATTCAGAAGAGGGGATTCTGAGAAGTGACTGTCCAGACCATGAGGGCTCTGCCTTCATCAATGACTTAATCTATCAAAGGATTTAAATTTTGAATAGACAGTAGGTAGATTGTGGGACGGTGGAAGGTGAGCTTAGTTGAGAGAACTGGGTCAATGGGAGGAGGGGAAGGTTTCCTTAAAGGTTAATTCCTGCCTTGGCTCTCCGTTTCCTGTCTTTTTGATACTTGCTGGCCATCATGAGGTGAGCAACTCTGCTCTCACGCACCCCTTTACACTGATGCTTTCTTTTACCATGGCCCCCAAACAATGGAGTCATCCAACCATGGACTGCACCCTCTGACACCAGCAGCCAAAACACATCCTTCTTCCTTTAAGTTGTTTACACCATGTATTTTATCACAGCAATAAGTCTGACCAATACACTAATACACTGTTCTATAGTCACCTAGAACCACCTCTCCCAACTTCATATTCCAAAAATCAGGGGTGCTTAAGGTCCTTATGCAAAATGCAGTTTTTTTTTAAAGATTTATTTATTATGTATACAGCATGTATGACTGCAGGTCAGAAGAGGGCACCAGATCTCATTACAGATGGTTGTGAGCCACCATGTGGTTGCTGGGAATTGAACTCAGGACCTCTGGAAGAACAGTCAATGCTCTTAACCACTGAGCCATCTCTCCAGCCCGCAAAATGCAGTTTTTGCAAATCACCTATGTAGTCCTCTCATAAACTTCAATAATTTTTAGATTTTTACAAATGCAATTTTTAAAAGTATATTTGCTTGACAGTTGAATTCACAAATGCAAAACTCATGTGTTTATATGGCTGACTATTCATTATATTTTAAATTTTTATTCCTTAGTAATATGTAATATAATGAGGAATTATTCCATTGATGCCATCTTAGATCCTGTGAAATATAATAATAAAGAATACCACAGGGGCTGGAGAGATGGCTTAGTGGTTAAGAGCACTGCCTGCTCTTCCAGAAGATGCTGGTTTAATTCCCAGCACCCACATGGCAGCTCACAGCTGTCTATAACTCCAGCTCTAGGGGATCTGACACCCTCACACAGACACACATGCAGGTGAGTCACAAACACACAAAAAGTAAAATAAATAAAAAAGAGTACCATGCATTAAAGCCATCACCATTTTAAACTTTATGAAACATGTTATATCTATATACATATTACTGACCAAACTTGACACAAGAAACAGAAGAAGACCTGAAATACCCTTAAAATTTTGTCCTAAGATATTTGGAAAAATTGTTAGGTGTAAGTTGCAAAAAAGTGAGTTCTGTAAGTAGCAATTTGTATGTGAAGCTTAAGTTTGAAATCCCATTAGAATTTCTGATTTTACACATATTGACGGGGTACTTGTCATACTTTCAGCTGTCAACTTGATACTGGTCTGGAGTGATCCAGGAAAAAGGAACTTCAGTTGAGGAGCTGTCTCTATCAGACTGGACTGCCACATTTCTTTGGAGGTATTTTCTTCATCATCTTCTTCTTCTTCTTCTTCTTCTTCTTCTTCTTCTTCTTCTTCTTCTTCTTCTTCTTCTTCTTCTTCTTCTTCTTCTCTCTTCTTCCTTCTCTTCTTCTTCTTCTTCTTCTTCCTTTGTCTTTCCACTTTCCTTTGATTCAGTTTCTCTTTTGTATGCCAAATTGATCATTTTGAAGCAACCTATTTTTTAACATGACAAAATAAAATTTAATAAGATAAAACAAAAACCATCTCATTGAAATTGTATGAGGCAAACCAACAGAAGGAAAAGGACCCCAAGAGAAGGCACAAGAACCAGAGACCCAGTCATTCACACACTCAGGAACCTGGGGAAATACTGAGGCTATAGTATATATGTAGAGGACCTGGTGCAAATCCATGCAGGCCCTGTGCTTGCTGCTTCAGGCTTTGTGAGTTAATATGAACACTGCACAGTTGATTTAGAGAGCCTTGTTCTTCTGGTGTCCTCCATCCTCTCTGGCTCTTACACTCTTTCTGCCTCCTCTTCTGTGATTCCACAGTTGAGGGAAATCATATAATATTTAATTTCTTGTTCCTAAATTATTTTATTTGGCATAATATCTTCCAGACTTATCCATGTTGTAGTATGAAGTTTCTCTGTGTCCTGCCCGGGCTCTGTGGTCAGGAGGAATCCTCTCCATCTGCGTCCTGCAGTCACTTGGTCCCAAGTAAACACACAGAGGTTTATATTATTTTCAAACTGTATGGCCTAATGGCTCAGGCTTCTCATTAGCTAGCTCTCACATCTTAAATTAACTCATTTCTATAAGTGTATATCTTGCCATGTAGCTCATGGCTTACCAGTACTTTACATCTTGCTTCTCCTGGCGGCAGCTGGCAGCATCTGCCTCACTCTCCTTTCTTCTCCCACCATCTCCCTAGGATTTTCCTGCCTGGCCTCATCCTGCCCTGCCATAGGCCAATGGAGCTTTATTTACCAACCAATCAGAGCAACACATATTCACAGCATACAGAAAGACTATCCCACAGCACCATGTTGTAATGGGATTTCATTTTTCCACAATAGCTGAATACTATTGTATTGTTTAAACTCTTTAAAAACACATCACCTTCTCAGGCAGTATTTCAGAGAGTGACTAAATAAACCTTATTTAAGTCTGATCATAGACACATTGAGTGACATATGCTTTGCAAGCAAAATAGATCAAAGAGAATAAAACATACTCTGAAGAGATTCTATCAATAACCACACTCCCTTGACCTTCTGTGGTCATTTGGTTGTTCATCTTTTTGTTATTGTTTTTACTGAGGTTAATCCTCTATTATTCAAATTTTCCCTTAAGTCTGAGTTAGGTTGTTCTAATTCTTAAATAGTGCTTGTTTTCTTAGTCCACAGGGGCTACATGTTTATTCCTTCCTCGTTTGTCTGTCCATGGGCTTAACTGTCCCACTCAAATGGTTTTGTACCACTTACTATATCATAAGTTGTGGACAAGTGTTAGAGCTTCAAGAAAATTTAAAGGACAGGGAAGTACTGGTTCACGATGTGTGAGTGGCCATAGATGTCAATGAGAGCGAATGAAGAAGCAGCTGGGATTGTGCTTCATCTAACATGCTCTGGGTTCAATCTTGGCACCACAACAAAAGAAAAAAGGAAGGCAATGCAAACCAAGCTGGGTGAGATGCAGCTGGAGATGTGGCTCTGTGGTGGGTCACATGGCTAAGCATGTGTGAGGCTCAAGGTCAGTCTTCAGCACTGTAGCAAAACAAAACAAAACAAAACAAAACAAAACAATACAACAAACAGCCAAACCAAATAGGTTAACATATAGTGGGCCTCTGGAGAATCAGGAGGCAAATAAAACTCTGCCTCTCATCTCTGCTCATTCTCATGTGTGCTAAGCATCATATCAGGGAACCTGGCCATAAGAATCTGAGGGATTTCATGATTACAACGTTTTCTCAGATTAAGTTAGATAGGACTCAGGAATGGACATCTATGGATCTGGAATGAGCTATTAAGTATGGTAAAGGGTAGGATCTTAGAAAACATCTTGATGGTATATAAGGACAAATAGCTACCATTAGGTAGGAAAAAAAAAAAGAAAAAAAAAAAAAAAACAAATCAACATCCTGCATCTCACCATATGCCTTTAGAGCATGCCTCTCCAGCTGACATTTTCCTTCTGCCTTTATAACCTAACCTCAAACTTACATTTTTAAAGACAAGCTTCTCTTTCCATTACAAGTCCAATTTTAGATCTGATGTCCAATGTGAATTTTAGTTCTCATTTCCAAAACTCTGCCAGTGATCTGTTGTCAATAAATGTTAAGGGGCACTACTGGTTCCTTAAAGCTGGAACCAACTTCTTCCCTCAACTTCTTTGTTTCTTGCCAGTGGTTACATCACAGCCCCACTCCACAATGAATCAGCCTTCATTCTTCCTCCTCTACTGACCACTCTATCTAGACGCTAGATGATGATGCATGTCCAAAGCATTCTTAGACCTATTCCAGCTTCTCTATTTCCACAACCACATCCTGAAACAAGTCTCTTGATGATGATGAGGGTGCAAGTGACCCAAACACTTTGCCTCTACTCTTTCAAAATAATCCCATACAACATTGTCCTTTGGGTCTTTATAAAATTATTGTTATGATCATGTGACTTTCTTATTTTAGGTTCTGTGGTAATCATTAATATGAGAGGTCTCAGTTAAAACTTGGCTCTGCTCATTCATCTAAGTCTTCATTCATGTCATTTACTTAAATTCTGATCCAAACTGTGGTCACACATTTTGCTTTTGCCAATATTTGAATACCTAATTAAATGTACCTTATTATTTTTATTGTTGTCTATATGCATGTATACATTTCTTGACTAACATGAAGGCTGTGTCCTCAACTCACCATGTTTGATTATTCTCTGAGCCCACTGAGAGCCAAACTGAAGTTCCTCAGCTCACTCAGGTCCAATTCTGCGGCTGCTCTGTACCACCTTACAGTTTCTCTTGTAAATGCTTGAGAATACAAAGCTCGAGGTGGGACCTCACTGAGAAGTTTTCTCTTAAGAATTCTTTAAAGGAAAAGCAAGTCTGATGGCCAAGGGCCACGCCCACTGGGATTGATGGGTCAAAGGGTGAAGTGGGAGACAAATCCAGAGGAGTCATCTTTACAAATGGGGTCCTCGGAGAACTCAGTTCTGATTCTTTACTGAATTGAAGAGCAAGATGAGACTAGGGGTGTAAAAAGCTTGTTTGAGAGGATAGTCTAGACTCATACAATGAGTAAATCATCAGAATGAAAAAATCTTGGAGGTCAGTTCAGCCCAGACATTGAAAGTTTTATTGGCTAATATAAATGACAAATTAAGTCTCCTTTCCAGATCTGGATTAAATATCACAGTCAGATTACTTCCCCTGAAATATTTCAGGAAGAAAAAAGTGTTTAATGTTAAAGATAAAGAAAATGCATAAATGACTTATATTGGCTTCCTCCTTTACTTTTTGATCCAGCGATGTCATAAGACTTCTGGATGTAACTTGTGGAATGAAGTAATGAATTTAGGAAGTGTAAGGGGGAAGAAGTCTTGCTCCTTGGAGTCTTGCACACATAAGCAGTGACCTTTAAAGAAGGAATTTGAGAGCTATATCTGGTACAGCCCTTTCCCTGGTGGAAGAGTGGCCATGTTTTTGGATAAAGTACCTGGTGTGGTACAGAGTTATGGATATAGAAACCCTCTCTGAGAGGGGACTCTGACATTTTGTTCTATTACTTTCCCTCAAGACTGGAAGAAGTCACTCTTTTGAATTACCCTGTAGTATTTCTTGACCCACTAATGCTTGAAATGATTTTTCTTATGTTATAGGTAATTATAAATGTGTTTCTCTTGCATATAGATTCAGGTAGTTCATATCAAGCAATAACAGTATTTATTCATTTTGTTTCTCAAATGAAAAATGCCAAGCTAAGAGGTTAGGTGTACAGCTCAGAAATCAAATGTTTCCTCAGCCCAAGTGAGGCCCTGGTTTTGATCCTCAGGACTTTAATAATTCAGATTGTAGAACCAAGTAGGTCATCAAACTCTAGATAGGATCTGTACAAAGAAACTCACATCTGCACACATCATGGTCAGATTTCTGAAACCTAAATATTTTGAAGATGGCTATAGAAAACTGTCACGTTACAATTAGGAAGGCAGGGAATTACGGCTGTCTTGGTGCCACAAGTGCTCTGGGCTAGAATACAATGAGAAGATGAGTTTACAGGGATGAAGAAAGGCTAACAAAGCATGCTAACTTGTAATTCTATAAGTGTAACTGTGTTACCCGCAACTATAAATATAAACACGTTACTTTGTAATTTTGCAAACAAAATGGCTTTCTATAGTGAGGATACAATAAATATTCTTATGTATACATATGAAAATGAGAGCTTTTAGAGTCAGCATATAAAATATTCAATAAAAATTGTTTTTTCAGGCAGCAAGAAAATGACACAAAATAAAACCCTTGATTTGCGGGATGAACTGAGGCACATCAGGCGTGCTTAGTGTGTGGACACGTGTGAAAAGCTTCAATTTGTTTCTCACCTCAGACTCTCTGAGAAATAATTGATTATTTTAGGTGAAAATCATATTGGATTTTTAAAAAGTGAACTCTTAGTAGTAGAGCGCAGATTAATTGTTACCAGGGACAAGAAGAGGGGAAGAGACGAGGAACATTGGTCAAGGGAACAAATTTTAGTGAAACAAAGGGGAGGAAAAATTCAGAAGCTCTGATGTAAAACACAGTGACTATGATTAAAAACAACATAGTGTAGTCTTGAAAATCACGAGGTAGAATTTTTAGTATTCACATTACAAAAAAAGGAATGCCTAGGGCAATTCATATTGATTAGCTTAATTTAGCCCTTCTACAATATATACATATTTCAATACAACATCTGGTACATAATAAGTATATGTAATTGTTTGTTGGAAACAGCCAAAAAGCACCTTGTCCCAAATGCTGCTTCATTTTGGCTTCAGACTCCATTTTACTTGTAAGGTGAAACAAAGTTGAGGTTCCCAAGCCCTAGGGGAGCTGGGGACCTTCCAAAGGCCGATCCATTTCCTTCTTAAACCACAGAAATAGTCTTTATGCATCTTCAGTTCTCTAGAAGCATTATGGCTGTTCCTAGTAATAGAAGGAGCAAATGAATCTGATTGGTTGGATTGAAAAGTTTGCATTGTATATCAGGTGACAGTGATGGAATATTCAAAGAAACCCCTAACTCTGACTTCTGACTGGGTGAAAAATTGTAACTGTTACTTGGCAACAAATGTTTATCGTTTTTATGCTTAAATACTTGCTTCAACTGGCATTCGGAGTCGCAGTTCAGCTCCTGAGTCTGAGTCTGTTGTGCGATCCTGATCAGCTTCCTTCCCTCTCCCCCTTCTTTTGTGCTGCCCTGAATTAAAGACTGTCTTGCAGTAGCCTCTTGTGTCTGCTTGGGCTGATTTGGAGCCTTGGACCATAACAGTTAACTGTCAAGATAAATGAGACAAAATAACATTATGTTGTACAGTTGGTAGTGAGTGCAACTGAAAAGTATATACCAAAGATGAGAAATGAGGCCAATGTTACTATCTTTCTTCAAGATAATTGTGCATAATTTGAAAAAATTATTTATTACATTTTATTTTTTTTAACATACTTTTAATTGAAAGAGAAGTACACTACTTTTCTTCATTCCTTCTCTTCCCCAAACTCCTCCCAGGAACCTTCCTCCCAAGTCCTTCCACACCCCTTCCAATCTCAAATAGAGAGAATCTGTGTATTGGTTATTATTGTTCCACACATAAATATTCATGCATGTATATGTATGCAAAAATACATAAATACAACTGTTTTTGTTTGTGTGTATGTGGCTTCAAGGATGACCACTCTGTATTGAACAAACAATAAGGGGGCTCATCCCTGAGACAGGCTAATTCTCCTTCTCCCAGCAATCATTAGTTGCCTCTAGTTCTTTGTCTAGTGGTAGGACCCCTCAAAATTTTTTTCTTTTCATGTTAATATGTTCATTGATACAGCCATTTTTCAATCTTGTTGATGCAGGATTTCTAGGAGACACTGTTTCATTGTAGACTTCCCAGTATGCTGGCTTACAGTCTTTCTATCCCTTCTTCTGATATTCTTTCCTCCCTGAGTCATAGATGCAGGAGGTGTGATGTAGATGTATCGTTTAGGTCTGAGCTCCCTCTGAGATGTTGATCTCTTCATTCTATCTAGTTGGGGTTTTCTGTGACAGTTTCCATTTGTTGTAAAGAGAGGTTTCTTTGATAGGGGGTGGTGCAGTGTAACTATACTTATATCTGAGGACTTAGAACTAGGGACCACAGATGAAAGGAAACATGTGGTGTTTGTCTTTCTGTGGATTACCTCACTTAATATAATCTTTTCTAGATCCATCCATTTGCTTGCAAATCTAATGAGTTCATTTTTCCTCACAGCTGGACAGTATTCCATTGTCCATATGTCCCACATTTTCAGTATCCATTCATTTGTTGAAGGACATTTAGGCCATTTCCATAGACCATATCCCACAAGATTTAGGTGTAGGAAAGGATTTTCTGAACAGGACTCCATTTGCCCCAGAAATTAAGGTCAATAATAGACAATTGGGACCCCATAAAACTAAAATGCTTCTGTGCAAATAAGGAAACAAATGTTCAAGTGAAGAAGAAACTCACAGAATGGGAGATAACCTTTGCCAGTTATACAACTGACAGAGGATCAATCTCCAGAATATACAAAAAAACCCTAAAAAACAAAGAGTCAAGAAAACAAATGACCCAATTGAAAATGGCTAGGGATCTAAAAAGAAAGCTCTCAATGGAAAAAATTAAAAGAAAGAAGACACAAAGAACGAAGCAAGTAACACATTAAAATCCTAATGAAACACATTAAAATCCTAATGCAGGAATGATGTCAAAATATTTAGCAATGAGATTAAAGACATAGGTAAAATGACACTTCCTTAATTTAGGAAATCTAAAAAGTACACGATAAATGTAAAATATTTATGGGAAAATATCTTCACCAGCCCCACATATGACAGAGGGATGATCTCCAAAATATATAAAGAATTCAAGAAACTAGACATCAAAATACTGAATAATCCAATTAAAAAATGGGCTACAGAGCTGAACAGAGAATTCTCAGTAGAAGAATCTCAAATGGCCAAAAGACATTTAAGGAAATGTTCAATATCCTTAGTCATCAGGATGCAAATCCAAATGACTCTGAGATGCCATCTTAACATCTGTCAGAATGGTTATGATCAAAAACAATGAAGACAGCTTATGTTGGAGAGGATGTGGAGCAAGGAGGACACTCCTCCACTGTTGGTGGGAGTGCAAACTTGTATAGCCACTTTGGAAAACAGTATGGTGGTTTCTCAGAAAATTGGGAATCAATCTACCTGAAGACCCAGCTATACTACTTGGGCATATACCCAAGGAATGCTCAGTTGTACCACAAGGACACATGCTCAGCTATGTTCATATCAGCATTATTCATACTAGCCAGAACCTGGAAACAACCTAGATGCCCCTCAACCAAAGAATGGATAAGGAAAATGTGGCACATATGCACAATGGAGTACTACTCAGCAGTAAAAAACAATGACATCATGAAATTTTCAGGCAAATGGATGAAACTAGAAAATATGATTTTGAGAGAGGTAACCCAGACTCAGAAGGACAAACATGGTATGTACTCACTCATAAGTGGATACTAGATGTAAAGCAAAGGATAACCAGACTACAACCCACAGCTCCAGAGAAGCTAGCTAACGAGGAGAACCCTAAGAGGGATGCATGGATCACCTTGGGAAGGGGAAATAGATGAGATCTCCATGAGTAAACTGAGAGTGAGGAGGGGCAATGGAGAGTAGGGGATGGGGGATGAGAACATAAGGGAATGGGATAGTTGAACTGGAACAGGGACAGAGTGGGAGAGCAAGGAAAGAGATACATGATAGAGGGAGACATCAAGGGAACAAGGAAGAAACAGGGTACTAGGGAAGTTCCCAGGAATCCACAAGGATGACCCCACCTTAGACTACTACTAGCAATAGTGGAGAGGATGCCTGAACTGACCTACTCCGGTAATCAGACTGGTGAATACCCTAATTGTCATAATATAGCCTCCACCCAGTGGTAACGGATGGAAGCAGATGCAGAGATCCACAGCCAAGCACCAGCCCGAGCTCCATGAGTCCAGTCAAAGAGAGAGAAGAGGCATCCTATGAACAAGGGACATCAAGATCATGAAGGGGAAACCTACAGAGACAGCCAAACCAAACCAGTGGGAACCCATGAACTGTGGACCAATAGCTGTGGAGCCTCCATAGGACTGGACTAGGCCCTCTGCATTGGTGAGACAGTTGTTTAGCTTGAACTGTTTAAGGGGCCCCTGGCGGTGGGATCAGAATTCATCCCTGGTGCATGAGTGGGCTTTTTGGAGTCCAGTGCCTGTGGTGGGATACCTTACACAGCCTTGGTTCAGGCGGAGGGGCTTGGACCTGCCTCAGTTGAATGTACCAGGCTCTGATGACAACCCATGGAAGTTCTTGCCTTGGAGGAGGTGGGAATGGGGGGTGGGTTGTGGGAGGGAAGGCTGAGGGGGTGAGAGCAGGGAGGAGAGGGGCATCTCTGGTTGCAAAGGAAAAAATATTTATCAATGAGATTAAAGATATAGGTAAAATAGCACTTCCTTAATTTAGGAAATCTATAAAATGTAAAATATTGTTGTTTTATATGATGTAGAAAATAAAAAGAAATTTACATAATTATATAATAAATGAAATATGAAATATTTAGATATAATTGTATAAAAGAATTTACTAAGAACTATAAAACACTGGGAAACTAAATATTTTTTATGAAGTGAATTCTTTCCAAGTTGATATTCAGAATCAGTAATTAACTTCCAGAATCCCAACACAAGTTGTATATATGAGTATAAACACATATACACATTATATACATGTATATATAATATATGAACATATGTATATATGTATATATATATGCACACACATACATGTAACCATTAGAGTTAGTTTAATGAAGACATGAAGGAAAGTCTTTGATAAATGATATTGAGTCACATTGATGGGATACAAAGAAACTTCAGCAGCCCTTTCAATAAATTATAATGTGATGCACATTTTAAAATTAATTAAACATAAAAATGAAAACTACTAAAACTTTGGAGAAAGTCTTTTAGAGGTAAGTACATATGTCTTAGAGGAAATACAAAAAGCACAAACATTAAATGTAAAAATTGGACTGTATCAAAATCTAGAATTTCTGCTTATCAGTGTATGATCAAGAAAATGAAAAGATAGATCAAAGTTTGTGTTATGATAGCCACTATGTATCAGGCACATTAATGTCCTCTGGAATACATATGTATTCGCACATATATACAAATATGAAGCATGTGTATAATTTATGTACACATTTATAAAATATGAATATTAATAAGGAACTCTTAAACATTATAAGTTGTATGTGTACTTATATGTATGAGCTGTATAGATGTGTAACACATATAATATACATATGCAATATTTAAAAATTTATAAAGTCCTAAAAATCAGTAAAAGACAACTAGGTATGAAATATATGCAAGTAGTTTGTAGTAGAAAATGTGTAAGAAGAAGGCCAAGAAGTACATGGAAATGTGCTCCATGCTGACAGTTATCAGAGAAATGCAAATTAAAGCCATTTCAGTCTTACCTCAAAGACCAAAATTGAGGGTGTGTGTGTAGTAAGTTGCTATTGGCGAGAGTGTGGAATGACTTCCCTATATTGTGGAGGGTGATGTAAAATGTCAGGCTCACTTCTGAAAACTCAAGCAACTTCTTGCCAAGTTAGATGTGCACCAACTTTTTGACACAGCAAATTCACTCCTAGGTACTTACCTAAGAGACCGTGTCCTCAAAAAGATGCATTCAAGAGTATTTGTAGAAACTTTATTCACAAAATCGTCTAACTATAAACAGTGCAACATCAATTATAGTGGAGCAGTGAATTGGTTTTTTTTTTTTTTTTTTTTTTTTTTGTCTTACTGGCTTTGTTTGTTTTGACCTTTTTTTTTTTTTTTCATTTTATGTTCTTTCTGAGAAAGTGTGGGGGAGAAAGAACATGAAGCTGGGTGGGCCAGGAGGTGGGAGTATCTGGAAGGAGTAGTGGAAGGGAAAGAATATGGCCAAAATAAATTGACTATAAAAATTCTTTAAATAAAAAAAATAAATCGGGATGCATATGATATTATGGATGAATTTCAGAAATATGATAAAAATACTTTTTGTGAAAACAATCATTAGAGAAGAGACTCACCTCGTGTGTTTCCAGGGAAACAACAAAGAAAAGAGTAAGACCTAGTACACAGTCGCCGAATGGCTAGAACCCAAATGCTAGAACCCGGAGCAGGAACAGCACCAAAGGCTGCAGAAGCCTGTCACGGTGGTGGGGAGGCAAAACGGTGAGCTACTTTGAAAGACACATTTGGTAGTTCCTCACAAAATTCAACATACCCTGACCAGGTGATCCAGTGTTTGATTTCACTGGAATTTATCCAAGAAACAGAAGCTCATGTATGCAGAAAATTTGCACACAGATGTTCCTAGCAGTGTTCCCGACAACTGCTAAACCTCAGGAACAACTGAGCTGCTCTTCAGTGGGTAGATGGGACGAGTGTGGCTCATCCAGACCACAGAATAGGATTTAGCACAGAAAGAAACAAGGTGTCAACCCTTAATAAGACAGAGAAGCCTTAGATGTGGGATACTAAGTAAAAATCGCCAACCCCAAAGGGCTACACATGCTGCATAATTTCAGCTGTGTGTTTTCTGTGGCCTTAAACTGCTCCAAAGGGAGATCTTTAAAAATTCAGAGAACAAGACTATATAAGAAGACTTATTCTGAGAATACTCATATAAAAAAAGAAAAACAAGGAGGCTTAGCCTTTCCTTCTTCCCTTTCTGATGATATCCACAAGTACCATAGAGGAAAATGAGGTCAAAAGGTCATCGATGTGATTTGGGAGAATCGCTTTATCCAGCTCAAATAATAGGTCATCCAGAGTAGTGGTTCTTGATACTAGCTGCTCCCCGGATCACTGAGGGACCTCTAGAAAGGTAACGTCGGATCCATCTCCAAATATTTGAATTTGTTGGCTTGAAATATGGCAATCAAGTTGTTTTTATTTTTTTTAACCTGGAATCATGAATTAGGATCAGTGCTTCTGAAGGAAACTTTAAAAGATGTCCACCATGGAAAGACATGAGACAAAAGACAAAGCTTCAAGCTTTGTTGTCATTGGAACTGAAGAAAAGGCTTATTTGCTTGGAAAAGCCTAAGAATGCATCTATCAGAAACAGAAGCCTGAGAAGAGAAAAATGCTCTTCAACCGCTTCCACACAGAAGGAAAAGCCTTCCTTCCTGGGGGACCTGATGACCGACATCTTTGAAGGATTTAAATACCCAGTCTGGAATTTTCTCTCTGGAACCTTAAATCTGAATTTTGGAAAGCCTCCCTGCTCTGGTTCCTGTGCAGGAAGACAGAGAGCTGGGTCTTCACAGCCAAGCCTTGTAGCTGGGCTTTTCTGGGCTAGTGCTTCACCTAGGTAGACAAAGGCAACTGGGCAGAGTCAGGAGGTGCACCGGAGCTTCTGATATCAAGGCACTGGCTGGGCAAATCTCTACCTCACCTCCTTGTTTGTACAACAGGTGGAAGTACTGTTTGGATTCCACATATTTACAGAACGAACCCTAGTCATGGGTCCTTTTCAGGTTTTTATGTAGTGCCCCTTTGAAGCTGAAGTTACGGTGTAACTGTGTCTCTAGGTTTTTCTTTTTCTTTCCTCATGTTTCCATGGAAACTGTGGGGTCCAAAGAGCACTGAATGATTGCCCCAGTAGTAACTATTTTCACGTGTGTTTCTAGTACCAACTTTGAACAAGAGTCTTAGCAAGTGCATTAATGCATTAATGCTTTCTGTTCTTTTAGGAGAGGCTTCTCAGGGCACACAGTAGTCAATAATGAGCTTCAGTGCAGAAAGGGTTTACGGTGATGAACCCCTCGATTTTTTTGTTGTTGCTGTTGTTCATTGTACTAAACATGTCTAAGGAGCCAACACTATTATATTTGCTTAGATCACAGAGTTTCAATTAATTTATTCTACTATTATAGAGTCTATTTAGGTCAAGTAGAAAGAATTCCAGTTCTGGATTATGGAAGAAACTGTAAAACGTCACGAAGCATTAGAGGTGTATTTGTGAGGAGCCTGTTTCCTGACTTATCAGAGTGTCCGGGAAGCACCTTTTGGTCTTTCCTCACCTTCTGGCTGCTTTGAAACCAGAAGAGCATGGTCTCTCCGGCCCTCCGCAGCTTGGCATTGCCCGCTATGAGGATAGCTGCGTGTCCAGAAGGGCAAGCCGCCATCATCCCTATACAAATCATCACTCCTCCCTTATTGTGCCACAGCACCAGCAGAGGCGTTGAGACCAAGGCAGCAAAGAATGACAGCAGGTAGAAACACAGAAAAGAAACCAGAAATATGATGGCTTTGATGTGGGCCTCAAGGCTGGGGTCACGAGAGTCTCTGGTTCGGGACTTCATGGCCCTCATGTGACTGCCCAGGGAGGTAAACAGCACTCCGGAGGAAACCAGGAAAGCTAGAGAAGGGGGATAGACCCCACATTGCAGAAGAGAAATGAATAAAAGAAACTGAGTTTTGCCATTTGCGAACTGAATTCCGTGTCATTCACGGGTAACACAGATGCGCCCATGAAGTGGGATCTGCTGAAAAAGTCCCACAAACAGAGGACGGTGCAGATGCAGGAGAAAAGAAGAGCACCTAGAAGCACCTGGCGAAATCTCCTGGAGACCCAGCTTGCTAAGTGGAGCAGGGAGGTGTGGGAGAAACGGACAATCCTGGAGCAGTAGAGGAGACTGAGGCAGGCGGCAAACCAGAGGCTCACTTGGTTTGCGATCATCCAGAGGGTGAGGATGGCTTGGTAGCTGTGGCTCAGTGGGTCTTTCATCTGCTGGAAGCAGGTGAGCTGAATGGCATCCAGAAGCAGCAACCCCTGCAGGAAGAGCCGCGTGGTGCTGAGGCACAGTAGCACAACGTCACAGTTGTTCAACGGCCGCCCCTTTACCATGTCCCAGAAGTTCACCAAGGCAATGAACGCATTGACCAGGATCCCCACTGCAAACTCCAGGATGGAAACGAGCAGAAATGAAATCTTGGCTTCATAGGACACAGTGAAGACGGGAACCAGAGTCAACATGATGCCCCTTCTCTGATGAACTAACCCAGAACTCTGATTTCACCCACTAGAGCAGAAAAGAGTGTCTCTTGAACCAAGATCTTTCCTTGGCAAGGAATCCAAATCTTGCCCAGCTTTTGGGAGGCACACAAAAAGCCCCAGTAGGAAACTTGGCGGGATCTCTTGGTACACATGAGTGTTTATGATAAGGATGGAGCAATGATGGTTCTACCTCTTGGATGATGCAAAACTTCAATAAAGCCAGGTGTACCTACCCAACAGCCTCTCTAGAAACCACAGTGCAGTGACGGGAATGTAAACAAGATTGAGTTTCAGTTCCCCAGCCTGGAGGGTCTGGTTTTACATGCCAGCACAGACCTGTGAGCACAGAGGAGAGGAGGATTTGTTTATGGGGTTCAGGGACACTGCCTGCAGGCAAAACAGGTGTTCTTAGTGAACTAGGCTTTGAAATGGGGTCTCTTCACATTTGCATTTCTCCTATCACATCTCAGGCCTGACCTAACATAAATATGCTTTAATATGAGTAGCTGAAAGGTCCTACCTAGGAATTCTTAATCCTCACCCCGTACAATGTACAGCAGGTTCAGTCTCCATAGGCTTAAAGCAACAGGGCAGAGGTGAAGAGAGTGCAGGAAAGTCTCAGTAAAGGTCAGAGAAAACAAGCCACCTGGGGACTGTACGGAAGCTGCTGTTCTTGTGTAAACAGAACTTATTTCTTACTGGAAGGGGCCATTTTACTTAGACGGAAATACCATCAAATGACTACAGACTGTAAACGTAGCTGATGTTAACAGCTTAGAACACTGACAGGAAATGGACTGGGTGGTGACATCCTGAAGGTGAAAGGGTGTCCACAGTGGCGAGCACAAAAAGCAGAGAACAGCACTCCAAAGAGTATAGAGGAAAAGAGGTGATTTTACGAACAGAGGGAGCCAGGGTGGCCTGTAGCAAGAAGTGAGATTGGAGGGGAAAGTTCAGGCTATGATAGCTTCTTTGATTTCTTTGTGAATTAAATGAATGAATTGATGAATATGAATTAAATGAATAAAATGGTCAGTGATGGGTTCTCTTCCCCATTTGTCCCCATTCATACATGAAGATCAGCTTCAGCCATCCTCCCAGGGTCAGGCAGATAGTAATACAGCTTGTGTCCCACTCATGGAAAGGATGGGAGACTTCTCAGCAAGTGTGAATCCTGAGGATGAGTTCCTGCATGTGTGTTACAGGGACATTTAGAGAGCCCCACCTGGAGTACCAGGTTACTGGGGGAAATTGGGGTCCTCTCTTGGCATTCTTAGCCTCCTTAATTAGAGAGTTAAGAATGGACTCAGAAGGAGGCTTAAGGACAATTTTATTAGTTTAAAAGAAAACCCCAGGGCAGGCAGCTGCTCCTTTGAGGAGGATGGGGAAGGGTCAAAGAGAAAACCAGGCCCTCTGTTACCACGTGGTAGAAGGTGGTGGTGGTGAACAGCTTCATATGAAAAAGACTAAACAAGTCCACAGTGTCCAGGAAAGCATGCCCAGACCACAGCCAGTATCCAAGAAAAAGAGAAAAGAGAAAGAAAAGATATGAAAGAGGGAGAAGAAAAGAAGAAAAAGGTTGCTCTTTTCCAAGAAAAAGCAGTCATGTAACCCAGCTACATGGTCCTAGTTCCATAAGCTGCTGAAACTGAGTGAGGAGGAGAAGGAACAGCATATGATCTCAGTAAGGAAATAACCATCCTCCCACCCCCAGTCTCTTTAGCATCTTCCTAGGGAGTCTAACTGAATTAACTCGTTTTGGGTAGTTTTGACCAGAGGTAGATTCCGTTCTTTTGACCAGGAGGAGACAGATTTCCCTTAGTAGCCTCAACAGAATCTTCATCAAGTTTGTTTAACATTTTTCACTCTGAAGAGGTAACCCTAACATTGTTTAGGAGATGGCTGAAACTGGGAAATGAATATTATCCTTCCCACCATGAAAACTAAGTCCTAGTTCCAAAGCCATTCACTAGAAGGGGTCAGTGTCTGGACTAGAGCCTCAGTCACAAGGTCATGTACTGCTGCCAAGGATGGCTGCTCATTTAGGAAAAGATAAACCAAAGTTCCCTCTGGCATTCCTGCCCAGAGAAACAAGGGCATTTCCTGCTTTTGGCCACGGACAACTGTTCAGTTTCTAGTTCCCTGGCCCTAAAATGACTAGTTAATTCCAATTTTCTGTTCTCATCACAATATCCCAGAAGTAATCAAATAAAAAGGACTGAGAAAAGAAGAGTTCTTAATCCTGCCACTTGCCTGGAAGTTCCCTATTGCAGGAAGCCAGGCCGAAAGTCCCTCTAGCACTGGTTGATGATGCCCACTAGGTGGTGCCAGACCACTTGACTTCTGGAATCCCCAGCTTGCTGGTCCTACCTTTTAATTTAATCCAGCAGTGATTTGTTCCTGTATTTTATGTAACTGAAATTTTAGGCTCCAGGTCATGTGTTATGGTACATTCAATTTTCTTTAATCTCAAATTTTCCCTGAAAAGAGTGTAGTTCTACTTCTAATTGGCTAATGAGACAGTAAAGGCTCCAGAAAGGTCAAATGACTTCAGAAAGGTACCAAACTCAAAAGTGAGGAGCTAAGATTTCACCGTTGGTGTTCTCTCTCTAGATGTGTGAATATAATCACAGGGTGAGAAGGATGCTATTATGTCCTTGCCTCGATAGGATGCAGATGCCTGGAAGCATTCTTTCCACTCTCGGTCCATTTTGAATGTGTGTAATACATTTGGAGGGATTCAAGTGTGGATTGTGGGGCCGTGGAGGTGGCAAAGCAGCTCTTGGGAAACAGCGCAGCATGGTGGAGGAAGGAGAGAGATAATTCAATTCCATTCTCAAGAGAGTTGGAAAAATTGAATCTGGGTACGTTCATGTCTCTTCAAGAGACCATTCTTATGGTTAAGAAAAACAGTAGGAGAATCTCCATAGACCTGCTGAGACAGTGTGTCTGCCTCCATACCTGGTTAGCATTGGTATTGGTAAATCAAGACATTGAAGAGTCTGCAGATTTCCTGCAGATGGATCTGGGATGAGGTCTTTTCCCATTGTCCGCTCTAGACCTCCTGCATCTTCTGTGTTCTCATGCCTCTCCACCGAAGACGAATTCAGATTTTTGTTAGGAACCGAAGAGGGACAATTTTTGTTTTTGAGACAGAGTCTCACTATGCATCCCTAACTGACCTGGAGTTCACTATGTGAACCGGGCTGATCTCAAACTCAGAGATCTTCTTGCCTCTGTCTCCTGAGTGCTGGGAGTAAAGGCATGATGCCTTTATGTAGTATGTAGCTTCTACAATCCCCAAAAGTAGCTTGTCACTTGTCCTGTCAGATGAGAT
Organism: Peromyscus leucopus; assembly: GCF_004664715.2. Classification (NCBI taxonomy): domain Eukaryota; kingdom Metazoa; phylum Chordata; class Mammalia; order Rodentia; family Cricetidae; genus Peromyscus; species Peromyscus leucopus. Next base: position 46,957,060 of record NC_051065.1, on the reverse strand, counting down.
GAGAGACAGCGAAATGTACGTGTTTACAGTTGTGCGTCTTGAAAGGCAGAGCCTCCAAGTTACTCTTTCTTTGCTTCTAATTGTGTATGACAAAAAATTAGTTTTTTTTCCTTTGTTGAGCCATTCAATTAAAAATAAAAGTAATGATTTGACTAAGATTTTTTCTTACAGGTGTAGTATGGAGGCCTTGTTTGAATCTCCACATTCACTTCTGTGATTCAAGCACTCCCTCTAGTCAGAGGATGGAGGCTAAAAGTTTTTTCTAACCTGTTTTGTAGCCATTTAGAAGAGCACCCAACTTCAGTGAGAACTGAGCAAGGAACTTGGATGCAGCAAAACCATGGCCACCAAAATATAGGCAGATTTCTGGAGGGCGTGGAATTTGTTCTCTGTTCCAGCCCTGTGGGCTTCTGCTTTATTATAGAGAAATCTAGCTTCAGTAGACTAGCTTTTGGCTGCAAGGAGGCAATTCATTCACATGATTGCTAGAAATATGGATTTACTGTATCTTACAAAGCTTATGGTTGTCAAAGTTCTCCACCAGGGAGAAAATATCACTGATTTTTGAGAAATGCAACTTGTTAGTCTCCACGTTGACTTCCAGAATCAGAAACCTTAAGGTAGAACTCACAGTCTTTGTTTGGGAAGCCATTTGGGAGATTCTGATGCACACTCACATTTGAAAATGCACGAAGACATGAGGGAAAAAGAGCTTTGCCAAGAGCTCAGCCATGAGTACGCACTCCACAGGAACTGGCATGCAGCTGCACACTGGACCTTTCTTCAGGCTCCGTGTGGTCTTCTTAACAGTAGGAATTAGTTACTGTTTACTTGAATGCTGCACAAAGATGAAATTCAAAGGCACCAGAGAGATCATTTAGTGTTTAAGTCTACTGCTTATCCTTCCGAAGCACCTGAGTTTGTTTCCTGGCATTCCTGTCAAGTTGCCCACAGCCACCTGTCACTCCAGCCCCAAGGGATCCAGAGCCCTTTTCAGGACTTTGTGGGGTCTCACACACAGGTGGCATTCATTCATACAAGCACACACGCACATATACACAAATAAATATAATAATTATAAAAATCATTTTGGCTGGGTGTGGTGGTGCATGCCTTTAATCTCAGCTTTCAAGAGGCAGAGACAGACAGATGTCGTGAGTTGCAGGCCAGCTTGGTCTGCATAGTGCATTCTAGACCAGCCAGAGCTGTCTCAGAAATAGATAGATAGATAGATATTCAACTAGAAATGAAAGGATTTTGATTGTTTTTGCATATTTTGTGTTCCCAGGGTCCTAAGAAGCTCTTTGGATGCCTCCTCTCTTGTGAGGAATATAAGAATGAAGGGAATGTAGTATGAGTTTTATTCTTGTCCACACAGAAGTAGTTTCCAAACAGTGCAGAGGCAGAAATCAGCAGCAATTAGAGTTGGAGCCTAGGCAGAGTCCACACACAGACTTACCATTCTGGGCGCAGTAAATAGGACCAAGTGCCTGTGTGACATTATCTCTCTCCTTCATTACCAACAGTCCCTTTGTTCATCGGATATGTGAACTTTCCCAGTTAAAAATCAGAGCTGCTTTTCTTTTCTTTCATACAATAATAGATGATATGCAAGGAATAATTAGGTGAGATTTCTTAAAAAGCCCTCGATACCTTTCTTTTTGTGTGGAAACTTGACTGCTGTGATTGGAGTCCACCCATGAGAGGAAAGACAAGTGTCAAACTCTCACCCTGAAATCCTAGAGCTGCCAAATCCAGACCAGCAATGACTGTCTTCCAGGCTTTTCATTGTGTGATGCAGGAAAACTCTCTATGTCCTTAAGCCATGGTGCTTGGGTCATTATTCCTGGAAGTTGAATGCAAATATTAACTAATCTGACATGGAATCTATCCCTTGGGACCGAAACATTTAGAGTGAAAAGGAGTTATAGGAGAAGAGTGGGGGAAGTACTCAACTATTTGTGGAAAGAGAGAAATTAGAGGTACCCTATATTTAAGGAGTGTCCTAAATCTAATTGTCTTTTATAGCATATCAAACAAGGAAATGAAATGAGGAGGTAAATTTGGTTCCTAAATTTGCCTGTCATGATGAATCATAGACCAGGAAGGACAAGAGGAGGAATAAAAGATGCCTTTAGTTCTTCTATTTTACAGCATATGACTTTATCACACATAATTGCCAAAGGGATGTGGGCGCAGTGGTACTAGTTTGCTGTGAGGCTAAGGATTCTCTCTTGCTTAGTTCTTCTTTCTTTTCTTCTGTTCCCTTTTCCGACGACTGATTAATCCTTCTCCCAGTTATCTCGAGGTCTTCTTGTGTGCAGGCAGAATGAAGGTGGTGCAGCTGCCGCACACAGTACAGGCCTCAGTTGTGTGTCTTTGGATCAGGGGCTCATCCCTAGTGCAGTCACTAAAGGTACCCACATGGAATCGTGTGATTAGGAACACAAATAGGCTCACTTTCCTGGACAGTGCCTGTGGAGAAGGACTCCCTTTAAAGGAAGCTTGGGCCTGTTTTCAAGTTTCCCTTTGGTCCACAACCATGAACTGAAGGGGAGGAGGTTTTAAGAAAACTAATGGGTCTGTAGTACCCTGGGTGATTACCAGCCCTGCCCATGTCTCTCATAGATTGTAAGGTAAAAGGTCAGGGAACAGTGCGTAGCACTCACTCATTGAGTGCTCTCTTGTCTGACTGACATGGAGTTCAAGCAGAAACCAGGGTGCCCATGGTGGGTCCCAGAGAGCAACATGGGAGAGGGAGTCCTTGGGGAAGCGGGCTGGGACAGAGAAGAGGACACAAGGGCAGAGTCCACACATGGTTATTAGACACTCTCTGTGAACTTAAGACACTTAGTGTACCTTTTACATTGGATTAGGTGTCCATCCGTGGTATGAGACTGGAAGGAAATGAATATAACTATCAAAGGTCGTTGTAAGAGACACTCATATAAATTTGCATATAGTCACATTTGCTACCATACTTTTTTGTGATTCAAAAGTTGATTGAGATTACTCATTCTTCTTCAATGATCTTAATCTAAAACTAAATCAACATGAGAATGTATCATGCACCTCCTATTATGCCTCCACATACCTCTTGGGGTACATGCCTTTTACTTTATATGTGTGTGTGTGTGTGTGTGTGTGTGTGTGTGTGTGTGTGTGTGTGTATGTTTATGGGGATTCCAAACAATTCATAGGCCTTTGTGGAGATTTGGAGGTCCCACAATTATAGATAATTATAAAATCCAGCAAAACACAGGCAGCTGGAGGAGATGTGTGTTCCACAGGATAAACTGGACTGAGCAAAAAGTTTCAGTAGAGACATTTATTTATTCTGAGTGAAGAGACAACTAGAGCCTGTCAGAGGAGGACTCCCAGGGCCTTTTTAGTTACATGGCTTAGAAACATTCAGAAACCCACAAATACCCACTGGTGGGTGGGTGAGTGAGTGGGTGGGTGGTGACGAGAATGAGAACATAGTAGATGAAGAAACAAAAGTCTCACAAGAAATGGTTATGTATCAGCTTTCACAGAAATTAGAAAAATACTGGCAGGTATTTCCTCTGCTTTTCTTTCTCTTTTTCTTTTTCTTTTTCTTTCTCTTTCTCTTTCTTTCTTTCTCTTCTCTCTCTCTCTTCCTTTCTTCTCTCCTTCTCTCTCTTCCTTCCTTCCTTCCTTCCTCTTTCTTTCTTTCTTTCTTCCCTCCCTCCCTTCCTTCCTCCTCCTTCCTCTTCTCCCCTCCCCCTCCCTCCCTTTCTTTCTTTTTTGTACTAGTTTCTTTTCATTTGGTAAATTAAATACCCGAGGCAAGTTAATGTTATTTAAAAAAAAAATAGGTCAATTTAGCTTACAGTTTTGGAGGCTCAATGTCTAAGGAGTATGGTACTTGGTCTGGCTGGGGACTGGAGGCTGGGGGCTGGATGCGGGATGCCATGTGTGTGGGAGCTTGGGGCAGGGTGCAGGATTCGGGATTCAGGGTGGGGTGGTGGGTGGGGGCCGCCTTGGGGCGGGGGGCAGGGCCCGGGGTTGACTGCACTACATCATGGAAGATAGCGAGAGCTTTTGCAAGAAGTTACACAGTGTGACAGAGCAAGCCCAAGGAAGATCCAGTCCTGCACTTCTATAACAGCCCTCACCAGTCTTAACAAAGGTCCCACAAGCTATGCGCTATTTCTTTTCAAAGGCAATGTGTCTAGTGACTTACCCCCATAGGCTCCACTTCTTACAGGTCCTATGGCTTCCTCTCACAGCATAATAGCGTCCCTTAGTGGACAAACCGTATTCAAATCACAGTGAATTTTTGTATTGTCATAGTCTTGCTATTCTATGAATATATTCAATTTTCTTGGTATCCAACAAGTACTTAGTTAAACTTTTTACTTCCTGTTCCCAGTAATGTGACATGATCTCACAGACCTAGTGCCCAGCAAGACAATTCATATTCCATATCTCAAATCCAAATTTCTGGTATGGAGAATCTAACTGCCAAGTTTGAATTACCTGTCTAGTGCTGGCTGTAACATGAAGTTAGGGTTATGTTGAACTGCCCTTGCAGGAGTGGACTGTTTAGGGATGGTCTCAGCAGGGGAAGAGGCAACAGAGAAAATGTTGGGAGTTTTCACATCAGATCTGAGTTGGAGGGAGGCAGGCATCTCCAAATACTGATGGTAGAATTTGATAAATGATAGGATTCAAGGGTTTCTGTTCTGGAGACCTGGTAGCAAATGAGCGTTAGATTTGTTGAACGTGAAGACTAACTTTTAATCTGAAAGGCACATTTTTAGATTTTTCTGACCTCAGACTCTATGAACCTTGGGTTACTAGATTAAGACCAAGGCTGTGGAAGCTCAGCTGTGGCACCGAGTGACCTTTAGCAGTTCATTTTCTTCTTCCTTCATTTATTGGTAGGGATTAAGAGTACATGCCTTGTCCCATTAGGTTGTTATCTGAGAGATGATGTAGATAAATGCCCGGAAAGCAGCAAGGTGTCATGCAGATGTAGAGTTTTATTATGAACACGTGAGTATTAGGTAATGTATTACTGTAATGCCCCTCTCCCTGACACCGGTGTGCGCATGCTCTTATCTGTGCCCAGGGCTGGGTAATGACACAGGCAGTATAAAATGGTGGAGCAGTAGGCATTTCACAACTGGAGGAAGTGCTGTAATCTTTGCTGAGTGCTGTTTCTAGTCTCACCTTCCTCTAAACATTTCTGGTCAGAGAAGACTGCTTCTCACTCTAACTCCCTTTCTTCCCGTCCAGGTGGCCTGTGATGTGGATCGAAGGAAGGAAAAGGACTCAGCTTCAATAAGAAGGTACAGTGTATAGTGTGCAGTGTGTAGGGGAATCACTTCAACAGGTAGAGGGAAGATGGAATGGGTTTGAGCATGTGTGCATGTGTGTGGCGGTGGTGAGGTCTGGGTTTGGTTTTCTTCCACTGTCCTGTAGAATCCGTTTAGTGTGTGCTATGCTGACTGTCCATGCGTCTATTCCAGTTTTCAGTGATGTGGAAGACCCCTTTCTTACAGCTCAATATAGTGGGGCTATTCTGGGGGCTAACAAATGGGAGAAGCAGTTCTGTTCTGAGATACAGGGGATTGTAACCTAGGGCCATGCACATGATATGCAAATATTCTTCCACTGAACTAGATCTCCAGTCCTTGGTTTCTTGAGACAGGTTCTCACTCTGTAGCCTGGGGTGGCCACAGACTTGTGATCTCTTTCTGGTTTCTTCTGAGTACTGGGATTACTGGTGTGCACCACAAGAAGGTATAAGAAAAAAACAGTTCTTAATAGAACTTAAGCTTCTGATGCTGCTTAGCGATGCTATTTTATTTTCACGAAAAGATAAGGAAAGGAGAGGCTGAGAAATTGACATTGGAGATCAAATATTTATACCTTAAGTTTGCCAAAAACAAACAAACAAAAACCCAAACATTGTGTTTATAATACAATCCCTAAATTATAGGTAAGACCATTGAGTTTCAGAAAACCGGAGTGACCGCTTGAGATATACAGAGAGTAAGCTGACAACCTGACATTCAGCACAGACTCATATCATTTCCAACCCTGTGCTTTTTCTGACACTGTGTTCAAGCTGGAGACCTCTAAACAGTCATTTGATGATGCAATACCGAATCACTCTTCAGAAAATAATGTGCTTTTATTTAGATGTTGTATTCAACAGCTTCAGACGGCAGGGATGTCTTCTGCTGTGTGTAAGTCACTCTCAGCCCATGGCTGTTAGAAGGGTCACAGACAGAGGAGTGTTTTAGCAAAAGACTTATCTAGGAAGGGAGAGCCCAGGAGAGACCTCCAGGAGGAGAAAGCACAAGAACTGGGCCTCACTGCTTCTCAGGACTCTAGAGTCAGATTAAGCCCTCGTAGGGGTTTGTCTATGATGGGGATTTGGAAGGAACTCAGTTTGCAGTGCCTTGATGGGTGCCTAGGACTCTGCTGTGCACTTAAGAGAAGGCATACACAGAAATCTTTGGGGAAAAAATCAGATATGAGAAAAACAACAAGAACATTGTTGGAATGCTTGCCATGAGTATTATTATGCTAAACGCTCACATGCACCCTCTCTTTTCTTCCTCATAGCCTTTAACATGATGCCAATTTACTGGTGCCAATTGGCATATGTTGTGAACCTTTCAGGTTTCCTCATGGAGACATATTTGGACTAATGGGAAGCATGGGGAAGGTCATGTTTTGAATTAAATACTAAAAATGTTCGTTATTTTATAATCTTGGGCAAGTTTTTTTGTTAGTGCCTCAAGTTTCTCATCTTGAGGAATCATAGTATCTACTTCAGAGTATAGTATGAGGAAGAAATGAAGAATGTATTTGAGCCATTTAGTGTAATACAGGCTATAGGAGGCATTCCATCAGTGTTGACTTCTGATGGTGTTTCATTTATAGTACACATAAAAGCTACACATTGAATTGCATTGTGTAGAGAAATGGGTTATTCCTATATTTACTGTGGCTAGAAGTGGAAACTAGCAGAGGGACTGATTCTTGGCTTATACACAGGAATTTGAAGGCTACTCAAGGGTGGTGGAGAAACTATACCATCCTGTTATTTATTCCTTACATTTAAAGATCTTCATAGCTCCCGAGGAGCCATGTTTCTGTGACATCCCTAAGTCAAACAAGGGAAGGCTATGTCACTGAGCAGTAAATGACTCAAGGCATCCTAGTGCTTGTACCTTGGTTGTGCCTGAGTTGTCTTTTTTTTTTTTTTTTTTTTTTTTTTTGGTTTTTCGAGACAGGGTTTCTCTGTGTAGCTTTGCGCCTTTCCTGGAACTCACTTGGTAGCCCAGGCTGGCCTCGAACTCACAAAGATCTGCCTGCCTCTGCCTCCCAAGTGCTGGGATTAAAGGCGTGCGCCACTACCGCCCGGCCTGAGTTGTCTTTTTTAATTCAAGGACTTGGAGCTAAATTTTTTAAATTTTGCTATAACTATAATCAGACCAGGCCACACATGCTAATGTTTAGTGTAGGGCCTTGTGTCTTTTTCTTGCTATACTCAGAATTCTGAGCTATGCTTGGGTGAGAGGTTGATGCAGTTGAAGAATCCCGAGTCTTGGCAAAGCATTAGTCTCATAATTATAACTGACAATTTGAGTATGTATGTAGCACCGTCTTCTACCTGCATTGGTTTATTTTATATGTTATTGGCTGGATACCATTTTTATCTTTATTTAAGTTAAGGAAATAGTTTTAATCACCCAAGCTCTTGCTTTAGCAAGATTTAAACTCAATTCTATATCTTTTTTTAGTCAGCAACAACAGAAGCCTCACAACATTCCTGGGTCTTGGCTTCCTCAGCTCTAATATGCAGGGCTTATATTTGTATAATGTTACTGGGATCTTCTTCTGGCCTCTGTTCCACTCCCCAGTAATTGTGTTCTATGTGGAATGAACTCAGTCGAGACATTTAGAGCACAGAGTATATTGCATTGTAAAGTAAGGTACTCTGGAAGGACAAGAGTGATAATGGCCAAAGTGACCGTCATTGAGGAAAACATTCACAGTGTGAGAGTAGATGATGCTCAGAGAGACCACTGTGTAGGGCATACACTCTAGGGATAAGAGTGGCGAGTGGTCAAAGAGATCATCGTGTGGATCCTTGTGTTTATGAAGCTTATATGTTAATTTCTAAAGTCATTAGAATGGAAGGCTCTTTAGCTGTTAATCTTTCAGTTCTATGATGCCTAGACATCTGGTGTTCCCAAAGGCTGATTCCTTACAAGCTTTTCATGATGACTTAGGGATAAGGAGCTTATCACAAAGACAGAACGACTCCACTTTGATTGCCCCAGGCTACAGCTTTTATGACATGACCAGGATGAGAGGTGGTGATTTTTGTTTGTTCAAGTTGTATTCATAGCTCATAATCACGCTTTTCATCTCAATTATTTCCTGATTCTTTAGTGGTGCATAGAGGCAAGAGATCAGAGAAAGGAGTAACTAAGCAGGGCCTTTAAAATTAAACTCGGTAAAAGCACAGATTTAATTTTTTAAAATTTCAATATACTGTAGACTGGGACCTTTGTAAAATTAAAAATAAATCATTATATGTAGACTGAGACCTATGTAAAATAAAATAAATCATTAGAGAAATTAAAAAAAAAACAGGGTTGAAAATATAACTTCCACTTAAAAGTTATTCAGGTCAATAGATATCAAATTACTCAGAAATATTGTCATAAAAGCCTCCCTGCATGTCTTTGATTTTTGTTCTTATTTATTCCAAGACTGGTAACCCAGGTTTATGAATTATACATGAGGCAGTAACTGGGGAGGACTCTGCCCTAGCTAGAGAAACACACTCAATGATAAAGGAGAGTTCTGCACCTGGAGTTCCTAGATAGAAACCAGAGAACTCAGTGGTCTTGGGAGGGAGAAGAATTTCCATACTTTTTATTAATCTCTAACTGAGATTTAGCATTTCTTTTCAGCACAGATTTTGGCTGTAAATCACAGTAGTGACTTTAGTCCAAGAGGTTATAGTACTTTATATGGTTAAGATAATATTGACAGAACCCTAATACTTATCGCTACTTTGAAATTTCAATAATTATTATGCTTATTAGTCAAAATATCATTAATTAAAATTGTTATCACAATAACAATTTAGAAATAACCTAGTAACCATTTCATTATAAGTAGTTTCCTTTGTATACTTTTTGTATATCTTACACATACATTTAAAAACAGCTTTAAGCATATCCAGATATGAGGTTGCCAAATGGTCTCTATAACACAAGTAATCTTAAGAATATTTTCAGGGTATTAAGATAAAATTTTCAAGACATTTTTTTTTCCTTCACAAATCAGCAAATTGTGCTATTGCCAGTGAGTTCCTGGTAGATTGCCTGAGGATCTCTGACAGAGACCGGAGTTGTTCTATGATTCCAGATCAGTTATTTTTTTCTCCTTTATTATCTATAAATAGAGTTAATTCTGTGTTTTCTTAACACACACACACACACACACACACACACACACACACATTAAGGTCTAAATAAGGACTAAATAAACTCACAGTAGAGGGAAAAGAATGGGTCATGGCTGGTGACTTCTTGCCCTAAGGTCTTAGAGGTGTTCTTTTTAGAGTAGTGGTTCTCAATCTTCCTAGTACTATGACCCTTTAATACAGTTCCTCATGTTGTGGTGACACCAAGAATAAAATTATTTTTGTTGCTGCTTCATAACAGTAATATTGCTACTGTTATGAATCATAAATATCTGAAATACAGGATGGTCTCAGGTGTCCCCTGTGAAAGGGTCCTTTGACCCTCCACAGGGGTTGCAACCCACATATTGAGAACTGCTGCCTTAGAGGAAGACTGATTATTGATTAACTAATGGGCCTGATCTTGGAATCGAAAGCTGGACTGTGATTTGCATTCAAAGGCCATTAACATTTTCATGATTGGCTGGGAAGTCATCACCAGCTCTTGGATTGCTCTCTGTGGATTGCTCTCCTCAGCCTTCGTTGGTGGGCCATTCTTCAGAGCCACTGGGAGCAGCAGCAGCAGGCAATGAGGTTTGTCTATGAAGTGCATATTCCTTTGTGGCTTTCAGACTTGTGTGCAAGTGTGTGTGTACGGCTTGGCAGGAACTTGTGCGGACCTCCTTTGGTCAAAGTACCTTTGATACTTTGTATGGACAAAAACAACAACCACCCAAATTATACAAGCACACACTTAAAATTTGACTCATTTATCTTTTCCCTGGATAAGTCTGTGTAGCATGCATGTTTATGTGTGCATTCCTCTGGGTCTATGCACCATCTTTAAGCCTGATTATAGATAAATCTGTGTATTTGTGTATGGCAGTGTTAAACTGTAAAGAATAATAGTAGCTTGGGCGAGACAGCAGACATTCTTTCAGATTCTGAGAAGATTTGAAAATGAGGAAAAGGAGTACTACTTGGGAGAAAGATTGCAGCTTTGTGGGACAATCTTTCTGAAAGGGCGTGAAGCTGTGCTGAGGAGTGGTGATTACAGTGTGTGTAATATTTAGGACAAGGGAGGCTCTATCACTGTCCTATGGGTTTGGTGCCTTTATTGATCAAATATAGAGTTGTTTTAGGGAAGAAGCTGAGGCGATGTGACTATCACGTGTAATGATATTGAGATGAATATGTGAGGGAGAGGTTAGGAGAGATTTCTTGTGGCCTTAGAATCACAAAGAAATCATGCATATTTGGACTGGCAATTATATGTGACACAGAGTGGAAGAGAGCAATGGATTGTTATTGGCTTCTTCCTGGTTACAGTTAATAGTTACTAAGTTACTAGAGCCTGTCTAGACATTTGTGGGCATCTTTTTCTGATTGGCCACAGAACTAGGAAGGAGCCACCATTAGGGACAGGAAGAGATTCACTCTATGGGTCTCACTGGAAAAGACTGCCAGTGTGTTCCCTGTACCAGTCTGAACAGCTGCTCTCGTGTGCTCCTGGGGAACTCCTGGTTTCTAAACTGTCTGTTGGTCAGGTGTCATAGAATATGACCGAGATCACTCATGGGAAAGTAAACAGGTCTGGTGCTACAGGGGTGGTTCTTGATTTACTGTCCTGGGAAAGGCACCTGAAGGAAGTGGAAGAACATTCCCACCAGTTTCCTGAATTCAACAAAGGCCATCACCATTTCACTCACACTGATGCTTTTCTTTTAAACAGTTTTTCCCTCACAATGGAGTTTTAATAAACAAATACGTTACAATACAAAGTGTTCCATAAGCACAGGACACTAAGGAGTAGATGGACCCAGAAGAAGAAATTTCCAAGGAAAATTGGTTCAGCCTGTTATGGTGGGAGTAGTAAGGAAGATAAAGTCTTGTATACCCTGGTCTGAAGTACCAGAAGGATACAGTCTCTTCAAAGAATCCCAGGGAAACTGAGGTCTAGTATTAAGTGCGCGCCCCCTCCCCCAATAAGGTCACACATCTGGAGAGGATTAGATTTCTTCACTTTCTGTTTCCCTTTCTATTCTCAAATTAGCCAGGAGATCATGGGGCAACCTGCTAAATATTGCTGAATACATCTGAGAAATAGCCATGCTTGTGGGAGCCTCCTTCCTGACTCATTCTGGTTCTCTATAAAGCATTTTACTGGCTTTCTTGACTGTTATCAAATGAGTTTTAAAAGAGCAGCTTGGATCAGACACTGGCTTTCCTGCAGAGAAGAGGAGAGTTGTGCAGCTTTTCCAAGTTGACTGACAAGCCCACTTTAACAATTTGATCCCCATGTCATGTACCCACTTACCTTGCCCAAACAGCTATGAAATGATCCTTGATGGCTATTTATCCAGAATGGAAAACTTCTATTGGACCTCGCTGATTTATGTGCAGTACTAGTTCTTACTTTTTCTGTTAGATTTTCCTCGACCAACCTTTTATAACACCGAAGCTCTTCCCCGTGTGCCGCTGTTCTTTCTCCCACCTTGCTTCCCCACAGACCTTATGTAGTGGAACCCACTGCACTGTTTATTTGGCTTGCTGTCTCCCTTTTCCATTCACAAGGATGCAAGTCCCACAAGGGCAGGGGTTTTTATGTTTTGGTCACTTAGCATAACTGGCTCCTGGAGAATACCTGCACACAGTGGGAGCTTAGCCTGCACACAGTGGGAGCTTAGCCTGCACACAGTGGGAGCTTAGCCTGCACACAGTGGGAGCTTAGCCTGCACACAGTGGAGCTTAATACACATGGCAAATGAACTAATAAACTGCATGCACACATCTCTTCCACTTAAAGCCCTAGCTTTGACAGCCTTATGACAAATAAATTGGAGCACCGAGGCACACTGGTAGCTCTTTCTCTTCAGTCGCAGAGAATGCGCTGTGGGCCCTAAACTCAAAGTGAATTGGTATTTACAGGTGCTTAGACAAATCCCCTAGCTGCCACAGAGACAGAAATTTTGTTTCCTTTTGTAAGCCTTTTGGTTGTGTTTAGATAGAAGCTTCTTGCATGGATCTCTTCATTTAGAAACTTATTTCTCAAGGATATGCATGTTTTTCTGCCATTGTTCAACATAGTAAGTATTGGTATAAGATTAGCCTCGAAGGCGCTGGCTTGGGCTTCAGGTTGTCCCTTGACACCTGGCTCTGTTACAGGTCTGGACTTTGAACTACCCCATTTCTATAAGTCGCAGTTAAGTCAGCTGTGAAATGAAGAAAATGATTCCCACTGGACAATGGTTATGATAACTAAAGAAAGTCATGCTTGTAAGATGTGCTTAGCTGCTATGGTGATCTGTAGTTCAGCCCTGGCTGAAGAGCCAGAGGACACATGGTAAAACCACAATCTCCCACAAAGCATGAGCTGTAATAATACCCTGTGTGCTGTGCGCACAGCAGCATAGAGCACGGGGTGGACCTGGAAACTTGGCTGTGCAGTCCAAAGGGCGGGTGTTCTGGTCCCAGCTCCTCCTCTTATCTGCTGTGGGGCCAGGTAATGAGATCTGTCAAAGCTGAATGTCTTCATCTTGGCGATGCTAGCTGCAGTTCTCAGGGGCTGTTATGAGGGCTGAATATGAGAGGTAGGGAAATTCCTTGGCACATTTGCTTGATCATTGGCAACTACAATTGCCATTAGCATTAAAATAGAAATACATGCTTGCTTGACAAAAAAGAATATTCAATGAATGAGGATTAATAATTCAATGACTGCTAAGCAGCAGTTGTTAAAATCATTTTTTTTTCTTTTAAAAGCACTTGACTCTAGTTTTTAAATTAGTCTCTTTCCATTTTTCTTGATCTTTACACCCATCACTCCTGTTTCCAGGAGGAATAAACGTTTCTCTCTTCACAGAAGCCACAGAATGTTCTGAGTAGAACATTCCCAGTTTTCCTCTAGGAAGAGGCACAATGACCATCTTATTAGTTAAAAATCCAGGACCATCAATGGGCTGAGGTCTGGGCACAGGGATGGTATTGCAGTTAAATGTGTCTCCGCTGCACCAAGGTCTGTCATGAGTCCCAGCAGAAGCCCTGCAGTTGGAGGCAGTAGGAAGCCTCCACTGGGCATGGTGTTTTAACTTCAAGAATGCCAAGGGCACCCGGAGTCACATGTGTGGCATACTCTAATATGCAAGTCGATACTGTAGCAAACACTCCCGCTTACCTGCTAGGAGTTCCCCAGTGCTCAGGAGAAGCACAATCTTCCAGTTCTCCTCCTTCTCTTCCTCCTTCTCCTCATTCTTCTTCATCTTAAAAAAAGTTTTTAAAATTGTGGTTTTGATGATGGAATACCAGCCTCACATGTGGCAAGCAGACTTTCAGGTTGTCTCCTCAGCGTAATTAAAAAGGTTGTCACCTCAAATCACTGATGGCATCTGTTTTCTTATTTTACAGCATGGCTACATTCATCTACTAATTCTCAGGTATCTGGTTCCCTTTAACCCCCCCCCCCCCCCGAGAGAGAGAGAGAGAGAGAGAGAGAGAGAGAGAGAGAGAGAGAGAGATTAAAATACTAAAATCAGTATTATCATTGGACAGCTAATTTGAGGAAGCCAGTGTGCAGAAGAAAAGGTCAGCACCACCAGATTTTACAAATGATCACATGAACTTCACTGTCCATTCAGCTTGAGCTACTGTTACCACAATCTAAAGGTCTTTTCTTGCTTAGCTTCAAAAGAAACAAAAAAATCAAAACCTGAAATCCGCAAAAATCAAAGCCTGGGAGACAGAGAGATTGGTAGAAGGAATGGACTTCCTTGAGGCCAAGCTTGAAGACAGAGCTGACTTCTCTGTCTCAAGCCTCCATCCTGCACGGGTGGGTAGGGGTTCGGGTACCATAGGAAAACCCAGAGCTGGGCCTGTCCTTCTCCACAGGGGGCCGGTTCTCATCTTGTTCTCTGAGAATGCAAGCTGACTAATACTAGGGCCCCTGTGTATACATTTTCTTTGTAACAAAGATATTATTTTCTGTGAGTCAATTTTCATAGGCTCAGGAGAAGGGGATGGATATCACAGAATTGAGATTACCAGGCTGTGGATACTCAGAAACGGTAACAGAACTTACAGGGCTTGTATTAAAGGACTGGGGGAGAGTTTAGAGAAGAAGACAGCAGGAGCAGGTTCCTCCTGCGTTGTTTGTCTTACCCCTCAAAGTAGGTTAAAGTGAAGTCGGACACTTTTGCAGTATCGTCCCTGGGAAGCAAACTCTTTAACGCCGCTCCCATTACGATAGTTACATCGCCACTCACAGGACATATAAGGTGTGCCCTCAGGTCTGCCGTTAGGACTCTGAGCAATCAGTAATTATACTGTAATCCTTCCCTCTCAGGTCTTCGGGTGGGATTCACACGTGGTGGTCTGGAGGCCTCTTTGGGGATTTGGGGAACACGTGGGTGGAGATCTGCCTGGACTGGGAACTTTCTGTTCCCCTCTGGTTTTCTCGTATCCATCCCTTCATATGAATGTTCATCGTGCACTAGCATCTTTTCCTCAGTCTCTGCATAATTCCTATTCTGCTCCAGCTGAACCCGTCTTCATGGCTTTTCTTTCCTTAGGCCGTCTTCAGTTATTCCCGCTTCTGCGTCTCATTTCCTCAGTGGTTAGAATACACCCTCCCTTTCGTTCTCCCTCTTCCCTTTTTCGCTCTTTTCTTCCTCTTCTCCTCTCCTTTAGGCTCTGCCTTTATTTTCAGAGTCAGAAGATAGATGTTCAGGATACTTGGGACAAACTTCTCTACTGTTCCAGTTCTTAATTTTGTATTGTTTCCTCGATCACGGCACAGAAGAGAGGCCATAGACGCTGTTTAGCTTTGCTTCCCCTATCTGTAGCCTGACTTCCAGCCTGCTTTTATTCTAAAAACTGAACTGGTTTATAATATTTACAAAGCCTCGGAAAGTCTGTTATTCTTTCCTCAGTTCATGATTTTCAGGTGAAGTCCTACACCCCCCTCCCTCTCCCCCTGTGTCCTGCCCCCTCCCCCTGCCCCTTCCCAACCCGAGTCCTCAGAGAGTCTGATAGAACTTCACTTGAAGATTTTATCTGTCGAAAGTTTCAGAATCCCCCTCCCCTTTTTCCCCTTTTATTTTATTTCACAATACCATTCAGTTCTACATATCAGCCATGGATTCCCTTGTTCTCCCCACCTCCTGTCCCCTTCCCCTCAGCCCACCCCCTATTCCTACCTCCTCCAGGGCAAAGCCTCCCCCTAGGACTGAGATCAACCTGGTAGACTCAGTCCAGCCACAGAATTCCCCTTCTAACACATTTAATTTCCAATCTTCCTAGCCTTGTTCCTTGGGTTCAGATGTGTCTTCTTTGTCAGGCTATTCTGATCAAGGGATGTGCCGTCATCTGTGTGGCAACAGTGCTCCCCTGGCTGGTCCTTGTCTTCTCTTTTTGAAGATGCCTCTTCCTGCCACAGCAACCCAAGAGACCTTCGTGAACACTAGACCATCGCTTTTGGTCTCTTCCTGAATGGCTTCAGCCACCAGTGATTTCCAAGTGACATCACCTCTTCTCACAGAAGCCAAGTGTGTGTTCTTGGCTCATTGAATTAATATTCTGATTTGTATGGACAAACATTGCAGAGGACTTTCTTTTTTTGTATCCCCTCATAAACACCCCCCTTTTCTGCTGAATCTCTGAGACAGTAACATTCTCTTTGTTCTTATCCTCTGGGCATCTTCTGCTATCCTCACAGGGTCTTCTCCCATTCCCAAGGGACAGCCCAGCTCAGCATCTTGGCCACTCCCACTTCTTTATTGTCCCGTGGTATTCATTTCCTCTCCTCTGCCTTAGTTTTATGGTGTCTTGCCTAATCTTGGTTTTCCTTGGATTGCATTACTAATTAAGTAAGTGCGTGTCTCCTTCAAGGTCCCACTAAAGCAGAAAATAAAACTAAAGCCAATCAGGTAATACTGGAAAGGTAATTCTCACCTTTTCTTTTAGGGCTTAAGGAAGTATTTCTGTTGTAATATCTGGAAAATACATATTATGATTCCTTCTTTAGAGCAGTTAATACATTTGAACACATGAAACAAAAAAGGTGTTTGCCAAGAATCAGGAAGACTCAAAAAATGCCAATGGTATCTTATTTAAAGGTCACATTTATCTGTCTGCATTGGTTATGTATTGTTATGTAACAAATTACTCCAAATTTTCTGCTTAAAAGATAAAAAAAAATTCTTGTCTCCTAGCTTCTCTAGGTAAGAGGTATGGTTGAGGGTCACTCATGAGGATGAGTTATGAATCTTGTCAGTAGTCAAGTGAACTATGTTGCTTGGGATGGAGGGGCCACTTTTAATGTGATTCAAGGCAGAGGCCTCTGTTCTGTGTAGGCTGTCTGAAATCTCTGTAGGTCTATTTCAGTATTTTATATGGCAGCCGGTTTCTTTAGGCTATGATCTGAGCGACAGAGCAGGAAGAAGTTACAATTCCATTTGTAACCTGGTCTAGCAAGTCAGGCTTCCATCATATTCTGTTAGAGTAAGTGCAGCCCAGCTTCAAAGGGGCAGGAAAGAAGAATGTCATGCTTTTACATAACACTGATTGTGCATTTGTTTCATGTACTCAGTGCCCTCCTTCTACACAGATACGTTGTTCTCATGATCAAAAACCATCTGTATATACATTGATTCTCAGATACACAATTGCTTTGATGGCATGAATTGCCACAAATGGAACTCCTGGGTTATGGTCTAACTTTAAATTTTTGCCATGATACCATGGAACCCATGTGTGTACAGTTTGACCAGATGTGGAGGTGTTCTTTTATAGCATCTGACATAGTGTTTAAAATAATAGAATAAAGAACAATCCTCCACATCACAGCTGTGAACAGTCACCAAAGAGAAAGAGCCCTGGTCACTTGGAATGTCATTCTAATACCCCTTCTCCTACAGTGAACATATGATCACCTTTTGCCTTATTAGTTAATTTTATTATAGTAAGCATGAAATATTATTAACCTTTGTGGAATTTTACAAGAAAGACAATTATTAAGCAAATCCTTATAAAGCTTTTGCTAACGTGAGATACTGTAGATAGTAGCTGGGAACAGTAGAGATAGGGCACTTCATTGTGGAAAACCACAAGGTGGTCCTTGTCAGCTCTGCTTCCTTTTGTAGAGTAAGAGTCAGTTACACTCACTGTGCTCTCTCACCAGTATATGAGAAGTAAATCCTCCTGTCATCTAATCTCTGAGCAAAGAACTGTGAGTAATTCTGACGGAGGAGAGGGTATATGAGTGCACACTGATAGGTATATTAGAGAATGATGACATAGGAACTAAATTTCAGAGTTATATATCAAAGTCGGAGGGAGAAAGGTAGAATATATTGTCTTTGAGTAAATAGCGCATAGTTTATAAGGCGGTCAGAAAAGTAGTGGGAGGGGTGAGGAGGAGGAAGGTGGCTTTGAGTGAGCAAGACCGAGGCTCATGGGTCCTCTTTACTGTGTGTGTGGGTCTCAGATCATAAGGCCATAAAATAGAAGATAAGAAGGTCACATCAGAGCATGCTGATAAGAACAGGACTTCATAATGTGCAACAGTGCTTCCTTCAACAAATCCCTCATGCCAATCAATTCCTCAAAGATGCCATCTCTTATTACCACCACATTGGATGTTAGGTCGCATCATAGGATTTCAGAAGGATACACACACACACACACACACACACACACACACACACACACACACACAGTCAAATCATAGCAAGAAGTAAATGTGTAATTTCTGTATTTTTAAAATAAAATTTCCTGGGGCTGGAAATATGGCTCAGCAGTTAAGAGCAATTGTTCTTCTTACAGAGAACCTGGGTTAGATTCCCAGCACCCAGTTGGTGACTTACAACCAATTAACTGTAACTCTAGTTCTAGGGCATCTGCAACTCTTTTCTGACTTTTCCAGGTACCAGGCACACACATGGTGCACATACATGCATGCAAGCAAAACATAGAAATTAAAATCAATAAAAAATAAAATAAATTAAAATAGCAAATCCTCAAGGATCCATTGGATGACTCCTTAGAAAGTGACCACTACCTAAGCTGATGCATGGAGCACTAGAATTCTAAATTCTTAAGTTTGAATTCTATCAGCTCTCATCTTCACTCTTGTTCCTAATATTACATCCATTAGAAAGAATAGAGGTTACTTGTTGATATGTAAGTACAGACCACAGTAGAGAAAGTGCAAGAGGAACCAGGGATGTCATATTGTGCCAGAAAGGAAGAATACTACAAAAGATTCTTATGGTTATACCAGGTTAAAGAGGCCCCCTTCTGGACAAAGACGGGGAGACATGAGAATTAATATTACCAATGGATTAGTAGTAAGCATTAAGTGTGTTGAAATCCACCAACTTATGAAAATGATTAGAAATACTAAATTCAGTCTCCTTTGAAAGATGCCAGGAAAACAAATATTTTGACAAGCATAAAATAAAGGAGTTAAACATTGAACTCATCATCCCTTTGGGAACCGCATGCTTCTGAAGCAAGGAGTAGATAAAGTAACGTTTCTGTCTATAGAGATATTTCTAGACTAAAGAATCACAGTACCCCACTTCGTAATTCCTAATGGGATAACACATCTTGGAAATGCCTGTGGCTGCTCATATTACAAGAAAGAAAACAGGATATTATGTTTCCTGATGAAGATGCTTTGCCATCTATGCTCCTTTGTGGCTAAAACCGTTAAAAATAAATCTGAGAAAATTTTGGATCCTATTAATTAACCTTAAATATAAGATAAAAATGCTAGCTTGAGGTGAATGCAGTTAATGACATCCACACTACGTGGAATGTCTATGGAATGGGCCCTTTTGATTAAAAGTGGCGGAGATATAAACTAATGATAAGATAAACATCCTATTTTCATCTTCGTGAGACCCAACGTTTATAAAAATTTGTTTAAAAATATTACAAAAGTCATTTGAAAAGTTTATAAAATGCAAATTTCAACATTGGTTAGGTATTTGGTACTGATAAGGAACTGCTGTAAAAATATGTAGGTGTCATAATAGTGGTTTTGGTAGTTGTTTTGTAAAGTTTCTTGTGTTTTGAAAATAAATTGTAATATTTTCAGATTAAGATGGATGAAGTTTGAGATTTGCCTCATAACAATGCAGAATCAATGCAGCAACTGAATCGGAATGACAGTAAAATGAAATTGGTCAGGAACTTTTTTTTTTTTTTTCCTGAAAATTTAGGTGGTGGAAGGTTTTATATACATTTGAGCTCTGGGATTAAAAATGTACTAGTTATAATTAAACACATTTTAAATCCAAAACTGTCCTCTCTCTTTTCAGATGGCGAGACAAAGGTTTAAAAAGTTCAGCAAGTTGGAACTGATTCTCATTGTCCTGCTGCTTGTGTTGTTCATCGTCGCTGTGGTTCTGATTGTGCTCTTAGCCACTTCCACACAATCAAATGGTAACGAGTGACCCCCAGTCTCTCCCATATCAGAGCAAACTCACCACCGACGATAGAGAAGTCACACTTTTATATTGCTTCCTGTATGTAAGAATGTGGATGTGAATGCGTGCATACTGTACGTATCTTACTGAATATCTACAAACCATGGCAGGTCAATAGATAGTAGGTTTAAATTCTGAAATCTCCATTTCCACATTTAACTACTGCCCTGGATCCAGCTCTACACTTGGCTTAATATTTGCTGAATATAATAAAATGATTATAATTCTGTTAATATTGATATTGGACAACATACTATGTAAAAGGAAATAATGTGCATATAATTTGCTATATATCAATTCAACTATTTAAGGCCCAAGATTGGTTCTTAAAAACCTACTCATGTTATTTTTATCCAAAGTTTTTTGAGCTGATATATCTCAAAAGATGGGCAAAGGTGTGCTGAATGATCCAGGCTTTCCTATCTGCCTCACACAGGAATCACTTCTGTGGGAACCAGGCAGCGAAGGGCCAGCTTGTGATTGCAGCCAAACCAGTTTTTGTCCATTTTACTCAATCCCTAGCTACATCAATTTTTCCTTTTTCAGAAAGTAAGATTAGAATCTTAAAGGTCATTTAACTTTTAAAGTTCCATGATCCTGAAGGGGGAGCTAAAGTCTTATGCAGAAGCCTGTCCAAACACATTTTGTTTAATACTTTTTTTTTATTTTTATTTTTTTGCACTGGAAACCCCAGTGCAAAGAAAAACAATTGGAAATAGCATTTTCTTCTTATAATGTCATTGTTTATTAAGATAGCACTGTAAATAAAGCTTCTTCCCCATGTCAGAGTGCAGTAAGAATGTCCTTTCTGTTTTACTGATCTTTACATTAGAAATCAAAGTTTTGAGCCCTGGGGTAGTTTCTAGACTTTTGCATTCCTTTACATGTTTTGTCGCTTGGGAGTTTATAATTACAAAAGAATGCCACCACTCAGAGGTGTTCCAAGGGACTAGGGATTGCCCCAGAAAACAGAATTGAAGTTGCTGTGCTTAAGACAGCATGTTTACTGTACGTTTCTGTGTATAGCTCCTGCAGTGGTCGGCAGAGAATTAGTATCCCCCCGAACGATGGTTCAGTAGCAAAAGGTACTTGCTGCCAAACCTGATGATCTGAGAACGATCTCTGGAACTCACATGATGCGAAGAGAGGACGGACTCATTTGGGCTGTCCTTTGACCTTCAGTCAGTCTTTAGATTGACTGACTCATACGGTTTCTGTTATCATGTGTACTATTGCCATCGCAGCACGAAGCAGCTATCAATAAATGAGTATGTTTGTGTTCCCGTGATACTTCATTTATAGAGGCAGGTTTTGACTTGATTTGACTGGCAGGATATGGTTTACTGACGTAGCCCAAAAATCAAGTTGGTGTCCAGTTTTACAAGCTTCTAATGATTGAGTACTTTCTCTTGTATGTACCATGTTTCAGGGGAACTCCAGCAAAGAAGGAGATGATGTTGGTATACACAGAGATAAATACAGTTAGCAAGAACAAAATAAGGTGTTATAAAGCAAAGATGAAGAACTTTAAACACATGGAACTAGAGCTCAGTCAGTAGAGGAATTAACAGGGTTGGAACTGCTGAGAATCCTGGTCCTATTGAATGCCTGTGGTCATAATTCTAATCATTTTATGTCTACTTTTGTGATATGACAATCCTAGATCCTGACACAACTGCTACTCCAGATCCTACAACCACAAGAACCACTCTTAACCCGCCCAGTTGCCCAGTGCTAAGTGAACTGGAACGGATAAGTTGCATCCCTGACAAGTTACCTGATAAGGTTTGTGCTGTGTGTCTTGTTTTCACTTAAGAATTCACAACACACTGCAGCTTCTTCTCTTCCTTTCCTCTCCTTCCTTCTCTTCGTTCGCCTCCATCTCTTTCTCCTCCTCCTTTCTCTCCTCTTCTTCCTCTTGTTTTCTTCTTTCCCATTTCACAAAAGCTGTGTGTATGGCGGTATTAGTAGCTCACCGAAATTAAACTGCATCCATGTTTGTATGGTCATGTAGCTTCAAGGGGAGAAGACCTAGAATACACCCTTGGGTTGCCAGGCTCAGCAAGTTGTATCAGAATTTCTGATAAACAATGGCCATGTTTTTAGGGTAAGTATGTTCCATGTGAGGTTTTAGACTTAGTGAAAGTGTGCTTATCTTTTTTTCCGTGGCTCTTCCTGATTGCAGTCCTCAACTCTTTCACTGCCTTTCTCTGTGCCAGCATTCTGTCGTCTCAAAAGGTTATCTAGGAACTATAATAAAAAAAGTCGTGCATGTGCACAAAGCATGATTTAACGTAAGGACAAAGTCTCAAGAGTCGAACTTTGGAAGGAAGAAGGTAAATGATGTCAGAGTAAAGAGCTTGCAAGGACACGGCACTTTAGCCCAGCATTTCTATATCATTAGCTTATGCACATCTGAGAGTATCATGATAATAAATAAAAATGACCTGCCATTTACATTTTGAGAATCGGAATGCTATCTAAATGAAAACAGAGTCCAACCTTCTGAGTGAAGTCCACTCAAGTGCAACAACAGATTAGCATCAAGCGCACAGTGGATGCTTGTGGCACGTGTTTCTTGGACACATGTAGCAGCTACTCTGTTCTCCCAGTCCTGGAGTGATCTGTGATCTCCCAGAAAGTCACTGCCCCCACTCCCGGGCCCTAGTGGATTACTGTTAATGAGAGGATGGGGTGCAATAGAGGTGGGCATGTCATGGGAGAGAGAGGCATCCCAACTGTCCCTTTGCTTATCTCAGGCAGTAGGCAAAAGTAAATAACTAAAAACATGAAGGTACCTGATAAATGAAATCTCAACAAGAAATCATGTGTGTCCAAATGCCCTTATGCGTGGTGTTTTATGGCCTGACATTTGATAGATATTTACCCCCCCTTTCCAGGAGCTCTTTATTGTTACATAGACTGTGTAAACAGGAACATGGCTGGGATCTGTTGGTGGAGAGGCAAGGAGATCAGCATGATTGATTAGAATGCGGGAAGAGAATATGAGAAAAAGAGAAGAGGAGGTCTTGGAGGAAATAGCAGAACTCAGAAGTCAGAAGGGGAAGGTGTTTGAGTGTGATATGTTACAGCTAGCAATAACCACTGGGGCTGAGGAAAGGTAGATAATGATAACAGGGACGAAAAGGGAAGGAGAAAATGAGAGACTCAGAGAAAGGTACAAGAACACAGAAGGGAGAAGGAAAGAAAAGCACCTTGGGTATAGGGCTGAAACTAAAGATAAGTGAGAAAGGATGCAGTGGACAGAGAGAGAGAGGAATGGGAAGGGCAATAGGCACTTTACTAATGATTTCTCACCCCGGCCCCATGGAACTGAAGGTGAATTCAAGGTGGAAGTAGTCATCAAAGCTGCACTGAGTGGGGTGGGGAGCTAGGTCGTTGAGCTGAACCATTCTGAATAGTGCAGAGAGGGGAAGAGTGTCTGGGAAGACTGCTAAGACTCCAAGGTACATTGGATGTCTCCTGAGGACTGTCTGTATGTGCTTTATTGTGGAATGGACAGCTATGGTCTAGATGTGTTTTACCAAAGCAACATTTTTTTTTTGCACTGGGTTTGTAGAAAGTTGATTAAAATAAAAGAATTTGTTAGTGTCACCTTATTCTAGGAAATGAGTTACTAGGCAGCTCCCAGAAGCAGGCCATTTCTTAACTATGTTATCCTTACAGTATTTCATCTTGTTACAGGACATTGCTAAACTTCAAATGTCATCACTGCCACAGTAATCTTTGCATATTGCTGTTTTAATACACTATTATAATTTTTTCCAGTCAAGGTGTGGTTCAGAGAGGGGCTATTAGATTTTCTAACATGATGTACCCATCCGAATAACCATGTGATCTTTATGTTCATCTATTGTCTTGCTTCTCTTTTGCCAGTTGGAGGGAAATACTGCCATTTTAAATTGTCTGTTTTCTCATAGGAGAGGTATCTAAGCTTGTGTGTTACAGTTGCTATGTGACCTGTGCACTGTCTGTTGATCTAGTGGTCTAGGTTATTGCTGAGGGGCTGAATGTATGGATGATTTATGTGTTGTGTATGTTAAAAGGTTGTATAGAGGTGGGTAGGATGGGGTGATGAACCCAGAAGACAGACTAAGTGGAAGGTTGCATTGCTGAGGCTATTGCTGTTTAGTTTTATCCCTCCCATCTCCTCTGTCTTAGGATAACAAGAAAACTGTTACTTTTATCAGTTCAGTCTGTGTATGAGGTCAAGTTCAAATATTTTGTTCTATTATTTTGGACTGTTTAACTCTCTTATACCTTTGTAATCCATGTGCAGATTTAAGAGACAGCCACTGACATGGATTTCAAGTCCATCATTTATAAGGCAGGGCACCATTCCCCTCCTTCTTGATGCAGTCTTTCCCCCTCAATTCCAGATTTTATTTATGGCAGGGAACAGAAATGTTTAGCTCAAGTCCAGATATTTAGCTCAGGGAAAGGATATTAAGTAATAAATTTAAACACTTTAATTTTTCAGGGTTAGAGTTCTTGTGATTATATGGGAGAACAAATTTCCATACTTAGCAAAGCTTCCATACTCTAAATTACTATGAGAGATGTTTAATCTGAATGCAGTTGACATGGATTTTCTATAAGCAGCAATGATAATCCCTATATAGTAGAAAGGCTAACTTTTAGTATTCAGAAGTGTTGTTATATTTATAGAATACACACTTTGCAAGTTACTTATCAATTCTGAATTTGGCTTATGACGTCCTTTTCCACATTCCAGTTTCTTATCAATGTATTTAAGTGATCATGTTTTATGACTTACCAACAAAGATAGCATGCTTTGCTGATATAATTACGAGCCTCCACCTAAAAATTACTCTGTGTTTACACAACAACAGCTCATAGCCATTAGTTGTTTCTATGAAGAGCAGTGAGCTACAAAGTCCCAGAAATCGACCTGAGTGTGGACCATGTTCAGACATGGGGCATAAGCACATCAGAGAAATGGAGCTCTTGCCTGGGTTCTCAGCCTGATTCTGCTTTGAGGAACTCAGACTGGACAGAGCTATAGTGTTGCCACACTTCTTTGCCTGCTGTTTCAAATCCTTATCAGCCAGGGAGACAATGGGTATTCAGATAAACATATTAATTAAACTGTGATTATGAACACTTTAAAGATGTATTCTCTAACCTTTGAGAATTTCATACATGTATAATTTGACCATATTTACTTCCCCCTCCAACTCTTTTCAGATGTCCCCATATTCCCCCTTCCCAAATCATATCCTATCTCCCCCCACTTCCATCTATTGATTAAAAACTTTAAAATTATAATCTCAAAGGTCATGGGAAATATTCTCTGAAAATACCCTGTAGACTGATTTGGAGACTTGAAAGTCTGGATAATGACATGGCAGAGAAGGTATATTTCTATAAAATTCTGCTATCAGATCTTATTTTGGCATGGAAGAAAGTGGCCATGTTAACTTTTAAAACCTTACTCAAGATGCACATGTTGAATAATGCATAAAATAGTCTATGGTCAATATATTTCCATCATTCAAGACTACTTCTATTTATTATTTATTTATTTATTTATTTATTTATTTATTTATTCATTTATTTTTATTGCAGGTTTATTTATTTATTTTATGTGTGTATGTGTTTGTGTGTTCATGTGCTTCTGTGCACATGTGGAGGTCAGAGGACAGCTTGTGAGAGTTTGTTCTCTCCTCCCAACACATGGGTCCTAGGACTGAACTCATATCTGGCCTGTGATATCTTCCTTGTGGGCTGCAGGCTGTACTCCCAGGACTGAGTTTGGGGAGCCTTATCAAACATGAATGCTGCCTTTTACACATGGTTCTTCTCCTTTGCTCGTCTTCAGTAATTTTGTGAGCTTACATTTCAGAAGCGTCTGCTATAGGGAGATTTTCTACTGACTTGTTTCTTTAACTATAATTTCCTTTCTTTCTCTTTTTAGCATATGAATTGTCTGAAGCACAGGGCTTCGTAGTGGCATTTTCCTACTCACTCCCTCTGCTATATTCTCATCCCTCTTCCTCTTCTGTCCTCCCCCTTCACATCTTAGAGAGTTCCCCTTTCATTTTTATGTCCTTTCCCCCATTAATTCCACACAGAAGAGAAAATGTTCAACACTCACATTTGTGAATCCTGTGCCTTTGTTTGTTTATTTATTTGTTTATTTTTTGAGGCAATATCTCATGTATCCAGCATGGCGTGACCTTGAATTCACGGTAGCTGAGGATGACCTTGAATTTCTGATGTTTCTAGTTCAGTACCCTAGTGTTGGGATTATAAGCCTAAGTAACGGTGCCTGGAACGTGGTGCCAGGGACTGAAGCTAGGGCTCTGTGCATGCTGGTCAAGCGCTCTACCAACTGAGCCACACCGCCAGCCCCCACCATGATGTCTTTAGCTATTCAAGCCACAAGCTAGCTGATGTGACCACTTTCCCTAAGGATTTCTTCTTTCTGCACGTGCACTACTCTCTCCTCCTCCGTTCCTTACTGGGGACTGAAGGTTTCCTCCCCACCCTGGTTTTCCCCTCCCTGGTGTGTTAGTAGTTACTGTTTGGGCAATGTCTGTTAAACTTTAATCCTCACGTTGAACTTGGTGTTTTGTTTCTGAAGCCTACGTTCTTTCTGTGTGCTTTTATCCCCCCAAGTCACTGTTCTGGTGTCATAGCATCCCTCTGCAGTTGTTTCCCAGGTGTCCCATACCTTCAAAGACTGTTCCTTGTGAATCCTGCCTGGTCTCTCCTTCCACTTCTCACTATTGCTCAGCTCCACTGCAGTAAACTGGTGCTTCTGAGTCGACCAGCAGAGGCCGTCTATGTTCTTGTTCCTTTGCCTCTCTGATCTTTGTGCTTTCCAGTTAAGTGAAAAAATTATTAAGCTCTGGTTATATAGAAAGCTACCCTGCTTAACATCCTTCCAGGCACCTTTGCCTTTTCCATCTGTAATCTCTTTCATCTGAGTGTGTTTTGAAAGGATGGAACAAAGCCACAACTTCTGACTAAAGTTTATATCACAGTAAAATTGTCCCCGTAGGAATATGGGCCACATGTAGATGTCTTTTTTTTTTTCCACTTTCAAAAGAGATTGGGCATTTTACTTCAGAAATTTGGAATATTCCAAAATCTACAAGGTTTTGGGTACTAACATGGTGCTGCAAGTGGAAATCCTCATGCAATGAAACATTGTTTCATAGAAAAAATATGTACACATATTTCACAAGTGCTGGGGATCTAGTTGTGTGGTAAAGTGCTTGCCTACCATGCAGGAAGTCCTAGGTTTAACACCAGTACTGCAAAAACAAACAAATGAAAAACAGGCAGGGGGGATCCAAAAAGTATTTTACCTTCAGGTTATGTATCTTACCTATAAAAGCAGGTAAGAGGGTTTAGAGGGTTCTATCTTCAAAATCTGTTATCATGTAAATATAAATAATCCCAAAGTCTGAAGAGGAATCTGAAATTGAAACTATTTCTTATTCTTGTTCTAAGCCTTTTGGATAAGGGATACTTAACCAGTATTGGCTGTCAGTATAAAAATTAGTATTCAATTAAATGTAATTATTCATATATCTCACCATTTTTTAACTTGACATCTGGTAGACACTGACATATTTTCATTAGTATCGTATCTAGTGATACTGATAGGAAAAAGAAATGGACAAGTTTTGGCTTTGATTTCTCAGTTGTTAAGAGCCCTTGGCAGGGTTTCACATCTGTAACCCTCTACTCTGTGGATTCTGAGTTCCATATCTGTAAGACATTGTGACAGGATGTATTAGTCATCCCCTGTTATGTAGCAAATTATCCAAAAGATAATGGTTTAATGGAACAAGCCTATTTTCTCAAGGTTTCTCTATTGAAAATCTGGCTGGCTTTGGTTTGGTTGGTTAACTCCATTTTTGAGATTCTCAGAAACCACAGTGAAGGAGTCTTCTGAGATCACATTGATCCCTTTAGCTTACCAATGTGGGTTATTTTCATGACTCTTCTCTGTGGAGTTGTTATACTGAGAACTATGCCTTGAGTTCCTCACAATGTGGTCCCTTCCATGATATAACAGCTTGCTTTTCCCATGGTAGGTGCTCCAATGGAGAAAGGGAAGGAAAATGAGCAAGACCGAAGCTACCTTGTGTCTGTGGTCTAAGCTGGGGTGTGTCATCCACGATTGCCTATTAGCTGCAAGACACTAGCCCCAAGCCCACACATGCAAGGAGAGATTTTTTTGTACTACTTAGTGTTTATCCTGAATGCTTCTCCAAAATTAGATGCACTAGGAAAGAGAATGTATTCATTTTAGCTTCCATTTAACTCACATATCAATTGTGGTATAGGCAGGCATCTTCCTTAAGGCAAAACTATACTCTATTTGGTTTGTCAAGGAAAGACATTTCTTTCTTTCTGTCTCAGGAGGAGTTGAAATTATGTACATATATATATATATATATATATACACACACACACACATAAATATATATGTCACATGTATACATTTAAAAGCATTCTTCCTCAAGCCTTTAAACAAATAGTATGGTCTTTCCACCTAGTGCTTCTGAAAGTTCCAACAAGATAGACCTGGGGACACCCTTAGACATGATCTGTCCTGACTTTATACCTTGCATTCTGCTGCTGCATTTGCTGTACTGAGTATATTTAGTTCATACACAGAGATCCCAAACAAATGCTGACACCCCCACACTGCAATGCAGTAAATTAACAACAAATGAAGTCAAATCAAGATTGGCTTGGTTTGAAAGTGTCTGAAGAGAGTCATTTTTTTTTGTCATTCATTCAAAGGTAATACACATGAAGCTCTATTTATAATTTTGGAATAGTGGTGATATAACTATATTATGGTTTAGAATTTTAAAAGATATTTACCAGCTTTTGTGTGTGAAGCACACATTGCCTCCTACACCATAAGAAAAGAACTGGCAAGGAGAACTATAGAAGTTCTGCTACTTGGTGTCAGGTCTTGTTGGTAAAAGTGAATTGTTGCTATCACAATCTCAAATGGGCTAATTTGCATTTCCTAAAATGTAATGAACTAAATGGAGTTAATAGTCTAATCTCTGTTTCAGGACACGTGTGACCAGCGTGGCTGCTGCTGGGATCCTCAGGGAGCCGCTAATGTTTCTTGCTACTATTCCAGGAATCATGGCTACCAAATGGAGAGTGATCCTGTGTTTACAAATGCAGGTAGGTTGAGGGTAGAACCTTAGATCTGGAGGCTTGGCTCCATCCTAGGGGACACCTGTAGTAGCACATAGAGTACTGACTACTCTGTTGTCACACTTTATATGTGACAGAGGTGGGCACAGCTCTTGTCAGTGATTAGATCTTATTTTGGCATCAAGCAGTAATCACCTCTGCCTCAGGAATTCAGAGACCATGTCCTGTTTCTGGCTTCATTTTTCTTTTTGTATATAAAGATTTATGTATTTTCTTCTTTTTGTATAAAAAGATCTATTCATTTTCTTTATTCTTCTCTTATCCAATACATCTCATGCCTCCTTTCCTCTCAGTCCCCTCCCCCTAGATCTACTGCTTTTCCATTTCCCTTTAGAAAAGAGCAGGCCTTCCAGTGATATCAACTGAACTTGGCATAACAAGTTAAAATAAGACTAGTCAGCCATAAACCCTCATATAAGAGCTGGACAAGGCAACCTAGTAGAAGGAAAAGGGTCCCAAGAGCAGGTAAAAGAGTCAGAGACACCCCCACTCTCACTATTAGGAGTTCAACAAGAATCCCAAGCTATACACCCACAGTTTGTATACAGAGGTCTGTCTTCACTTTTATGCACCTTCATGACTTTATATAATCATCATGACCATTTGGGTTCCCAAATTTATTATTTATAAAGTGTGAAATATGAAAATAATGATCTCCAAGATTCTTTGCAACCCTATTCTAGTGTAATTTTTATGAAATGGAAACAGTTACAAATTTACAAGCATACTTTAGAAGTTACCTAGTTAACATCAGTCTTCATGAACTAATATTCTTACCCCTAAACAAAGAGCATAATAATGAGCATTCTGGGATGAGGATGACAGTGGGTACCATCATGGGAAGGTTCATAGTGTAAAGAAGGGGTGGGACTCTTCAAGGCTGTTTAACTGAGGACATGACTCCAGTGAACAAGATGCTCTGTAATGTACTGAGTACATAACTGAGAAAGAATACTGAGACCATAAAGGTGTTTGATCCACGTGGGATGACTGATGATCAGGGAACATAACAGTTAGCCATTTGGGGCTGTGTTTTCACTCAGATCTTAGAGAAGAGGGTTGGATAGTTTTGGATATAGTATTAACAGTACTTATGTTTAGGATCCAGTCCAAGATGAGATGTGCATATCCATAAGGGGATATGTATCTATATCTTCCCTTCTTTGGAAGATAAAGGTTTTTGTTTGCCCCTTTGACCTAAAGTTTAATTTTATGTGGCCACTATTTGAAAATTAACAGAACCAACTATGAAAGCCTTTTCTCTTCTACATGTTAGGATTCACAGCCCAGTTGAAAAACTTGCCTTCCGCACCCCTGTTTGGAAATGACATTGAAAACATCCTGCTCACAGTCGAGTACCAGACATCGAATCGCCTCCACTTTAAGGTTGTAGTTTGTTTTTTCAAAATCTTATACCTCATAAGTATTCTTATACCTCATAACTACAATTCCTGCAGAGGAGAACGTTTTGCTAAAGGAAGTAACTTTCTCTGTTGTAGTCATATAGCACTTGTTTGTCAAGGTCTTTTATTGGTGAAATTATTAAGGCCACTCCATGTAGTTAAAAGGGAGGTTTATTTTGTGGGGTAACTTACAAGTGAAGGGATAGTTTGCGGGGTCTGGGAAAGGTGTGGCACAGTCCGGCGGTGTTCTCTGGAGAACTCTGCTTGGTTTACCTCCAGCATCCAGGTTCCAGGAACCAAGCGAGCCAGCGCATCCGGATCTGGGGTCTTCAGGGTCCTCTCTTGGCCCTGCCTTGTAGGCGTGACAGTTACCTAAGCCTCAATGGGGGGTTGGACCTTCCAGATCAAAGCTGGAATGGCTACCCACTACAGTCTTTGATAGCCTTCTCGCTGTGTGGTAACTTCCTCAATTCATATAGAGGTTACCAGTGAGCTTTCAGTTTCCACTCATTTGTCCTAGATACCATGGAAATTGAAGAAGGGATCAAAGTGCTACCACTGCTCTGAATTTTCTAGAGACAGCCTTCAGAATCACAGTGTGTCTCTACCTGAAGACCA
Organism: Peromyscus leucopus; assembly: GCF_004664715.2. Classification (NCBI taxonomy): domain Eukaryota; kingdom Metazoa; phylum Chordata; class Mammalia; order Rodentia; family Cricetidae; genus Peromyscus; species Peromyscus leucopus. Next base: position 46,925,843 of record NC_051065.1, on the reverse strand, counting down.
ATATATATCCAACAGACAAACATATGAAGCTGGCAATGTAACCAGCACATTACTTGAGACATAATGCCAGTTTGATCAGTGTTCAATTTCCAGGACCATCTACACAGGAAGCACTAGTGCTGGAGAGGCCACTGGTAGTTTTGAATGATAGGTCAGTTTTCATTTGGACTTTGTTTCTATTCATCTCTCTGTGCAGTTCACTGACCAAAACAAGGGAAGGTATGAAGTGCCTCATGAGCATGTGCAACCCTTCAGTGGAAATGCTGCTCCTTCCTTGAACTACCAAGTTGAGGTCTCCAAACAGCCATTTGGCATCAAAGTCACCAGAAAAAGCAATAACCGTGTGCTGTAAGTTTTGGAAGTTTATCAAGGGGGGTGGGAGTAGGAAGATAATGATAAGGGGAAGTGTGTAAGCTGCTGACCTTACTGTGTTCCAAATGTGTGTGTGTGTGTGTGTTGTGTGTGTGTGTGTGTGTGTGTGTGTGTGTGTGTGTGTGTGTGAGAGAGAGAGAGAGAGAGAGAGAGAGAGAGAGAGAGAGAATTCTTTCTTCCTTTTACTTTCTTCTATCTGAACATTTTTCTTTTCCCTTTCTCCCATCTGTCTAATCATGTGAGCACGAATCAACACTTACTAAATGTCTATGACCATTTTAAGTACAGTGCTCTGGTCATGTGGTAAGGTGTCTAAGGAACAGACATAAGGGTTGTACCATCTCCAGGCCAGGAGATGTTTTGCCTCTTGGTATCTATGGGAAAATGTCAGAGGAAGACTTGGAGAGGGACTATGGAGTCAGTGAGCTGTGAAGAGCCCTTGGGCAAGCAGCTCTGTCCTTCTCACCCTGCTTCTCACTCAGGTCTGTGCTTCCGTCCTGTGTCTAGGTTTGACTCAAGTATTGGGCCCCTCCTCTTCTCTGACCAGTTCCTGCAGCTCTCCACTCGACTGCCAAGTGCTAACGTATATGGTCTGGGTGAACACGTGCACCAGCAGTACCGGCATGACATGAATTGGAAGACCTGGTCCTTGTTTTCCAGGGACACAACTCCCAATGATGTAAGCTTTCAGGTTCCTTTCCTGTGAATATCACAACCTTAATCTCGAGTGTCACATGGCATTGTAGTTTAGAGGGAGAATCTGGAGTGATACAGCTTGGTTTTGCTTTTGAGATCTTCTCCTTATTAGTGATGTGATTCTGAGCAAGTTCTTACTGCTCTGGGTCTTGAATTCCTCATCTGTAAAATGAGGGTAATGTCAGGTGCTTAGCTAGCTCAGTCAGTGAGTGTGAAACTTAAAGTGAGGTTTATATACTCATCTTACAGGTTATAGTGAGGATTAAATGGCTGAGACATGTAAAGTGTCAAGAAGAATACATGGCACATAGAATATCCTCAGTAAATTTCCCATTGAAATCAAGAGCCTGTGGTAAACTGTTTTTCAGGCAGGAGAGACAGCGTCTTATCCCTTCTCTGTCTCACTTAAACACATGCTACCCAAAATCCATTTGACAAATGGAAAATGTGTTGAGAGAGCAGCTTATGAGGAGCAACTGGTGATGGTGACCTAATCTGCAGCTTCTACCATGGGGCAGTGTGAACTTTCAACCACTTAGAGCTCCTTATGGATGCTGATTTATATTAAAGTTTGATAGACCACTTACAGATGAGGTTAAGTTAGGATCACATAGTCCTCTTTGAGAATAGAGATTCTATGAACAATAGTTTCAGAATTCATATCCTTCCATATTTTAACAAAAGTCAAGATCTCCATATACATACTAGATTAATGGTCAGAGTTGGTGCATTATTTGAGAAAGCACCAACTCACTTGTTAACATCCTCTAAATAGAGACCTGAACTCATAAAGTTCATAGACATCTTCATTGATCATGATGTTTAGACTAATTGTGAATGTTTGTGTTTTAATTGTCTTCCTACAGGAAGGAAATAACTTGTATGGTGTACAGACATTCTTCCTGTGCCTTGAAGATAATAGTGGATTATCATTTGGGGTGTTTCTGATGAACAGCAATGCCATGGGTAAAGGACAAAGAAATATTCCTAAACAAACAAGCATATAATATATCACAGCCCCTTTTATAGCACTATGGTTGAATGAATGAATCCCTTTCACAATGTTTAAATCATGACTGGCTGTGCTCTCTAGCTGTGACATCCTTACCTGGTTACCCATGGGATCTGTGTGCAATGGATTCTCTCCTGAGTGCTCAAATCTCAAATCTGGTGGCCTCTTCTGGAATATTTGTTATTACAGAGTTAGGATAACTCTTCCTGTAATCTACTGTGAGACAGGATTTACCCACAGAGCATAAATCCTTCTTAGTTCTACATTAAGAGATCTTGACTGGCAGTTTCAGTACAGTCACCACAGGGGAAGAAGAGATGGATAAATATCTCCTAGGCTGATGGTGGGCATAAGATATTGAGCCTTACTCTCCTAATTGATTATCATTGGATTAGGTCAGTGTTATTCAAAGATGTAGCCACACAGTCTTTCATGTCCATACAAGATGAATATAGATAATGAGAATAAGCATTGATTTAACAGCCAAAGGTCTGCATAAGCCTTTTTCTCATAATTTATGCTCTTTTATAGAAATATCAGCTTGCAATAATTTAAGGATTAAGTAAGCAAGAAAGATCTAATTCTTCACTATAGTTTTTGTTTTGTTTTGAGAAGCAGTCTAGATGATCCAAGATCATTCTAGAATACAAACAGCCCAAGAACAGACAAAAAGAATACATTGACTGTCCAGTTTCAGGTGGTTTTAAAAGGAATCACAAAAATGAGTTGAGTCAAGACTTAATGGGAAAGCTACAAGGCTGTAGGTTCTCTGTGTGAATTAGTTCTATATGACCTAAGAGTGCTTTCAGAAGACTCTGAGGCCCTCTATCCCTAGACATAGAACAAGGCTAGGAGACAACTTCTCAGGAGGGTGATTAGGAGAGTAATGGGACTTGGTATTTATGATATAGTCTTTGACCTGCTTTACTTTGACTCTTCTTCACTGAGGCTAGTACTTCAGAGTGTCTAGCTGGGCTGTGTATTTATAGTAACAATGAGGTGTAGAACAAGAATGACAGGTTCAGAGAGATTTTTTTCTTCTACCCTCTAAGATTTAATTTTTGTGGGTCTGCAAACTAAACTGCCAGAAAGAGACCAGGAAGCAAAAGTCAGAGTTTATTTGCATATGCAAAGATTATACAGACAGGTGTGCTTGGGGTTGAGTAACTGAAAGGGATGATTGTAACTTGAAGCTTATACACATCTTAACAGTGGCATGCAAGGTGAGGTGGGCATGGGTAGAGAACAAGTGTCAGGAAGGCAAGGTGAAATGAGCATGCACAGAATCTCAGGAATAGCAGGCAAGGTGAAATGGGCATGCGCAGGAAACAGATGGGGCATGCGACATTCTTGTGACAGTATTTACTGATGTTCATTGTCTGAGAGGAGATTAGAGTTGCTTCCATGGAATGGATTTGTGACAGCTGAGTTATTTTGAGGGGCTCTGATTTTGGGTAACTAGGGGTATCAGTAACAATGGCCATCAGCCTCAAGTAACTATGCTTGTGCTGCAGTGACTAATTCTGGTTTCGTTTGTGAGGCTGGTTGTTCTTTAGACAGAGCCTGGGACATGGCACAAGAGTTAGGACATTCTAGTTTCCTGCTATTGATGTTTGTTGCTGAACAAATATTTTAACTCTCATGTATGTAAGAATTTGTTTCTTTATATACAACACATGGGGCATTAAAAATCACCTTACCAAAGTTCAGGTAGTTAGTGTCTATGGCTATAAATTTTGTAGTCATTTTAATAGAACGAATCCTAATGTTTATTTTCTTCTATTTTAATCTTTTAAGAGGTTACCCTTCAGCCTACTCCAGCAATCACATACCGCCCCATTGGGGGGATTCTGGACTTCTATGTCTTCTTGGGGAGCACACCTGAGGAAGTTGTTCAAGAATATCTAGAGGTAAACATGAAGTCATGGTTATGACTGAGGGAATCCTATGTATCAAACATTAAGAGATGTAAACTTAACACACATGTGTGAGTTAGACATGCCCGAGATGATACATTTCAGACATAGGACAGACCTTATATACACAATGGAATTTTTTTATATTATAAAAATGTGAAAGGATATAAAGATACCAAAATGTGCCCTTACTCTTAAAAGGGAGATATAAAAGTTGACTGGCCAGCCGGTGGTGGCGCACGCCTTTAAACCAAGCACTTGGGAGGCAGAGGCAGGCGGATCTCTGTGAGTTCGAGGCCAGCCTGGGCTACAAAGCGAGATCCAGGAAAGGCACAAAGCTACACAGAGAAACCCTGTCTTGAAAAACCAAAAAAAAAAAAAAAAAAGAAAAAGAAAAAAAAGTTGACTGGCATCATAATGTTAATGAATCAATACACCAGAAAACAATATATTTTGTGCCCTAAACCAATGCATAAAATAGCTTTATCTTAAAAAGTATTGAGCTGTGAGATGAATTAATTGGTAAAAGAAGACTTGCTGCAGGAGCATGAGGACCCACGTCCTGTAAAAAGCTGGGTGCAGTGGTGTATACTTATAATCTCCCCATGGGGAGACAGAGACAGGACGATCCTTGGGGTGTGCTCGCCAGCCACTTATATAAGGACTAATTAGTGAGCTCTAAGTTCAGTGTGAGATCTTGCCTTCAAATTAAAGGAGAGGGCAATTAAGGAAGACATCCTACATAGACCTCTGTCCGCCACATGCAATCCCCGCCCCCCATGCATGTGTACACACACAATATTACTGACTTTCATTCCACGTATTTATTTCAGCTCATCGGGCGGCCAACTCTGCCTTCATACTGGGCACTTGGGTTTCAGCTCAGTCGGTATGATTATGGAACCCTAGACAATATGAAGAAAGTTGTGGATCGAAACCGTGCAGCACAGCTCCCATATGTAAGTAAGCTTGAACATAGTTCTCCAAAACGAAATCCACAGAGGAGCAGGAACAGCCACTAACTTCTCCATACTTTCCCTCTTTGAGTTCTTTCCCCTTCTGGTAATAAAATGACTTTTATGCATTTAGAATACTAGAGGGTTTGTCAGATCAATCACTAGTTTTCAAAGAACTGTGGTTCTCTTCAGTAGGAAGTGGTACTTAAAGACTAATAATATAGATGAGGCAGCAACCTGGTTTCTGACTGTGTATTGTTTTATCAATTCAATTTTCTCATGCTTATTGTCTTGACTGCATTTTTACAGAACTTAATTTTGAGCTAAGTTAATTCTGTCTTTAGCTCAGATTTTAGCTTATGCTTCTCCATATAGGTTTATTACCTTATATATAGTCTTGGTTGAATTGTTTTGATTCAAAAATATCATGGAAGAGATTGACTATAAAAGTGATACAAGAGCTCTCCAAGACCTTGGTATAAACTTGATTCTCAGGTTTTGTGTGAGGTAATTCATAATGCAGGTCTTCCATCTTCCATCTCCCAACCCCTTATCATTTAATAAATGTTAACAGATATTTTGAGAAGACATTGAAGAAGAGAAGAGTTAGGCAACACACACACACACACACACACACACACACACACACACACGCACGCACGCACGCACGCACGCACGCATGCACGTGTGCACACACATGAAACTGGTTCAGGTCCAAATCATCTAATCTAACTGGCTTTTTATTTTATTTTATTTTTTGGCACAGACACAGGTAAGAAACTGAAGCTAAATTAGGGAAGTAGTTTCATTATACCCATTTAGCTTGTTGGTGATAGAATTCACATTTAAGTAGATTTATCCCAAAATTAAATGACAAGTTTGAGGTCCATTTGTTTTGCAGTGGTGTTTGGGTGGCTGTTTACTAGTCAGTGGACAGGACTTGTCTTCTCGCACACTGTGATCATTTATTTTGTATTTGAAATAGAACTTCAGTAGACCTTGGAACTGGGAAGAAAATGAGAAACTAGAACAGGTGAAAGAGTGAGATTTAAAAACACAGGGTGACTAGGGGAAGACAGTAAATGAGAGTTGTGCAAGACATTTGGGTAGGTGACTCCAGTCTTTGGCTGGCGTCTCTTGTCTTCCAGCCCTCAGGGACTATGGCTCTTGGGGTGAGAGGGAATGAGAGACAGGAACAGCAGAGGCAGAACTGAGGTGAGGAGAATAAGCCCAGCCATCAGAATAGTGGGAATGCCCATGTGGACTCGTAAGCCCAGCTCATGTCTTCTTTACTTACTGCAGAATCCCATTTTCAACTCCAGTTAGGATATAAACCCCATTTACTAGTAGATAGCCAAAGGAACAGGGTCGTCAGTTCAGATCGCCAGCACCGCTGTGCCTCTCTGCTCTGTATGGTTCTTCTTACATACAGGCAGACATTGCCTTCCTGAGTAATCTGGGGGGTAGGGGAAGAGGATTTCTTGGTGCGCAGTGGAATAAGATGTGAAAAGAAATACTGAGAAACTGACCTGAAAATAATTCAGAGTTGCATATGAGCATCCAGTTTTGAAAGTTCAAGAAGGAAGCATAGTGTACATGTTGTACTAAAATGTTTCTGCTTTGAGTGGTTGATTTTGAATATTTCTATTATATTAGAGGCTGTAATGGGAAATGAGGTGTCTATAAGACAGAAAGGAGGAATTAAAAAAACTAGAACAACCCTGTTCTGTCTTCCTCTTCATTTCCTGGACATAGGCACAGTATAAACTTTGTTCCAGTGTCTCTACTTTCATATAAAACTAGGGAAGAATACACACGGATGGACTGTGGTAGAGGTGACAAAAATAGTTATTAGGATTATTATGATAGTGAAATGAGAAAGAAGAGAGAAGAAATATCCCCCTCTTCTCTTTGTCTTGTGTGTAGGGTGAGTTTTGTTTAGATAGCCCCAGTGGTTTGTCATAAATTGTGCAGTTAATCTGATATCAGGGGTAGGGCTGAGCCTTAGGGAGATAATGAGGCAATTTGTTTTCCAAATTGCTCTTCAAAAAGATGTATTTGGACAACCAATAGCACTGCATTTAGGTTCCAGCACAGGAGTTGGTTTTCATCTTAGATGCTAATGGTGATAATTTTGGTGATTCCCTTTAGCAGGGAAATTCATAGGCACTAAATCGTGGACGCTTGCATTCTTTCAGGATGTTCAGCATGCTGACATTGATTATATGGACCAGAGGAAGGACTTCACTTATGACCCAGTTAATTTTAAAGGCTTCCCGGAGTTTGTTAAGGAGCTACACAACAATGGGCAGAAACTTATCATCATTTTGGTATGCACTTCCTTTTTAATTCTGAAATTAGGTGGTTGCTCATCCTTTTCATTATGTCCCCTTCTCCCTACTTGGCCTCCAGTGAAATGAAAATATGCCTTCAGCAACATTTGAATGTGCCTATTTTATTGGAGACTTCATTGAGATTCAACCTTTAGCTTAAAGTAAGTTTTTTCATGTGTTTTCTCTTTTCTTAGGATCCAGCCATTTCCAATAACTCACTCCCAAGTGATCCCTATGGCCCATATGACAGAGGTTCAGCAATGAAAATCTGGGTGAATAGTTCTGACGGTGTAAACGCACTCATTGGAGAGGTAATTTAATAGGGAAGTGGTGGCTTTGTCTCTGGCTGGAGTGTGAGTGGTTGTGGATAAGTGTGTGGTTGTCCGGTACATCTTCAAAGAACTTTGACATGCTGAGGATAAGCTTTTTTTTTTTTTTTTGCCTTTTCATACCCAAATGCCTACTATCTACTCCAGCTCTTACATGTTTTTTCCCAGCCAGATCCATTCAATGACAACTCACTCATTGAGTGTCCATTTCCTTACTCTGTCTCCTCTTGCCACTACACTCCTGCTTCTCACATTGCTCCACTGAAACTGGCATTAGTCACTGCCTACTAGGTAAATCCAATTGAAAAGAGTCATGCCACTCTTGACTCAGTTTCCTGTCAATGAATAATATACTTACCACTTTTCCCCCTGAAATCTTTTATTATTTTGTTTTTCATGAAGGTATTATCTTCTGCTTAACTTTTAATATCCACAATAGCCCTTTAAAATATAGTGTCCGAGGGAATTGGATAGAGAAAGAATAGAGAAAAGTAAGTAATGTTAGAATCTATAGATTATAATGGGTCAATTGAAATTCAGACAAAACATATCTCCATTTTCAATTCTTAGACCTGAAAGTAGGAGAAGCAACATGGAAATGTGAACCAGAGCTGAAGACTGGCAAACAGGACAGTGCTTTTATCCTTAGATTTATTCATTTAAATAGCCAATCAACATTTTTAAAATTAATTTTCTCAAGTGGCTTTTCATTTCAATTGAGAGTGACTGAGTCTCCATATTCTAAGTGATTTACTCTACACCGAGAAGACTTATGGCTTTCTATCCCTGTCTCCATGATCACGTTAGGAATTCCTACACAAAGTTCTTTGCTTATTCTACATTCGCTTAATTTATTATCAGTGTTCTCTCTCTTTTTTTGTCTCCCACAGGTCTGGCCTGGAACAACTGTCTTTCCTGATTACACCAATCCCGAGTGTGCTGTTTGGTGGGCAGGAGAAATTGAGCTTTTCCACAAGGATGTGGAGTTTGATGGCATTTGGATTGTGAGTTTGAACACTTTGACCCATGGAGACATTCACAGTGTGTATCTCTGGCTATGTCTTTGAGTCATGGAACATAGAAAGAAACTGAAAGCAAGGGTCACATGTTGCTTACAGTGTCAGAAAGCACACGATTGTTCAATTGTCAGCTTGAGGCTTTTGTTCAGACATGATGACAGATTCATCCAACCAAAGTGCTCAGGTATAAGATACCTTCTGGAAGTATAAAGGAGCAATGTCTCATAAAATGTCGAATATGGGTGTAATACAGCTGCTGTTGAATAAAATTTAGGTCCACAGTTGAAAAATTTCTATTTATAAAAGAACTATAGCTGGGCGGTGGTGGCGCACGCCTGTAACCCCAGCACTCGGGAGGCAGAAGCAGGCGGATCTCTGTGAGTTCGAGGCCAGCCTGGGCTACCAAGTGAGTTCCAGGAAAGGCACAAAGCTACACAGAGAAACCCTGTCTCAAAAAAAAAAAAAAAAACCAAAAAAAAAAAAAACTATAGAAAATTCAAATAATACAATCAGCTAAAAAGATGACAGGAAAAATTCTGTAAAATGATAGCAACCAAAGATGTCTAAAATTAGTTTTGCTATCTTCCCTTCCAGACCTTCAATTTTCACAGCTCTGGAGCATGGATACATTGTCTCCCTTCTCTAGATATACATGTATATTTATGTATGTACCTATATGTAGGATATATTTAGGCATATAATACTGTAGTATCGAGGACTATGGGGGTCCAGCTTCTCGGTAGTCCCCTCCCAGGGTCCGGGAAGAATCTACAACCAGCTGATAATTAATCTTGATGAAAAGAAATGAATCTATGTACACAAAACTCCTAGTCCATATACTTTATTATTCTGTGACAGTTACAAGCTTATATTTTGCTCTCATATTTAGGTCATCTTTAGCCTGATTTCTCTCTACACTTGTCTGCGATCCTCTCTATGTTCTATCTTAATTCCTTCATCTAGTTCTGTCCCTTCTAGGTTCTCATTTATCTAGTTCTTTCTCCTATCAGCTCCTCTCCCGTCTCCTTCTCTCTCATCTGGCTCTTCCTCATCTTGTTCTTCCCCATCTGGCTCTTCCTCATCTTCCATCTCGTTCCTCTAGTCCTCTCTTCTAGTCCTTCAATCTAGCTCTTCCCCATCTCAGTTCGTTCCTCTCAAGTTCTTACCCATCTAGTTCTTCCATTCTCTTCTCTCTTCTTTGTCCGTTCGTGCCCTGGGAGTTCTGGTATATATACACTTACAAGCAGTATTCCCTTAGCAGTGCAAAACCAGGCTTCCAGGGTCAAATGGAGGGGTGATAAGAATCACATAGGGAGGCAGTAACCGTTAATTATCACTTGCAACCCCAAAGGGAAGTGACCAATGGGGAAATGAATTAACTAAAGGCTAAATTCAGGTAATATCTAAGAAGAGGGCTCTTATGTGCCCAACTATAATCTTAAACATGGTTGGTAGAAAGTGTTAAGAATCTATAAGCTGCTAGGTCAATGGGAGAAAATAAAACTGTCTTCTTTTTTCCTGTAGTGCCTATATGTCCAAGCTATCTGCCGTTTTTCTGCAGGGTGGGGGAAAGTGTGCTCAGTCGCTAGGCAACCTGTGTACAGCTAGATGCCTCTGGTGATAGTTAAAGGGAGATCTGGAACTGGTGGTAAGGTTTGGGAAAAGAGGAAGTAAGGCTTAATTGGCACATCCGCCAGGCCTTCTCATACAGGTAGCCCGGATGCTTAAGTCTGTTCTTAGAGAGTACAGAGGTATCTCTGATAAGGTACTTTCCTCCATCCGGGAATGGACCTGGTCAGATGTTACCAATGATGATAATTACAGGGAGGCTTGAACTAGGGTTCTGGCTGAGCATAGCTGTCAGCGCAGAAGGTTATCTAAATATTCCTAGAAGTGGTTAGGTAAGGAGTTAGCGGTCTATAAAGTTGGTAAGGCTGTAAGAAAGGAGGGTCCAAGCTGAATTGTGTAAAGCTATTACTTAACATCCACCTGACCTAGGTGGTGTCTCCTTGTGGAATTTATCTTAAATCAGGAGACTTGCATGTGGACTGTTATTACTGCTAGTCCTTGAAAGTAGCCAAGGGAGATATCTGATTCCAGAGAAAGCCTTTTCTGAGGCTGTTCTCCAAATACCTGGAATGTGTATGTCCAGAGAGTGATCAGTCCACAGTGTTAGCCTTTCTTAGGGAAAAGTCAATTGGGAAATCTATGAAGGCACACATGATTTTCATAACAGAATACAGCTGATATATAACAAGCCAAGTAACACCAAAAACTCCTTGGGATTTGGCTTCCTCTGGAGGAATTCCCTGATTCTTCCAGGTAGTGACTTTGCCATAACCAGCTGAGTTCTTATGATATTCCTGCGGCCCGCAGCACTGTAGGTTGAAATATATGACAGGAAATAAACTGTAACTTTTTGGATAATCTATTTTAAAATTTTTTACTTTCAGTAACTATAGACATGTATCATTTTGAAGCTATTCTAAGAACTTCCTTTATGAAATTTCTAGTGAGTTGAGAAGATAGAGATCTATATTTTTACCTTATGCATGGGACATTCTTAAAAAGAAATATGTAGAGTAATTTATCTGATCCTCAGAAACAAAAACACACTACCATTATATAAACACAGTATGCTTCTTTGTCTAATAGATTTTGCTCTCTATCTGGTAGGATATGAATGAAGTCTCCAATTTTGTTGATGGCTCAGTTTCAGGATGTTCCACAAACAACCTCAATTATCCCCCATTCACACCAAGTAAGTCATTGTGGTCATCTTGATTGATGTGGCAAGGTGTATGTGATATTTTAAATTTACAAGGATAGACCTGAACCACTGAACAATAATATTCACGGGGAAAGGAATGTGGGTACTACATAAAGAAAACTAGGAAAGAAACTCAATATACTGTCCATGGTTCCCTGAAGAGGCATAAAGTCTCAATGGATAATCTAGTTCATCTATGCCTAGTCCATGCTGTTGTAGAGGACATTCCAAAACACATATGATGCAGAATCCAGAGGCTAGTGATTAGTTAGTGCCACTTTCAAGGTGCATCTCATAGAGCTTACAAGAGAGACCAGATGGGTAGTCTTGACCTTCAGGTGAGGGATACATCTGGTGCTGACCACAACTTGAAGGGTGAACATGAACCATATAGTCAAATGAACCTCAACTTCTGAGGATATGGTTATGGAACCACAGTATTAATTGTTGTTTGAAGAAAGATACAAAGCCAAGAAGAAATTTATATCTTGAGTAAGAAAGAAACAAAACTTCTAGGGTTATAACACTCATGGTAACTTCAGTCTGAAGACAAACTAGGAAACTGAGGCAGATGTAGGTGAGAATCAAATGTTGAAGAGGTTTGATGGGAGGCCAAACAGTCCTCACTTAATTCTTTCTGTGATAGAAGCTATTTATAGTTTTGTCAGAGGGATGTAGGATTGTCAACTCGTTTTAGAAGTATTAATCTGGCATTAACATGTAGAACGAATTTAAAAAATAGGTCAGAAGTAAATAAATTGTCAAGAATCTATATTAATAAATAGAATACACATTTCATTTCTGTGGGAGCCACAATGGTTGAGTAGGAGTAGAGAATATGTGAATGAAACTAAGACTACTAATCACTCTATGCAACATGTGATTAAGGGAAAATGGAGTCAGAAGCTAAATTACACTTTCATCCAATGTTTCTTATTTTGAGCCAGTTATAATGGTTTGAAAAATTTGATTGAAATTCTAGCTGGGTTATATTCTCTTCTCTGCGTCTGAGAATCAGGAGTGTGTGGGTGACACAATGCATTTTTGTATCAGAAAATTACATCAACTAGATGGTCTTCTGATGATTGGAACACAGCACATTTGTTTTCAGGATGGCTATAATAAAAACCTGGCCAGTGCAGCCATCTTTACAGGATGTGTGGAAGTTAAGAAGTAAGAAATTAGCACAGAAAGTTTTCCCTGATTGGTCATTTGTTGTTGTTGCAGAGATCCTGGATGGGCACTTGTTCTCTAAGACTCTCTGCATGGATGCAATTCAGCATTGGGGCAAGCAGTATGATGTTCACAATTTGTATGGCTACTCCATGGCCATTGCCACAGCAGAGTGAGTTCATTATTATTACAAACTTATATGTGATCACATTATGGATCTGAAAGAGGCATAGTGACTCATAAATAATATTTGTTAAAATTCAAAACAAAAAGTAAACTTGAGGGAGGGTGTGTCCTCGGCAGATGGCTTAGAAGTTAAGAACATGTATAGCTCTCCCAGAGGACCTGAATTTGGTTCCTAGCACCCACATTGGGTGGCTTACAACTGCCTGTTCCAGGAATCAGACTCCCACTTCTGGTCCTCTCTGGCATCTGCATTTAATATGCATATACCCAATGTGTGCATAGGCACACACATACAAATACTTAAAGCTGACAAAATATTTAAAAAATATGGTCATCATTACTGAGTGAATGAAGAAATTGGCATGTAGAAAATAAGAAATCTAGTAAGTATTTGCAGAATATATAAAATGAAGTAAGAAATGAGTAAATTAATGAATAGAAAGTAAGAAGAAAGCTATTATCCAAAGAAAATATCTAAAATATGGCAAAACAAAATTTAGGCCCTTCTCCTTATACTTTTTATCCTCCTAAATAGTGTAAAAATAAAGGATATAAAAGGTTAAGTAACTTATAGATATTCATGGCCATTGGGCTTTTACGTTGGACCCAGGAGCCTTCTACTGGATTCTGTGCTTTTGTGTGAAATTAAATTCTATAATGATAAAAATGTAAGGATAATTTATTTTTGATGTAACAGTAACAGCAAGAAACTAGACCAAGAACAATTTCACTGATTAACAAAATAACAGGTATAATTTTAGCTATTTTGAGATAAATGGGAAAGTTCCACAGTAAATGATTTTTCATTGTGGGAGATAAACTCAGGGCTTTACCTGTGAGGCAAGTGTTGTACCATCGAGTTATTAATCCAGCTCTGCAAAATTTTTTAGTTACGTGTACATATGCAGACCTTTAACTTAAAACATTTAGTGTATTTAGTTTAAAAAATACATTTATGTTTAATTTTACAACATTTTTTCTTATAAAATTATTATTAACATGTTTCTCTACATAAAACTTTCAAAAGTAACGTTGATAAGTCCACTTTTGTTTTGTTTCTGAGGTCTTGTGATAGAAAGACTAACATATTTTTATTTATGTTAAGTTTTACTTTTATTTTATAAAATTCATATACCTCTAGTTTTTAACCTTTCCAAGGCTGCTTTGGAAGTTGTTGGAAATTAGGAGGCTAATGATATGTGTAAAACAAAGTTAAGCAAAACATGAATGCATGTCATGGTAGAGACTGCTTCTAACAGCCCCTCTACTCCTTTTTGGAGAAAAGGAGCAGAGAGGAATGAGACATTTGTTTTTTATATTCTTACTATTGGTGTTGTTCTGAGACTAGCTGAGCTCCCCACTGATCCCTAAATATCTGTCCCTTCCCAGAGCCGTGAAGACCGTGTTCCCAGACAAGAGAAGCTTCATCTTAACACGTTCTACCTTTGCGGGCTCTGGCAAGTTTGCATCCCACTGGTTGGGAGACAATACTGCCACCTGGAAGGACCTCCAGTGGTCCATTCCAGGCATGCTAGAGTTCAACCTTTTCGGTATCCCAATGGTGAGTCTTTGTCCCCAGCTCTGTTATGACTTTCAGTCCCCAGGAAGTTTCCTTCTGATAAGTTTTCATACTATAAAGCCTGTCATGGGTGAGGGCTTTAATGTCCATTCTTCATCACCATCACTGTGGCTCTTACAGTTGTCATCATTGTCTGAACTGCCTGATGTAAAGAGAAAGTACAACCCTGATATCTCCTGAAATATTCTTAATGTGTAACACACAAAAAGTGTGCCAATCTTCGAGTCTAAGTCAGATTCATGCATACATGGAGTATGTAACTAGTTCCCATGCATGCATACATGCAACACACCTATATAGCAAGTTCCCAGATGAAGAAAGAGCCCTGCAGCCCTGGATAGGCTTTGGATTGCTTGGTCAAATTCAACAGACACATTATTGAACTCTTACTGTGTCAAGGTGCTAAATTAAGTATGAATGGCATCCAGTAACAAAATATGGAGAAATACAAGTAACCATAATTATGGCAAGCCAGGATTTAAAAAACCCACAGGGGTGTACATATTAATCATTATGAGAGATTCTGAGAAAATTCTTTATTAATTTGATATAGTTATAAGGGACAGAGAGTCAGGGGAGAAAGCCCAAAGACTCTGTAGAAAAGATGGCGCTTAAGTTGATTTATGGAGACTAGCTAATGAGTGGAGAAGCTTATTTTAAGACAACAGAATAAACATAAGCAAAAGGAGCATGAAGCGGGTGACAGATGTGTCCCTAAGATCGGTGTGGAGAACTGGAGCAGGTAGTTATCTGAAAGGGTAGATTGGAACCAGGTTTAAAGGGTTGAGAGGAGGGATAGAGAGGAAGCTGTGGAGAGTTTGATGAAGTGAGTGGCGTGATCAGAGTCGGACTTTAGAAATGTATGTGATACAATATTATTGGTATTGCCAGCTACTATCCATACAGTGCTCATGCTCAGTTTAACAAAATCAAGAGGCCATGGCAGGAAAGGAGTCATTTAGTACACACAGTGATGATTCTGACCATACCACATTAGCCTTCTGGGTAAAAGATTTGAACAAATGCAGGGACACTTGGCTTAGTCTGGGAGGAAGGACTGGACCTCCCTGGACTGAGTCTACCAAGTTGATCACAGTCCTCGGGGGAGGACTTGTCCTGGAGGAGGTGGGAATGGAGGGTGGGCTGGGGGTAAGGGGAGGGTGTGGGAGGGGGGAGAATAGGGGAACCCATGGCTGATATGTAGAACTGAATGATATTGTAAAATAAAAAATATGTATCACAAAAAAAAAAAAGTTCGGTTAGGAAATTCCTGGTAGAAAGCAACAGAAGGGGGTGGAAGCATGATAAGCATGTTGTCCATGTGTCATTATAGGTAGGGGCCGATATATGTGGCTTTGCCCTGGACACATCTGAGGAGCTCTGCAGGCGGTGGATGCAGCTGGGGGCATTTTATCCATTTTCCCGGAATCACAATGGCCAAGGCTACAAGGTAAGTCAACTGGGAAGTATAATCAATGTACATTGGGTGTGTATTAGGAGTGGATCTGTTTGTATTCCCACCATGAAATCTGTTGAGCCAGCTTCATAATATACTTCATGTATGCAGATTTGGGTCCCACTTGCCATTAACAAGGACCTGTTGATCATAAAATGTCCCAATGTCTCAGTTTCTCTCTTATTGTTGCCATTGGGACCAGCTTAGTTCACACACACACACACACACACACACACACACACACACACACACACACACAGGTTGCTCATTTTTGTGTGGATGGCTTCCTTAGATTCAGCCAGGTTATGATGCACAGCTCAAGCAAAGGGTTAAGAATTCAAGATTCTACCTGGTGACACAGACCTCTGATCCTAGCTATTTGGGAGGTGGAGGCAGGAGGATGGATCAGAAGTTAAATGCTTGCCTGGGCTACCTAGCAAACTTGTCTTAAAAAATTCCTAAATGAGAAATGCAGCTGGATACCATGCTGTGTAGAATACTTTAAGGGGTTAGACAGCAGCAGCAAGTAAGATGCTTACCTTTTCCAAGGCAGCCAGAGCCAGAAGCTTAGGTTCTAGAAAGCTGAGGACAACTATCACACCATTAAAACAAAAAATAGAGATCTCAGAAACCTTAAAACAAAAATGGAAATGATGGGACTCTAAGAGGTTTATAAAACTTCTGTGTACTCTACTTGCCTTTCTTGTTTTTGTAATGAGAACGAAGATGGGGAAACATTTCAAAATTATGTAAGACAGTCTCTCAGCAGGGGAGTTTGAACCCGTGGACGAGGCAGGGTAAGTTGTCATGGCAACTTACTCAATGTTGTGGTTCTACCCTCCAGCTGTGCCACACTCAGAGGCAATGTGCAACTGAGGGCCCAGATCATGCAGCATGAAATCCTGGGTTACGCTGCATGATATCTGAGATCGTTCTGGGTATGCACAGCTTCCCCATAGTCAATTCACAACTGCAAACGTGTCTTTTCTTTTAGGACCAGGATCCTGCCTCTTTTGGAGCTGATTCCTTGCTGTTGAATTCATCTAGGCACTACCTTAACATCCGATACACTCTGCTGCCTTACCTCTACACTCTTTTATACCGTGCCCACAGCCGGGGAGACACGGTGGCTAGGCCCCTTCTGCATGAGTAAGTCCTCCCAACGTTCTTTTAATGCAAACTTCGTGATGTTGACAAGGTCATATTAGCAGAGTAAAATATAAAGCCATCCAAGCAAGGTATGCAGGAGTGTGTGTGTGTGTGTGTGTGTGTGTGTGTGTGTGTGTGTGTGTGTGTGTGCGCGCGCGTGCGTGCGTGCGTGCGAGCGCGCCCGCCCGCGCGCACGTGCGCGCGCACACGCCATAAATCAATCCCAAGGCTTTGCATATACTGGGCAAGAAATCTACCCACATATCTGAGATTGCTGGCATTGTGCCCCTAGGTCCAGCGCTCTCTCTCTCTCTCTCTCTCTCTCTCTCTCTCTCTCTCTCTCTTCCTTCCTTCCTTCCTTCCTTTCTTCCTTCTTTTTTTCTTTTTTTTTTTTTTGGTTTTTCCAAACAAGGATTCTCTGTGTATCTTTGGAGCCTGTCCTGGAACTCACTCTGTAGCCCAGGCTGGCCTTGAACTCACAGAAATCCTCCTGCCTCTGCATCCTCCCCCCAAGTGCTAGGATTAAAGGCATGTGCTACCACCACCTGGCCCCAGATCTTTCTTGACAATAAGCTAAGGTCATAAAATTTGTAGATTATTTTTACTTATTTTCTGAAGAGAGATACAGCAAACAATAGCATAGTCTGGGTCCAGCTTAGTGTAGATCCTGGAATAGGAACTTCTGTGTCACCTGGGGGAAGAGCAGGAAGGCACATGTGTTTGGTTGGGGACACAGATCTACGTGGGATGGGAGGAAGTGGGGCAGTAGTAGGTGTCGCACAGTGATTGTGGCTGTTTTCCAGGTAGCTTACATGCTTTGGTTAGGTTGTAGGAGAGATTTAAAGCCCTGGGCCCATCTCTCTCTGACCTATCTCTTTGCTATCTAGGTTCTATGAGGACATCAATACTTGGGACATAAACCGGCAGTTTCTGTGGGGACCAGGACTCCTCATCACTCCTGTTCTGGATGAGGCAAGTGTTCTCACAGAGGAAGGCAGGCAACCTCTGCTTCTGTTTCTGATCACTACTCACCAAGTCTTCTCCCCCATCTACTGCATAGATCTGTGGTTGAGTCAACAGGGAAGAGTATGCAGGGTTATTTTGTAGTAGCATATCTGATTTATGTTTTCTTCTTTAGAGGTCTCTTATTCTAGACAAGTTCTCAACCAGTGTAAAAGCACAAACTAATCACTTAGATTTGGGAATGAGCCTCTGGCTCATCGGGTCAATTATAACTGACTATTATTGCTCTGAGATGTGGAGCCAGGATGAAACAGAGACCAACACTTACTCTAAAGTCAAAGTGATCAGGGTTGATGATCTTTGCCAGTGAGGTGAGAATTGCTGGCCCAGAAGAGTTATTTGTGTAGGCTTCCCAACTTCAAAGGTAGAAATTAGCCGGGCAGTGGTGGTGCACGCCTTTAATCCCAGCACTCGTGAGGCAGAGGCAGGTGGATCTTTGTGAGTTCGAGGCCAGCCTGGGCTACCAAGTGAGTCCCAGGAAAGGCACAAAGCTACACAGAGAAACCCTGTCTCGAAAAACAAAAAATAAAAAATAAAAAAAAAACAAAGGTAGAAATTATAGCAACATCTAACGTATGAGCTACAGAGAAAATTCAATAATTCACTGAAAGCTGGAATTGTCCCCACAGTGTATTTTATCATTATTTTTATTATTCCTAATTATAATCCCTCCCATTTGTGATCCCCCTGCCCCAGATTGCCAGGCTATAGTTCTCTTATCTGTACTAGGAGAAAAGCATAGCTCAACAACAGAGAAAACAAGACTATGCCTACCTTTTCCAAATATGGCGGAGAAACCCCCTATGCTAAGGTATCTGCTTCATGTCCTCAGAGGCTGAGTCATGACGATAATGAGTTTTTTTTTTTTATTTTATTTTAGGGTGCAGAGAAAGTGAAGGCATATGTGCCTGATGCCATCTGGTATGACTATGAGACCGTAAGTAACTGGAATTTTTCTTAAACTCAAGACTACAGCTGCAGCTGCATAGAGAGGTGCCTCTTTGGAGCTAAGAACTACCATTTTTGCACAGAGGAATGTTTCTGTAGTGTTTCCTATAATTTCACAGCACAGTTCAGCTAGAGCAAGCCTGCAACTTAACACATATGCAACACATTCAGCAATAAGATCAAGACTCACAGGGCTTCTCATGAGCAAGCCTTAGAGAGCCTCATGGGTGATTTGAGCTTGACCAGAAATCAGATGACAAGTTCAGAGGTTATCAGTTCACATAATATACATCAAACAGGCTTAGCATGGCAAAAATGTTTTACAAACCCTGAACTGACTTACATTTTTAGCTTTTTTTTGATTATCTGGGTAGAGAGTATTTCTACTACATGGAAAAGAATTAGCACCATAGAGAACTCATCATGGTGGTCCCTGGAGGGCCACATACTATGAAGCTAATGTGTTTGATTCATCTACCTGTCTTAGGGGGGGCAATTGACATGGAGAAAGCAAAGCATTGAGATGGAACTTCCTGGAGATAAAATTGGACTTCACCTTCGAGGAGGTTACATCTTCCCCACACAACAGCCAGACACAACCACAACAGCCAGGTACAGCCTGTGATGTCTTTAAGGGGGTGCATGGCTGACAAAGGGGAGCATTCCTGGGGTAGTCTGTTGACCAGACTGGGTGGGAAAGATCCTGGAGTGGGGTATGTCCCTTTGACCTTTCCTCTAGAAGTTTATGACCTAGTGCTGCACCCTGATTGATTTTGAGATATTTTAATCTACTCCCTCCCCAACTCTCTGAATGTGTCAGAACAGGCTGACAGCTAGAATGTTCAGCCTTCCTGTTTTCCCAAGGCATGTCCAGCTTTGTCATTGAAAGCCTCATGTCTTGGGAAGACTATGTTGGGCAAGTCTCCCTGCCTTGACCTGCATGTTTATCATTGGTTCCCTGTCTTGGTTCACACATTCTCATTATATGCTTCACCCTCATTTCCATTCCTCCCACTGAGCTATTTTCTATTCGTAACTAATAAAAACCTAGCTACTAGGTAAAGACTCACAGCTGAGCTGTCACATATACCCGCTGGGAGAGGGAAAATCAGTTTTCTCCAATAGAATGATACTAGGTATATCAATCACTCCAGGACAGACAGAAAGACAGACAGACAGACAGACAGACACACACACACACACACACACACACACACACACACACACACACACTTAGCCACCCACCAACGTCACAGACTTCCTTTACATGTCATTGACTCCAGTTGTAGACTCCATCTGCATGTCACTGAAGAGCTGCGTGTTTCTGTCATGTGTCCCTGAAAGTATTAGATTATTTGGTTTTAATATCCTGGGAATTAGTTCTTAGAATTCTGAAAAGCTGTGTTTTCCATTGAACTCCATTTATTATCCTAAAATGTTACACTATTGACTTTATGTGGAGATAAAACAAAGAGTTCTGGTTACTCTTTCTCTGATTGTTCAGCATCAGGCTGTTGGGCACAAGCGTTCCCTTCCTAAATTGAGAGTGTGGACTTGTTGCTGCCCTGCTTGAAATCTGGACTCCATGGGTCGTGTTTAGGAACAGTGCAGCCTAGCTTCACGTTGCCTTGAGTTGCAGTTTCCTGCAGTGCCTTCAGCCTTCAGGCCAGCCCTGGCCAAAGCATACTATTCTCGTCCCCTGGAAGTCACCTGTTTCACTGCATGCAGGCGTCTCCCACGTTACCTTTTGCAAAAGGCTCCGCATATTTGAAAAATGCTTTATCACCAAGCTTTATCCACTCTCCATTTCCAGCTGCTTTCTCAAAGGTCCAAGGTAAACTCAGGTATTATCTCCAACTCCTCCAGCAGAGTGATTGCTACCAGTCCTAATTACTGGTTGAATATATGCTTTTCTTCTCAAGACAAAATGACAAGTAATCAAAATAAGGAAAGTGGACAGTCTCTATATGACCCTATTATATATTTTTGCTTTATCAGAAAAACTGTCTCATGAGGGGAAAATATGTCTTTTTCATAGCAATTGACACTTCTCAGGGTATGAACTCCAAACACCTAGCCATAACACTGTTGTGGAAGATTTCTCCCTTTTCTAATAATCTGTCTTCAAAATGATACTTGCAGCCACATTTTTTTATTGCTCTATTGATTCTGCTCTCACATTCCCACCTCCTTCATATATACTTATTGCTGAGCTTTAGGGTCTTCCCATCCCCTGTGAATTTTGGTACTAGAGAGAGAGGGGCCTGCCAATCTTGTCTTTATATTTGAAGGAGAATAGAGCATCTACAGCTAGTAACTTTTTCCAGGTGAATTTAATGCAAATGATTCATAAAATTCTTTGAGCACTAAGGATTTGGGTCTTGTGCTCCTGTTCCCCACAGCCGGAAGAACCCTCTTGGTCTTATCATTGCTCTGGATGAAAATAAAGAAGCAAGAGGAGAGCTGTTCTGGGATGATGGGGAGACGAAGGGTGAGTGCAGTGAGAGGGTGTGGCCATTGCAGACCTGCATGTCTGACTCTGTCCCTTCAGCACTGCTGGCCATTCAGCTGCAGATGAAATCAAACCTGGCATCCTAGAGCATCCTCCCAGAGAAAACATGTGCTTCTGCATGTACTGGTCAGAGGCCATGATAGATGAACCTCAGAGGGAGGAGGGAGAACATCTCTCTGACTTTCTCTGTCTCTCTTTTTCTGAATTCTCTCCTTAGTGAGTCATGTTTAACAGGCTTTCACTTCATTGCTAAAAGACACCTGAAAGCCTGAAAGACACATTTTCAACACTGTTCCTGTAGTTTGCCTTCATTGTACATACCTTCCCCCTGAGTCCCTAGGGGAAAACTGTTGAAGATATGAAAGACACACCCATGTCAAGGAGGTAGCAAGTGTACACATTCTTGATTATGTGCATCTAACATTAGTATATTTTCTTTCTCTCTTTGTTTCTTTCTTTTCTTTAACTCCACTGCACCAACAATTCTCATGACTTTAACTTGGGAAATAGATTCCCATAGGATCACTGCCTTGGGAGGACTGCAAAGGATCCTTTTACAGTTATAGTACTAAAGAGAAGCCAAGTGTGTGGCCATGTAAACTCTTCACATGTAGAGGCACTGTGCAATGGTTACCATAATATAACCCGATGCTTCCATCACCACTAATGGCAGCATTGGCTCTCCAGAACTTGTTCTTATCATTGTTCATAGTCCTTGAACAGATTTTCCACATTTACCCTTCTGCCTGATTCTGAAAACTCCTGGCTCTTCCTCTGAGTGCAACCATTTATCTCCTGTATGAACAGAGACCATACATTGCTTCTCCTTTGTTGTCTCACCTACTTCTCCTAGTGGAATATGATCCAGATTCATCTCTGCTCTAACAATGCAGGGCTTCCTTCTTCTTTAATAGTCAAGAATACTCCATTGTATTCATGCACTGTAATTCTTTTACTCATTAATCTGCAAATAGATATGGTTGTTGTTTCCCCATCTTAGCTATTGTGAAAAAGTGGACAAGAGAGTCAACAGCAACCACTTAGGAGGAAATATATGAGAAGCTTCTTTGGTAATGGGCACCTCAGAGGACAGCGACCTCTTAGCAGGAAATATAGGGGAAGCCTCTTTGATACTGGGCATGGTATTGTAATTTTAAGTGTGATACCAAAAGCATAGGCAACAAAACATAAAATAAATTTGCATAGTCATTGTGCAAAACAGCGTAGACACACCTTCACATGTTGAAAATAGAACTACATAGCACAGAAGTCCCATGTTTGGGTGTGTGCCATCCAAAAGAAATGAAAACAGTATGCCATAAAGATATTGTGTCTCTCATAGTCACTGTGGCATTATCTGTACTAGTAAAGATCCATAAGCAGCCAAAGTATCTGACAGATGAATGAATAAAGAAGTTGTGATACACAGATCTAGTGAAGTGTCTTCAGTCATGAAAAGAAAGAGGAGCCAGTTTTAAGGAGAGGAAGGTGAAACACATGACCAGTCTGACATCTCTTTCTTCTTTCAGATACTGTGGCCAAGAACATTTACCTATTCAGTGAATTTTCTGTCTCCCAAGTAAGTGCATATTTGTTTAAATATTGTGTGGGATTTTTGTCTGAAGATGACTGTATGTGTTCTATATTCATATTTAAATATCAGCATTTATGTGGGTGAATACACTTAGGACTTAATTCATAATAATTACATCAGCTATATTTACCAAAAAGAGTCAACAAGGGCTGGAGAGATGGCTCAGCGGTTAAAAACACTGGCTGTTCTTCCAGAGGTCCTGAGTTCAATTCCCAGCAACCACATGGTGGCTTGCAACCATCTGTAAGGAGATCTGGTGCCCTCTTCTGGCCTGCAAGGATACATGCAGACATTACACTGTATAATAAATAAATAAATAAATTAAATAAATCTTTAAAAAAAAAAAGAGTCAATAGTAAAAAGAAAATCAAGCCGGGCGGTGGTGGCACATGCCTTTAATCCCAGCACTCGGGAGGCAGAGGCAGGTGGATCTCTGTGAATTCGAGGCCAGCCTGGTCTACAAAGTGAGTTCCAGGAAAGGCACAAAACTACACAGAGAAACCCTGTCTCAAAAAACAAAAACAAAAACAAAAACAAATCAGCTAGTGTTGTAAAAGATAATTTTCTAAAATGTCTGTTTTCTCATCTCTCTCCTTTGGCATTACAAAATAAATTTGTACCCCATTAGCATACATTAGAAGATGAAATTGAGAGGCCTTTAGAGAAGGTTGGCGGTGTAGTCTAGGATGGATATTTGAGGAGCTGGGATTCTAAGTGTTTATAATTTATTCATAATTATGCTTGATGTGTTTCAGAACCATTTGAATGTGACAATTTCAAGTCCAAACTACAAGGATCCCAATAACTTGGCATTCCAGGAAATTAAAATCCTTGGGACACAGGCAATTTACAATGTTAGAGTGAAACAGAATGGTGTCCTTAGTCAGATGTCTCCTCAAATCACTTACATTTCAAGCCTGAAGGTAAGAATTCATTTTGTGAGGGAGACTTTCAAAAACCTCTATGGCTTCTTGACATCACTTCTTGCTAAGATCACATGGGCTGTTGAAGGACCAGAGCACATCTGATGCCTGGTGGGGATGTCAGAGTATGAAGGAGGAAGGTAGAGATGTAGAGATAGTTTGAGGGACCATGACTCCAGTTTTTCCATCCCTGGTTTCTTCACTCTCAGTGTTTGCTTTTCTGTAATGGGGTGTGGGGACAGGATCTGAGAGCTGATGGATTGTGCTTGGAGGTGAAGGTAGAGATAGAGATCCTATGAATACAAACTTTAAAGTGCTTTTATCTATTTACTTTTTCCCTTTTGTCGAGCTCTATTGAGAATAGTACATGTTCTCTAACATACACATTTGCAGGAAATACCTTATGCAAAAGTTGATGGTGCTTCTAACTAACTCAGTTGGTGATTAGAAAGTGCTGTTCTGGTAAATGTAATGAGATCCAACCTTTGTGTATGACTTCATTTCCATTTCTCTATTCCTCAGCACTGTGAGGAATCCTTTCCAAGTCAGTTTTCATGACTTCTGCTGAGGATCCTCATGGAGTTGGAGCTGTTCAATCAGCACTGTTTTCAGGCTTTTTCAAATTAGGAAAATGAGTAACTGAGACTTCGAATAGATGGCATATTGATGATACTTGACATTTGTCATCACATTATGTACAGAAGAAACATACATTATGAAGTTATAAATAACATATTAGGTGGTTGGTTGTATGTGTGGCAAAGTGTAAGGCAGCTGGAAGATGTAGATGTGAAAACAAGCTTTGTTCTTGCTAGAAAATAAGATAGTTAAAATATCACCAAAACACTCTTTATTGTTTGAATCAGGGTGGTAGGAGATACAATTCACACACATGAAAAATACATGAAAGAATTAAGGAGTCTAAATCAACATTTGTAAAATATTTGCATTGGACTTACTTAATATTCAAGGCTTAATGTGGTAGTTGAGGTCAGCTTTTTGGAGAAGGCATGGATAGAACAGGATCTTGAAAGACAGATTTTCATGGAGATGGTGTGATGGCTCAGCAGTTAATAGCACTGGATGATCTTCTAGAGGTCCTAGGTTGGATTTCCAGCATACACATGTTGGTGCACAAAAAACGTGTAACTCCAGTACCAGGGATCCAATTCCACTTCTGGCTTCTGTGGCCACACACATAATGCACAGACATGCATGCAAGCAAAGCACCCATGCACATAAAGTAAGGCTGGATTCATCAGCTTTATATGACAAGCAGTCTGAGATGGAAAACAGATTGGAGTTTTTTTTTTCTGTAATTGAATGTTCAAAGTTGAAAACTTGTTGGAATTGGGTCAAGGTTGAACTTTGTCAGAACTCAGATCTGTCTTGTCTAATGATTGGAAGTAGCTACTTAGATCTAGTGACAATGCCCTTATTCTAGGAGAGATGAAAAAGGAAAAAAATAAGCAAAGAAAAGGGAGTTGGAAAAAGAGGAAGGCAGAGATAAAGCTTAAGGACCAGGCCTTTCTGGCAGGAAAGAAACCCTGACCCAGCAAATGAACTCAAATTTACTTTTCTGGCCATGAATATGCTACAGTAATTTTCAGACATTAATTGGAAGAATCTGTTATTAGAAACTGAAATACCAAAAAAGGAGAGCATGTTTCATACTAATAAAAGAGCTGGTAATGTGTACAGAAAGGGCCTTGTTTTCCTAGAAAGCGTTTGTCTTGGTGATGCTTTCCAAGTTGAGCTATTCTTGACAGGCCAATCAAAGGTTTTAGAAGTCTTCCACTATCAGTCTTTAATTCTATGCCTGGCTAAGGTCTCATTCACATTTAGAAGCAGAGTGTTTGGGGCCAGAGAAAACTTGTCAGACTTGAGAGGGTTTCAGGCACCCTATTAAGAAAGTCATATTTAATTCTTTAAGGTCCTGACAATGATCCTTGAATCCTTATTGGAGGCTGGAGTGGAGGGTAGGGATTGGAAAGACAGGAAGGACAGGGTACTGGCTACTGGAAGGACACTGAGAAGGGGATGATCACATCTAGAAAGTGACAGTATGCGCCAGATAATGAATGCATTAGTCATGCAGGTGCTGCGTAAGAAACTTCAAATAAAAGAACAGAAAAAAATTAGAATGAAATGCTGCAGTTGAAAGCAAGTGCAGTATATGTAACTTCAAATCTGCGTTTCTGGCCTTGGGACATGATAAGACTGGGATGCTGGAAATAAAAGTTTATATAATGACATTTTCTACTCCCCAGTCTTATACTTGGTTGATAAATCTTAGACCAAAATGATTGAGAAAACTTGTATGAGATTCCAGAAAAAACTGCTACAGCCCGAACCACATTACTCATACTGCCCTATTCTCTAGACTTTCAACACCAAAGGGGTCATGATATGAAGAGGTGATGAGTGAGAAAAAATAGCTTATTTGACAATAGGAGGAGAAAGTCTTTCTGACCAAATGAATTAGGGGTCAAGTGGTCCAGGGAAGGAATGAAAATGAAGTGTGAGCACAGGAGGTTTTTCACGGTCGATCTCTTTCTACAGTGTAATATAGAAGGTTTTGAGAGTGCTGACATTTTCCTTTTACCACTATCTCCCACCCCATCTATACAGTTGTACCCTTACAAACTGTAGTGTGCTCTTTAAATCATTAAAAGCAGAGCATAAAGATAGACTAAGAATGACATTTATACTTAATTTCCAAAAAAGAAAGGTTCAAGTCTGGCAAGATGTGTGTCCTGAGGATGAATTTGCATTCCTTCAGGTGGCCACCATCACAGATATCAATCTCGTGCTGGGAGAAGCATATACAGTCGAGTGGGACATCATGATGGACCAGGAGAAGATAGACTGCTACCCAGATGAGGATGATGCAACTGAGGCCAAATGCACTGCCCGTGGCTGCATCTGGGAAGTAAGCATGCTGAGGATGTTCCTGGAAACTGGAACTCTTGAAATACAATCTACAATGTCTTTAGCATAGCCCAGTACCCTTGCATTTATTAAAATCCACTAGAAGAAAAAGCTCCAGATGAGTCTGATTTGGATTGAGGAGTAGAGTGCGGAAAAATGGGGTGTTTACTGTGTTGTTTGAAGTTGAGGAATTTAGAGTCATGCTTATTTTAATTGTTACAGACCTTAGTGACTGAAGTGATGGCTTTCTCCATATAAACTGACTTATCTATGTGATAACTCCAGATCCCTGCTGATCTAGGATATTGACTTTCTTTTTAGGAATCCAGCTCTTCTGGGGTCCCTTACTGCTACTTTGCCAATGAGCTGTACTCAGTCAGAAATGTTCAGAATCACCCAAATGAGGCCACAGCGGACATCTCCTCGAAGCCTTCTCCTTATAGCAATGCCTTCCCCTCTACACCCGTGAATCAGCTGCAGCTCCGAGTCATCTACCACAAGAATGAAATGCTGCAGTTCAAGGTAAACACAGTGTGTACCATCAGGTGTGGACAGGGCCTTTTCAGTTCCATTACTCTGTGCAACCTTGTGTTACAACATTATAAGATTTTTTATTTGTTTAGTAAGTAGTCTAAAACAACATTCTAATGAAGAGAGCAATTAGATGACTGGTAGAATAGTGAAACCTCGCCTAATTTTGAATTTGAGAGAATCACTGTGTCTAAAGAAATATTTTGGGAGAATGAAACATGGAAAGGGAGCAGAAGAGGCTACTAGGAAGGTTGGACAGTTATAGATGAGTTTGGTGGCGGTATTGGAATCCTACACATAGGCTGATATATAGTGAGTACTCAAATGCTATTGGAATAGTACAAGGCAGTGATCAAGGCAGAGCGGCTTTGCTTAGACTACCCTTAGAATCTGGGCTCAATCTGGACTCAACTTCTCCATCTTCTAATGTGTTGTTTTGTGTGTGTGTGTGTGTCCTCAAGAGAATGGAGTTGATTGGGTGTGTAGCCTCAACTCACACTCACTAACCGTTAGCTATGTAGTAGTTCTCTCCATCATACTCATGTCTTTCTGAGCCCACTTTAACACTCTGGTTCTTTTGTTTGTTGTTTCTTTACCAGAATCACCTGCTCTCAGTTTTGTGTTGCTTTACTGCTGCTTAACTTCTAAGATTCAGCCTGTATTTCTTCCATGAAACCATCTCACTGTTCCTTCCCTGTAATAGCAAAGCCCTTCTGCAGAATTTGTGTTAGCTCACATCCTCCAGGAGTGCTGAATTCTTCTTTCTTGTTTCCCATGAATTACTAAGCATTTTATGACATTAACCTTGGCTTATTCATTTCCTATCCCTACTAATTACTATTGTATCCACAGTAGTATTTGGATCCTTAATTATCCAGCTGTATTTCATCTTCAGAAGATGTTTTTAATTAGAGAAATTTAGTTTTTTTTTCCTGCCAATTTCAGTGATTTCAGGTCTCCTTATACCCATACATCCACATACAAAACAATATATCATATGTTTATAAGTACCATACCAATTTCAGAATGAACTTTTCATGTTAATAGCAGTGTTGAAATAGGTGAAGATTCTAGAGCCCATAATACTGAGACATGAGCCAGATCAAGCTATTTAATAGAACTTTGTTCTCTGGTATGTTGGTTAAGTCCTGTATTGTGAGGTAAAAGAAGACAAAACATTCAGCCTCTGGACTCTGTGCAACATGCTCAGAGTATCTGAGGTATTTGTCTCTAGAGAACAATTCTTGACTAAATTGTTCTTTTGAAATGACAGCTAACTGTGAATATTTACACTAGAGATGTCATGTTTTGACATATTTACATTTTATAGATGATCAATTCAGTACAGTTAGGATCTGGTGTTTCAATCCTCTAATGTTTTGTGAGGTGGAAATTAAACATCTTCATGAGTTATTTTGAATTATATTAGTAGTTATGCAATTATATTATTAATTGCACATTATTGTTAATTATGAGCACTGTCAGCATGCTAAGAAAACATCATAATGTGAATGCTATATTTTTTTCTTTATATAAAATATTCTCCTCTGGCCTAGATCTATGATCCCAACCACAGTCGGTATGAAGTCCCAGTGCCTCTGAACATCCCTGCTGCCCATCCAGCACCCCTGAAGGCCGTCTCTATGATGTGCTCATCAAAGAGAATCCATTTGGAATTGAAATTCGCAGGAAGAGTACAGGCACTGTAATGTAAGTGGGTCCTGTCTGACTTGGAGTTTCTGCTTTTCTAAACCTTCCTCACCAGGTCCATATTAATTGAAGACATCCTGGCTCAAAGCATCAGACTGATCTCATTTGAATCTATAATGCATTAGTTACCTTTTATGGGTGTGATAAAAACCCCAACCAAGACAACTTATAGAAGAGTTTATTTGAGTTTATGGCTTCAGAGGTTTGGAGTCGATGATGGTGATGTGGATGCAGGCAGCACACAGGGCAGCAGGAACACTGAGAGCTCACCTTTGATCTGCAAACAAGAAACAGAAAGCAAACTGGGAATGGTGTGAGCCTTTCAACTCCAAAGCCTGTCCCCAGTGACATACTTCCTTGACCAAGGCCAACCCTAGTCTCCCAATAGTCCCCAAATAGTGCACAAATAGAGACCAAGTATTCAAATATCTGGGATTATGGGTGATATCTCACATAAACACCACACAAGAGGAAATGCTTTCTTTTCTTAGAGGAAATCTTTAATACTCTGGGAGGGATTATTAAGGCAGTTACAGGTATGTGGGAAATATTGAACAAGTATTATATTATTATATTAGGTTATCTTCTGGTACTGTGCTCATAGACAGATATGGTATATCTTCCACTAAAGAAAGTTTAAATTATCCTATGAAGAGGAATTTGATATAGCAACAACTGCTGTGCAGGAAAAATCAGGGAAATCAGATTATTTGTAAACTTCGATATCATGATCTGATTTTGTGTCTCTGAGCATGAGGTGATGTTTGAAATGGAAATGAGATTAGGAGGAGTCCCACAGGGAGTTCTGGGTAAAGGAACATTTGTAATAGAATGATGTAAGTCATGAGCCAGAGGAAATTTATCAGTTTCAATAGAGAGATTACTCTGAGGTAACTGCTTGGATAAATGTGGGAGACAAAGCAGGAGTGTTAGGTGGGATTTAGAATGGTAACAGCCCAGAAGGTTCCTCAGATGCTGTCAGGAGAAGTGAGCAGGTACATGAGCAGAAGTGTGAGGTGGTGTGAGATGCTCATATCACAGCCCTGGATACCTGTAGGAAGTGGAGCATCAGGGGTCAAGAGCAGAAGACACAGTGAGTCTGGAATGGTAAGGTGATAAATGTGATTGGACATGCGACTGTGGACAACACTAAAGGAAGCAGTGATACAGTGGAAGAAAAGACTTACTGTCACTGCGGCCTGTAGCAGGGCTGACTGTGGTTATTTTAGTGAATGAGACTTGCTTGTTTTATTTGAGAGAGACTCAGGTATAGATGGTATGGGAAAATGGAGGGCTCTGTTGTCCTCACAGAGGCAGCTGCTGGAAGCTACTAGGAAGCTGATTTCCTTTTGCAAATGTTCCTCTTCCTTCTGCAGCTGGGACTCTCAGCTCCTGGGCTTCACCTTCAATGACATGTTCATCCGCATCTCCACCCGCCTGCCCTCCACATACATCTATGGCTTTGGGGAGACTGAACACACAACCTTCAAGATAGACTTGAACTGGCACACATGGGGCATGTTTTCCAGGGATGAGCCCCCAGGGGTAAGGGCAGGGCGTTGGTGTCTGTGTTCTGTCTCCTCCATCCATGCTGGGTGCTTTGTGATGTTTTTTTCCAGACTCCACATGCTTGTCTCCTTCTATTGCTAGGAGGATGAAGATCTTTTTAAGTTCCCCTTTCCTCTGCTTTTCTTACCAGAAGAAGATTGACTCAATGTAGCAATCAAGTTTCTGTTGAGTTTCTTTCCCAGGCACACAGTCTCCTAACCTCCTTTTCCCTATGCCTCTCAGTACAAGAAGAATTCCTATGGTGTCCACCCTTACTACATGGGTCTAGAGGAGGATGGTAATGCCCATGGAGTCCTCCTGATGAACAGCAATGCCATGGGTAGGATGAAGCTTTGTCCTCTTATTATGTGCCAATGATTCTGAAATTGCTTTAGAATATATTTGACTTGGCTGTCACTATAGACTTTATGGATTGGTTTTTCCTTTCATTGATTTTTTTTTTTGAGACAAGGTTTCTCTGAGTAGCTTTGCGCCTTTCCTGGAGCTCACTTGGTAGCCCAGGTTGGCCTCGAACTCACAGAGATACGCCTGGCTCTGCCTCCCGAGTGCTGGGATTAAAGGCGTGCGCCACCACCGCCCGGCTCCTTTCATTGATTTTTTATGCATATTTTAATTATATATAATTTACCCAACTTTTATTAGCAATGCAGCTAGTTGAGAGCTTTTCTTGACTTCTACAATTCTATATGCTCCTACTCCAAAATATCTCCTGTCAGTGTGTTACAATTGAAGAATAAGAAGTTGTGAATTCCAGGGCAAATATTCTCAACAGGAAGGATTTCATCATGATGACATTTTCTTGTGTTTCCAGATGTGACATTCCAGCCCCTGCCTGCCCTAACATACAGGACCACAGGGGGCATTCTGGACTTCTTTGTGTTCTTGGGCCCAACTCCAGAGCTGGTCACTCAGCAATACACAGAGGTAGGAAGGAAAGCCTTTTTGAAATATGTGTGTTGTACATGTGTGTTTATACACTCATAATGTTTCCAATCCTGCTATACAGAATTGCCATATATGTAACTGTCATATAGTACCTGAATTTGATGGTCTTTCTCATGGGAATTTATAATATGGAATATAGGAGAGAGAATATATTCCTGTAACTATTAAAATGATCTTTTCTTCACCCATTGAAGTATAGCAAAGTATTTGTAGCAACTCAGTGGTGGGCTGATGTGGCTGGTGGAACTATGGTAGTAGTGATTTTGATGGTGTGGTAAGGCATAGTGATATTAAATGTAGTGGTAGTACTATTGGTGAAAGTGATTGTGAGGATGGTGACTGTTTTGATGATAACGATAGAGAGGAAGTTAGGACATGAGATGGTCATAAAAGTGATTGTAGTGGAGTCGATGATGGAAGCTGAGAGAGTGAGGTTCATGTTAGTAATGGTGGTGGTAGATATGATGATGTTTTGGTAGAAGTGGTGTTGGTAATGATGATTGTGTCTGTGATGGCAATGGGAATTATGATGGCAAATATTACATCATGACATTGTCACAGTGCTTACAATGTGGTGATAGGGACAATGACTGTACTTGTGATGGAGGTCATGATTACAATAACATTGTTGGTGACAACATCAACTAGCATGTATGAAATATCTACTGTGTGTGTTACTTAATGCATGTGAGAGGGTGTCACTCCTAGTAAGTTGCTCAGTGAAAACAACATGAGATAGCCCCTACTCTTACCTTTGATTGACAGGTAAAGAAACAACACAGAAATGTGATATAACTGCCCAAGG
Organism: Peromyscus leucopus; assembly: GCF_004664715.2. Lineage (NCBI taxonomy): Eukaryota > Metazoa > Chordata > Mammalia > Rodentia > Cricetidae > Peromyscus > Peromyscus leucopus. The sequence goes on along the minus strand of NC_051065.1, from coordinate 46,893,406 downwards.
TCACACAATCAGCAAGACCTAGAGAATGGCTAAGTTAGCCATTTCTCTTTTTGTTGTGTGTTTTTAGTATTTAAATTTTATATCTAGGAATCTGAATAAAAGCAGGTTTTCCAGAACTCCTGGAATGTGTGCTCTGAGAAGCTGTAGGTTTTTCTGTAGTGTGTCCCAGGAGTTCTCACCCACCCTGCCACTTACTCTCTGGGTTTGAATTTGGTGTTAAATTGGGTAAAATATTCTGACTTCATATCCAGTTTCCATCCAACTTCTCCTCTAACATTCTAACACTTTCTGTCTGTTTTCCAGTTGATTGGTCGGCCTGTGATGGTACCTTACTGGTCCCTGGGATTCCAGCTGTGTCGCTATGGATATGAGAATGATTCTGAGATCTCCAGCTTGTATGATGAAATGGTGGCTAAGCAGATCCCCTATGTACGTATGTCTGTTGGGGATTTGTTTGTCAGATTTAAGTGTGGCTTATAATGACACACTGTGTTTTCTCATGTCATGTCACACTGAGCCTAGACTATCCACAGTGATTCAGGGGAGACCATTGCCCTCATAACAGTGGTGGCTTAGACTAACAAAGAGGAACTAAGACTGGTTAGTTCCTGGATGCTCTCTCCTGTACCAGGCTTTCTTCTGCTTCTTGAATGACTTCAAGACATATACACTTACTCACGTGATATAAAACACAACTCCAATACTATCTTTGCTTAATTAAAGAAACAACCCTCATTCAGTGAACCCGGCCCATATGAGGATTGCTTTCTTGGGCCTGGCAAACCACAGTGCTGGCTTCATGCTGGACTCCTGTAATGAGTTTGTAGTGGATCACATACAGAATCAGCACATTCACTTCAAAACCAGAGGTCCAATAATCATAAATTATTTTGTGACCATTTGGTTTTGTCTTGTATACATTGTTCTGGGTTGCCTTAGTGCGAATCAAATCACTTCCTCTGACAGCGGTTCTCAACTTGTGGGTTGTGACTTTTTTTGGGTTAGTCCAACAGCCCTTTCAAGGGGTCACCTAAGACCATTGGAAAACACAGATATTTACATTATAAATGAGAGTAACAAAATTACAGTTATGAAGTAGCAACAAAAATAATTTTATGAATGGGGCTCACCACATCATGAGGAACTGTACTAAAGTTTCTCAGCATCAGGAAGGTTGAGAACCACTGTTGTAATACAACATCTCAGTGAGAGCTCTGCATTTGATCATCTCCAACACTGGGTCCTCCACAGTGAGGACAGTTTTTGTTTTGATTATTTTATAGTAGACCTATGATTGTATTATATGCACAGTGAATATTTGACACTATTTTCAATGAACACACATCACTGATCTCAGGACACACTCATAGAGAAAGTCAAAGTACTTTTTCTTACAGTATTTTTATTTATTTATTTTTTACAACAGCCTTTGTAGGTTGGCATTGTTACTCATCATACATTTTTTGTTGATGTTGAAATCATTTTTTCCTGTTTTTGAGTGAAATATTTAAAAATTAGTGAACCCAAAGATCCAAAGCTACAATATGGCATACCTAGCAGTTGAAATTGCCAGACACAAGCTGTGGCAACTGCTAGAGTCTGAACTTTCCAACCAGCAGCCACACTTTCTTATACCATCCACAGGACGTGCAGTACTCAGACATCGACTACATGGAGAGGCAGCTGGACTTCACCCTCAGCCCCAAGTTCTCTGGGTTTCCAGACCTGATCAATCGCATGAAGGGCAATGGGATGCGGGTCATCCTTATCCTGGTTAGTTTGTGTGAATGTGTAGGTCTGTGCTTGGGACAATGGATGGGCTTGATGGGAATCACCTTAGAGTGTCTGTCCTCTCCTGTTTCAGGAGAGAAATAAAAGTGTAATTAATATAAATGTGTTTCTGGGAGTCAGGGAAATGCTACAGTGAAATTACAACTGGGGCCTTCCCTTTTTCCACCCACCTTCTTTGTAATCCTCAGTCTTAACTTTCACCTGCCTTGTGCTCTGATTGCAGGACCCAGCCATTTCTGGCAATGAGACACAGCCCTATCCTGCCTTCACCCGGGGTTTGGAGAACAATGTCTTCATCAGATATCCTAATAATGGAGACATTGTCTGGGGAAAGGTATGAGCTTCGTGTTGATCTAGCGAGACTCACCCTGGGCAGAGCCACCATTAGTGCTCTTCAGAACTGTTGATTTTGTGCCTGTTATGTGTGGTTTCTAAAGTTGTGGTTTTCTTTCTCTCTTCTTTTTTTTTCTTTTATTTTCAGTTAATACCTGTTGATGTGCTTAAGAGCTTTTTTTTGGAATCCATTCTCTTTCAGAGCAACCCTACCTGACAACTACTAGTCCTAGAACCACTGCTTATAGTTTCTTAAGAACTTACTTGTATGAGCAATGTTCAGGACATTACTATTAAATATTTTCTCTCCATAGGTCTGGCCTGATTATCCTGATATTGTGGTGGATCCCTCTCTAGACTGGGATATGCAACTGGAGGTAAAAGGCCCTACATGTATGCTCAATGTAGTCAGGGTTGCCAGGAGGAGGCAGTCATGTGTAGGAGACTCGATGTGTCTACACTTAGGACAGAGACATGTGAGAAAGAATCGCTTAAGAGCAATGGTCCTCTTGTCAGTCTGAGACCCATTATTTTTTGTGTCGCAATGTTTTACTTCAAATTGTGATATTGCATTATTCACCATGAGATTTAAGACACAGTGTGCTCAAGTTTCCTGTCCAAACTTCTCCATGTCACAATGGCAATTTCAAATGCAAAGCTGTCAGTTCGAAAGGGCTATGAACTCCCAACTGGATGCTAGCTCTATCAGTTCCAGCTTTGTCCTCAGTTATGATATCTTTTTCTCTCCATGTGTATTTATGTTCACACACAGGCTGTTCCATATCTACACATTAATCCCGCACCACCCTTCCATCCTTCATTGGGCCTCTTGACTTCCCTTTTCCTTTTAGTTGAGGTCTCTTATTATTAATTTGCTTTCTTCTGTGAACAGATTTTTCCATGTAATGGAACCAAGTAGCCTTGGTTTCAGCCCTAATTTTTTTTTCTCATTTTCATTCACATCTGTTGCTTGGATGAATAAATTCATTGACACAACTGGCAAAAGAAGCATCAGTCCTTTTTCTTGCTAAGATGTTTATCCAGTGCACTGAGGCAGCCTGTTAATTTTTTTTAAATGAGTTTTTCTGATATACCTTTGAGCAGTGTTGACATGGTTGGAAGGCAGCCGCCCTTGAAAGTCAGTATTTGCTGGACCTTTAACTCTTCCTTAACAATGATCATAATTGAGGAGCTGGAATTCCAGTATCAGTGGGTGTGTTGGGAAGTGTAAGATAGTCCTAGTGTGCCAGACATGTGTGATGGTTGAGCTGATGATGAAGCTGGTCTATACTTGCTTCACAAGGTACAGCTGAGATCTAGAAACCCTGTTAGATTCAAGAACTAATCAGGTAAGTCATCATTCAGGACATAAACATAGAAGTTTTAAATTTAGGTTTTAACCACACAAAGTCCAGGATCCCCTTGACCAGTCCATTCCATACAATGTAGATGGTTTCCAAATGCTGGGAAGGTATATTATTTGTGATTTTTAATCTTTACTCTTAAATTTTTTTTCCTAATAAGTCAAGAATGTTATATCATATAGGCTCTAATCAGATCATCGCTATGTACAATTGTGGAGTTATAGGAATTCATTAAGTTCTTATAAAATGACTGTTTCCTACATAATATATTCATTTCCAATAAATGGATTGTATGTTACTTTGACAGCAATACCGAGCTTATGTGGCCTTCCCAGACTTTTTCCGTGATTCAACTGCCACGTGGTGGAAGAAGGAGATTCAAGAACTCTACACAAACCCAGAGGAACCAGAGAAGAGCTTGAAGTTTGATGGCCTGTGGATTGTAAGTGTGTATGGATGTGTCTGTGTATACACGAGTATGGGTGTGTTTGTATTTGTTTGTGTTGTTTTTAGCATGTGGATCCATGACATTGGGCAAGGTGACAATAATTACCAGAAAAAAGTTTTCAGACAAAGCAAAGTGCCAGTCATCCAATCAAACTTAGAATTGTCCTTAACCTAGTACTTTGGAACCTGTCTGAAGTTCCTGGTGTAAAACTTCCACAACGATTAGTGGGAATTCCTTAAAGCATTGTTTGTCACCAGTGGGGGAAATAAATCATCTATTCAATCATGGTGAGGTTAATTGTTCTTTCTGTTCTGTGCTTCACCAGTGGTTCATGACCCTCTCTGGGCAGCATCTATAGAGATGTTAGATATTGAATGTGTAACTACTTCTTTGTTCTTGAATTGACAGAACTTAACTATCTTTAAAAATTATCCATAATTTTGCTATTTGTAGGATATGAATGAACCTTCCAGCTTTGTGAATGGGGCAGTTCCTTCTGGCTGCAGCAATGCTACTCTGAACCGTCCACCCTACATGCCACGTAAGGACCTTGGGATCTCTTCACTTGTTGCACAGTGGCTGGAAGGAAGAAGATGAGCTCAATATCCTGGGGTGACCTTGACCATCAAGGGAACCTCCCCACCATTATTATTAATAATAGGACATGAGACAAAAGCACATCATATTATCCAACTGGAGATGTTAGAAAATTTCTTGAATTTTTCCAGAAATCACTCAACTGTGCTAATGCCTCTGTGATGTGATAACTTACAGAATTTCTTTTTCCACCAATACATACAATGAAGTCACTTCCCCTTGTGGACTTTTGGAGTTATGCCCACTTATAGCTTATCTTTATATACATGCCTTTTCTGAGTTGTGAGAACTTCCAGAGACATCACCAAATCTAAGTTTCCAAAAGTATAAGAGACAGACAACACTATCCACTTACAGAAATATAAGGAAGATATGAAATAGAAATAACTTATGTATTAAAAGCTTATGGAACTAGAAGGATGATTCAGCAGTTAAGTGTGAATACTGTCCTAACAGAGGACCCATGTCAGGGGCCTCAAAGCCACTGGTAACTCCAACTCCAGAGTATTGGATGCCTTCTTCTGGTCTCTGCAGGCAATCTCTCTTTCTTACACACACACACACACACACACACACACACACACACACACACACACACGAATAAATTAAAAGTAAATCTTTTAAGGAAGCTTATATTAGGACCTGCTCCATGGTGAAGACTTGACATATTTCTACTTCTTTTTTATGATTGATGCTAAAATGCTTCACACTTGCTACTCAGAGAAGCCTATTGCTTTTATGCTCCTGGGTAGGGGAGTGTTACCCAGGCAGAGGTTGTTAGTCTTAATGTTTTCTAAAAAGAGGTGAAAAATTAAGAGTCAAAGGTGATCTTCACTGACATTTCATTATTTTCCCCAGATTTGGAAGCCAGGGACAGGGGCTTGAGCAGCAAGACACTGTGCATGGAGAGTGAGCAGATTCTTCCAGATGGCACTGCATTACGGCACTATGACGTGCATAGCCTGTATGGGTGGTCCCAGACCAGACCCACCTATGAGTGAGTGACCTTCTCCTTTCTCAAGTTGGTGGCACCTGTAGAGATAGTCAGTGATGGGTTTATTTTCATGAATTTGTTGTTCATTTTCCATAAGAAGGGCTAGAAAGTAATCTAACTAAAACTTTGTAAATATTTATGTTTATTAAGCAAACATTCTATGAGCATGTGGCCACACACTGTGGTTATAGCTGGAAGCAAAATTTAAACAAGGTACCACCACACCAGTGGGAAATAGCGCTGGTGAGGACCCACTGATCTGGGGACACCAGGTCATTACACATGTGGAAAGTGCCATAGTTAAAAGGAGCATCAGGTAGAAGAGACAGACAGGACGAGGAGGACTGAAAGGTCCCTCCTTTATCTCACAACTGGATGATCCTTTTCGATGTCTGCTATACTATTGTTGTGTTTGTTTCTTAATTTGGTCACTTTCATAAGACAGTCAGTGCTTCTTTTATTGAATAACACCATGTTCTGTGCCCAATGTGTAATACTAATTATCTCCTGCGAAACTTTAGAAAGGGATTTCTATTCATCTTCTTCACATACAGAAAAATAAATACTGGGTAAATAATTAAGAACCCTTATTACTGGTTTACCTTTTTGTGACAATCTGTGGGTTCATCACATGATGATTTTTTTAAAAATGATGAAAAGGCATGGAAAAGGTGTCCCCTGCCATTATCCCTGTCAGCCAGCAGAACGCCCCCAGATCAGATTCCCAAATTCTCTCCAAAGATGGAAAACATTGGCCATCATAAAAGGGTTAAGAAGAGAAATTCTTTTGCCTTCTTTTCTCTGCCCTTCTTCAGTATAACTTCCTGTTTCCCCACCAGAGCTGTGCAGGAGGTGACAGGAGAGAGAGGGGTCGTCATCACTCGCTCCACATTCCCCTCTTCTGGACGCTGGGCAGGACACTGGCTGGGGGACAACACAGCTGCCTGGGACCAGCTGGGGAAATCCATCATTGGTGTGTGGTTGTGCCCAGGGGCTCTGCTGGCTGTGGGTGGAGAGGGGAGTAGGGTCCTTGGTGAAGGGGGAGGAGCAGGCAGAGAATGAGTGCCTGTCCTGACCCTGCTGCATCTCTCCTTGCAGGCATGATGGAGTTCAGTCTCTTTGGCATCTCCTATGTAAGTGTCCTTGCATGCTCCTCCTCCCTAGGAAGGTGGCCTCATCTCTCAGAGAGCTCCCAGAGCTCACTCTGTTCCTTGTTGTTTCAGACCGGGTCAGACATCTGTGGGTTCTTTCAAGATGCTGAGTATGAGATGTGTGTGCGCTGGATGCAGCTGGGTGCATTTTACCCCTTCTCCAGGAACCACAACACCATTGGGACCAGGGTAGGATGTCAGCTTCCTCACCTATATTACATCACTGGGAATGCTTCCTCAGTTTCTGAGTTCAATCCTGCTGCCTGTTTTCCTTGGAACAGCATCAAGTCATAGTCTTTAATATTACTTAGATGGCTTTTTGCTTAGGGACTATTTTCCATCATATCTCATGAAGAATGTCATAAATTTTTTTTCCTGGTAGAATTTTACTGATTTTTATCAGTCCATTAAGAATACTCTAGGATTCCTAGTCACCATTTTATAAGGTTTATGGTATGTTAGATGTGTGATATACAGTTTAAATAGGCCTTTAATGACCTTCTTGAATTCTTTAGTTGTCTCTGGAGGACTTTGAACACTTTTCTTCTGTTTCTTTAGAGACAAGACCCTGTGTCCTGGGATGAAACCTTTGAGAATATTTCCAGAAGTGTGCTAGAGACCAGATACACCCTGTTGCCTTATCTCTACACCTTGATGTACAAGGCCCACACGGAGGGCAGCACAGTTGTGCGGCCTCTTCTCCATGAGTGAGTGTTCAGCTGGCGTCCTGTTGAGCAAGGGACAGTTTATTTATCATGTAGGGTGGAAGTGGATCCCAACAATTTTTCCACATTGAGGTGATAATTCCCTTTTGTACGAGCTCTCCAGAGAATATCTCTATCACTCCTTCTAGTTCAGTGAAATACATAACATTTGTGTTTGATATAAGATACTTACTGAAGTTATATAATGAAAGCTCCCAGCATAGCACAATTTCTTTCTTTTAAGGTTCTGTGAAGACTTCCCTATTTGTTGTTGGGATTTTGTTATTTGAACCCTGACCAGAATATCTTCTTGTAACTTTAGTGGGCATTTTAGGGACAGATGACAAGACCAGCAGATTATTGCATTGTAATGTGCCATGGTGAAGAAATAGAAGATGTGTTGTGGCAGACAATGCATTTCTGAGGTTTTAATAATACAGCATGTAGAAAATGGGGTCTATGTGATCCTTATCAGTCTAGTGAAATATAAAGAAGGTATGGAATGTAGCTGGATTTCTGACTTGGGTCTGAACTTGAGGACTTCTTCGAGGCCTTGTTCTGAGGCCCCACTGGGGTCACATTGGCACCTTCATTTCCTTTTCCAGGTTTCTGTCAGACCGGGAGACATGGAATATAGACAGACAGTTTCTGCTGGGTCCAGCCTTCCTGGTCAGCCCTGTGCTGGAGCCTGTGAGTATGGAGACAGGAGGGATTCAGGATTCCACTGCAGAGCTGGTGACTGGGGTGACACAGAGGCTGGCGTGAGAGGGATTAGGTGACATGCTCTCCTACTTTGCACCGGTCTCCTTTGCTCCTTCTGAGCCACGTGACATGCCTTCGATGTTCTTAGACCTTTGATGTCAGCCTAACATTTCAAGGAATAACCTTGTCATGTGTTTAAGGATGTAATTATTTCTCTTTGAGCTAAGGTAAGGTCTGCAGGGTTAAGAGCAGGAAGTGTAAAGATTCCTTATTTTCCATTTTTCTTAACTAAAATGAACTGAGAACTATTTGTAGCAGTGTGTGATTTTTTTCTTATCTTTTTTGTCCTGTAATTATTTTTTTTTATTTTTTAGGTTATAATGTAATTTCACAATTTCTCCCTTCCCATCCTACTATCTTTTGAAAACAGCTAGCTTTCCCTTTCCTTCTACACATGGTCTGGAAGCTAGAAAAACAATTGATTTATTTACTCTGTGTATAAAGTAGCTTTTGATAAAATGAACAGATAGTTTACACCCCTTGCATCTTTTTGAGGCTGCACAATTTTCTTCTGCTCTGTGGTCAACATTGCCTATTCGTTCCTTAGGGAGGGGATGAATACATCTATAAGAGAGTGGTGTTTGTTTTTCTCTGAAGTCTTGTTACCTGAGGCGCTTTGTGAAAGCACTTGTTTTTGGCAAGCTAATTTCTGTTGCTAGAAAAGGAGGATCTTCATCATTGATACCATAAGGGAGATGAAATAATAATTTTGTCTAATTCTGTTAGTTTTACTATTAACTCCGTACCAATGCACGCTGGTCACTGTAAGCAGAGTTCACTGCTCACACTTTCTTTGTCTTTTGTTGCAGAATGCCAGAAATGTCAATGCCTATTTCCCTACATCCCACTGGTATGACTATTACACGGTGAGTTTTTCTTTATATTTGTACAATTCAGAAAGTGGTAGCATACAGAGTGTCCGCATATGATAGATACCAAGTTTCATGCCACTTTGGGAATCATCTTTTGTGGTCTTGAGTGGCCACTTTACATTTTGTGGCCTCATTTCCTAGCTTCTCACCATGACCAGTCACCCTTCAGGCAAGTGTTCTGCAGTGGCAGGCAGAGTTCTCCTTGGTGTCATGCTTGGTGGACGTCTTTCTGTTTGAGTCTGTGGCTTTGTCTTAATATCATTCCAGTGGTGAGACACCAGTAAACTCTTGAAATTATGCTGTAGGTTTCATTTTTGTTTATGAAGTTCTTATTCCTCGAGATCTTTTCCTCTTTGCATTTTATTAAAAGCAGACTTCAGTGCTGGAGACATGGGCAAACATGTAGGTGTGTAAGGATAGAGGCTATGTGTCTGGAGTTTGATTCCTAGATCCCACTAGATGGCAGAAGGGGAGAAACTCCTATGAGTTATGCTCTGATCTACACACACACACACACACACACACACACACACACACACGTACACACACAGGCACCCCCCAATGGATAGACAGATAGATAAATAGCACACACACAGAGGCACCCCCCAATGGATATACATATATATATGTATATATACATATATATATACATATATATATATATATGATAGATACAGTTTCAAAGTCAGTCTCTGCAGTTTGTAAACTTAAGGATAATTCCTCTATATCATTACCCAAGGTTAATAGCTATGAGACATATGTAAGTATACAAAACACATAAAGATACATGTTACAGGACTTGGCTGAGTTACTCACATGTATTTACTGATGAGAATCCAACAAGAAGCTCTCTATGATGTATTGCTGGCCAGTGCAATCTAAGGGTCCAGGTGAAAGAACATGGTATTAGAAGTTTGCTGTCCTCTAAGAAAAGGAGGAGGAAGTGGCAGACAGAAGAAGTCAGAGTCTGTGCCAGTCCCTTGGGGCACAGTCCCAGGGGATTGCTGTAAGTGGGTGAAAGCTGTGTGAAGATTAGCAGAGTGCATTTCCTCCTCTTCTTTGTCTTGGGAGCACTAGACACTCCTCCCCATGCTTTGTTGTTGGCTTGTTCTGCCTTCAGGGTGAGAATGCTCTAGTGCCTTCTGAGTAGACAACAGTCAGCATAAGTGATCCTTGTGTTGCCTGAATTTCATGTTGTTATTCCTCCTTGTTAAGGGAAACCTTCTGAGTATGTTGGGAGTTTCTAATATAGGACCTGAACTAGGGATAAGTAGGGAGAAGGCCAGGACACACAATTTAAGGAGGCCCAGTACTGTAAGGCTCACCCTGCCTTTACAAGGCCTTGAAAGCATAGACCACCTTAAAATTTGCACCCTAGGCATCTTGCTAGCCTGTTATAGTGCTGACCTTACCTAGTAAAGTGCTTTTTGTTGAGCAGTAGGTGTAGAATTGCAGCCTGATGAAGCTGAGCACATAATCAGTACTTAAGGTTTGTTTATCGAAAGTAGTGGCACATAAGTAAATGGCTATAGGTACAACATTTTAAAAGTGAAGTATGATGGCTAATAAGAAAGAGTTTCCTGGATTGGCTAATTTTATTTGTGGCTTTTAAATAGAAGGTAGTTTCAGATAAAGGGGTAGCAACTGAAATCACCCGCAAAGGCAAAAGTTAATTGAGCAAGCTGTTCACAGAGAAAGAAAAAAAAAATAAAATGATGTTTACTTAAAACAAAGATGAACTGGTTAGAATTGCTGAGAAAATATTGCCTTAGCTATTATTCATGAGCTACAGATACTCAGTATTTTTCTTTGTTCTTTTCTTTTCTTATTTTTTTTTTAAGGGGGGAAGGCAGGGATAGCTAAACAGTGTGTCATGTATTTTTACACTTCTTATTTTCTGTTGTATTGGATCACAGCCATACACAAACTATATGAATACTCCTTACCTCTAAAGCAACAGTGTTTAGATACCTAGCAGAGGACAATTGCAGTGTCTCACGGTCATTGTGGGATGGGGCAATGGAGCTGCTAGTGGCCTCTATGGAACAGACACCAATACTGCTACTTTCTATCCAAAGGCATAGAACAGCCTCGTCACAAGAAGGACATATAATTCACAAAATAAGAATGGAACCAATGCCAGGGAGATGTAAGCGCTGCTGTAGCTGAGACAGCATAGGAAGGTTTGAGACACACGCCAGGTCACACTGCACCTCACACACAAGAGACTAGATGAAAGTGTTGCGAGAACATAGAGTTGGGTATATCCTGTTAAGGATATTTAAACAACAATATATCCTTGGATGTTTTCTATGAAGCAGGAGTCGGAAGTGTTAGTTACCGAGTAGGTGTATGAGAACAAGTGAGGAGAGATGGAGAATCTGTGGTTTCTTGGTGAAAGAGAGATCTAGTATTGCTCTTGGGGGAAATGTTTCAGGAACTAAGAAGGAGTGGCAACATTGCCCAATGTCACCCCCCCCCCCAATTAGAAACAGTGTGTGCAGTGAGAGTGTTTGGATCCACAGGAAGACCTCATCTGGCAGGTGCTGTAACTCTCCCATAGCTCCACTCTCCATAAGGTCAGGGATTCTAACAGGGTCTTAAAGCTTTAACACAGCAGAGGGGAACAACGTGTGATAATGACCTATGTTGAATGGTGGTGACCTGGTTGTTCAGGACCTGCTGGCTGTCCAGGGAGGTGTGCATTCTTTCCCTCATCATCTCTTCTCCTGCCACAGGGTGCAGACATTAATTCAACAGGAGAGTGGAAGATCTTGCCAGCCCCTCTTGAACACATCAATCTTCACATCCGTGGTGGTTACATCTTGCCATGGCAACAACATGCCCTGAACACACACTTAAGGTGAGTGATGGGACTAGGGCTCTGCTTTGCATCCTGTGAGCTCATCCTTTTGTGATGAAAAACTACATTTACATCAAGCATGCCTCTCAAGGCCAAAAGCAGTTTTCATTCTGCTATATGTGAACATGCTTTGCCCCTTTTCACAAATGGGTATTTTGTCCATATCTGTGAAATGTGGTGAGGAAGGATGATGATGACTTCTGCCTTTGCCTGTGTGTGTGTGTGTGTGTGTGTGTGTGTGTGTGTGTGTACACGCTTGTCTGCATGCAGGACTTTCATTGAACTCTTCTCGAGAAGCTGTAGTATAGTCTGAAGGTTTCTCCAATCCTGCCTGGCCCTGAGGTCAGGATGAATCTTTCCCAATTTCGTCCAGCAGCTACTTGGTCCCAAGTAAACACACAGAGGCTTGTATTAATTAAAACCGCTAAGCCATTAGCTCAGGCTTATTACTGACCAGCTCTTACACTTAAGTTAACCCATAATTCTTATCTATGTTTAGCCATGTCACTTGGTACCTTTTCTCAGTTGTGCCTTGTCATCTTGCTTCCTCTGTGTCTGACTGGCTATCGTTTCCTCCAAATTGTTATCAAATTTCTGAAAGTGCCACTCTACACTCTCATATCTTTTATTGTGTCACTTTTTACTCTCTACTTTTGTTGCTTGGCAAGTGTGTTGAATGGGTCTCATAATATTAAGATTTAGGAGTTGTGTGGATTTATCTTTATATTTATTAGCATTTTAGCAATGACAGCTCAATCCATGGACAGTAAAGGAAATCAGCTGATTTTCTTGATAGTAGGGTGTGATCAGGTAGTGGAAAGTTGACCTGGAACAAATACAATAGGAAGCCAGAGGCCAGGGAGGTGCCCATGAGGAACACGCATGAAGCTGCTGTGTTTTGTTTTTCTCAAAAGAAAGTAATAGACATTAGAATAAGTAAAACTAGTCAGGCAGCCATAGTGGTATATAACAGAATTAGCACTTGACTGGCAAAGGTAGTAGGACCATGAGATCATGACCATTCTGGACCAGGGAGCCAGCTCTATGCTAGTCTGAGCTGCTTGTCTCAGATTAAACAAACAAATGATTCCAAACAAAGGCACTCAATATAGAGTTACCATTACATAGGTTAATATTATTTTGTGTGTTTCTGAGTAAACATTTCCTTGGCAGAGAGAGCATATCTAATTGCAGCAGCTGATATAGTCCTTACAGGATGGTCTCTTTAGTGATCTGGCTATAGCAACACTGCCTAAGACTCCATCCTATTCTCATAGTCTGCATGTAGCTGATGTAGTGATTCTGATGCTCACACCCTGACTTCCAGTTTGGACATATGTTGCTGAGGTTTGGGATATTTCTTTCTTGTGACAGTGATCCTGGAGACAGTGTCTTCTAGCATTCTTAGCCCTGTTCTGAAGGGAAGAAGTCATCCATGACTTTACCCATCCATCTTTTACACATGTGAAATATTGTGGCAATATTTTCTGAAATCCTTTGAGCCCTAAGGATTTGTGCCTTGTGTAAATCTTGTTCCCCACAGCCGGAAGAACCCTCTTGGTCTGCTCATTGCCCTGGATGAGAACAAAGAGGCAAGAGGAGAGCTGTTCTGGGATGATGGGCAGTCAAAGGGTGAGTGTGGTGAGAGGGTGTGGCCCTTGTAGACCTGCATGTCCGACTCTGTCCCTTCACCCATGCTGGCCATTCAGCTGTTGGTTAAATCTCACCAGGCATCCTAGAGCATCCTCCCAGAGAAAACACGTGTTTCTGCATGTAGTGGTCAGAGGCCATGACAGATGAACCTCAGATGGAGGAGGAGAACATCTCTCTGACTCTGTCTCTCTGAATTCTCTCCTTGGCAAATCATGTCTAACAGGCTCTTACTTCATGGTTAAAAGACACCTGAAGGACACATTTTCAAGACTGTTTCTGTAATTAATTTTAATTATAAATCACTTTCCCATGAGCCCTTGGTGGGGAAAACTGTTGATGATATGAAAGGCACACCCATGTCAGCAAGGCAGCAAGTGCACACAATCCTGATTATGTGCATCTTCTGTGCTTCTGCACACTCTTTCTTTATGTCTCTCCCTGCCTCCCTCCCTCCCCTTTCTCCCTCCTTTCTTGTTTTCTTCTTTCCTTCCCTCCTTTTGTCTCTACTGCACTAAGAATTCCATGACTCTACTTTGGGAAATAGGTTTCCATTGCTTCTCTTTGCTGTCTCACCTACTTCTTCTAGTGGAATATGATCCAGATTCATCTCTGCTCTAACAGTGCAGGCCTTCCCTCTTCTTTAATATTAAAGAATACTCCATTGTGTTCATGCACTGTAATTCTTTTATTCATTCATCTGCAAATAGATATTGTTGTTGTTTCCCCATCTTAGCTCTCGTGAAAACGAGGACAAGAGACTCAACAGAAACCTCTTAGGAGGAAATATAGGGGAAGCTTCTTTGATACTGGGCATGGTATTGTGATTTTAAGTATGACACCAAAAACATAGGCAACAAATCATAAAATAAGTTTGTATAGTCATTGTGGAGAACAGTGTAGACACACCTTCACATGTTTAAAATCAAACTACCATATAGCACAGAAATTCCATGTCTGGTTATGTGCCATCCAAAAGAAATGAAAACAGTATGCTTCAGAGATACTGGGTCTCTCATAGTCACTGTGGCATTATCTCTACTAGTGAAGATCCATAAGCAGCCCAAGTGGCTGACAGATGAATGAATAAAGAAGTTGTGATACACAGATCTAGTGAAGTGTCTTCAGTCAAGAGAAGAAAGAAGAGTCATTTTTAAGGAAAGGCAGGTGAAGCTTGTCTTTTGTGGTCACCAGGCCTGACTGACATCTCTTTTTTTTTTCAGATACTGTGACCACGAACACTTACCTATTCAGTGAATTTTCTGTCACCCAAGTGAGTGCATATTTTTATGAATATTGTGTGGAATTTTGTATGTAGATGACTATATATGTTTTTCTGTGTGTATCTAGCTGTATTTGTTTAAATATCAGCATTTATGTGGGTGAATACACTGCTATTTATGACTTGATTCAGAATTGTATCAGCTATGTTATTAGAAAGAATCAATAATAATAAAGAAAATCAGGTGACGTTGTAAAAGACAATTCTATAAAGTATCATTGTGTTTCCTACACTCTCTCTATGGGCAATGTAAAAATAAATTTGTACCCCCATTAGCATGTACCAGCAAAGGAAATTAATAGTCCTTTAGAGCAGATGAAGGGTGTTGTCTAGGATGGGGTATTCGAGGGCCTAGGGAATCTAGGTGTTCATTTTTTTGTTCATAATTATGCTTGATGTGTTTCAGAACCATTTGAATGTGACAATTTCAAGTGCAAACTACAAGGATCCCAATAACTTGGCATTCCAAGAAATTAAAATCCTTGGGACACAGGCAGTTTACAATGTTAGAGTGAAACAGAATGGTGTCCTTAGTCAGATGTCTCCTCAAATCACTTACAATTCAAGCCTGAAGGTAAGAATTCATTTTGTGAGGGAGACTTTCAAAAACCTCTATGGCTTCTTGACATCACTTCGTGCTAAGATCACATGAGCTGTTGAAGGACCAGAGCACATCTGATGCCTGGTGGGGATGTCAGAGTATGAAGGAGGAAGGTAGAGATGTAGAGATAGTTTGAGGGACCATAACTCCAGTTTTTCCATCCCTGGTTTCTTCACTCTCAGTGTTTGCTTTTCTGTAATGGGGTGTGGGGACAGGATCTGAGAGCTGATGGCTTGTGCTTGGTAGAGATAGAGATCCTATGAATACAAACTTTAAAGTGCTTTTATCTATTTACTTTTTCCCTTTTGTCGAGCTCTATCGAGAACAGTACATGTTCTCTAACATATACTTTTGAAGGACATAGTTTATTCAAAAGTTGGTGATACTACTACCATAGATGGTGATTAGAAAGTGCAATTCTAACAGATGTAATAAGATCCAAACTTGCTGTATGACTTCATTTCTATTCCGCTAGTTCCTCATCATTGTGAGGAACGTTTCCCTAGTGAACTTAGATTTCTACTAAATGGTGTATTGATATTTGACATATTGTCATCACAGCTTATAAAGAGGATACGTATACTACCACATTACAAAGGAAGACTTCTGTGGTTGTTTGTGTCTATGGCTAAGTGTAAGATACCTGAAGGATGCATATGTGAAAACAAACTTTGTTCATATTACAAAATAAGATACTTAACATATCGTGAAAAAAACCTTCTTTATTGTTTGAATCAGGGTGGTGAGAGATGCAATTCAGATACATAAAAATATGCAAAATTATTAAGAAAGTGCCTAAACCAACATTTGTAAAATATTTGCTTTGGTTTTGATGGAATGCAGTAGTTGAGACCAGCATTTTGGTTTTGTGGAGATGGAGAAATGGTTCAGCATTTAATTTCACTGCCTGTTCTTCCAGAGGTCCCAGATGTGATTCTCAGTTCACACATGTTGATTCATAAATATCTGTAACTCCAGTTCCAGGGAATCCAATACAACCTCTGGCTTCTGTGGATACCACACACACATAAGGCACAGACATATGTGCAAGCAAGACACCCTGCACATAAAATAAGGCTGGATTCATAAGCTCTATGAGACAAGAAGTCTTAGATGAAAAACAGATTGGAGTTTTATTTCTCTGTAACAAAAAGTTCAAAGTTGACGACTTGCTGGAATTGGTTCAGAGGTTTACTTTGTCAGAACTAAGGTCTGTCTTGTGTAATGAGTAAAAGTGTCTTTGTGAATCTAGTAACAATGCCCTTATTTTAGGAGACATGAAAAGGAAAACAAAATAAGCAAAGAGAATAAAGAAAAAGAGGAAGGCAGAGAGAAAGCTGAAGGGTCACACCCTTCTAGCAAGAAAGACACTCTGGAGAAACATGTGAACTCAAAATTTACTTTTCCGGCCATGAATATGCTACAGTCATGAAAATTTCAGATATTAATGACAATAATCTGTTAATTGAACTTGAAATACCAATACAGAAGATTACATTTTATACACAGAATGTAGCTGCTAATGAATTCAGAAAGGGCCTTGTTTTCCTAGAAAGTGTTTGTCTTGGTGATGCTTTCCAAGTTGAGCTATCAGAACAGGGGAGCTAAAGGGCTCAGAAGTCTGACATTATCAGTCTGTAACTGCATGCCTGGCTTAGGACATTTGAAATGGAAGTTTATATAATGATATTTCCTAGTCCTCACTCTTACCCTTAGAAGTAAATCTGAGATAAAAATAATTGAAGTAGGCCAAGTGGTGTGGCACATACCTTTAATGCTAGCACTTGAGAGAAGAGGAAGAGGAAAACATATTTCTGTGAGTTTGAGGCCAGCCTGGTGTACAGAGAGAGAGTTCTAGCACAGCCAGGGCCACACAGAGAAATCCTGTCTCCCCCCGCCCCCCAAAAAAATTATTGTAGTAATCTGTGTAAGATTCTAGAGAAACCTGGAACCACATTATTCATATTGCCCTATTCTCTAGACATTACACACCAAAGGAGTCATGATATGGGGAAGTGATGATTGAGAAAAATAGCTTAATTTGCTAACAGGAGAAGAAGCCTTTCTGAGAAAATTAATAGGGGTCAAGTGGTCCAGGGAAGGAATGAAAACAGTAAGATCCTAGCAGGTTTTTTTCCTATCTTTTTCTGCAATGTAATATGTAAGGCTTTGAGAAAGTACTGATATTTTCATTTTGCCACTATTTCCTACCACATATATACAGTTGTACCCTTGCAAACTGTAGTGTGCTCTTTAAATCGTTAAAAGCAGAGCATAAGGATAGACTAAGATTGACATTTATACCTAATTTTAGTAAAAAAAACAAAACAAAACAAAAACAACCAAGGTTTATGTTTGTCAAGACCTTAGTCCTGAGGATGAATTTGCATTCCTTCAGGTTGCCACCATCACAGATATCAATCTCGTGCTGGGAGAAGCATACACAGTCGAGTGGGACATCATGATGGACCAGGAGAAGATAGACTGCTACCCAGATGAGGATGGTGCAACTGAGGCCAAATGCACTGCCCGTGGCTGCATCTGGGAGGTAAGCATGCTGAGGATGTTCATGTAAACAGGAATCCTTGAAATACAGCCTACAATGTCTTTAGCATAGACCTATAGCCTTGGACTTATTAAAATTGAAAGAAAAAAGCTCCAGATGAGACTGACTGGGGAATGGAGCAGGTAAGAGTGGGTTTCCACTGTCTTGTTTGGACTCCAGGAATTTAGAGTCATGCTTACTTTAATTGTTATAGGCATGAGTGAATGAAGTGATGGCTTTCTCCATATATTTTCTAATCTATTTGATAACTCCAGATCTCTACTGATCTAGGATATTGACTTTCTTTTTAGGAATCCAGCTCTTCTGGGGTCCCTTACTGCTACTTTGCCAATGAGCTGTACACAGTCAGCAATGTTCAGAATCACCCAAATGAGGCCACAGCCGACATCTCCTTGAAGCCTTCTCCTTATAGCAATGCCTTTCCCTCTACACCCGTGAATCAGCTGCAGCTCCGAGTCATCTACCACAAGAATGAAATGCTGCAGTTCAAGGTAAACACAGTGTGTGCCATCAGTGTGGCCAGGGCCCTTTCAGTTCCATTACTCTGTTCAACCTTGTGTTACAACATTCCAAAAAAAAAGTTTTGTGTTTTTAGTAAATAGTCTAAAACAGCATTCTAATGAAGAGGGCATTTAGATGACTGGGAGAACAGAGAAATCTCTCCTAACTTCGAATTTGAGAAAATCATTGTATCTAAAGAAATGTTTGGGAGAATGAAACATGTAGAGGGAGCAGAGGAGGCTACTAGGAAGTTTGGACAGTTATGGATGAGTTTGGTGTAGGGATAAGAAGGGAGATGGGCAACAGGGGATGTGATTGAGACCTTGAGACCATCTTGGTCATTCATATCAACTACAAGAGGGATATGCCAGGCCGGGCGGTGGTGGTGCACGCCTTTAATCCCAGCACTCGGGAGGTAGAGGCAGGCGGATCTCTGTGAGTTCGAGGCCAGCCTGAGCTACAAAGGGAGTTCTAGGAAAGGTGCAAAGCTACACAGAGAAACCCTGTCTCGAAAAACCAAAAAACCAAAAAACCAAAAAAAAAAAACCAAGAGGGATATGCCTAAGGAATGACTGCCATGTTCATAGCTTGCAAATGTGTATGTATGGTTGGTAATGATAATGGAAGTTAGTAAATGGAGCCGATTTGTGATTGACAATATAAGAGGAGGAGTATGATTTTGAATAAAATAATAGGAGATAACTTTGAAATACTCATGAAAGTGATTTGTTTTCCTTCCTTGGTTTAATTAACCAAAGGGACTAGGGATGGACTAGCTATTCTCTTGTTTGATTCATTATTAGCAGTGAGCTGCTCCAAAACAGGGTTTGTCTTTCATGGTGGCAGTATTGGAATCCTACACATAGGCTGATATATAGTGAGTACTCAAATGCTATTGGAATAGTACAAGGCAGTGATCAAGGCAGAGTGGCTTTGCTTAGACTACCCTTAGAATCTGGGCTCAATCTGGTCTCAACTTCTCCATCTTCTAATGTGTTGTTTTGTGTGTGTGTGTGTGTCCTCAAGAGAATGGAGTTGATTGGGTGTGTAGCCTCAACTCACACTCACTAACCGTTAGCTCTGTAGTAGTTCTCTCCATCATACTCATGTCTTTCTGATCCCACTTTAACACTCTGGTTCTTTTGTTTATTGTTTCTTTACCAGAATCACCTGTTCTCAGTTTTGTGTTGCTTTACTGCTGCTTAACTTTTAAGATTCAGCCTGTATTTCTTCCATGAAACCATCTCACTGTTCCTTTCCTGTAATAGCAAAGCCCTTCTGCAGATTCATGTTAGCTCATATCCCTTAGGAGTGCTGAATTCTTTTTTTCTTATTTCCTGTGCATTTTTCTGATTTATTAAGATTTTTTTTTCATTTTACACACCAATCTTAGGTAGTGGGCTCCAAAAGCCTCCTCATGCACCAGGGATGGATTCTGATTCTACTGCCAGGGGGCCCCCAAGCAGTTCAAGCTACACAATTGTCTTGCCATGCAGAGGGCCTAGTCCAGTCCTCCCATGAATTCTTAAGCATTTCATGACAAAACCTTGGTTTATTCAGTTCTCATCTGTACTATTTACTTTGGTATCAATAGTAGAATGTGGATCCTTAATTATTCAGCTTTATGTAATTTTCAGAATGGATGTTTTTAATCAGAAAAATGTATTTGCCCCAATTTCAACGGTTGCCATTCTCTTTACATGTGTACATCCACACACAAAACAATATATCATAAGTTTATAAGTACCATACCAATTTCAGAATGAACTTTTCATGTTAACAGCAGTGTTGAAATGGATGAAGGAAAGTCCTACAGCTCATAATACTGAGACATGACCCACATCAAAAAATTTAATAGAATCTTTTTTCTCTGGAATTTTGGTTAAGTCCTGTATTGTGAGGTAAAAGAAAACAAAACATTCAGACTGTAGACTATGTGAAACATGCTAAGAGTATGCTGAGGTATTTGTCTCTAGAGTACAATTCTATTCTAAAGCACTCTTTGAACTGACAGCTAACTGTGAATATTTACACTATTGATGTCATGTTTTGACATATTTACATATTATGAATGAACAACTCAGTATAGTTAGGAAAACTGGTGTTTCAATCCTATAATATTTTGTGAGGTAGAAATAAAACATCTTCAGAAGTTATTTTGAATTATATTGTTATTTATGCAATTATATTAATTGTGCAATGTTATTAATATGAACACTGTCAGCATGCTAGGAAAGCATCATAATGCACATGCCATATTTTTGTCTTTACATTAAATGATTTTCTCTGGCCTAGATCTTTGATCCCAACCACAGTCGGTATGAAGTCCCAGTGCCTCTGAACATCCCTGCTGCCCCATCCAGCACCCCTGAAGGCCGTCTCTATGATGTCCTCATCAAAGAGAATCCATTTGGAATTGAAATTCGCAGGAAGAGTACAGGCACTGTAATGTAAGTGGGTCCCGTCTGACTCTGAGTTCCTGCTTTTCTAAACATTCTTCACCAGGTCCATCATTCTTGAAGATGTTCTTGCTCAAAGCAACAGATTGTCCCAGTTCAGACCCATGATATATTAGTTACCTTCTATGGCTGTACTAAAAAAGCCATGGCCAAGGCTACTTATAGAAGAGTCTTCAGAGGGTTGGAGTCCATGATGGTGAAGTGAATGCAGACAAGGCAGCAGAAACAGCTGAGAGCTCACATTTTTTTCACTAGTAATGTTTAGATTTAATAAAATTAAGTCATTATAATGTACATCGGGTTTCTCCTCCTTCATCTGAAATAAAGGGGAAAAGGGAGAATCCAGCACTCCCCAAAATTCAGAATTGAATTTCTAAGAAGAGTATCTATGTCACAGGTATTTACTGAGATGTATTATAATAGGTACTACACAGGTATGGGGGAGGTGAGGCAGGGAGGGTCTCTACTCTCCGAAAATTCTACAGTCTGCAAAGATAGACATTAAACAAATAACCAAATAAGCTGTGGGTTTTGCTCATAGGTCCCTGCTATTTATAGCAGTGCTATGCTTGGGTTTCTTTTCAAGTGGAGAGCTCACATTTTGAACTGCTAACAGAAAGCAAACTGGGAATAGTGTGAGCCTTTGAACTCCAAAGCCTGTCCCCAGTGACATACTTCCTCCACCAAGGCTGCACCTCCCAATATTACCAAATAGTGCCTAAAAGGGGAAAAGTATTTATATACCTGGGACTATGGGGATGTCTCATCCAACCATAACATATGAGGAAGTGATTTCTGTTCTTAGAGGAAATCTTTAATACTGTGAGAGTGATTACTAAGGCAGTTACAGGTATGTAGAAATTATTGAACGAGTATTTACTGAATTCCTTCTGTATATTAGGTGATATTCTGGTACTGTGGTCATGGACAGTGTGCTATATTTCCCATTAAACAAAGTTTAAATTATACTATGAAGAAAAATTTGATATAGCAACAACTGCTATGCTGGAAAAATCAAGGAAATCAGATTATTTGCAGACTTAGATACCATGATCCGATTTGTGTTTCTGAGGATAAGGTGATGTTTGAAATGGAAATGAGATTAGGAGAAGTCCCACAGGGAGTTCTGTGTAAAGGAACATTTGTAATAGAATGATGTAAGTCATGAGCCAGAGGAAATTTATCAGTTTCAATAGAGAGATTACTCTGAGGTAACTGCTCAGATAAATGTGGGAGACAAAGCAGGGGTGTTAGGTGGGATTTAGAATGGGAACAGCCCTGAAGGGTCCTCAGATGCTGTCAGGAGAAGTGAGCAGGCACTTGAGCAGAAGAGTGAGGGGGTGTGCGGTGCTCATATCACAGCCCTGGATACCTGTAGGAAGTGGAACATCAGGGGTCAAGAGCAGAAGACACAGTGAGTCTGGAATGGTAAGGTGATAAACGTGATTGGACATGTGACTGTGGACAACACTAAAGGGAAGCAGTGATACAGTGGAAGAGAAGACTTACCATCACTGTGGCCTGTAGCAGGGCTGACTGTGGTTATTTTAGTGAATGAGACTTGCTTGTTTTGTTTGAGAGAGACTCAGGTACAGATGGTGTGGGAAAATGGAGGGCTCTGTTGTCCTCACAAAGGCAGCTGCTGGAAGCTGCTAGGAAGCTGATTTCCTTTTGCAAATGTTCCTTTTCCTTCTGCAGCTGGGACTCTCAGCTCCTGGGCTTCACCTTCAATGACATGTTCATCCGCATCTCCACCCGCCTGCCCTCCACATACATCTATGGCTTTGGGGAGACTGAGCACACAACCTTCAAGATAGACTTGAACTGGCACACATGGGGCATGTTTTCCAGGGACGAGCCCCCAGGGGTAAGGACAGGGCATTGGTGTCTGTGTTCTGTCTCCTCCATCCATGCTGGGTGCTTTGTGATGTTTTTTCCAGACTCCACATGTTTGTCACCTTCTATGACTAGGTGGATGGAAATCTTTTTGAGTTCCCCTTTCCTCTGCTATTCTTACCAGAAGAAGATTGACTCAATGAAGCAATCAAGTTTCTGTTGAGTTTCTTTCCCAGGCACACACTCTCCTAACTTCCGTTTCCCTATGCCTCTCAGTACAAGAAGAATTCCTATGGTGTCCACCCTTACTACATGGGGCTAGAGGAGGATGGCAATGCCCATGGAGTCCTCCTGATGAACAGCAATGCCATGGGTAGGACGAACCTCTGTCCTCTTATTGTGTGCCAATGATTCTGAAATTGCTTTAGAATATATTTGACTTGGCTGTCACTATAGAAAAAATTATAGACTTTATGGATTGGTTTTTCCTTTCATTGACCCTTTATGTATATTCTAATTATATATAATTACTCAACTTTTATTAGCAATGCAAGTAGTGAGAGCTTTCATTTAAGTTGTACAATTCTATATGCACCTACTTCAGAATTTCTGCTGTCAGTGTGTTACAATTGAATAGAAAGAAGATGGGGATTCCAGGTTAAAATTATCAACAGGAAGGATTTCATCATGATGACATTTTCTTGTGTTTCCAGATGTGACATTCCAGCCCCTGCCTGCCCTAACATACAGGACCACAGGGGGCATTCTGGACTTCTTTGTGTTCTTGGGCCCAACTCCAGAGCTGGTCACTCAGCAATACACAGAGGTAGGAAAGAAAGCATTTTTGAAATATGTGTGTTGTATATACATGTGTGTGTACATACCCTCATAACTTGTTCCAACCCTGCTATACAGAATTGTCATATAATGTAACTGTTATGTGGTACCTGAATATGATGGTCTTTTAGGGGAATTTAAAATATGGAATATGGGAGAGTGAATATATTTCTAGAACTATTATAATTATGTTTTCTCTACTTATTGCAGTGTATCAGATTCTTTATTGTAACTAGTGGTGGGACTGATGTGGTGGTAGAGCTAGAGGAGTAGTGATTTTGAGATGATGGTATTGATCGCAGTGGTAGTACTATTTATTGGTGAGAGTGATTGTGAGGATGGTGACTCTTAATGTGATAATGGTAGAGAGGATGAAAGGGCATGAGGTGACCATGAAAGTGATTGTAGTGGAGTTGATGTTGGGAGTTGAGAGAGAAGGTTCATGTTAGTGATGGTGGGGGTAGGTATGGTAGTTTTGGTAAGTAGTGGTGTTTGTATGATGCTTATGTCTGTGGTGGCAATGGGAGTTAACATGATAGAATGTATTACATCATTACATTGTCATAGTGGTTACAGTGTGGTGACAGAGACAATGACTGTATTTGTGGTGGTGTTGGGAGTCATGTTCACTGGGTTAATAGCATTGTTGGTTATGACATCAAAACATGTATGAAATAGCTACTGCGTATATTACTTAATCCATGTGAGAGGGTGTCATACATACTAAGTTACTCAGTGAAACCAATATGAGATTGCTCCTGCTCTTAGCTTTGATTGACAGGTAAAGAAACAAGCACAGAAATGTCATATTGCTACCCAAGGTCATACAATGAGCAAGACCTAGAGACTGTATTCTAAATTAGCTCTTTCCCTTTTACTTGTGCATTTTTAGTATCTAAATTATATATCTAGGAATCTTAATAAAAATAGGTTTTCCAGAAATTGTGTAAAGTGTGCTCTGAGAAGCTGTAGGTTTTCTGTAGTGTGTCCCAGGAGCTCTACACACCTCTCTACTTCCTCTATGGGTTTGAATTTGGTGATAAATTTAGTAAAATATTCTGACTTCATATCCAGTTTCCATCTAGCTTCTCCTGTAACATTCTAACACTTTCTGTCTGTTTTCCAGTTGATTGGTCGGCCTGTGATGGTACCTTACTGGTCCCTGGGATTCCAGCTGTGTCGCTATGGATATGAGAATGATGCTGAGATCTCCAGCTTGTATGATGATATGGTGGCTAAGCAGATCCCCTATGTACGTATATCTATTGGGGATTTGTTTGTCAGATTTAAGTGTGGTTTAAAATGACACACTGTGTTTTCTCATGTCATGTCACACTGAGCCTAGACTATCCACAGTGATTCAGGGGAGACCATTACCCTCATAACAGTGGTGGCAAAGCAAAGAGGACCTTAGACTGGTTCATGCCTCCTCTCTCCTGTCCCAGGCTTTCCTCTGCTTCTTGACTGACTTCAAGATATTTAATTATGCTGTTTAAGTGACATGATAGTTAAACCCCACTCCAATACTCCTACTTAATTAAGGAAAAAGAACCCTAACTCAGTGAATGCCATATGAAGAATCCATCCCATATGAAGATTACTTTTCTGGACCTGGCACACCACAGTGCTCCCTGAGCTCTGAGCCTCACACAGGCTCCATCCTGGAATCCTGTATTGAGTTTGTAGTGGATCACATACAGAATCAGTACATTCACTTCAAAACCAGAGGTCCAATAACCATAAATCATTTTGTGACCCTTTGTGTTTGTTTTGTATGTATTGTTCTGTGTTATATTAGTGCAAATCACTTCCTGTAACTAAGTGGTGCTCAACCTTTTTGAGTGGAGTCAAATGGCCCATTCATATCTAAGACCATGGGAAAACACAGATATTTACATTATAATCCATGAGAGTAACAAAATTACAGTTATGAAGTAGCAACAAAAATAATTTTATGGTTGGGTTGGGGCTCACCACATCATGAGGAGCTGTATTAAAGTTTCTCAGCATCAGGAAGGTTGAAAACCACTGTTGTAATACAACATCTCAGTGAGAGCTCTGCATTTGATCATCTCCAACACTGGGTCCTCCACAGTGAGGACAGTTTTTGTTTTGGTTCTTTTATAGTAGACCTATGATTGTATTATATACACTGTGAATATTTGACATTATTTTCTATGAATAACCAGCACTAATCTCAGGATACACTTAGAAAAAAACCAAAACATTTTTTCCTGTAGTATTATTATTTATTTTTTACATAGTGTTTTAAGTTATTTTTTATAACATGTTTTACAGATCAGCATTGATACTGATCTTACATTTTTTGTTGATGTTGAAATAATTTTTTTTTGTTTCTGAGTGAAATATTTAAAATCTGAATATCCAAAGATCTAAAGCTATGTATGATATGGCATACATAGTGGATAAAATTACCAGACACAGGCTGTGGTAACTGCTAGAGTCTGAACTTTCCAACCAGCAGCCACACTTTCTTATACCATCCACAGGACGTGCAGTACTCAGACATTGACTACATGGAGAGGCAGCTGGACTTCACCCTCAGCCCCAAGTTCTCTGGGTTTCCAGACCTGATCAATCGCATGAAGGGCAATGGGATGCGGGTCATCCTTATCCTGGTTAGTTTGTGTGAATGTGTAGGCTGTGCTTGGGACAACGGATGGGCTTGATGGAGATTGTCTTAGAGTGTCTGTCCTCCCCTGTTTCAGGAGAGAAATAAAAGTGTAATTAATATAAATGTATTTCTGGGAGTCAGGGAACTCTACAGTGAAATTACAACTGGGGACTTCCCTATTCCCACCCACCTTCTTTGTAA
Source organism: Peromyscus leucopus (assembly GCF_004664715.2). Lineage (NCBI taxonomy): Eukaryota > Metazoa > Chordata > Mammalia > Rodentia > Cricetidae > Peromyscus > Peromyscus leucopus. Next base: position 46,866,959 of record NC_051065.1, on the reverse strand, counting down.
TCCTCAGTCTTAACTTTCACCTGCCTTGTGCTCTGATTGCAGGATCCAGCCATTTCTGGCAATGAGACACAGCCCTATCCTGCCTTCACCCGGGGTTTGGAGAACAATGTCTTCATCAGATATCCTAATAATGGAGACATTGTCTGGGGAAAGGTATGAGCTTTGTGTTGATCCAGCAAGACTCACCCTGGGTCAGGCACCTTGTTAGTGTGTCTGTGGGTGTGGTTTTTACTCTTTGTTATTGTCTCCGAGTTTCTGCCATTCATTTTATAATCAATATTTATTGATTATTGATAACAATTAAGCAATTTGTAGAATCTTATTTGATCATTTTTCTGCCCACAGGTCTGGCCTGATTACCCTGATATTGTTGTGGACCCTGATCTAGACTGGGACAGTCAACTGGAGGTAAATGTCCCTCGTGGATGTTGATTAAGTCAAGAAACAAGAAATACCCATACCTGCCAGTGGACACGGCATGAAAACAAACTTAGAACCTGTGTCCTTCCTGCCATTTGTTTCCGGATAATCTTATATACTCATTTTGTTTCTAATTCGTGTCTTACTTCCCACTTGGATATCAGTATTGTTGTTATTGAGATTTAAAACAAAAAATAGTTAGGTGAGATGTCCATGCTTATCATGGCACAACTGTCATTTGAAACCCAAACCTGTCTGAATCCAAAGTCCCATGGATGTTCAACTAGATGATAACTCTAAGAATGATATTTTTTCGGTGAATTAAGGTACCTGTTGTTTCTTTGGATATTGCTTTTTGATAGGGTGTGTAGCCTTTCTATGTGGTGTTTGACTTTTTTTTATTGCATTCCTTATGATTACAGTCTTTCTAGCTTTGAAGATATAAATCCTGTCTGATTTACATTTTCTTGTGTCTCCCCTTTTTGCTTTTGCCTCATTGCTACTATGTGGTGTAAGCACCATATAGTGTCCCAGCCAAGTCTTGCTGTTATTTCTTAACACCTCACTATTTAGCTCCTGATACATTCAGCTCTATGAAGAACATAAAGGAGGCCTTTTGTTGAGACACAGCAAGGACTAAAATGTCCCACAATAAATAACAGGGAGAAGTATAGAGACTTTATGGATATTTGCTCTTGCTGAGTGGTAGAAATTCACAAGTAGACAGAGAGTACGGATTATTATTTATCTATTATTTTCTTCAATTATGTTAAACACAGAAGAGAATATAAAGATCAACTTGAAAATACAAGACAAGATCTTTGCTCTTAAAAAGTATAAAATGTAGTCAAGGAGCAATAGATTGGATGTACTTTTCAAGTAAGATGTAGGCAATGTTTTTATGATTTGGGGGAAAAGGAAGTGAAACTAAAGTGGAAGCTCCCCCCACCCCAAGTCCCCCCACTTCATATTACACATCGCTGAAAGTGTCCTCTAATTTTACAATCACAGCAAACAGAGAGCCATACTAGTTAGTCCAAGATCAGAAACATGCAATCGAATCCAACCTCATTCCCAGTGTGAATGTTCCCTGAACGATTTTATCCAACCTGATACCCTTCACCTAAAGTCTGACCTTTCAGCTAAGGCTCACATGACTTCTACCTTGCCTCATAGTCCTCAAGAAATTATGGGGCGATCAGGAGAGGGGATCCACAGCATGAGTTAGTGAGTGCAGTATATGACCACTCCCACTCCTGTGGAAAAGAAGAAGAAATACATTGGATGTTTTTCTAATTCATAATAGGCGGTGTTTTGTGCTTTCTTATCTATGTTTCACATGCTTTTCTAAGACAATGCTTATCCAAACATCTGCTATATACTTGGTTTATATTATCATCATCTACCACCATGTCATATAAGACTTTGCATGAGCCATGTTCATATTAGATGCATGTCTGCTGCTTAATATAATCATTTATGACAAATAACTAAGTATCATTATTTAACAGCAATACCGAGCTTATGTGGCCTTCCCAGACTTTTTCCGTGATTCAACTGCCACGTGGTGGAAAAAGGAAATTCAAGAACTCTACACGAACCCAGAGGCACCAGAGAAGAGCTTGAAGTTTGATGGCCTATGGATTGTAAGTGTGTGCATGTCAGTTTACTTGGATAGAGGATAGGAGTGTTGTGTGTGTGCGCGCACGAGTGCATATTTGTGCATCTTCCTGTGCCTTAATTTTTAAAAATATTTACCATTTATTTCATTTGTATGAATGTTTTGTCTATATGTATGCATGCACACTTTGTACGTAGTATTTTGTCTATATGTAATATATGTATGTACATGATGTGTATGTCTGGTGCTCATGAAGGTCAGAAGAAGGGGTCAGATCTGGAACTGGAGTTACAGATGGTTGTGAGCCACCATGTGGATCTGGGAGCCCAGCAATAGCAACAAGTGCTCTTAAGAACTGAGAGATCTCTACAGCCCATCTACCTGTGTGTGTCTTAACATATTAATCGAGTAATATCCATCCCAGTCTTTGGAGATGCCACAGTGTACTCCTTCTATCAGGTGTGGAACAGCTTTCATCCTCTCCACACCTGGTCTTTACATGAAACTCCTTCTCTAAGACCTCCAATGTTATTATCAGAAATCTCTTGGACCTTGGTCCGCCAAAAGAACTTTCCCTATAGAGATCATTTGATCTTTATAGCCTGATTCCCCAGCAGTTGAAGATCTTCCCTGTGCAGATGTCCAGAGATAACTGGATGTTTAATGCTTTTTTCTTGCTATTTTCTTAACTCTGAATTTATAGGCTCTGATTACATTTAAATAGAAATAATGTTTCTGACATTTGTAGGATATGAATGAACCTTCCAGCTTTGTGAATGGGGCAGTTCCTTCAGGCTGCAGTGATGCTACTCTGAACCGTCCACCCTACATGCCACGTAAGGAATTTGGGCCTGCTCCTCCTGTGCAGCACTGTCTGGAGGCAGAACTGAATGCTGGAGTAAATGTTGCCTGTTTCCAAATGCCATTGAGGAGACAGGAACTGAAAATCCATTGTACTTTATTCAGAGGCAGGCAGGCTGGGAATGCAGAGGATTAACATTCCTCCAATCAACCTTTCCCCTCTCTAGCTAGCACATTTTAGGAAATGAATGCTGAGCCAGTCAAAATGTGTACAAGCAGATTCATTTCTATATAAGGAAGTGCTACTGTGCTCCTGTAGTATAAATAATTAACCCTCCCTGTCTATCCAGCAGGGGTTACCTGGTCATCAATGGTAGGTTCTCATAGTTGCTGTGGTTTAATGGGACTGGAGACAAGGAATAGGAAAGCCCTTTACCCAATTCTCTGTGTGTAAGATCCAGGAGACATTAGGCAAATTTCTCAAATTCGTCTAGATGAATCTCAACAGTATTAATGTCTCTGAAGGCTTCTCAAGTAAAATGTCTTAGCTATCCAGTTTTATGAGAATGCACCCACATGCATTTTCTTTGTAACCAATGATTGGAAAAAGTTACTTCCCATTATCATGGAGCCAGTTGACTTTAAGGTTCTATTTGTGTTTATGCCTTAGTTCCACCAATTTTATTTTCCTTGGTGTATAATGTATTTCAAAGATCACACAGTTTTCCTAGTGTCAGTTTTCTAGAGTAGAGCATACATAGAGAGGCAGAAAGTAATATAAGCTTCATTGAAGTGAGTTAAGAATGATAAATAGTGTTAGCAGTCCTAGCCAATGCCTGCTCTGCTGTCAGTGAATGAAAACCCGGGATTCTGTTGCCTCCTTTACCTTTTTAAGTGAACCAGCAATGGAAATCATATGCAGGCTCCTTGTATCTCAGCTCAGAGCACTGTACTGACTTGACCCTAGGTTGGGGAGAGATATCAAATTAATCTTAAGTTGTGGAGTTAAATCCATTAATAGGAGGTCATGAATGAGAAAAATCAGAACTGTTTTTCACTGTCTTAAATCTTCCCTCAGATTTGGAAGCCAGGGACAGGGGCCTGAGCAGCAAGACGCTGTGCATGGAGAGTGAGCAGATTCTTCCAGATGGCTCCCGGTTTCGGCATTATGATGTGCACAGCCTTTATGGGTGGTCCCAGACCAGACCCACCTATGAGTGAGTGACCCTCTCCTCATACTTCCTCTCCTTCTACTTCCTCTACCTCTGTGATAGGTGTTGTAGCTCCTCTACTTTTCCATTCATTTTCCCATCCCCAGGGGTCTGTATAATGTAATTGTAATAACTGTGCAACAATTCTTATTTATTAAGCAATCTCTCCTTAATCATGGAGCCAGCTGTGTGAGGCAATCAGGAGTCCTCTTGACTGTACCCACAGGCACCCTGAAAGTCATTGTGCAGTGTAGGCAGTACCTTAGTATCATTGGTGGCAAGAGGAAAAGGGTAACCGAGGGCTAGAAAGCTCGCCTGTTTGTGTTGGAAGTGAGTTGTCTCTTTAGGTGTTGGTTTTTCTTTGGCTACTCATGTTGGATAGTCAGTTGGTGTTTTGTTGAAGTAGCTAGGCATACTCACAATTGGAGCCAACAGAAAAATAATCCCCTAATATAGAATATCAAGTATGGGCAAATAAGTAGCCTAATCCTGTGACTGCTTACTATTTGGGGAGAAACCAATAAATTGTCACATGGTGAGATACTTTGAAACATCTGTGCAAAGGCCTCACCTCCATTATTACCGCCATTAACCAACCAGACCTCCTCTATAGGGTCATTTCTATATTCTTTCTAGTCACACAAGATATATTTTGTCATGATGTCCTAAGAGCAAGGGCTCTGGGGAGGAAGCTCTGTTGATTTCCTTCCCCTTTCCTGCCTGTAATTTTCCTCCTTGTTTCCCCACCAGAGCTGTGCAGGAGGTGACAGGAGAGAGAGGGGTCGTCATCACCCGCTCCACATTCCCCTCTTCTGGACGCTGGGCAGGACACTGGCTGGGGGACAACACAGCTGCCTGGGACCAGCTGGGGAAATCCATCATTGGTGTGTGGTTGTGCCCAGGGGCTCTGCTGGCTGTGGGTGGAGAGGGGAGTAGGGTCCTTGGTGAAGGGGGAGGAGCAGGCAGAGAATGAGTGCCTGTCCTGACCCTGCTGCATCTCTCCTTGCAGGCATGATGGAGTTCAGTCTCTTTGGCATCTCCTATGTAAGTGTCCTTGCATGCTCCTCCTCCCTAGGAAGGTGGCCTCATCTCTCAGAGAGCTCCCAGAGCTCACTTTGTTCTTTGTTGTTTCAGACCGGGTCAGACATCTGTGGGTTCTTTCAAGATGCTGAGTATGAGATGTGTGTGCGCTGGATGCAGCTGGGTGCATTTTACCCCTTCTCCAGGAACCACAACACCATTGGAACCAGGGTAGGATGTCAGCTTCCTCACCTATATTATGTCACTGGAAATGCTTCCTCAGTTTTTGATTTCAATCCTGCTGCCTGTTTTCCCTGGGACACCATCAAATCATTAATCCTTTTCCTGTAAAGTCTAGTCTTCAGTAGTACTTTGATGACTTTTTGCTTAGACTGTTTTATAGTATATCTCATGAAGAATGTCTTACAAATGTTCTTTTCTGGTAGAATTTTAGTCATCTTTACCAGTGAGTTAAGAATATTCTAGGAGTCCTATTCATTTCTAAACTTTACGGTTTGTTAGATTTCGATATTTAGTTCAAATGGGCCTTTAGTGAACTTTTTAACTCCTTAATTGTCTCTGGAGGACTTTGAACACTTTTCTTTTGTTGCTTTAGAGACAAGACCCTGTGTCCTGGGATGAAACCTTTGAGAATATTTCCAGAAGTGTGCTAGAGACCAGATACACCCTGCTGCCATATCTCTACACCTTGATGTACAAGGCCCACACAGAGGGCAGCACAGTTGTGCGGCCTCTTCTCCATGAGTGAGTGTCGAGCGGGATGCTGGTGAATGATGGACAGTTTATTTATTATGTAGGGTGAATGATGGACAGTTTATTTATCATGTAGGGTGAATGATGGACAGTTTATTTATCATGTAGGGTGGAAGTGGATCCCAACAATTTTTCCACATTGAGGTGATAAGTCCCTTTTGTATGAGCTCTCCAGAGAATATCTCTATCACTCCTTCTAGTTCAGTGAAATACATAACATTTGTGTTTGATATAAGATACTTACTGAAGTTCTATAATGAAAGCTCCCAGCATAGCACAATTTCTTTCTTTTAAGGCCCTACGAAGACTTCCCAATTTGTCATAGGGATTTTGTTATTTGAACCCTGACCAGAATATCTTCTTGTAACTTTAGTGGGCATTCCAGGGACAGATGACAAGGACCAGCAGATTATTGCATTGTAATGTGCCATGGTGAGGAAACAGAAGATGCGTCATGGCAGATAATGCATTTCTGAGGTTTTAATAATACAGCATGTAGGAAATGGGGGTCTGTGTGATCCTTATCAGTCTAGTGAAATATAAAATGGTATGGAATGTAGCTGGATTTTTGACTTGGGTCTGAACTTGAGGACTTCTTTGAAGCCTTGCTCTGAGGCCCCACTGGGGTCACATTGGCACCTTCATTTCCTTTTCCAGGTTTCTGTCAGACCGGGAGACATGGAATATAGACAGACAATTCCTGCTGGGTCCAGCCTTCCTGGTCAGCCCTGTGCTGGAGCCTGTGAGTATGGAGACAGGAGGGATTCAGGATTCCACTGCAGGGCTGGTGACTGGGGTGACACAGAGGCTGGCGTGAGAGGGATTAGGAGACAAGCTCTCCTACTTTGCACTGGTCTCCTTTGCTCCTTCTGAGCCACGTGCCATGCCTTCGGTGTTCTTAGACTTTTGATGTCAGCCTAACATTTCAAGGAATAACCTTGTCATGTGTTTAAGGATGTAATTATTTCTCTGTGAGCTAAGGTAAAGTCTGCAGGGTCAAGAGCAGGAAAAGATTTCTTATTTTCTGTTATTCTTAACTAAAATTAACTGGAGAACTGTTTATAGCAATATGTATTTTTTATTTCTTTCATCCTTTAATTATTTCTTTTATTTTTGAGATTATAATGTAATTTTACAATTTTCCCCCTCCCTTCATGTCATCTTTTGAAACCAGCTAGCTTTCCCTTTCTTTCTATACATGGCCTTTAATCTGGAAAAAACAATTAATTTATTTACTCTGTGTGTAATGTGGCTTTTGATAAAATGAAAATGTAATTAATACTCCTTGCATCTTTTTGAGGCTGCACAATTTTCTTCTGCTCTGTGGTCAACATTGCCTATTCATTTATTTTGGGAGTGGATGAATACATCTATAATACAGTGGTATTTGATTTCCTCTGAAGAATTACGATCTTAGGGGCTTTGTAAAAGCACTTGTTTTTGGCAAGCTAATTTCTGTTGCCGGAAAAGGAGGATCTTCATCATGGATACCATAAGATAGTTGAAATAAATTTGTTCAGTTCTGTTAGCTTTGTAATTATTCCAACTCCTCACCAATGTTTGCTGGTCACTGTGTCCTAGATAGCAGAGTCCACTGCTTACAATTTTTTTTTTTTGTATTTTATTCCAGAATGCCAGAAATGTCAATGCCTATTTCCCTAAAGCCTACTGGTATGACTATTACACGGTGAGTTTTTCTTTTTATTTGTACAATTCAGAAAGTAGTAGCATATAGAGTGTCAGGATATGGTAGATTAACAAGCTTCATGCCACTTCGGGAAATCACCTTTTGTGGTATTGAATGGCCATGTTACATTTTTTGGCCTCATTTCCTAGTATTGCCCTTGGGGAAATGTTTCAGGAACTAAGAAGGAGTGGCAACATTGCCCAATGTACCCTCCCCCCAATTAGAAACAGTGTATGCAGTGAGAGTGTTTGGATCCACAGGAAGACCTCATCTGGCAGGTGCTGTAACTCTCCCATAGCTCCACTCTCCATAAGGTCAGGGATTCTAACAGGGTCTTAAAGCTTTAACACAGCAGAGGGGAACAACGTGTGATAATGACCTATGATGAATGGTGGTGACCGGGTTGTTCAGGACCTGCTGGCTGTCCAGGGAGGTGTGCATTCTTTCCCTCATCATCTCTTCTCCTGCCACAGGGTGCAGACATTAATTCAACAGGAGAGTGGAAGATCTTGCCAGCCCCTCTTGAACACATCAATCTTCACATCCGTGGAGGTTACATCTTGCCATGGCAACAACATGCCCTGAACACACACTTAAGGTGAGTGATGGGACTAGGGCTCTGCTTTGAATACTGTGAGCTCATCCTTTTGTGATGAAAACCACATTTACATCAATCATGCCTCTCAAGGCCAAAAGCAGTTTTCATTCTGCTTTATCTGTTCTGTTATATGTGAACACATTTGTCCCTTTTCACAACTGGGCATTTTGTTTGTATCTGTGACCAGAGTGTGTTAAAGCAGCAGTTGGTATGTGCTGAGGAAGGATGCTGACTTCATCTCTCTCTCTCTCTCTCTCTCTCTCTCTCTCTCTCTCTCTCTCTCTCTCTCATCATACTCTGCCTTTTGATTTTCCTTGTCCTCTTCTTGAGAAACGGTGGACTGAGAATACACCCTGGTGGACTTAGAGAGTTCCTCTACCCTGCTCCTCTGTAAATAAACCCTTGTGGTTTTCAGGACACCGACAGCTTTGGCGGTTAGCCTTCTGCTTTTCCCAGGGCTGTTGCAATTTTAGTTCTGAAAGTCTCACATCTTGAGAAAGTTCAATTCTGGTCCATTGGTTCCCCTCCTGTCCTGGCCTGACTGTCTATCCCATGTTTGCTGCTCGGCCCCACCAGTTCCCATTTCTAGGTTAGCATCCCTGGTATGTCCTTTTGAAACTTTAGTGTCCCACTTTTACCCCCACCCCTGTGAACCATTTCTCTGTTGTGATTCAAAAGGGGATTCAAGAGCACAAACTCACCTGTCTAGTTAGCACTTTCCCTTTGTAACTTTTTGTTCCAAAATGGTAGCCTTAACTTCTACTGAGGAGTTCTATATTGGTTCCAAAGTTTTACTGAAAGTAATAGCATATTTACTTACAACTGACAAGGATTCATTAGGAATATATATCTTTTACTTTTTTTTCCTGATCATAAGAATTTAAAATGCCTCACTGTTTTAATTATTCAAGTTGCAGACTTTATGAAAAGGTGTATAATCCGAAGCCAGTTTGTTTTTTTACTTTCTTTTCAGCTTCAGCCTATTCTGTACACCCATATCAATTTCTCTTGCAAAAATGAAAAATTTACTTTTTCCCTGTCCTTGGTGTGAAATCCTCCATTAGTGTGTCCATGTCCTTACTGTTCCAGTGTGTTTTCAACTTCCTTTTTACTTATTCTTCATGTCTTTCACATCATGCCTCCCAATCCCACCCATCTTCCTCCTCTGCTCCAGAATATAACAAAATAAAATTTAATAGAAGTAAGAGAAAAATGGAGCAAAAAAAAAAGGGGGGGGAGGAAAATGTTGTCATGGAAGCTGTAGTGTGACACTGTGAGTCATGGAAGAAACTCTTTAATCCACACATTTTTAAATTATGCAGTGTGAGAGCCGGGCAGTGGTGGCACACGCCTTTAGTCCAAGCACTCGGGAGGCAGAGCCAGGTGGATCTCTGTGAGTTCGAGGCCAGCCTGGTCTCCAAAGCGAGTTCCAGGAAAGGCTCAAATCTGCACAGAGAAACCCTGTCTCGAAAAACCAAAATAAATAAATAAATAAATAAATAAATAAAGCAGTGTCTTAATAAGCATATGAATCAGCTATATCCCAAACATGTCTTTGTACAAAAGTATCCAATTTACTAACAATATTTGGGCATCTTCTCTCATTGCCTTTTATGCTGGGCCAGTCTGTGAAACACGCTAGTCAAGTGCTTTACCATCCCCTATCCCTTAGTTCATTTCACTCCTCTATTTTCTACTTGATTATTTATCATTATTATCCCACGTCAATTATAGAAGTGAATCACTGATATATTTCCTCCCATCCATATGTAATGCATTCATCATGTCTAGCCACTGGTTGTTTTTGCCCATTTTTTTTTTTTACCACCCTCCAATACTTTAACCTTTGTATTGGATTGAAGTATTGGATCAACCATCTCAGGCTCCAATCATTCCTCTTCAATTCTTCACATTTTTGTTTCTTTATTTGCAGTGTTCATTAGTAATAGAAAATATGAAATCAAGACATTCCTTGTCTGGCTTATTTTGATTGACACAGTATCTTTAAAGTCTGGCTTTCTGGCATCTTTGGGTTTTAGCTCTCTATTTGTATTCCTGTGTTGTTTCTGTCTCTTATGCGTGTTGTTTACTTCCTTGCAAGCCTAATAATGTTTTACATAGTAGTGTAAATTATATACTGTAGTGTTCAGGTCCTCCAAATTATTATCATATTTCTGGAAGTGTCACTCTATACTCTCATATCTTTTATTGTGTCACTTTTCACTGTTTGTTGCTTGGCAAGTGTATTGAATGAGTCTTATAATGGTAAGATTTAGGAGTTGTGTGGATTTATCTTTATATTTATTAGCATTTTAGCAATGACAGCTCAATCCATGAACTATAAAGGAAATCAGCTTATTTTGTTGATAGTGGGGTGTGATCAGGTAGTGGAAGGTTGACCTGGAACAAATACAATATGAAACCTGAGGCCAGTGAGGTGCACATGAGGAACACACATGAAGCTGCTGTGTTATGTTTTTCTTAAAAGATAGTAGACATTAGATTAAGTAAAATTAGTCAGAAAGGGATAGTAGTATATAATAGAATTAGTACTTGAGTGGCAAAGGAGTAGGTTGGTGAATTCACAGCCAGCCTGCGTCAGGGAGCCAATTCTATGCTAGTCTGAGCTGCTTGTCTCAAAACCAAACAAACAAATGACCCAAAACAAAGACACTCAATATAGAGTTACCATTATATTGACCAACCTTGTTTTATGAGTTTCTGAGTAAACATTTCCTTGGCAGAGAGAATGTATCTAGTGGCAGCAGCTGATATAGTCCTTACAGGATGGTATCTTTAGTGGCCTGGCCACAGCACCACTGCCTAAGACTCCATCCTATTCTCATAGTCTGCACTCTGTATATCAGTGCTGCCATAGCACCTACTGTGGCTGATGTAGTGATTCTGATGCTCACACCCTGACTTCCTGTTTGGACATATGTTGCTGAGGTTTGAGATATTTCTTTCTTGTGACAGTGATCCTGGAGACAGTGTCTTCTAGCATTCTTAGCCCTGTTCTGAAGGGAAGAAGTCATCAATGACTAGTCCTTTACCCATCCATCCTTTACACATGTGAAATATTGTGGCAATATTTTCTGAAATCCTTTGAGCCCTAAGGATTTGTGCCTTGTGTAAATCTTGTTCCCCACAGCCGGAAGAACCCTCTTGGTCTGCTCATTGCCCTGGATGAGAACAAAGAGGCAAGAGGAGAGCTGTTCTGGGATGATGGGCAGTCAAAGGGTGAGTGTGGTGAGAGGGTGTGGCCCTTGTAGACCTGCATGTCTGACTCTGCCCCTTCACCCATGCTGGCCATTCAGCTGTTGGTGAAATCTCACCAGGCATCCTAGAGCATCCTCCCAAGAGAAAACACATGTTTCTGCATGTAGTGGTCAGAGGCCATGATAGACGAACCTCAGATGGAGGAGGGAGAACATCTCTCTGACTCAGTCTCTGTCTCTCTTTCTCTCTTTTTCTGAATTCTCTCCTTGGCGAGTCATGTCTAACAGGCTCTTACTTCATGGTTAAAAGACACCTGAAGGACACATCTTCAAGACTGTTCCTGTAATTCATTTTAATTATAAGTTACTTCTCCATTAGCCCTTGGGGGAAAACTGTTGATGATATGAAAGGCACACCCATGTCAGCGAGGCAGCAAGTGCACACAATCCTGATTATGTGCATCTTCTGTGCTTCTGCACACTCTTTCTTTATGTCTCTCCCTGCTTCCCTCCCTCCCTTTGTTCCTTCCTTCACTCCCTCTCTCCCTCTCTCCTTTCTTGTTTCCTTCTTTCTTTCCCTCCTTTTGTCTTTACTGCACTAAGAATTCTCAAACTCTACCTTAGAAAACAGGTTCCCATAGGAAGACTTCCTTGTGAGGACTAGAAAGGATACTCTCATGATTGTAGCATTAAGGAGAAGACCAGTGTGTGGCCAACAGACTCTGCACACATACAGGCATTGTGCAATGGTTACCATAACATTAATTGATGTTTCCATCACCATTAATGGCAGCTTTGGCTCTCTAGAACTTGTTAGTATCATGATTCATAGTCCTTGAACAGATTTTCCTCATTTACCCTTCTACCTGATTCTGAATTCTCCTGTTCCTTCCACTGTACTTGGGCCATTTATCTCCTGTATGAACAGAGACCATACATTGTTTCTCTTTGCTGTCTCACTCACTTCTCCTAGTGGAATATGATCCAGATTCATCTCTGCTCTAACAGTGCAGGCCTTCCCTCTTCTTTATTATTAAAGAATACTCCATTGAATTCATGCACTGTAATTCTTTTATTCATTCATCTGCAAATAGATGTTGTTGTTGTTTTCCCATCTTAGCTATTGTGAAAATAAGGACAAGAGAGTCAACAGCAACTACTTAGGAGGAAATACAGGGGAAGCTTCTTTGATACTGGGCATGGTATTGTGATTTTAAGTATGACACCAAAAACATAGGCAACAAATCATAAAATAAATTTGCATAGTCATTATGGAGAACAGTGTAGACACACCTTCACATGTTTAAAATCAAACTACCAGAGCCGGGCGGTGGTGGCGCACGCCTTTAATCCCAGCACTTGGGAGGCAGAGTCAGGTGGATCTCTGTGAGTTCGAGGCCAGCCTGGGCTACCAAGTGAGCCCCAGGAAAGGTGCAAAGCTACACAGAGAAACCCTGTCTCGAAAAACCAAAAAAAAAAAAAAAATCGAACTACCATATAGCACAGAAATTCCATGTCTGGGTATGTGCCATCCAAAAGAAATGAAAACAGTATGCCCCAGAGATACCAGGTCTCTCATAGTCACTGTGGCATTATTTGTACCAGTGAAGATCCATAAGCAGCCCAAGTGGCTGACAGATGAATGAATAAATGCATTGTGATATACAGATCTAGTGAAGTGTCTTCAGTCAAGAGAAGAAAGAAGAGTCATTTTTAAGGAAAGGCAGGTGAAGCTTGTCTTCTGTGGTCACCAGGCCAGACTGACATCTCTTTCTTCTTTCAGATACTGTGACCACGAACACTTACCTATTCAGTGAATTTTCTGTCACCCAAGTGAGTGCATATTTTTATGAATATTGTATGAAATTTTGTCTGTAGATGACTATATATGTTTTTCTGTGTGTATCTAGCTGTATTTGTTTAAATATCAGCATTTATGTGGGTGAATACACTGCTATTTATGACTTGATTCAGAATTGTATTAGCTATGTTATTAGAAAGAATCAATAATAATAAAGAAAATCATGTGGGGTTGTGAAAGACAATTCTATAAAATATCAGTCTGTTTCCTCCATTCTCTCTATGGTCATTGTAAAAATAAATTTGTACCCTATTAGCATGTACCAGCAAAGGAAATTGATAGGCCTTTAATGAAGTTCAAGGATGTAGTTTAGGGTGGGGTATTTGAGGGCCTAGGAATCCTGGTACTCACTATTTGCTCATAATTTTGCTTGATGTGTTTCAGAACCATTTGAATGTGACCATTTCAAGTCCAAACTACAAGGATCCCAATAACTTGGCATTCCAGGAAATTAAAATCTTTGGGACAGAGGAAATTGCCAATGCTAGAGTTAAACAGAATGGTGTCCTTAGTCAGATGTCTCCTCAAATCACTTATAATTCAAGCATGAAGGTAAGAATTCCTTTTGTGAGGGAGACTTTCACAAACCCCCATCGTATTTTGATATGACTTCTAAAATTACATGGGCAGTTGAAGGACCAGAGCACATCTGATGCCTGGTGGGGATGTCAGAGTATTAGGAGGAAGGTAGAGATGTAGAGATAGTGTGAGGCACCATGACTCCAGTTTTTCCATCCCTGGTTTCTTCACTCTCAGTGTTTGCTTTTCTCTTACTGGATGTGGAGACAGGATCTGAGGGACAGGATCTGCAAACTGATCGCTTGTGCTTGAAGGTGAAGTTAGAGATAGGGGTCCTGTGATCAAAACATTTAAATTGCTTTATTTATTTAATGTTTCTATCCTTTGTTGGACTCCAGTAATACATATTATTTGTTCTGTAATAAATACATTTGCAAGGTATATTTTATAAAGAAGTTGATGGGGCAGCTAACTATCTCAAATGGTGATTGGAAAGTACTATTCTGGCAGAAATAATGACATCCAGACCTTCTGTATGACTTCTATTCCATTCCCCTAGTTCCTCATCATTGGAAGGCACCTTTCCCTAGTCAACTGAGATTTCTACTAAATGGTGTATTAATATTTGACATTTTGTCATGACAATATATAAAGAGGATATATATATATATATATATATATATATATATATATATATATATATATATTACAAAGTTACAAATGAAGACTTGTGTGATTGGTTGTGACTATTGCTAAGTGTAAGATATCTGAAGGATGCATATATGAAAACAAGCTTTGCTCATAATAGAAAATAGGATACTTAACATATCACCAAAAGAATTCTTTATTGTTTGAATCAGGGTAATGAGAGATGCAATTCACATACATGAAAATATATATAAAAATTAAGAAGGTGTCTAATCCAATATTTGTAAAACATTTGCTTTGATTTCATTTGATGTAATGCAGTAGTTGAGACCGGCTTTTTCATTTTGTGGAGATCGAGAAATAGTTCAGCATTTAATATTACTGGCTGCTCTTTTAGAGGTTCCAGGTTTGATTCTCAGTACACACATGTTGGTTCATAAATGTCTATAACTCCAGTTCCAGGGGAATCAATGCTACTTCTGGATTCTGTGGACATACACATAATGCACAGACATGCATGCAAGCAAAACACCCATGCACATAAAATAAGGCAGGGATTCCTCAGCTTTATAAGACAAGAAGTCTGAGATGGAAAACAGACTGGAGTTTTTTTTTTCTTTCTGTAATTGAATGTTCAAAGTTGAAAATTTGTTGGATTTGGGTCAAGGTTGAACTTTGTCAGGACTCAGATCTGTCTTGTCTAATGACTGGAAGTAGCTACTTAGATCTAGTGACAATGCCCTTATTCTAGGAGAGATGAAAAAGGGAAAAATCAAGCAAAGAAAAGAGAGTTGGAAAAAGAGGAAGGTAGAGAGAAAGCTGAAGGGCCAGGCCCTTCTAGCAAGAAAGAAACCCTGGCCCAGCAAGTGAATTCAATTTACTTTTCTGGCCATGAATATGCAACAGTCATGAAAATTTCAGATATTAATTGGTAGAATGTATTATTTGAATCTGAAATACCAAAAAAAGAAGAGCACATTTCATACAAAGAAGACAGCTGGCAATGTGTTCAGAAAGGGCCTTGTTTTCCTAGAAAGCATTTATTTGTCTTGGTGATGCTCTCCAAGTTGAGCTATCAGAACAGGGCAGCCAAAGGGCTCAGAAGTCTGACATTATCAGTCTGTAACTCCACACCTGGCTTAGGACATTTGAAATGGAAGTTTATATAATGATATTTCCTACTCCTCAGTCATACCCTTAGTAGATAAACCTGAGATAAAAAAAAATTGAGGTAGGCTAGGTGGTGGTGGCCCATATCTTTAACTGTAGCTCTTGGGAAGCAGATCTCTGTGAGTTTGAGGCCAGCTTGATCTATAGAGAGAGTTCTAAGACAGACAGGGCTACACAGAGAAATCCTGTCCCCCCAAATAAAAATAAATGAAGTAATTTGTATAAGATTCTAGAGAAAGCTGGTACCACAATACTCCTATTGTCCTGTTCTCTAGGCATTCCACACCAAAGGGGTCATGATATGGGGAGGTTATGAATGAGAAAAATAGCTTAATTTGCTAACAGGAGAAGAAGCCTTTCTGAGAAAATGAATAGGGGTCAAGTGGTCCAGGGAAGGAATGAAAAAAATGTGATTATAGCAGTTGTTTTCTATCTCTTTCTACAATGTAATAGGTAAGGTTTTGAGAGAGTACTGATATTTTCTTTTTGCAACTGTCTTTTACCCCATGTATACAGTTGTACCCTTGGAAACTGTAGTGTGCTCTTTAAATCGTTAAAAGAGGGGCACAAGTGTAGACTAAAAATGCCAGTTACACTGGATTTCCAAAAATGAAAGGTTCAGATCCTTAGTCCTGAGGATGAACTTCATTCCTTCAGGTGGCCACTATCACAGATATCCATCTCATGCTGGGAGAAGCATACATAGTTGAGTGGGACAACGTGAGGGATCTGGAGAAGATAGACTGCTACCCAGATGAGGATGGTGCAACTGAGGCCAAATGCACTGCCCGTGGCTGCATCTGGGAGGTAAGCATGCTGAGGATGTTCCTGGAAACTGGAATCCTTGAAATACAACCTACAAAGTCTTTAGTACAGTCCTGTACCCTTGGATTTATTAAAATCCATGGAAAGAAAAGGCTCCAGATGAGTCTGAGTTGGATTGAGAAGTGTGAAGTTCAAGAATGTGATGTTTACTGTGCTGATTGGAGCCCTGGAACTAAAACCCATGCTTTCTTTCTTACAGGCATGAGTGACTGAAGTGATAGCTTTCCCCATATAAACTGACTTATCTATTTGATAACTCCAGATCTCTGCTGATCTAGGATATTGAAATTCTTTTCAGGAATCCAGCTCTTCTGGGGTCCCTTATTGCTACATTGCCAATGAGCTGTACACAGTCGGCAATGTTCAGAATCACCCAAATGAGGCCACAGCCGACATCTCCTTGAAGGCTTCTACTTATAGCAATGCCTTCCCCTCTACACCCGTGAATCAGCTGCAGCTCCGAGTCATCTACCACAAGAATGAAATGCTGCAGTTCAAGGTAAACACAGTGTGTGCCATCAGGTGTGGACAGGGCCTTTTCAGTTCCATTACTCTGTGCAACCTTGTGTTACAACATTATAAAAACAGTTTTGTGTTTTTAGTAAATAGTCTAGAACAACATTCTAATGAAGAGAGCAATTATATGACTGGGAGAATAGTGAAACCTCTGCTAATTTTGAATTTGAGAGAATCACTGTGTCTAAAGAAAATGTTTGGGAGAATGAAACATGGAGAGGGAGCAGAGGAGGCTACTAGGAAGGTTGGACAGTTATGGATGAGTTTGGTGGAGGGATAAGAAGGAAGATGGGTAACAGGGGATGTGATTGAGACCTTGAGACCATCTTGGTCAGTAAAATCAACTAAAAGAGGGATATGGCTAAGGAATGACTGCCATGTTCATAACATGCAAATGTGTATGTATGGTAGGTAATGATAATGAAGATTAGGAAATAGAGTCGATTTGTGATTGACAATATAAAAGGAGGAGTATGATTTTGAATAAAATAATAGGAGACAACTTTGAAATACTCATGAAAGTGATTTGTTTTACTTCCTTGGTTTAATTAACCAAAGGGACTAGGGATGGACTAGCTATTCTCTTGTTTGATTCATTATTAGACTGTGAGTTGCTATAAAACAGGGTTTGTCTTTCATGGTGGCAGTATTGGAATCCTACACATAGGCTGATATATAGTGAGTACTCAAATGCTATTGGAATAGTACAAGGCAGTGATCAAGGCAGAGTGGCTTTGCTTAGACTACCCTTAGAATCTGGGCTCAATCTGGACTTGACTTCTCCATCTTCTAATGTGTTGTTTTTTGTGTGTGTGTGTGTGTCCTCAAGAGAATGGAGTTGATTGGGTGTGTAGCCTCCACTCACACTCACTAACCGTTAGCTATGCAGTAGTGCTTTCCATCATACTCATGTCTTTCTGATCCCACTTTAACACTCTGGTTCTTTTGTTTATTGTTTCTTTACCAGAATCACCTGCTGTCAGTTTTGTGTTGGTTTATTGCTGTTTAACTTTTAAGATTCAGCCTGTATTTCTTCCATGAAACCATCTCACTGTTCCTTCCCTGTAATAGCAAAGCCCTTCTGCAGAATTTGTGTTAGCTCACATCCTCCAGGAGCGCTGAATTCTTGTTTCTGATTTACCATGAATTCCTAAGTGTTTCATGACCTTAGCCTTGGCTTATTCAGTTCCTATGCCTAGTATTTACTATTGGATCAACAGTGGTTTATGGATCCTGAATTATTCAGCTTTATTCAGTTTTTCAGAAGGGATGTTTTTAATTAGAGAAATTTAGTTTTTTTCCACCAAATTTCAAAGGTTTCAGATCTTACACTTATACATTCACACACAAAATAAGTATATCATATGTTTATAAATACCAGTTTCAGAATGAACTTTTCATGTTAATAGCAGTGTTGAAATGGAAGAAGAAATGTTCTAGAGCCTGTAATACTGAGCCATGACCCAGATCAAGCTATTTAATAGAACCTTGTTCTCTGGTATGTTGGTTAAGTCCTGTATTGTGAGGTAAAAGAAGAGAAAACATTCAGCCTCTGGACTCTGTGAAACATGCTCAGAGTATGCTGAGGTATTTGTGTCTAGAGTACAATTTCATTCTAAAGCACTCCTTGAAATGACAGCTAACTGTGAATATTTACACTATTGATGTCATGTTTTGACATATTTACATATTATAGATTATCAATTCAGTACAGTTAGGATTTGATGTTTCAATCCTCTAATATTTTGTGAAGTGGTAATTGAACATCATCTCGAGTTATTTTGAATTATATTGTTATTTATATTGAACTGATAGTTATGCAATTATATTGTTAGTTTCGCAGTATTGTTATTTATGATCACTGTCAGCATGCTAGGAAAGCATCATAATGCACATGCCATATTTTTGTCTTTACGTTAAATGATTTTCTCTGGCCTAGATCTATGATCCCAACCACAGTCGGTATGAAGTCCCAGTGCCTCTGAACATCCCTGCTGCTCCATCCAGCACCCCTGAAGGCCGTCTCTATGATGTCCTCATCAAGGAGAATCCATTTGGGATTGAAATTCGCAGGAAGAGTACAGGCACTGTAATGTAAGTGGGTCCTGGTCTGACTTGGAGTTCCTGCTTTTCTAAACATTCTTCACCAGGTTCAATGTCCTTGAAGACATCCTGGCTCAAAGCATCAGACTGCCCCTTTTCAGATCCATGATGAATTAGTTACCTTTTATGGCTGTGATAAAAAGCCCAAACCAAGACAACTTATAGACGAGTTATTTGTGTTCATGCCTTCAGAGGGTTGGAGTCCATGATGGTGAAGTGTAAGCAGGCAGCAGACAGGGCAGCAGGAACAGCTGAGAGCTCACATTTTGAACTTCAAACAGGAAATAGAAAGCAAACTGTGTGTGAGCCTTTCAACTCCAAAGTCTGTTCCAAATGACACACTTCCTCCACCAATGCGCACCTCCCGATATTACCAAATAGTGCCCAAAAGGGGAAAAGTATTTAAATACTTGAGACTATGGGGGATATCTCATCTAACCACCATACATGAGGAAGTGATTTCTGTTCTTAGAGAAAATCTTTAGTACTCTGGGAATGATTACTAAGGCAGTTACAGGTGTGTGGGAATTATTGAATGAGTATTTACTGAATTCCTTCCGGATATGAGGAGATCTTCTTGTATAGTGGTCATAGACAGGTGTGCTATTTCTTCCATTAAATGAAGTTAAATTATACTATGAAGAAGAATTTGATATAACAACTGCTATGCTGGAAACATCATGGAAATGAGATCATTTGCAGCCTTAGATACCATGATCTGAGATTGTGTCTCTGAGGATGAGGTGATGGTAAATATAACCGAGATTAGGAGAAGTCCTGAAGGGAGTTCTGGGTAAAGGAACATTAGTAATAGAATGATATATGTCATGAGCTAGAGGAAATTTATCAGTTACAATAGTGAGATTCCCTTGATGTGACGAAGAGTATGAATGTGGGAGACATAGGAGGGATGTTAGGTAGTACTTAGAACAAGAACAGCCCTGGAGGCTCCAAGGGAGGCTCTCAGGAGAGATGAGCAGGCATGTGAGCAGGAGTGTGAGGTGCTCATATCACAGCCCTGGATACCTGTAGGAAGTGGAGCATCAGGGGTCAAGAGCAGAAGACACAGTGAGTTTGGAGTGGTAAGGTGACAAAAATAATTGGACATGGATGTGGAAAACACTAATGGGAAGCAGTTATACAGTGTAGGGGATTTAATGGTGACTTGGGACATTAGCAGTGATGACGATTTTAGCCAGTATCCTTGCTTATTTTGCTTGGGAGAGACCCTATTTCTGATTGTTTGTGAAAAATGGAGGGCTCTGCTGTCCTCACAGAGGCAGCTGCTGGAAGCTACTAGGAAGCTGATTTCCTTTTGCAAATGTTCCTTTTCCTTCTGCAGCTGGGACTCTCAGCTCCCTGGCTTCACCTTCAATGACATGTTCATCCGCATCTCCACCCGCCTACCCTCCACATACATCTATGGCTTTGGGGAAACTGAGCACACAACCTTCAAGATAGACTTGAACTGGCACACGTGGGGCATGTTTTCCAGGGATGAGCCCCCGGGGGTAAGGACAGGGCGTTGGTGTCTGTGTTCTGTCTCCTCCATCCATGCTAGGTGTCTTGTGCTTCTTTTTTCCAGACTCCACGTGATTGTCAACTTCTACTGCTAGGCTAATGCAGATCTTTTTAAGTTCCCCTTTCCTCTGCTGTTCTTACCAGAAGTTTGACTCAACGCAGCAATCAAGTTTCTGTTGAGTTTCTTTCAAATGCACACAGTCTCCTAACCTCCTTTTCCCTATGCTTCTCAGTACAAGAAGAATTCCTATGGTGTCCACCCTTACTACATGGGTCTAGAGGAGGATGGCAATGCCCATGGAGTCCTCCTGATGAACAGCAATGCCATGGGTAGGATGAAACTTTGTCCTCTTATTGTATGCCAATGATTCTGAAATTGCTTTAGAATGTATATACTCCTGAATATCAGCTATCAGTATGTTACATTTGAATAGAGAGAAGGTGGGGATTCCAGGTTAATATTCTCAACAGGAAGGATTTCATCATGTTGAC
Source organism: Peromyscus leucopus (assembly GCF_004664715.2). NCBI lineage: Eukaryota > Metazoa > Chordata > Mammalia > Rodentia > Cricetidae > Peromyscus > Peromyscus leucopus. Next base: position 46,845,954 of record NC_051065.1, on the reverse strand, counting down.
ATTTTCTTGTGTTTCCAGATGTGACATTCCAGCCCCTGCCTGCCCTAACATACAGGACCACAGGGGGCATTCTGGACTTCTATGTGTTCTTGGGCCCAACTCCAGAGCTTGTCACTCAGCAATACACAGAGGTAGGAAGGAAAGCATTTTTGAAATATGTGTGTTGTACATGTGTGTTTGTTCATACACTCATAATGTGTTCCAACCCTGCTATACAGGATTGCATATAATGTAACTATCATATGGTACCTGAATTTGATGGTCTTTCTCATGGGAATTTATAATATGAAATATGGGAGAGTGGATATATTCCCATAACTATTAAAATTATGTTTTCTTCAACTATTGCAGTGTATCAGATTATTTGTGGTAACTAGTGGTGGGCTAGTGTGCTGGTGGAGCCATGGTAGTAGTGATTTTGATGGTGTGGTGAGGGATGGTGATATTGAATGTAGTGATAGTACTATTGGTGAAAGTGATTGTGAGGATGGTAACTGTTATGGTGATAATGGTAGAGAGGATGATACGACATGAGGTGACCATGAAAAAGTGTTTGTAGTGGAATTGATGCTGGGAGCTGAGAAAGTGAGGTTCATGTTAGTGATGGTGGTTGTGGGTATGGTGATTTTTTTGGTATTAGTGTTGTTGGTAATGATGCTTATGTCTGTGGTGGGAGTTATCATGATGGAAATTGTTACATCATTGCATTGTCACATCAGTTACAGAATGGGGACAGAGACAATGACGGTATTGGTGGTGGAGGTGGTGGCAGTCATAATCATGGGGAATAATAACATTGTTGGTGACAACATCAGCAAACTTGTATGAAATATCTACCCTGTGTATTACTTAGTGCATGTAGAGGGTGTTACACCTACTAAGTTACTCAGTGAAACCAACATGAGATAGCTCCTACACTTAGCTTTGATTGACAGGTAAAGAAACAACACAGACATGTCATATAACTGCCCAAGGTCACACAATCAGCAAGACCTAGAAGCTGTATTAGAAGTTAGCTGTTTCCCCTTTTGTTGTGTGTTTTTGGTATCTAAGTTATATATCTAGGAATCTGAATAAAAGCAGGTTTTCCAGAACTCCTGGAATGTGTGCTCTGAGAAGCTGTAGGTTTTTTGTAATGTGTCCCAGGAGCTCCACACACCCCTCCACTTACTCTCTGGGTTTGAATTTGATGTTAAATTGGGTAAAATATTCTGACTTCATATCCAGTTTCCATCTAGCTTCTCCTCTAACATTCTAACACTTTCTGTCTGTTTTCCAGTTGATTGGTCGGCCTGTGATGGTACCTTACTGGTCCCTGGGATTCCAGCTGTGTCGCTATGGATATGAGAATGATGCTGAGATCTCCAGCTTGTATGATGATATGGTGGCTAAGCAGATCCCCTATGTACGTATATCTATTGGGAATTTGTTTGTCAGATTTAAGTGTGGTTTAAAATGGCACACTGTGTTTTCTCATGTCATGTCACACACTGAGCCTAGACTATCCACAGTGATTCAGGGGAGACCATTACCCTCATAACAGTGGTGGCTTAGAAAACACAGAGGAGCTAAGGTTTCCTGTCCCAGGCTTTCCTCTGCTTTTTGACTGACTTCAATATACTTGATTATACTGTCCTTAGTGACATGACAATTAAACCCCACTCCAGTACCAGTTTTGTTTAATTAAAAAACCAGTCCTATATGTGGATTGCTTCCTTGGGCTCAACACAGCACAGTGCTCTCCATCCTGGAATCCTGTATTGAATTTGTAGTGAAATCGCATATAGGATCAGCCACATTCACTTCAAAACCAGAGGTCCAATAACCATAAATCATTTTGTGACCCTTTGTGTTTGTTTTATACATATTTTTCTATGTTGCATTAGTGCAATGTGCTTCCTGTAAAAAGCGGTTCTCAACTTGTGAGTTGTGACTTTTTTTTGGGGGGGGGAGTCAGACAGCCTATTCACATCTAAGACGTTTGGAAATCATGGATATTTACATTATAAATCATGAGAGTAACAAAATTACAGTTATGAAGTAGCAACAAAAATAATTTTATGAATGGGGCTTACCACATCATAAGGAACTGTATTAAAGTTTCTCAGCATCAGGAAGGTTGAGAACCACCGTTGTAATAGAACATCTCAGTGAGAGCTCTGCAAGACCTATGATTGTATTATATACACAGTGAATAATTGACATTATTTTCAATGAACGAACATGACTGATCTCAGGACACACTCATAGAGAAAGTCAAACACCTTTTCCTATAGTAATTTTATTTATATTTTTACACAGTGTTTTTAGGTTTTAGTTTTGGTTTTTTGTTTTTTTTTTTTTTTTTTTTTTTTCTGAGACAGAGTTTCTCTGTGTAGTTTTAGTGCCTGTCCTGGATCTCACTCTGTAGAGCAGGCTGGCCTCGAACTCACAGAGTTCCACCTGGCTCTGCCTCCCTTGTGTTAGTATTAAAGGTGTGTACCACCACTGCCCAGCTTCAGCTGTTTTTAATTATTTTTTATAATAGCTTGTACAGATAGGCTGTGATATTCATCATACATTTTTTGTTGATGTTGAAATGATTTTTTTTCTGTTTTTGAGTCAAATACTTAAAAATCAGTGGATCCCCAAAGATTGAAAGCTACAATATGGCATACCTAGCAGTTAAAATACCAGACACAAGCTGTAGTAACTGCTGGAGCCTGGACTTTCCAACCAGGAGCCACACTTTCTTATACCATCCACAGGACGTGCAGTACTCAGACATCGACTACATGGAGAGGCAGCTGGACTTCACCCTCAGCCCCAAGTTCTCTGGGTTTCCAGACCTGATCAATCGCATGAAGGGAAATGGGATGCGGGTCATCCTTATCCTGGTTAGTTTGTGTGAATGTGTAGGCTGTGCTTGGGACAATGGATGGGCTTGATGGGAATCACCTTAGAGTGTCTGTCCTCTCCTGTTTCAGGAGAGAAATAAAAGTGTAATTAATATAAATGTATTTCTGGAAGTCAGGAAACACGACAGTAAAGTTACAACTGGGGACTTCCCTTTTTCCACCCACCTTCTTTGTAATCCTCAGTCTTAACTTTCACCTGCCTTGTGCTCTGATTGCAGGACCCAGCCATTTCTGGCAATGAGACACAGCCCTATCCTGCCTTCACCCGGGGTTTGGAGAACAATGTCTTCATCAGATATCCTAATAATGGGGACATTGTCTGGGGAAAGGTATGAGCGTTGTGTTGATCCAGCAAGACTCACCCTGGGCCAGGCACCCTGTTAGTGTGTCTGTGGGTGTGGTTTTTACTCCTTGTTTTTTGTCTCTGAGTTTCTGCCATTCATTTTATAATCAATATTTATTGATTATTGATAACAATTAAGGAATTTGTAGAATCTTATTTGATCATTTTTCTGCCCACAGGTCTGGCCTGATTACCCTGATATTGTTGTGGACCCTGATCTAGACTGGGACAGTCAACTAGAGGTAAATGTCCCTCGTGGAGGTTGATTAAGTCAGGAAACAAGAAATACCCGTGCCTGGCAGTGGACATGGCATGAAAACACACTTAGAACCTGTGTCCTTCCTGTCGCTTTTGTTTTTCTCCTGATGATCTTATATACACATTTTGTTTCTAATTCATATCTAACTTTCTACTTTGATATCAGTATTGTTGTTATTGAGATTTACAACAAAAAAAAGTTAGGTGAGATGTCCATGCTTATCATGGTACAAGTGTGTTTTGAAACCCAGTCCTGTCTGAATCCAAGGTCCCATGGACGTTCAACTGGATGATAACTCTAAGAATGATATTTTTTTTTTCGCTGAATATAGGTACCTGTTGTTTCTTTGGATATTGCTTTTTGATAGGGTGTGTAGCCTTTCTATTTGGCGTTTGACTTTTTTATTGCATTCCTTGTGATTACAGACAGCCTTTTCTACCTTTATAGTTATAAATACTGTCTGATTTACATTGTCTCATGTCTCCCATCTTTGCTTTTACCTTGTTGCTACTGCCTTGTATTGTACATTTGCTCTCTACTGGGAACAGATTTTTTTCTTATAATGTCTCCAATATTACATGCTCCTTGAACTATATATTTTTCACAACATCAGTAAGCTTTTGTGGTTTAGGAGAATTTTGCTCTATTTACTCAATGTATGAATACAACTCATTTCTCTGTTGTGAATTGTGGTTATAATGTCTGTGAGTAGGATTCTAAGAGTATGAAAGGGATCTGTGGAGAGCCAGTGACTGGCCTGGCTTCTCCTCTCTCCTCTCCAGAAGCAATGCCTCTTTGTAGACAGGGATTACATCCAGTTATGTATAACCTGTGTATCTTTCCTAGAGGAGTGGGCAAGTGAGAGAAAAGGAGGCTATTTAGGAATCTACTCTGGTGGATGAATTGAAGAATCTGCTCTCTGTGTAGTCAGAGAATGGTGTAACAAATGGTGTTTAGAAATTCTCACATTCAAGGATCAGTTAGGTAAATGTATTAATTGAAATAGTCACAAACCATAGCCATTATGAGATCAAGCACTAGATACTCAAAGGATCATTAACAAGGGTCCCTTTGCAGAACTCTTTCTTTACAATGCTTTATTCCAGCTAGTGTTCTAGGGTAGAGGAGAAAGGTATGGCACAGCTGCCACAGAGCACTAAGAATCACAAAACACAGGATAATGATGCCCAGATACCTGGTGTTGATCACTGGGCCTCTGTAAGCAAACTGCAATACCCATGCTTGTGACTATGCTGCTTGGCTATTAGAATGTGTATCTTTATTTTCTGGTACTACATAAAGCAGAACAAGTAGAAACTGGCTTAAGCAGGTTTCAAATACTGTTCAAAATTATTCAGACTCAGGTCAAGGTTGTTTTCTCTTGTTGTTATGTAATTATATCTATCTATCTATCTATCTATCTATCTATCTATCTATCTATCTCTATCTATCTATGTATCTATCTATCATCTATCTATCTATCTATCTGTCTATCTACCATTTATCTATGTATCATCTATGTATCTATGTATATCTATCTATCTATCTATCTATCTATCTATCTATCTATCTATCTATCTATCTATCTCTATCCATCATCCATCCATCATCTCCAATCTCTCATTTATTATTTTGTGAGGATTTAAGCAGAATAGGTAGCTTCCTAATCTCTCCATCAGTTGTCAAAGAAGATAACTTGCATTTGGTGGTCCAGGAAGCCCATGTAGACACATGAACATGTCAAGTCCTTTTAAAAGGCCTTGTTGTCCCTATGTTAATGATTGCATGAATGGACAGTTCCTTAGGGATACAGTGATGCTACTCTGGACTGTCCTCCCTCCATGCTACTTAAGGAATTTGGGCTTCTTCTCCTTCGGGGCAGTGGCTCTAAGAAGTAGGACTGAAATGTTGGAGTAAATGTTGCCTGTTACCACAAATGCCAATGAACAGAGTCAGGAACTCTGCACTTATCAGCTGCGCTTTATTCAAAAGGCAGTCAATCAGGAATGCAGAAACTTATCATCCACACAATCTGCCTTCCCCTCTCATCTCCAACAGGCACATCTTTGGGGAATGGAAGCAAAGGCAGTCAGACATTCCAAATTCTATGCCTCTGGTCAGGTGGCCAGGTTCTCCTGTATTTTTCCTCATTATGATCCCTCCTATTTGTCTGGAGGTGTCCGCTAGAACAAACAAATTAGTTCAGCATATGAGGTGTGTGCTGAGCTAGTTAAATGGTGTACACACAGATTCCTGTCTATAATATGAAGTGCAAATGTGCTCTTACACATTAAGGCAAGGTTGACTTGATTTACAGTTACATCCTATAGGGGATGCAATTCTGACTCATACATAGGTGATAATGCCTGTATAATCTGATACTCCATCTACCCTTTCCCATATCCCATGTTTCAGACTGAGTGTGAGCTGAGTCTCTGTTTCTGGTGAAGGGTTCTCTTTGCTAGTTAGTGTCATGATTTCTACTTCCAATTTTAGTAGATACAATGCCTATGTATCACCATTATGATGTGTTGCACCCCCGCCTCCCGTGAAGCAGTGATGCATGCTGATCCATTGCTGATCCATTCTTCAATATCTTCTCTTGTTCTGTCTCTGGACCTCTGAGTTCTTATATAATGGACTCTTCTCTGGTGTGTGTAAGCACCACTTAGTGCCCGAGCCAAGTCTTGCTGTTATTCCTTACCATCCCATTATTTACTTCCTGACGCTTTCAGTTCTGTGAAGAACATAAAGGAGGCTTTTTGTTGAGACACAGCAAGGACTGAAATGTCCCACAATAAATAACAGGGAGAAGTATAGAGACTTTATGGATATTTGCTCTTGCTGAGTGGTAGAAATTCACAAGGAGACAGAGAGTACGGATTATTATTTATCTATTATTTTCTCTAATTCTATTAAACACTGAAGAGAATATAAAGTTCAACTTGAAAATACAAGACAAGATCTTTGCTCTTAAAAAGTATAAAATGTAGTCAAGGAGCAATAGATTGGACGTACTTTTCAAGTAAGTTGTAGACAATGTTTTTATGATTTGGGGGAAAAGGAAGTGAAACTAAAGTGGAAGCTCCCCCCACTCCAAGTCCCCCCACTTCATATTGCACATGGCTGAAAGCGTCCTCTGGTTTTACAATCACAGCAAACAGAGAGCCATACTAGTTAGTCCAAGATCAGAAACATGCAATCGAATCCAACCTCATTCCCAGTGTGAATGTTCCCTGAACGCTTTTGTCCAAACTGATACCCTTCACCTAACTTCTGACTTTTCAGCTAAGGCTCTACCTTGCCTCATCAGTCCTTAAGATATGATGACACAATTTTAATGGAAATCCATAGCATGAGTTAGTGAGTGCAGTATTTGATCACTCCCACTCCTGTGGACAAGGAAGAAGAAATACATTGGATGTTTTTCAGATTCACAGTAGGTGTTATTTTATGCTTTTTACAATGTGTTTTCCACAGTTTTCTAAGATAATGCTGTTCCAAACATCTGCTATATACTTGGTTCCTACTATCATCATCTACCACCATGTCATATAAGACTTTGCATGAGCCATGTTCATATTAGATGCATGTTTGCTGCTTAATAGAATCATTTATGACAAATAACTAAGTATCATTATTTAACAGCAATACCGAGCTTATGTGGCCTTCCCAGACTTTTTCCGTGATTCAACTGCCACGTGGTGGAAGAAGGAGATTCAAGAACTCTACACAAACCCAGAGGCACCAGAGAAGAGCTTGAAGTTTGATGGCCTGTGGATTGTAAGTGTGTGTGTATGTCTGTTCACTTGGATGGAAGATAGGAGCAGTGTGTTTGTGTGTATGTATGTGAGCCCATGTTTGTGCATCTGCCTGTATCTTAACTTTTAAAATATTTACCATTTATTTCATTTGTATGAATGTTTTGTCTATATGTATGCATGTACACTTTGTATGTAGTATTTTGTCTATATGTAATGTATGTATGTACATGATGTATGTACCTGGTGCTCATGAAGGTCAGAAGAAGGGGTCAGATCTGGAACTGGAGTTACAAATAGTTATGAGCCACCATGTGGATGCTGGGAGCCCAGCAATAGCAACAAGTGCTCTTAAGAACTGAGAGATCTCTACAGCCCATCTACCTGTGTGTGTCTTAACATATTAATAGAGCAACATCCATCCCAGGCTTTGGAGATGCCACAGTGTACTCCTTCTATCAGGTGTGGAACAGCCTTCATCCTCTCCACACCTGGTCTTTACCTGAAGCTCCTTCTCTAAGACCTCCAATGTCATTATCAGAAATCTCTTGGAACTTGGTCCCCTAAGGGAACTTTCCCTATAGAGATCATTTGATCTTTATAGACTGATTCCCCAGCAGTTGAAGATCTTCCCTGTGCAGATATCCAGAGATAACTGGATGTTTAATGCTTTTTTTTTCATGCTATTTTCTTAACTCTGAATTTATAGGCTCTGATTACATTTAAATAGAAGTAATGTTTCTGAAATTTGTAGGATATGAATGAACCTTCCAGCTTTGTGAATGGGGCAGTTCCTTCAGGCTGCAGTGATGCTACTCTGAACCGTCCACCCTACATGCCACGTAAGGAATTTGGGCCTGCTCCTCCTGTGCAGCACTGTCTGGAGGCAGAACTGAATGCTGGAGTAAATGTTGCCTGTTTCCAAATGCCATTGAGGAGACAGGAACTGAAAATCCATTGTACTTTATTCAGAGGCAGGCAGGCTGGGAATGCAGAGGATTAACATTCCCTCAACCAGCCTTCCCCTCCTCTAGCTAGCACATTTTAGGAAATGTGTGCTGAGCCAGTCAAAATGTGTACATGCAGATTCATTTCTATGTACGGAAATTTCTACTGTGCCCCTATAGAATAAATAATTAACCCTCTCTCTCCAGCCATCAGGGGTTACCTGGTCATCAATGGTAGGTTCTCATAGTTGCTGTGGTTTAATGGGGGTGGAGACAAGGAATAGGAAAGCCCTTTACCCAATTCTGTGTGTGTAAGATCCAGGAGACATTAGGCAAATTTCTCAAATTCGTCTAGATGATTCTCAACAGTATTAATGTCTCTGAATGCTTCTCATTGTAAAATGTCTTAGCTATCTAGTTTTATGAGAATGCACCCACCTGCATTTTCTTTGTAACCAATGGTTGGAAAATGTTGCTTCCTGTTATCATGGAGCCAGTTGACTTTAAGGTTCTATTTGTGTTTATGCCTTAGTTCCACCATTTTTATTTTCCTTGGTGAATAATGTATTTCAAAGATCACACAGTTTTCCTAGTGTCAGTTTTCTAGAGTAGAGCATACATAGAGAGGCAGAAAGTATTATAAGCTTCATTGAAGTGAGTTAAGAATGATAAATAGTGTTAGCAGTCCTAGCCAAAGCCTGCTCTGCTGTCAGTGAATGAAAACCCGGGGTTCTGTTGCCTCCTTTACCTTCTTAAGTGAACCAGCAATGGAAATCACATGCAGGCTCCTTGCATCTCAGCTCAGAGCACTGTACTGACTTGACCCTAGGTAGGGGAGAGATATCAAATTAAACTTAAGTTGTGGAGTTAGATCCATTAATAGGAGGTCATGAATGAGAAAAACCAGAACTGTTTTTCACTGTCTTAAATCTTCCCTCAGATTTGGAAGCCAGGGACAGGGGCCTGAGCAGCAAGACGCTGTGCATGGAGAGTGAGCAGATTCTTCCAGATGGCTCCCGGTTGCGGCATTATGATGTGCACAGCCTTTATGGATGGTCCCAGACCAGACCCACCTATGAGTGAGTGACCCTCTCCTTCTACTTCTTCTCCTTCTATTTCATCTACGTCTGTGATGGGTGTTGTATCTCCTCTACTTTTCCATTCATTTTCCCATCCCCAGGGGTCTGTATAATGTAATTGTAATAACTGTGCAACAATTCTTATTTATTAAGCAATCTCTCCTTAATCATGGAGCCAGCTGTGTGAGGCAATAATAGTCCTCTTGACTGCACCCACAGGCACCCTGAAAGTCATTGTGCAGTGTAGGCAGTACCTTGGTATTATTGGTGGCAAGAGGAAAAGGGTAACTGAGGGCTAGAAAGCTTGCCTGTTGGTGTTGGAAGTGAGTTTTCTCTTTAGGTGTTGGTTTTTCTTTGGCTACTCATGTTGGATAGTCAGTTGGTGTTTTGTTGAAGTAGCTAGGCATACTCACAATTGGAGCCAACAGAAAAATAATCCCCTAATATAGAATATCAAGTATGGGCAAATAAACAGCCTAATCCTGTGATTGCTTACTATTTGGGGAGAAGCCAATGAATTGTCACATGGTGAGATACTTTGAAACAACTGTGCAAAGGCCTCACCTCCATTATTATCCCCATTAACCAATCAGAGCTCCTCTATAGGGTCATTTCTGCATTCTTTCTAGTCACACAAGATATATTTTGTCATGATGTCCTAAGAGCAAGGGCTCTGGGAAGGAAGCTCTGTTGATTTCCTTCCCCTTTCCTGCCTTTAATTTTCCTCCTTGTTTCTCCACCAGAGCTGTGCAGGAGGTGACAGGAGAGAGAGGGGTCGTCATCACTCGCTCCACATTCCCCTCTTCTGGACGCTGGGCAGGACACTGGCTGGGGGACAACACAGCTGCCTGGGACCAGCTGGGGAAATCCATCATTGGTGTGTGGTTGTGCCCAGGGGCTCTGCTGGCTGTGGGTGGAGAGGGGAGTAGGATCCTTGGTGAAGGGGGAGGAGCAGGCAGAGAATGAGTGCCTGTCCTGACCCTGCTGCATCTCTCCTTGCAGGCATGATGGAGTTCAGTCTCTTTGGCATCTCCTATGTAAGTGTCCTTGCATGCTCCTCCTCCCTAGGAAGGTGGCCTCATCTCTCAGAGAGCTCCCAGAGCTCACTTTGTTCTTTGTTGTTTCAGACCGGGTCAGACATCTGTGGGTTCTTTCAAGATGCTGAGTATGAGATGTGTGTGCGCTGGATGCAGCTGGGTGCATTTTACCCCTTCTCCAGGAACCACAACACCATTGGGACCAGGGTAGGATGTCAGCTTCTTCACCTATATTATGTCACTGGAAATGCTTCCTCAGTTTCTGAGTTCAATCCTGCTGCCTGTTTTCCCTGGAACACCATCAAATCATTAATCCTTTTCCTGTAAACTCTAGTCTTCAGTAGTACTTTGTTAACTTTTTGCTTTAGGGACTGTTTTATACTATGCCTCGTGAATAATGTCTTGTCAATTTTTTTTTCTGGTAGAATTTTAGTTATCTTTACCAGTTCATTAAGAATATTCTAGGATTCCTAGTCATTATTTTCTAAACTTTATGGTATGTTAGGTTATGATATAGTTCAAATAGGCCTTACATGATCTTGAACTCCTTAATTGTCTTTGAAGGACTTTGAACACTTTTCTTCTGCTGCTTTAGAGACAAGATCCTGTGTCCTGGGATGAAACCTTTGAGAATATTTCCAGAAGTGTGCTAGAGACCAGATACACCCTGTTGCCGTATCTCTACACCTTGATGTACAAAGCCCACACGGAGGGCAGCACAGTTGTGCGGCCTCTTCTCCATGAGTGAGTGTCCAGCTGGGATGCTGTTGAATGTTGGGGAATTTCTTTAACCTGTAAGTAGGGAACCGATGAAACAATTTTTCCACTCTGAATGTTTGACACTCTTTTGCCAAGGTTGTCCTGGTAGGCACCATACTTTATCAGTCCTTCTGTACTCTGCTTGATACAAGTAGTGTATGAAAGACCACCTATTGAATAAAAAAAAATTCGAGAAGAGTCAACATTCCATAGCATTATTTTCTTCATGTGACCTTGCTTTATTTTTATTTTGTTATGTAATTCTAGGCCATCATTTGCTTCAGGTCACTCCATGAGCATTCCAGTAAAGATTTAAGAGCAAAAAACATGTTTGCATTTAAATGTGGGAGGATAAAGAAATGGTTTGTCCATAAGCACATTTAGTTTTGGAGGCATGGTACATAAGATGATGTGGGGAGTTTAATCTTCGTTTTCCTGTGCAGAGAGTACTGGAGGCAGAGGACACATAGGATCTGTCATATGGGTCTTAACTCCAGCATTTCTGAGGGCATTAAGCCAAAATCCTCTTCAGGTCTGATTGTGACACCTTCAATTCCCTTTTCAGGTTTGTGGCAGACCGTGAGACCTGGAATATAGACAAACAGTTCCTCCTGGGTCCAGCCTTCCTGGTCAGCCCTGTGCTGGAGCCTGTGAGTAGAGAGACCTCTGAGAAATGGAGGATCTCAATGGCTAGACTGAGAGAACTTGGAGAAGGAAGTCTGGTGTAACACAGATCTGGAGACTGGGTTTCTTATTCTACATTTGTCTCTCACGGTCCTTCAGTGTAGGATTCTGTATCTTGGGTTTTCTGCCCTCCAATCCTTCTTTACATGAGCCCAATCATTCCAGTTCACAGAATAGTAAAAGTGAAAACAGCTTCATCGTTTATTGAACGTATTATTTCTCCACTGATTATAATGAAATGTGTAGGTACAGGTGTGGGAGGTAGTGTGAAGATTCTTTATAGCCTCCATCATTTTTAACTGAAACTTTCAGAACTGCTTGCAGCAATACTTGTCACCTTGTGCCTGCTGGTAGCTAGCTCTTTGCTTCCTTCTATAAGTGGTTACACATGCAGCAAGAGACATTTCATCATTTCTTCTGTACCCAGATGGGTATTTAACTACACAGAGAAGCTATTTAAATCACCTTCAGATACTTTTGAACCTGCAGACATGTTTTTTTTTCTGCTCTATTTCTAACCTTGGGCATGTGTCTTTAGAGAAGTATGAGTAAGGCTTCAAGCATGAGGTTGTCATTGTCTTTGAAGTCTTATTTGTAGAATTTTTTTTTTTTTTTTTTTTTTTTTTTTTTTTTTTCAGACAGGGTTTCTCTGTGTAGCTTTGCGCTTTCTGGACTCACTTGGTAGCCAGGCTGGCCTCGAACTCACAGAGATCCTGCTCTGCTCCAATGTGATTAAGGCATGCGCCACCAACGCCCGGCTTGTAGACGAATTTCTAAACAGTCTTATTAAATAAGAAACACAGAGCTATTATTATAGAGGTAATAGCCAAAGAGATCAGAGCAATAGCCATGACTAGCTTTAGCTTACTTCCAGCAGTAACTTCTACAGAGAGAGCTTCTTCCTGTGTAACCTGTGTTTTTATTGCCTTCCTATTCTGCCTTCCCATTGGTTCTAAGCCCAGCCACATGACTTTCTGCCACTGCCTGTCTATACAGACATCTGGGTCTCTGTGGTTGGTACTGAGATTAAAGGCTCGTGCCACCACACTTGGTTGTGTCCTTGACCACACAGAGACTCTGCCTGTCATGTGATCGGATTAAGGGCATGTGCTACCACTGCCTGACTTCTGTTTATGCCTGTTTTATCTCTGATCTCCAGGCAACTTTATTTATTAACATACAAATAAAATATCACATTTCAGCACAAATAAAGTATCACCACACTTATTCCCCAAAGGGCCTTAGTGAAGGTGCTGGTGTTTGTTAGGCAGTTTCTACCCTTGGAAACCTGGGAAGAAAACGGGGCTTCTCAGTGTTGGTGATCTTTAGGAAGTTGAGGCACAGTTGTCCAATTCCAGCTCTGTTCTTTTATGCAAGGGTACATTGCAGGTTGCTGACTCTGTCTTAGAATGCAGTACTCACACTCAGTCTGTGTTTAATTTCAGGATGCTCGAAATGTCAGTGCATATTTCCCCACAGCCCTCTGGTATGACTACTATACGGTAAGTTCACTAAATGTTCATACAACCAGTGTTAGAGTTCAAAGTCTCCGAGTATGTTAGACTCAGTAGAAAACAGACCAGATCCTGACAATGGAAATCACCTGTTCTGGTCTAGCTGTCTTCTCAGTTCCTGTTAGGATCAGACAAACCACAGCTACTCTTTTAGAGAATTGCTGGGAAGTGACATGAAATCCTGCAGACTGGTGCCTATTGGGCTGAGAGCATATCTCTCCTTGTGTCACCATTAGCCATAGGTGAAGACATTAATGAGCTCTTTTTCTGATACCAGAAAGTACTTAAGAGAGTAATGTTCAATCTCATTTCTGTTTATGTGAGTGTGCCCTCACAGAGACCCTTTCTCCTCTGTATTTCTAAGTGGCTGCCCTTTTTGCACAGATGCTAAAGAATTGTTCCATGTGATTAGCTAAGACAGGTGAGAGCCAGTGCTGTCGATGAAAAGTACAGATCTTACTCCAAAAAGAATGTGAAGTCATTTATTTAGGGCCACTTATGAGTGACTGTTGCCTGGGGTCAGGGTTCAAGTTGTTTCAAATGACATGCTGCACCGTGGAAGCAGATACATGAAATTTTTATAGCAATAGAAAGTCATAAGTTAGTACACCTATCAAATACATTGTGAACCTAGTGCTGGAGAGATAGAGAAAAAGGATTCAGACAGTTTAGTCAATCAGCAACTCCAGATTCAGTGAGAGACCTTGTCTCAAATCAATCAATCAATCAATCAATAAACAAACAAAGTAGACGGCCCACAGAAAACAAAAAATAAATAAATAAACAAGGTGGAGAGAAGGATGATGATAGCAATCTGGCCTGTGTGTGTGTGTGTGTGTGTGTGTGTATGCCTATATGCCTGTGCATTCACACACACACAGTCATGCACACATATGAACACATATATACATACAAACACACACAGAGACACATGCACTGAAACACACAGCCACACACATGTACACATTAGTATACAGCAGTGATTCTCAACCTGTGGATCATGATTCTTTTGGGGCCAAATGACCCTTTCACAGGAGTTGCATATCAGATATTTATATTACAGTTCACAAGTGGCAAAATTACAGTAATGAAGTAATGACAAAATAATTTTATGTTTGGGGTTCACCACAACATGAGGAACTGTATCAAAGGGTTGCAGCAATACTAAGGATGAGAACCACTGATATACAGCCATGTATACATGCACACACATATGAACACATACATACAACACGCACATACTCACACATAGACTCACAGACACACACACGCACACACACTATAGGATAACATCACGAAAAAAGAACTTTCTAACCTCATTGTTAATAGTGCCTGCATTGACTGACATACATTAGAGCTGAAAGAAGCAGTGGACACTTGCCCCCATTCCTAACTCAGAAGTTATCTTCAATTGACAACAATTTTCAAAGGAAAAATGAGTTTTCTTGAAGGGGGACCCACTAGAAAAACAAATTACTCTTAAGAGTAGGTTACATGCCCTGCAGTAGACAGCCCACAGGAAAAAAAAAACAGCAGCATCTTTGGGGGTTCCTTGTCTCAAAATGTCCTATCAGTTTTTTTAATTTTAATTTTTCATTTTTACTTGTATGTGTGTATGTATACATGTATTACAATACAGATTTAGAGTATATACAGTGGCTTCTGGTTTTTGTGTTTTTATGGGATTCCTGATTGTATGAACGAGTGTGATACTTCATCTGTAGCTGTTTTTTTTTTTTTTTTTTTTTTTTTTTTTTTGTGTGTGTGTGTGTGTGTGTGTGTGTGCCTTTCCTTGGGTTCTTCCTTCTGTGCGTTTGTTTTGTCAGATTCCATTTTTTTTTGCTTTATCTTATTATTTATATTATTATCTCTTAGATGACTTTTTTCTTATGGATAAACAGAAAGGGGGTAGATCTGGGTAGGAGGGGAAATGGGGAGAAACTGGGAGGAGTAGAGAGAGGAAAATCATAATCAGAATATATTGTATGAAAAAATATATTTTCAATAAAAGAAAAAGTGCAAATAAGTGCCTGCATTCTGAGGCCCTGCTGTGGCTGAGAAAGTGTGAAAGGATTTTAGGTTACGACTCAGATGAGTGAGCGTCTTTCACATGAGGCCTGGCAAAGGTGTTAAATGTAAGACAGGGATACTCCGCTCAGGATAATGGTGTGTAAATAGCCTGCTCAGGCTGATCTTTGCAATGGAGCAGATATCAAAGGGTTGGGAACTTGGCAGGATGGGAAGAAGGACAGCATATGCGTAGTCAACAAGAAATAAATGCAGATACTGTCCAGTGTTATCTCGAAGAACTCTGCGCCTTAGCACCCGGTTGCAGGGTGAGAGTGTTTGGGATTTACATGAGATCCTGCTAAGGCCAGGGACTCTCACGGAGACTTAGAGAAGCAGAAGCAGACTCCATACAGTAGCGGGGGGGGGGGAGGGGGGATGCAGGAGGTATGAAAGCAGGTTTGTGATGAATAGTGATGACCTAGAAGCAAGTGTAGGGAGGTGTGTGGGCTGTGTTGCTCAGGGAGGAATGAGTGCATTCCCTCATCTTTTCTCCTCCTTTGAACACCAGGGTGCAGATATCAATTCAACAGGAGAGTGGAAGACCTTGCCAGCCCCTCTTGAGCACATCAATCTTCATGTCCGTGGGGGCTACATCCTGCCGTGGCAACAACCCGCCCTGAACACTCACTTAAGGTGAATAGGGAACGTGTGGTTCTACTTTGCACACCTCTGAGCTCATTCTTTCGTCATGAGAGTCCCCAATCTCTCCAGTGTCATCCTTAAGGCCAAAAGCCATCTTACTGAGCTTAAATTTCTCTCTCTGTCTCTGTCTCTGTCTCTGTCTGTCTGTCTGTCTCTCTCTTGTATTTTGTCCACTTCCTCCAGCAGGCTTCTGTTAACCCCAAGATGCTGATCCAATAGGGACAGTATGGAGGGAGAATTGTGTGTGTGTGTGTGTGTGTGTGTGTGTGTGTGTGTGTGTGTGTGTGTGTGTGTCATTGTGTGGGTTGTTTTTGTGGGGCAGAGGGTGTCACCAACTATGTTCTTAGTCTCTACTCTAGGTTCTCTTGACAGAGAACTGCCCCCTGCTGGACTTGGAAGGACTTTCCTCCTGGTCTCCTTACCTTAGTTTTGAGGATGAATTGACAATTGGGGCAGTCTGCATCCCTGGCTTTCCCAGGGCTATAGACTTTTTCACATTGTAAGTCTCATGACTTGAGAAAGCTCAATTCTGAGCAATCTCACTCAGTACTCTCCCTACCTGACTTGGCCTACAGATGACCTATCTGTACTTAGAGACAATCTAGCTCATGCCTCACATTGTCTCCGATCTAGATTTGGCTTCCATTCACTATGTTCCTACAAACCCAGTTTCCTGTTTCTTGTTAATAATTGAGCAGGGTTCTTTTTTTCTTTTTAATTCATAATTGGATTTTAACAACACAAACTCAAGTCTCTCCTGCTTTTCCTGAGCCCCTGGCTTTTTCTCCTCTTTGCTTGCACAATTACAATTGTAGCTCTTCAGAAGAGTTACTTGCTGGTATTCCCATATGCTTCAAAGTTTAGCCCTAGTAAGTTTCAACAGACAGATTTCTTGGGAGGCTTGAAATTTGTCTTTTTCTTTGAACCTCCCTCGTTTTCTTAATACTTCAATTTATAGACTTTTATGAAAACATAACTAAATCTAATCACCACTTTCCCTCCTCCCTTCCCCTCCCTGTCAAATAACTCCAGTTTCAGGTCACTTTGTATACTGATACCAAATTCCTGTCTCAAAAATTAAAATTTTTTTGTTCCCTAGTTTGATGTCTGAACCCCTTCAAGAATAGGATGCCCATAGTCTATAGATGGAAATGTGATACCACATTGACTTTGACACCTCTGTCTTTTTCAATATGTTAACAGTAGATCTGGCTTTCAATGCCCCAAAGATGCTCTTCTCCCAGTACAGTCAATTGTTTCACTGCACTTGAGCTTATGCTTCTGTTACACTCAGCCTGAGGACCAGGGTGTGGAACACGCTAGCTAGGCACGTGCTTTACCACAGTGTGATCTCAGCATATCCCCAGTACGTTTGCCTCCATTTGTCTAATCCCACATTTCTTATCATTGACACACACAGATTGTAAATTAATTCAAATCACTGAGATTTTTTTCCCCTGGAGTAGGATGTCTAAAGTGCCCTGGGTCATTGTACCATTGTCTAGGATAGCTTCCTCTCTAATAACCCGTATTGTGGCAAGAGTGGCAGTTTTAGTGGTAACTACAGCAGCGGTTCAGAAATTCCAAGACTTAAATGCTTGTGCCCTTCATAGATGTTTAAAATACTTAATCTGGCAAAATTATTATTGGAGGAAGACACAATATTCTTTATCTGCCCATAAAGCAAAGGAGTTATGTATGACTGACTAGTATCTTTCTCAGTTGAAATCTGAGGCAAATGTTTTCTAAAATCTTTTGAGCCCTAAGTATTTGTGCCTTGTGTAAATCTTGTTCTTCACAGCCGGAAGAACCCTCTTGGTCTGCTCATTGCCCTGGATGAGAACAAAGAAGCAAGAGGAGAGCTGTTCTGGGACGATGGGCAGTCAAAGGGTGAGTGTGGTGAGACTGTGTGGCCATTGAAGACCTGCATGTCTGACTCTGTCCCTTTACCCCTCCTGGCCATTCAGCTGTCGGTGAAATCTCACCAGGCATCCTAGAGCATCCTCCCTGGGAAAACATGTGCTTCTGCATGTACTGGTCAGAGACCATGAGAGATGAACTACAGATGGAAGGAGAACATGTTGCCCCCAACCCCTCTCAATTCTCCTATTGGATAGACTCTCGTTTTTATTAATAGACACTCAAGGGGCACAGTTTCATGACTGGTGCTTTAAATCATCTGCTCTAAAATATATATTACCCCCAAACCCTGGGGAACAAATGCTGGTGATATGAAAATCATACTCATGCCAGTATAAGGTGATGAGCACACACATTCCTAGTGTCTATGCACCAAGCTGTGTTTTAGTCCACATCAGTTGCTGTGCAGTAATGTGCTGTGGCCCTAGCTCAGGAAATAGATTCCCATGGAACACCTTCTTTGAGAACATCTGGGGAGATTTTTGCAGGGGTGTGGTAGTGAGAAGAAAGCAAAACAATGGCTTGGACTTGTATAGTTTGTTCATCATTTTGTCATTCCAAGACAGTTTTAAATTCTTGATTTTATTTAAAATAATGAATTGAATATGTTCGAACATATTCAAGGTGTTCAACATAGTCATTGTTTACTGATTACCATCAATATAATCAACAATGAAGACATTCATTCTCAGCCATGGTATACATTATCTCCCTAGAATATGTTCTTATAATTCAATGTTGCTGCTCATTGAGTAACTTCTCCGCTCCCTTGCCTCTTGGCAACTGCAGTTCCATGAACTGCTGTTTTAAAATGCACATATAAACATGGTGGCTAAATACTTCTCTTTGTGTCTAGCTTCCTTCACTTAGTATGATGTGTCTCAGGCTCATGCAAGGTCACATGTTGTATTGTTTTTATGTTCTCACTTGCTGAGGACTCCATGATGTACATGTCCTACCATTTCTTTTCCCATCATCTACCTATGGATGTCTAGGTACTGTTCACATCTTCACTATTGTAAAATGTATGCTAGCCTTCAAGTTAAGCACTGAGCATAAGTCATCTAGGGAAACAATATGGAAAATATTCTTTGACATTGATTTTTATAGACAAAGTCAATGATAGGCCCTATTTAACCTTGATGTCTTCTATCTAGGAAAATAAAAAAAAATTGATAGTTTGCAAAGGCATCATACAGAGTAGGAGAAAATGGAGCAAATTATGTATTTGACAAAGTCAATGTGAAAATAAAAAAAAACTTCTTAAAATTGATGGCAAGGGAATATACAGTGTGATTTTAAAATAGGAAAACTATTTCAATAGATGTGTTTTTCAGAGAAGACATAGACACACCTAGACATGTATAACCAACAGGTACATGAGAAAATGCTGAACACTAGCAATAAGTTCAGATTTAAATAAAGCATGATAGTTATGTATCACTCCATATCTTTTAGTATGAAATAATCAACTGTAACAAGTGTTAGTGAAAGTGCAGGAACCCAGGGGAACTATTAACATCCTTTGGTAGAAATATACTTTGGTCTAACCACAGTCCTTCAAAAAGTTGAAAATAAAGTGACTTTATGATACAGTCATCTCACTTCTAAATACACACATATGTATGTCCATGAAATGAGCTTGCCAAAGAGAATCTGCACTCCATGTTCATTGTGGCATTATTGTTACTAGGGAAGATATGAAAACAGTCTATATGCACTGATGGATACTTGAATAAAGAGGTAGCATTACTAGATTTAGTAAAATGTTAATCTGTCATAAAAGACATACTTTGTTGATTTACAAAATCAGCTGTCAGCTTTGAGGAGAGGAAATAAATATGGCCTTCTTCAGAGACCAG
Organism: Peromyscus leucopus; assembly: GCF_004664715.2. NCBI lineage: Eukaryota > Metazoa > Chordata > Mammalia > Rodentia > Cricetidae > Peromyscus > Peromyscus leucopus. Next base: position 46,826,180 of record NC_051065.1, on the reverse strand, counting down.
GCCAGGCTGACTTGTCTCTCTCTTTTTTTTTTTTCAGATCTCACAACCAATAATGTTCTATGTCAATTTTCAGTCACTCACGTAAGTAGAACATTTGTAAGAATCTGAAGTGTGTGGACTTTTATCTGACCATTAGCACCTATTGGCATGTGTATATATGTGACTACATTTTCAGTAATGACTATGGGTGTGCACATCCCCATTTAGGACTTAATTCTCAGTAATTTCATCATTTGTGCTGTTGAAAGGAAGCAATAATATTCATAAATCAAAGCAAATTGTATTTTTCAATAGAGCTAGTGTCTTGATACAGTTATGTAAAATGTCTATTTGCATATTCTCATTTTTTCCCCACTTAAACATGCATTAGTAGAGAAGGCTCAGAGGCTTTCACAGCAGCTGAAGATCTGGTCAAGGATGGAGCATCTGGTCTATAATAATAGGGCATCTGATTTAGAATAATAGGTCATCTGGTCTAGGATAGATCATCTAGTCTAGGATGGGGCATCTAGTCTAGGATGGGGCATCTGATCTAGGATGGGGCATCTGGTCTAGGATAGGGCATCTGGTCTAGGATGAGGCATCTGTCTAGGACAGGGCATCTGGTCTAGAATGGACATCTGATCTAGGATGGGGCATCTGGTCTAGGATGGGGCATTCGAGGACCTACAGAACCTCAGCCCATTAATTTGTGCATAATTATGCTTGATGTATTTCAGAACCAGTTGGACATGAGTGCTGTAGGATCAAGCTACACAAATCCTGATAATTTAGCATTTCAGGAGATTAAAATTTTTGGAACACGGGCACTTTACAATGTTACAGTGAAACACAATGGTGTCATAAGTCAGATGTCTCCTCAAGTCACCTATGATCCTAACGTGAAGGTAAGTCTCTGTTTTGTTGAGGCTTTTCAAATTGGTGCGATGGTGATTCTTCTTGCCAAAGTCACTGGGGCTCTCAAAGGATGACAGCACCTCTGAGGCCTGGTGGGAAGGTCAGACTAAGGGGAAATATGATGACATTTGGGAGATAGTCTGAGCTGGAATGAGTCAGGGAGCTTGTGGGGCAAGAATGATAAAAACTAATGGTTTGTATTTGTATTTTTTTTTGTCTCTCAAGAGTCCTGCTTTCTTAATAATTTTACTATCATATATAGATACATGTAATATATACATATATAATACACACACAAACAAGTCATCATTTTCTTGTGTGTATAACACACACACACACACACACACACACACACCTGACACACACACACATAGCATAGAAAAGCAAGTGGAGACTGGTTCAGATGAATGGGAATCTAAGAGCTAATGGCCAATGCTGAGGCCTAATGAGCTAAATTTTTGAAATATTTTTTAACTTTGTTGAGATTATTTCTCCTCCTGATTTCATCATTATTAAAACTCTCACTCCAACACACATACACATTTTCATGGCATATTTAAAAAAAATTGAAGATCTTATCCAAATGGTTATTTATTAGGTTAGATGATAACATATAATTCTTTACTGGAAGCTAATACACCTTATCTACTAGACAGAATTGTGTTGTGTTCCTCCTGATATAAGGAGAAATCCTCCACAAGTAACCTTGAGCCCATGTTGTGCAACATCTGGATTGGCATGTGTGATGGAACCATCAAGTTTTGGGAAAATAAGCAGTTTATACCTCTGTTGTAATGGTATATTATCATATGTGAAGTTTTGTCTTGAATAAAATTTTCAGGGTGAGCACATATTCAGGATGCAGATACCATGAAATAAAGTGGTGTGTTGTTGGTTTTTATAGTTGTTGGTGTCCAGAGCTTAGTAAAATTGCTGAGCACAGCTTACTGTTTAGGATGGGAGATGGACCTATAAAGATGATGTGTCAGGTGAGATTCATTAGTTGAATATAACGAGACATCTCCAAAAGATTAAAAAATCTGACCATTTTGTCATTCTGTTGAAATTAGATGATGGAGAGTTTCTGGCATGCACTTAGCAGTTGAAGGCTGTAGGAACTGAGGTCCTTTCTTCTCTCATGATCGCAAGTGGCTGCTTGGTTCTATCACAATGCCCCATTCTTGGAGAAATAAAAAGGGAAAAACAGAATAAGTGAGAAGAAAAGATAGACAGTAGAGGTTGGCAGAGGTAAAGATGAAGGAGGAAATCCTTGAGTGGAGAAAGAAACACTAACCCAGCTGCTATTGGTGAACTTGATGCTAACTTTCCAAAGCTAGAGCTATAATTCATAGACTATAATGTAGTCCTCACCTGAGAGCTTTGCTCTTCAAAAATGAAATACTACAGAAGGACATGTAGTTTACTAATAAGACAACAGGAAGTATGCTCCACAGTGGGCCCCACTTTGCCATAAAAGGAAAGTAGAGCAATTCAAGCTGAGATATCAGAATCAGCCAATTCAAGAACTGAGAATAGCCTCATGTTGTCACCCAGACAATCCTGTGTATGTAGCGTTGGGGACATCTAGTTCTAAGTGGAGATCAGTTTATTCTGGAGGAAACATATGTATGGTTAGATTTTGGAGGGTCTTAGGTCATAAATTGCAAAGGTCATGCATGACTTAATTGTCAAAGAGTCTTACAAGGGTCCTTGAACCAAGGCCTTGTTAGAGATGGTGGTGAGGGTTGGAATTGGTAGTATGGGGAAAGTATCAGATAGAGAGGAAACTGAGAGAAACATGACAGTTCTTAAAATGTCACCTAAGAAAAGTGAAAGTGTTGAAGAGTCAAATATTAAAAAATAGAGAACATGTTGAATATTTAATTTGATGAGTAGGATATCAGAATGTTTCAAGATTTAAGCAGATGGGCTTGGATAAGTGTTAGGTATGGAAAGAAATGTGATAATTTTTGTCCCAACTCACCAGGTTTCCAATTGATTAAATTGAGAGTCAATAAATTCATTTAGTTTGTCTAAGATCTCATAGAAATATGGGGATGGGAGCCCCCCGAGTTTCTTTTCTTGTAGCTTTGATAAAATGCCCTGACAAGAGCAACTCATAGAGGAAACACTTATCCTGGCTTGTGGTTTAAAGGAATGGTCCATCATGGTGGGAAAATCAAGGTGTTGGGAGCTAAGCAACTGGTTGCATCATGTCCACAAACATGAAGCAGAAAGCAATGAATGAATACTGCTGTTCAGCCCATGATCCCAGCTGGGAAATAATACCACTCAAAGTGGGCAGATACTCCTTTAATCAATGCAACAAAGATAATTTCCCACACCCAAGCCCAGAGACCCATGTTCCAGGTGATTCCAGTGTATGTGAAGTTGACAACCCTAACCATTACAGGAACCTGGGCCTGTGATTGACATTTGCATCTTCTCCATGCACCCCTCACTGACAGGGACATTGCTTTTGGGAGTAAAGCACAAGAAGAGAAGCTAAATTCTGGAAGAGAAGAAAAGAGTTTCTGTAACCAAATAAAAGGGACAGATAAGTCAGTGAAGGAATGAAAAGGAACGGTCACAGGAACTGTACTTTCTCCCAATTCTTACACAATATGATGAGGAAGATTCTAGTGGAGTAAGAGCACTTACATTTCCCTGTCACTGCTGGTAGTCCCACCGACTAACACGCAAGTCTTCCTGCAAGCCAGTCATATGCCTTGCATTGTTGACACTCTGTTCTCATTTCTGCTTAATTTTCTAAAGGTATTTTCAGGTTGCATAAGGACTTTGTTCCTAATGAAGAATCTCTTGTGCCTTGTCTGCCCCTACAGGTTGCCATTATTACGGGTCTTCAGCTTCTCCTGAAAGAATCCTATACGGTGGAGTGGGATGACAGCATAAGGGACGAGGAAAAGATAGACTGCTATCCAGATCAGGATGCAGCTTCCGAAGCAAGCTGCACTGCCCGAGGCTGCATCTGGGAGGTAATCTGAAAGCTGAAAATGTTCATGTGTATGAATATCTTATAAACGTTTCATGAGCACAGCATATCGGTATACTTTTGCATACACTGGAATCCCGAGGGAGAAAGGACCTCTTCAGGAATCTGGGGAAGTCTTGAGCATAACAGGGGGTAGGACTGGGATATTTTACTAAGTATATTTCTTGAAGACCAACTATTAAAATATGTTATATATAAAATCACACACACACATGTGCGCTTGCACACACACACACACACACACACACACACACACACACACACACACTCGTTCTTCATGTAAATTGCCTTTTCTAATTCTTTCTATTTGGTAACTCCAGATCCATGCTGACCAAGGATATTGACTTTCTTTTCAGGAATCCAGCACTTCTGGGGTCCCTTATTGCTACTTTGTCAATGAGTTGTACTCAGTCAGCAATGTTCAGTATTACTCAAATGTGGCCACAGCCGACATCTCCTTGAAGCCTTCTCCTTATAGCAATGCCTTCCCCTCTACCCCGTGAATCAGCTGCAGCTCCGAGTCATCTACCACAAGAATGAAATGCTGCAGTTCAAGGTAAACAGTGTGTGATCTGGTGTAGACAGGGCCTTTCTAATCCTGTTGCTCTTTGCTAGTCAAAGCTGCAGAACCTTAAAATAAGTTTTGTGAGTACTTGAGAGGTAGAGGCAGGTGGATCTCTGAGTTTGAGGCCAGCCTGGTCTACAGAGTGAGTTCCAGGACAGCCAAGGCTGTTACATAAAGAAACCCTGTTTCAAAAAAACAAAAAGAAAAAAAAGTTTTGTGTTTAAATTTCCACAGTAAAATACACTGTATTTTAACCAAATGCAGAGAGAAATAAGACCCTCGTGGAACAGTATTACAGAAGTTATTCTCTTACCTGTATCTTTAAATCCATTTCCTCTGGCTTAGATCTATGATCCCAACCACAGTCGGTATGAAGTCCCAGTGCCTCTGAACATACCTGATGATCCAATCAGCACCCGTGACGACCGTCTCTATGATGTCCTCATCAAGCAGAATCCATTTGGGGTTGAAATTCGCAGGAAGAGTACAGGCACTGTAATGTGAGTGGGTCCTGGTCTGACTTGGAGTCCCTGCTTTCCTAAACAGTCCTTACAAGGCTCATTGTTATTGCAGACAGCCTGTCTTAGTGTCACAATACCCATGACCAGAACCATGAGGAAGCAATTTCTTCTTGGTCTATTCTTAGGGGAAGTCTTCAGTATCCTCAGGGTGATTACTAAGGCAGTTGCAGAGGGAATATATCCAACAAATATTTCATGACTTCCTTCTGGCTCTTAGGTGTTATTGTGCAGATAATATACACAGGAATCCAGTATGGGTGTAAGCATGTTGTATAGGAAAATGTGCTTGACCAAGTTATAGGAAGGTCACTGCTTCTGATACTGTGGTCTGAATATTTCTTTCTGAGGGGGAAGTGTCATTTGAAATAGAAGCTGGATGAGGAAGCACTTAACTTGGAGTTCCGGGTGGGGGAAGGAACATCTTTGATAGAGGGAAGACAGAGAGCGTAAAGCACAGCCAAGAAAGTTGTCATGTCAAGAAACATAATTGCGTGAAATCATTGAAAGATTAAAGTGAGTGATAAAGCAGGGGTGCGAGGTGGGTTATGGAAGAGGAGCAACATGGAAGGCTTGGTGAGAAGTCACTGAAGAGTATGAGCAGAGCTGTGAAGTGATGTGGGGTCTCTTCACTCACAGTCCTGGATGCCTGCAGGAGGGCCCTCAAGGAGCAGGAATGACAGGGCAGGTGTGAATGATAGCAGTTGAGGTGATAAGAACAGCTTGGGTTTCGCCTTATAGAGAGAGCACTGAGGAAGGTAGTGGTGGAGGAAGATGGGTGAAGGATGACTGCTGGGCCATTAATGGGGCATTGGTGATTGCTTTATGCAGATAGATTTGTGTTTTGCTGGAGAATGACCTAGCTCTGGTGGTATGAGGAGAATCCAGAGCTCTGTTATCCTTAGGAAGACAGCTGCTAGAAGCCACCAGGGAGCTGATTTTCCTTTTGTAAATATGTCCCTTCTCCTTCTGCAGCTGGGACTCTCAGCTCCTCGGCTTCACCTTCAATGACATGTTCATCCGCATCTCCACCCGCCTGCCCTCCACATACATCTATGGCTTTGGAGAGACTGAGCACACAACCTTCAAGATAGACTTGAACTGGCACACGTGGGGCATGTTTTCCAGGGATGAGCCCCCAGGGGTAAGGACAGGGCGTTGGTGTCTGTGTTCTGTCTCTTCCATCCATGCTGGGTGCTTTGTGATGTTTTTTCCAGACTCCACATGCTTGTCACCTTCTATGGCTAGGAGGATGGAGATCTTTTTAAGTTCCCCTTTCCTCTGCTGTTCTTACCAGAAGAAGATTGACTCAACGTAGCAATCAAGTTTCTTTCCCATGCACACAGTCTCCTAACCTCCCTCCTTTTCCCTATGCCTCTCAGTACAAGAAGAATTCCTATGGTGTCCACCCTTACTACATGGGTCTAGAGGAGGATGGCAATGCCCATGGAGTCCTCCTGATGAACAGCAATGCCATGGGTAGGATGAACCTCTGTCCTCTTATTGTATTCCAATGATTCTTGAATTTCTTTAGAATATATTTGACTTAGCGGTCACTATAGATGAAATTATAATCTTTGTGGATTGGTTTTCCCTTTCATTGACCCTTTATATATATTTTAATTATATATAATTTACCCAGCTTTTATTTACAATGCAGCTAGTGAGAGCTTTCATTTTTTTTAGGCAAGAAGCTTTCACCTATTTTATTTAGGTTTCATTTTTTTTTCCAAATTCCAACCAGAAGCTAAATACAAATGGAAACCAGTAAGCACTAGTTTAACTCCAATGGAGTAGGATCATTCTGATTTACTCCAATAAAAGTATGCAACCCTTAAGCAATGCTTTTCTTCATTTCAAAGAAAAAAAAAACAAAACAAACAAAATAAAAATAAAAAAGCTATGAAGTAGTTTTTCCTTATGTTCATTGCACAAATGAGTTCTGCTTTCAGAACCCGAGAGCTTTCATTTAACTTCTTCAATTCTCTATGCACCTACTCAAAAATATCTGCTGTCAGTGTGTTACAACTGAATAGAGAGAAGGTGGGGATTCCAGGTTAATATTCTCAACAGGAAGGATTTCATCATGATGACATTTTTTTTTTGTGTGTTTCCAGATGTGACATTCCAGCCCCTGCCTGCCCTAACATACAGGACCACAGGGGGCATTCTGGACTTCTTTGTGTTCTTGGGCCCAACTCCAGAGCTTGTCACTCAGCAATACACAGAGGTAGGAAGGAAAGCATTTTTGAAATATGTGTGTTGTATATGTGTGTGTACATACACTCATAATGTGTTCCAACCCTGCTATACAGGATTGCATATAATGTAACTATCATATGGTAACTAAATTCTCAGGAGAAGGTATAGTATGGAATATGGGACAGTGGGTATAGTCCTTCAAATATTAAAATGATCTTTTCTTCACCTATTGAAGTATAGCAAAGTATTTGTGGTAACTAGTGGTGGGGCTAATGTGGTGGTGGAGCTATGGTAGTAGTAATTTTGATGGTGTGGTGAGGGATGGTGATATTGAACGTAGTGGTAGTACTATTGGTGAAAGTGATTGTGAGGATGTTGACCGTTATGGTGATAATGGTAGAGAGGAAGTCAGAACATGAGGTGATCATGAAAGTGATTATAGTGGAGTTGATGTTGGATGCTGAGAGAGTGAGGTCATGATAGTGATGGTGGTGGTAGATATGGTGATGTTTTAGTAGGAGTGGGGTTGGTAATGATGATTGTGTCTGTGATGGCAATGGGAGTCATTATGATGGAAAATGTTACATCATCAAATTGTCATGCTGGTTACAGTGTGGTGACAGAGACAATGACTATACTTGTGGTGGTGGTGGGAGTCACGGTCACTGGGAGTTATAACATTGTTGGTGACAACATCAACAAACATGTATGAAATATCTACTGCATGTGTTATTAAATGCATGTGAGAGGGTGTTACTCAGTGAAACCAACATGGGATTGCTCCTACTCTTAGCTTTGATTTACCGATAAAAAAACAAACAAAACAAAACAAAAAACAAAACAAAACAAACAAAACAAAAAAAAAACAAGCACAGAAATGTCACATAGCTGCCCAAAGTCACACAATCAGCAAGACTTAGACATGGTGTTCTAAGTTAGTCATTTCCCTTTTTGTTGTGTGTTTTTAGTATATAAATTATATATCTAGGAATCTGAATTAAAGCAGGTTTTCCAGAAATACTGGAAAGTGTGCTCTGAGAAGCTGTAGGTTTTCTGTAGTGTGTCCCAGGAGCTCTACACATTCCTCCACTTCCTCTCTGGGTTTGAATTCGGTGTCAAATTGGGTAAAATATTCTGACTTCATATCCAGTTTCCATCCAACTTCTCCTCTAACATTCTAACACTTTCTGTCTGTTTTCCAGTTGATTGGTCGGCCTGTGATGGTACCTTACTGGTCCCTGGGATTCCAGCTGTGTCGCTATGGATATGAGAATGATGCTGAGATCTCCAGCTTGTATGATGATATGGTGGCTAAGAAGATCCCCTATGTATGTACATGTCATAGTATCATGATGTGCTGGCTCTGCAACCTCAGAGCTAAGCAAATCTCTCTGTGTGTGTGAATTTGTGAGATTTTCTAAGGTTCTGCAAGTGTATAAAGTGATTCATTGCATCATATTGATCCTGTTGCTACTGTAGTGTAGGTGGTGGCATTGGCCCTGTGGATCTTGGAGCACTGGTAACTCAGACTAACAGTGGGGACCTAGCGCTGGCTCAAGGAATTCAGTCATAAAGTTCTTTTCATAAGAATAATAAAAGGTTTCTTCAGTAGTAGTTATGCTTAACTGAGAGAAAATGAACCCACGTTAGTCAGAGCATTGTTTGTAAGGCCTCATCAGGCTTCCACATTTCTCAGGCCCTGCAGCACAGCTCTAATAAAGGCAGGTTCCTGGCCTCATTTCCAGTGGGAATTGAAGTGGAGGCAACCTCTCTCACTTGAGGGCAATAGGCTCCCAATAGGATTGATCTAGGGATCTGTTTTTCATATTTATTCTATTTTATCTAGATATTGTTCTGTTCTTCATATTATTTTGTTAAAGTAAACGAGATCATGAAATGCATCATCCTAATAAGAAAATTGTGTCTGAGTACTCTCAATATTGCTTTTCCACAGGTATTGAATGGTTTTACTTTTTTTTTTTTATTGATTTACAGCAGACGTACTGTCGATTTGGTATTAGTACATGGTTTATATTTTCTGTGAACAAGAACCACTGATTCCAGGGGCAGCCTGATAAGGGAAATCACCATAACCACTCCATACAGCTTTTCTTTAATTTTTTTGTTATAACAGTCTTTCCAGATAGGAGTTGTTATCATTAATCTTACTCTGTTTGTTGTTGTTGTTGGATTAAATATTATTTTCTACTTTTGGGTGTTGGGTGAAGTCACATGAAAACAAGAAAACAGAAAGTATCTCAGAATCCAAACCCATACTATGACGTAGCTGGGTCTGGGAAAGAAACATTGCCTTCTGGAGCCTGGACTGGCCCCCAGCAGCCACGCTTCCTTCTGTCATCCGCAGGACGTGCAGTACTCAGACATCGACTACATGGAGAGGCAGCTGGACTTCACCCTCAGCCCCAAGTTCTCTGGGTTTCCAGACCTGATCAATCGCATGAAGGGCAATGGGATGCGGGTCATCCTTATCCTGGTTAGTTTGTGTGAATGTGTAGGCTGTGCTTGGGACAATGGATGGGCTTGATGGAGATTGTCTTAGAGTGTCTGTCCTCCCCTGTTTCAGGAGAGAAATAAAAGTGTAATTAATATAAGTGTATTTCTGGAAGTCAGGAAACACGACAGTAAAGTTACAACTGGGGCCTTCCCTATTTCCACCCACCTTCTTTGTAATCCTCAGTCTTAACTTTCACCTGCCTTGTGCTCTGATTGCAGGACCCAGCCATTTCTGGCAATGAGACACAGCCCTATCCTGCCTTCACCCGAGGTGTGGAGAACAATGTCTTCATCAGATATCCCAATAATGGAGACATTGTCTGGGGAAAGGTATGAGCTTCGTGTTGATCCAGCAAGACTCACCCTGGGCCAGGCACCCTGTTAGTGTGTTTGAGGGTGTGGTTTTCACCTATTCCAGTTGGTCTTTGGGCTTTTAGTTTTCATTTTACAGCCAGTATTTATTTGTTTATTGACAACAGTTAAGAGCTTCAGGGAATTCACTTTTCGGTAGAAGAGTCCTACATGAAAACTGAAGTCATACGACTCTGGATTATAGTTTTGTAGGAAATTCTGTGTAGGGCAAATTGTTTGAGGCATTTCTGTTGATGTTTTTTCTGCCCACAGGTCTGGCCTGATTACCCTGATATTGTTGTGGACCCTGATCTAGACTGGGACAGTCAACTGGAGGTAAAAGGCACTTTGTGATTTTGAGCGAAGTCAGGATTACCTGGAAAGGGAAACCATACCCAGAGTTCTAGAAGTTCCCAGAAGTAGTACTGGGCATACACTTATGACCCGTTTCCTTGCTGTCATTTGTGTCCTGATGACCTCACACACACAATTTTCTTCCTCTTAATGTTTCATCTCCAAGTGTGATGTCAGTATTGTTATTCTTAAGACCCTAGACTTGAAGAATGCAAGTTACTTGTCCACAGTTATTTTTATATTTAAAGTTTTTTTTCCATTTTACATATCAACCACAGTTTCCCCTCCCTCCCCTCCTCCGAATTCCCTCCCACCTTCCCCACCCCCACCCCCATCTTCACCTCAGAGAGGGTAAGGCCTCCCATGAGGAGTCAACAAAGTCTGGCATATCAAGTTGAGGCAGGACCAAGCCCCTCCCTGATGTATTGAGGCTGAGCAAGGTATCCCTCCATATGGAATGGACTCCAAAAAGCCAGTTCATGTACTAGGGATAAATCCTGGTTCCACTGCCAGGGTCCCCACATACTGTCCAAGCCACACAACTGTCACCCACATTCAGAGGGCCTAGTTATTGATAACATAGTAATGATTTCAAATCTAAAGCTGCCAGAATCCAAGGGTCCATGGACTTTCAACCGGGAAATTCCTCTAAGAAGGTTTTATTTTCTCCGAAATAGTTCCTTTTCCTGTGTGTATCTCTTTTAAGTGGTTTTCAGTCTTTATCTTTAATCAATTAAGACATTTTTCTGTGTGTATGCTTTTCCCCTATGGATAGGCTTCTCCATCTCCATACTTATAAATCTTGCCTCTGACTCCCTTTCTGCTATGGGTTTCAATGTTGTTTTTACCTCTTCATCCTAGCATTTCTTTATAAATTTGCTTTTGTAAGTGATCCAGGTATACTAGGCTCTGAACCGATTCTCCTCCCTCAGCTTCATTGGCATGTGTTGGCTGCTTGAATGAATGTGTGGCTCTTTCTGCTCCTGTCAATATTCTGGCCAAGGTGACGGTGTGCATCCTGATCGGTTTCTTCTCATTTGTATGATTGTCTGATATCTGAGTAGGGTCCTTAAGGTGGGGTGGAACTTTCCTTTAGTCTTCTTCAATATAACTATTCTTTTCAGACAGGAATTTGTGTGTGTGTGTGTGTGTGTGTGTGTGTGTGTGTGTGTGTGTGTGTGTTCTTCTTTTCCAACTTTCCCAGAGAAGTAAGGAAGAAAAAGAAAAGGCCTGTTTATTTGGGACACCTGGCCAGGGGTGATTAAGTGAAGAAAGTCGTGTCTATATGGTCACTCAGTAGTACAACTTATAGTATTTAAAAATTCCATTAGGGTCAAGAGCTAACCACTTCAACATTGTTGTAGGGACAAAGCTGTAAATGCAGATGATAGCCATGCACAAAAGCCCAGAGCCACAACCTCTTTGGGAAACTATTCATGTACAGATTTTAGCCAATGCTCAAGGATTTCAGGGATATAGGAGAAAAACTTCAGTCACCAGCAATGGGACTGGTAGGAATTATGACCAATATTCATGCTTTTTATGGAGGAGTTGATTTTCAAGGTCAAGTTCAGTCCTAGAGAGAAAGTCATATATTCCATAGAACTGGCATGCCTGGGGCCCAAGGGTTTAGGCTTGAGATAGCTCCAGTGTTGTAGGGAGAATGTTTGTTAGTACAAGCCAGAGATGCCTAGTTACTGGGTTTTGATCTCTAGTATAGTAGGGAGAACATTTGTTAGTGCAAGCCAGAGACGCCTAGTTACTGGGTTTTGATCTCTAGTATAGTAGGGAGAACGTTTGTTAGTGCAAGCCAGAGATGCCTAGTTACTGGGTTTTGATTTCCGACCACCTTGGCCACTTTGACAGCAATAGCATTGCAGATGTCAAATGAAATCCTCAGACTTAGGACTGAGCTTCATGGCTATTAGGCTGTACATCTTTATTTTCTGTCAGTAGATAGAGTAAAAAGTACAAAAACAGACTGTTTATGTTTGATTTCTATTGCTAACAAGAATTTATATATAATTTTATCTGTTTTCCTATCTATCTATCTATCTTTCACTATTGGTTAAGATATTGAGAAAAATCCTTAGCTTCCTGCTCTTTCCATCACTTCTCTCAGAAGATCACTTGAATCTAGCAATTCAGTCAGCTCATGGAGACACTGGCTAGGTCTAGGCACATAGGTTCTATGCCACTTAATTGCTGACATTGGAAGAGGTGCTGTTTTATCAGTGCTAGGACTAGCTTATAAGAGCGACAGTCCATCAGCTTTTATAGGCAATGCCGGCCTTGTTCTCTAGACCCCTGAAAATCTGTGAACAGTGTTGATAATGCAATGACTTGTGAATATCATGTGACATTGAATGTTTAATGACCTGGAATCCCATAGCTCTGAGCCAGGTAATTCTTCACAAAGAATTCTAATGCCTTAAATCAGCCTTGGTAAGAAATACTGCAGTATGATGTCACATAAAATATTAAGACTGTCCTAAGTGACTCTTGGACAATAGAATAATCAGAAGCAACACGTAGTTTGTTAGACCAGTTTTATGAATATGGTGAGGAAGAGCTCACTGATATCTAGATCTGTCATTGCTGAGACTAGTATTAAACAAACAACTAGAGGTGGAACAAGGATGACTGGACTGCTACTCACATCACCAGGGAGGCTACCTGGAAAACAGGACCCCGAGAAAGACACAGGGATTGCCCAGTGATGGAGAAATGGCTGAGATCTACATGAACAACCTGGACATGAGTGGGAGTAATGAAGGGGAAGGGTTGAGGGAAAGAGAGCCTGTGGGAGCGGGAGATCCCAGATGGATCAAGAACAGAGAGGGAGAACAAGGAATAGGAGACCATGGTAAATGAAAACCACATGAGAAAAGGAAGAAACAAAGTGCTAGAGAGGCCCACAGAAATCCACAAAAATACCCCCACAATAGACTGCTGGCAATGGTCGAGAGACAGCCAGAACTGACCTACTCTGGTGATGGAATGGCCAAACATCCTAATAGTCATGCCAGAAACCCCCATCCAATGACTGAGGGTTCTGGATGCAGAGATCCACAGCTAGGCCCCGGGTGGAGCTCTGGGAGTCTAATTAGCGAGAAAGAAGAGGGTTTATATGAGCGAAAATTGTTGAAACCAAGGTTGGATAAAGCACAGGGACAAATAGCCAAACGAATGGAAACACATGAGCTATGAACCAAAGGCTGAGGGGCCCCCAACTGGATCAGGCCCTCTGAATAGGTGAGACAGTTGATTGGCTTGATCTGTTTGGGAGGCATCCAGGCAGTGATACCGGGTCCTGTGCTCATTGCATGAGTTGGCTGTTTGAAACCTGGGGCTTATGCAGGGACGCTTGGCTCAATCTGGAAGGAGGGGACTGGACCTGCCTGGACTGAGTCTACCAGGTCGATCTCAGTCATCAGGGGAGGCTTTGCCCTGGAGGAGGTGGGAATGGGGGGTGTGCTGGGGGGAAGGGGAGGGGGCAGGAGGAGGGAGAACAAGGGAATCCGTGTCTGATATGTAGAACTGAATGGTATTGTAAAATAAAATAAAAGGGAAAAAATAAACAAACAAAACAGCTAGGAAGCCTATGGACAGAAGGCTTGCGACATTGAGGCCCAAACATTTAATGCTTAAATGTAGAACTGGATCCAGGAAATACATTTTGGTGTCTTGCATGGAATGTGGTAAGCAATCATAGGGCCAGTCACACAGATAGACTCATGATGTCGGAAATTGAAGACCCAGTCAAGGGAGAACTGGTGTTATCTGGTAAGAGTTGGCAATAGAAACAATAAGGCAGAGCTAGCTCTTTGGACAATGGTAGGTCATTTTCTAAGTACACAGGTGAGGATGATCAAATATGATCTCACTGTACATAGTGAGATTTTAAAAAAAACACAGCCAGCCTACTTTCCCACTTGTATCCCATAAGGGATAGAATTTTGGCTCAGACATAGCTGATAATTCCTATTTATTCCTATTCCCTCTCCTCTCCCCCTCTACATGGCATGTATGTCACCAATCTGAGTTTGAGCTCTTGTTTGTCATGTGAAGATTCTTTGTCTAGCATCATTTCCTTACAAAAAGCCACAGCAGAAAGCCACTCCTCAAGTTTCCCAGTGCAATGGCGTCTTGCTCCCCCTTGCCTCCTCAAGTCAGACCTCTGAGTCCTGCTCCTGTGCTGTTTTCTTCTGTGCATCTCTGTTTTGTGTTCTGTCTAGACATTGAACCCTATATAGCCTTAGCCTCCAGACCAAACTTTCCACTTGTTTTTCCCACCCTCTCACCATTGGTTCCCTGATTCTTAGCTCTTTGACTCTTGTAACACAATGAATAACATAGGGGAGACCATTAATTGAAACATACCAAAGACCATAACGTCCCATAACAAACAACACAGAAGGATATTATGAATATTTGCTCTTTCTGAGTGGCATCAATGCACATATAATTAATGAGAATTTATAATCATTAAAAAATTACTTCTCAGGTTCTAAGATAATTATGATAGGGAATGCAAAGATCAGTCTAAAAATACTTGCTGAAGTCCTAGCTCTCTAAAGCTCTCAATGCATATAAAGAGTGATACCCTGGATCCAACTTCAATATAAACGTTGCTTTTATTATGTGAGAGCTGATAAAGAGTAAGGGAGCGGGGAGCTTCCTCCTTAAGTCTTCTTACTCTGATTAGCATAAAGTTGGGTTTTTATGTGTTCTTTGGAATCATGGATAACAGTGGTACATAGAAGTTAGTCTGATACCATGAATTCTTACCTCCTCGTTCCCAGGGACCAGTCTTTCCTTTTTTTTCAATCTGGCACTTCATACCAGAAAAAGGACTTGCCACCTACAGATTCTCACTGGCTCCTTCCTTGTCTCTGGAGAGTTATTAGGAAATAGGGGTGCACTTGAGGACTGGGAATATACATCATGAAATGGAAATGGGGGTGCATTTGAGGACTGGGAATATACATCATGAAATGGAAATGGGGGTGCACTTGAGGACTGGGAATATACATCATGAAATGGAAATGGGGGTGCACTTGAGGACTGGGAATGTACATCATGAAATAGAAATGGGGGTGCATTTGAGGACTGGGAATGTACATCATGAAATGGAAATAGGGGTGCACTTGAGGACTGGGAATATACATCATGAAATGGAAATGGGGGTGCACTTGAGGACTGGGAATGTACATCATGAAATGGAAATGGGGGTGCACTTGAGGACTGGGAATGTACAGCAAGAAAAGGAAATGGGGGTGTACTTGAGGACTGGGGATGTACAGTATGAAACAGAAATGGGGGTGCGCTTGAGGACTGGGAATGTACAGCATGAAACAGAAATGGGGGTGCACTTGAGGACTAGTGTAGCCAGAATGTTTCTCAGTCCCATTGGGCCCCACAGTCCAGACAAATCTCTCTCACCTACAGTCCCACAGCTGCTTATAAAATAATCACTCAGAGGCTTTTATTAATTACAAACTGTATGGCCTATGGCTTCAGCTTCTGGCTAGCTAGCTCTTTCATTTTAAATCAACCCATTCCTATTAATCTATGTTGCCATGTAGCTATGCCATTACCAGTCTGCTGGTACCTTGTTGCTACTTCTGGGGCAGCTGGCCTCTCTCCCAACTCTGCCCTTCTTCTTTCTGTATCTCTGCTTGGATTTTCCTGCCTGGTTCCATCCTGCCCTGCTACAGGCCAATGCAGCTTTATTATTATCCAACGGGAGCCACACATATTCATAGCATACTGCTCATGGATTTCTTTAAATAGAATGGGTATCTACAGCATGAAATGGAAATGGGGATGCATTTAAGGACTGGGCATCTATAGCATGAAATAGTGAGTTCAGAGGGATAACATGAAAAAAAGCAGTCTGTGGATATTTTACAAATACTGGGAAAGGAGGGTATATAATTTGGTGTGCTTATTTATCTCTGCACTTAATGTTTCTAAAATAAGCCAAGAACATATTATTCAGGCTACCACTGTCTACCATCACATAGTACAAAGGTTTACTTGAGTTACATTCTCAGGAAATATGTGCTATCGATTGTGTTCATTTGTGACAGGTGAATTTTGTTATTTTTACAGCAATATCGATCTTATGTGGCCTTCCCAGACTTTTTCCGTAATTCCACTGCCACGTGGTGGAAGAAGGAGATTGAAGAACTCTACACCAACCCACAGGATCCAAAAAAGAGCTTGAAGTTTGATGGCCTATGGATTGTAAGTGTGTGTATGTCTGTGTACACATGGATAGTTGTGAGTGTGTATGTGAATGATAGTGGTTTTGGAGTAGTCCAGAGGATGATAACCATTTAGGAAGACTGTGGGTGTGCCATCCTGGGCTCCCTCTGACAGAGAATAGAGCAGTTCTGATCCCACTTAGTCCTTAGGACTTCTGAAAT
The DNA here is from genome assembly GCF_004664715.2 of Peromyscus leucopus. Taxonomy (NCBI): domain Eukaryota; kingdom Metazoa; phylum Chordata; class Mammalia; order Rodentia; family Cricetidae; genus Peromyscus; species Peromyscus leucopus. The sequence goes on along the minus strand of NC_051065.1, from coordinate 46,809,332 downwards.
GCCTACTGCAAAGCTTCTGGGGTGATTGCTGGAAATGCCTTGGAAGCTTGCTTGACCTGGAGTGTTAAATTGCTCTTTCTAATTCCTCCACCCCAGAGAATGATGGTTTTCCCAGGGAAGCATGTGTAAGGATGTAGAGGTTGGCTGCTTTATTCATTACTTCCTTGTCTCTGACAGGATGTAAGTATCTTTATGAGTAAACTATATATCTGACACTTGTAGGATATGAATGAACCTTCCAGCTTTGTGAATGGGGCAGTTCCTTCTGGCTGCAGCGATGCTACCCTGAACCGTCCACCCTACATGCCACGTAAGAACACTGAGTTTTGTGTACTTGCTGAGCAATGGCTGGATACATGACCTCTGCTGGAGCCCAGCAGCTAGCAGTTACTTTCACCAGCAAGGGCAGGTCCTCATTGATTCTGCTCATCAAGCACTTTACCCAGATGTGTGTATGTGCAAGAACCATGACCTCTGGGTAAATTTTAATAATCCAATAGTGCTAGTATCTGCAAAGGATTCTCACAGATAAATTTGTTAGTTCTTCAGACATATGTTAATTTATCTATAGAAACATATTTGCTGTCAGTGGGTATAAAATAGGGGCTTCCCATTTTCAGGGAGTTGATGAAATTTAGAGTTATATTATTTATATATGGATCCTATAAATTGTTCTATGAGTTGTGTGATATTCCTTAGGTTATGTGATGTTTCCAAACCTCAATTTTCTATGCAAAAATTCTGAAAACCCTATATTGGGGATATACTCTTTTACAGGAATTATAGGAAATGATTTGTACATTCAAGTCTAGCTCAGGACTTGTCGCATAGTAAGTGTGTGATAACTTGGGCTCTTTCCCAAACCACCAGTTTGTCCAGTGGACTTGGTGTTGAAAACACCCCAGGAATGTTACCGTTCAGTGCTAAGCACTGTTCTCATGCTCCCAGTGAAAAAGACAGCCCAGGAGAGGTCCCGTTAGTCTTATGATACAGATTTTAGAATATAGAAAAGAGGCAACAATGAGGAGAATCAGAGCGGCCTTTCATTCTTGAATCCTCCCTCAGATTTGGAAGCCAGGGACAGGGGCCTGAGCAGCAAGACACTGTGCATGGAGAGTGAGCAGATTCTTCCAGATGACTCTCGGGTGCGGCATTATGACGTGCACAGCCTGTATGGGTGGTCCCAGACCAGACCCACCTACGAGTGAGTGGCACACTTTTCTGTAGTTGACATTATCAGTGGGGATGGCCAGTCATTGGTGTAACTTCCTAGTATTTCCTTCCATTTTCCATTCTGAAGATTAAGAAGAATTCAGGGATTACTCATCTAAACCAGTGGTTCTCAACCTTCCTAATGGTGTGACCCTTTAATATAGTTCTTCATATTGTAATGACCTCAGCCAAAAAATTATTTCCATTGCTACTTTATAACTGTAATTTTGTAACTGTTATGAATTGCAATGTAAATATCTGATATGTCCGATGGTTTTAGGTGACTGCTGTGAAAGGGCCATGACCCACAGTTTGAGAACCACTGGTCTAGAGCCTTACTTCTTAACTAAAGAGTACAGGAGCATGGTGACAGTTCTTTGATTATGACTGGGATGACAGATTTAAATATGTCAGTGTCCTATCATTGAGAAATTAATAGTCCTTTTGAGGAGCACATGCACACAGAGAGAAACAATTATTACACAATGCAGTTGGTGATGTGATAGTATTAATTATAAGAGGCAAAATCAAAACAGGGTGCTATAATCTATTTTATTCTAAAAGTAAATCATGTCTGATATTTTTAGCCATTTTTGTTGTATGATCTGTGAGTAGTCTAGTGAGTTAACATAGTCTCATTTGGTGACGTCAATGAATAATACAACTTAAACAATTGCAATCTAGTAAAGGAATTTACCCACTACTCAGAAGTATAGAAAGCCAACGTTAAATGAATAAATAGATCTTGTGATAGTTTAACACTTGGAAACAGTGCAATTGTTTTACCACGTGATAAAGTTGTTGGCTGATGACTATGAATAGGCATCAGTATTATTGTCTCTATTGGCCAGCAGGACCCTAAACTGTAGGGTTCGAGAGAACAAGTTCTGGGCCTTCCTCTGCTCTGACTTCAACTTACCTCCCTATTTTCCCCACCAGAGCTGTGCAGGAGGTGACAGGAGAGAGAGGGGTCGTCATCACCCGCTCCACATTCCCCTCTTCTGGACGCTGGGCAGGACACTGGCTGGGGGACAACACAGCTGCCTGGGACCAGCTGGGGAAATCCATCATTGGTGTGTGGTTGGGCCCAGGGCCTCTGCTGGCAGTGGGTGGAGAGGGGAGTAGGATCCTTGGTGAAGGGGGAGGAGCAGGCAGAGAATGAGTGCCTGTCCTGACCCTGCTGCATCTCTCCTTGCAGGCATGATGGAGTTCAGTCTCTTTGGCATCTCCTATGTAAGTGTCCTTGCATGCTCCTCCTCCCTAGGAAGGTGGCCTCATCTCTCAGAGAGCTCCCAGAGCTCACTTTGTTCCTTGCTGTTTCAGACCGGGTCAGACATCTGTGGGTTCTTTCAAGATGCTGAGTATGAGATGTGTGTGCGCTGGATGCAGCTGGGTGCATTTTACCCCTTCTCCAGGAACCACAACACCATTGGGACCAGGGTAGGATGTCAGCTTCCTCACCTATATTATGTCACTGGGAATGCTACCTCAGTTACTGAGTGCACTTCTTCTGTGTGTGTTCCCTGGGGACAACCTCAAAACCATTAAGTCCTCTTCCCTATGAACCAAATTCTTCAGTATTGTTTTGTTGATTCCTTATATTTAGGAAACATTTTCCCATATGTCCCATAAAGAATATCTTATGAAATCATTTTCCCAAGAAAGCTGTGGCTGTTTTCCAACTGCTAAGAATATCCTTAAAATCTCATGCATCGTTGTTTTTATCCAGTTGTGTAGAAACATTTGTGATAAGCTTTCAGTGACCATAAGTCCATTGAGAGGTAGGTATAGCTGGGTTCTGAACACTCTTCTTCTTTTCTTGTAGAGACAAGACCCTGTGTCCTGGGATGAAACCTTTGAGAATATTTCCAGAAGTGTGCTAGAGACCAGATACACCCTGCTGCCGTATCTCTACACCTTGATGTACAAGGCCCACACGGAGGGCAGCACAGTTGTGCGGCCTCTTCTCCATGAGTGAGTGTCAAGCTGGTGTCCTGCAGAATGGATAACTCATTCAATCTGCAGGGTGGGAGTTGACGCAACAATTCTTTCACAGTGAAGGCTTCAGTCCTTTTTGTTCTGAGCTCTCCAAGTGGAGAGCATATTTTCTTCTCCCTTGTAACTAAATTTTATACACACCTCAGATCTTGGAAGGAAGGTTTTCTATTTTTTTTAAACAAAAGAAGTTTTTAAGTGATACAAAATAAAATACCACAGTTTCTTCCTTATTTGAACATGCAAAGACCTAATCTTTTGCATAGATCTTTTATATAGACCCAGACCAAAATGTGTTAACATCATTAAAGTAGGTGTTCCAAGGGGGAATTTGAGGGATGAGGGCCATCCTCATATTTAAAATGTGCTATGGTGAAAGAGAATGGATATATTTTATGGAGTCAACATGCCTAAACACCTTCTGAAGTTTGAGAGAAGTGACTTGTAGGGAGTGTGGTTTATATGATCTCATCAAACTAGAGAGAATACGACAATGCAGGATTCAGCTGCATTTCTGGTTTGAGTCCAGACTTGAGGATTTTTTTCAGGGTCTTATGCTCATTGGGATCTGATTGTAACACCTCAATTTCCCTTTTTAGGTTTGTGTCAGACCATGAGACCTGGAATATAGACAAACAGTTCCTGCTGGGTCCAGCCTTCCTGGTCAGCCCTGTACTAGAGCCTGTGAGTATGGAGGCCTCAGGGTAGAAGGATGGGTAGGAGGACCCTGGCTGTTAAGCTGGGAAAACATGGAAAGGAGAAGGCCTGTGTTTGGGGGAATCCTGAGATATCTCTCTTTCCAAATTTTTTCTTCTTCTTGTAATTGGGCCAAGAAACATTAAAAATTCTACTGGTAATTGAGATGAAGCCAGGCCACCCATGATACCCTGGGGCTAGAATACCAGGTCCTCTTATAGTAGAAAGCTCTACCTCTTGGTTCTGATAACTTGGACTCAAAGCTGAGTCCTCAGATGAGTGTTTCCTCACATGTATTTTATTTTTCTTTACATTGTCCTACTGATATGGGCAAGATGGAGACAGAAAATTCTCTGTCCCCAGTTACGGACAAAACTGTAACAAATACTTTTCTCTCCACCCACCCCTCCTCTGCCAATTGTTCTCAGAACTGTGATGAACCGGCCCTAAATTCTAGTAACTTTCTCAGCAAAATTAACCACTTAAGTGGCTGCCCTTAGATTGTCTCTCTCTAAAATTATCCTCTCTATTCTGCTTCATAGGGTAGTGAAGAAGATAAATAACCTTGTGTTATATTTGAAGATATAATCTTCCCCCTATTTACTAGTATAAGGGGTTAGGGTCAGGTAGGGATTGTAGCAAAAGAATTCAATTCAAGGAGTCATTCCTTTCACCATGAAAGTTTGTTGGGCCAACTGCTTTGCAGCAGTGTGGTCAGCTCACGGATGCTGGGTAGCTCTCTGCTTCATTGTGTAAGGGGTCCTGTAAGCAGCTAAAGTCCTTTTTTTTAAAAAAAAAAAAAAAAACAAAAAAAAAAAAAAAAAAACTTCTTTTGAGAATGATTGGGTCTCTGATTAAAGACCAGCTATTTAATATCCCCCATATCTTACTATACCTAGAAATTTTTCTTTTGCTCCATAGCCGAACATGGGTGTTTGTATCTCTAGAAACAAAGTAGGGTGTTTTTGTAAGGAAAGAGTGATTCAAGTTGCCCATCCCAAGGGGCATTATGGAGGCCATTAGGAAATCTTCCAGTTAAAGGAGTAGGAAGAAGTGGCCTCCTGTCATTGCTGATCTCAGGATAGTGAGACTCCATGCTGTCGCTACTGTTGTCACTTTTTCCCCACATGCATTGGCTCCTCCGTCCTAGACAACAGTTCCCCTACTGACACCTTGTTTGTGTTGAATTTCAGAACGCCAGAACTGTAGATGCATATTTTCCCAGAGCCCGCTGGTATGACTACTACACGGTAAGTTTTTTAAATGTTTGTATAGCCTGACAAACAGTAGCGTACAAAGTCTTTGTATCTGACGGATCTCACAGCACAGCCCTGAAAACCATGTGTGGTTGGTTGTCCTGCACAAGCCGTATATTTCCTGTGGCCTCTGTTTTCTCATCTTCCAGTGTGGTGAGACCAGAGAACTGAAGTGGCAAGCCTCTCAGTCAGTGCCTGGCTCACTGCATGTTTTTTACATGTCGATTTTATCTTTCTGTATGTCCTGACTATCCACTCCGGTGACTAGTCACCCTTCAAATTGTGCCATAAATTAGTGTTTGCTTCTGTCTTTTAGTATATATCTGCTTCTATAGTATAGATCAGTGGTTCTCAGCCTTCCTAATGCTTCAGCCCCTTAATACAGTTACTCATGTTGTGGTGACCCCAACCATAAAATTATTTTCTTTGCTACTTTATAACTGTAGTTTTGCCACTGTTAAGAATTATAATATAAATATCTGTGTTTTCCAATGGCCTTAAGTGACCTGTGTGAAAGTGTTGGTCGCCCCCAAAGGGGTTGTGACTCACAGGTTGTGAACTTCTGGTATAGATACTCAAGAACGGTTCCTTCCTATAATTACCGAATAAGTGCGTCCTCAAATACATATCCAAACAGCACATGTTCACTTATAAAGGCAGCCACAGGGGCTCTCTGTTGCAGATATCTGAGCCATAGTGGTCATAGAAGACAAGCTGAGAGAGAAAGGTCTTGAGAAGACATTTTAGAGGTGATCTGTCAAAGGACACATATGAAACAGAGCTTAATTCTTAGGGAAGAATTAAAGGAAAGGGACATCCTTGCCCTCCCTCTAGCCCAGCTCTTTGGACTTTCTGAGTAGAGCACAGGCAGGAAGACCAGAAGCAAAGCAGTGCACTAGCCTCTCCTCCGAGGACAGTGCAATGGATCTGGGTGAAAACGGAACAAGGACAAAGGAGTTTTTTCATCCTAGGAGCAGAGTCATTTCCCTCTTCTTGGTTGCTAGCTGCTTTCTCTTAAGGGAGGGTGGCCCTCACATGGTCTTGAATTGGCATGTTGACTGTCCAGTATTTTAACAGTCCTTTGGAATCTGTCAGGGCTTACACTAGAGCAAAGCAGGGAGACACTCGGGGTACATAGCTTAAGGAGGGCCCTCACTGGAAGGATGAACCTGCTTTCTCTTGGACTTGAGAGTGTGGACCGCCTTCAAGTCTGCACCCTAGGCATCTTGGTTGGAGTCCTAGCCTTGCTCAGGTGTAAAACTCTCTGCTGAGTTCTAGGTATTGGAATGGCGGGTGCTTTTCCGTTTGGGGTTAACAATGTAATGATGAGCTAATATTTGCCTTTCAAAACCTTTATGGGAGCACACTGTGGAGTCTAGACATAGGGTGCTACTGTCCTCTAGTGGGCAGAAACAATGTTGCTCAACATCAAAAAAGGACAGGACCAGACTGCTGAGCACCATGGCCCAAGCCTGCTGTCCTAGCTTCTAGGGAGGCTGAGGCAGGGGGATTGCTTGAGTCCATCAACTCTGGGGTCTTGTATGCTATACCAATTGAATGTCCTCATGAAATTTGATACCAGTATGGTGATCTTCTTGGAGCAGAGGATCACCAGGGCTGAACCAGCCCGAGTAGGGAAAAAGCACAGCATAGCAAGTCAGATTCAAAGCTAAAGTCTTCTGGATGTTTTCTTTGGAGCAGGTGAATGTAGAGTGTATAGCTGGTATGTATTGAATAGTGGGAGCCAAGAGACAAGTCCAGGAGGTGGTTGGGATGTCTGCTAAATGCACTGCTCAGTGATATGTGCATCTCTCTCATCATCTCCTCTCTTTTCCCCACAGGGTGTAGATATTAATGCAAGGGGACAATGGAAGAACTTGCCAGCCCCTCTTGATCACATTAATCTTCACATCCGTGGGGGCTACATTCTGCCCTGGCAGGAACCTGCCATGAATACCCATTTGAGGTGAATGGGGGGAAATGGGGTTCTGTTTTGCATAGTAGTGAGCTTAACCATGTGTGGAGAAGGCTCCTCATCTCTTGAGTATCACTCTGAAGTCTGAAAGTATTTTCACTGGATTTATTTTTTGCGTTCTTGTATTTAAACTTTTGAAAAACTCTGAACGCTCAACAATTTTCATCAGTTGTTTAAATCAAAGTGTGTGAAATTGCAGGTGTAATAAATGACATTTATAATAGAAATTAAAATGGGGTAGTCATAATTCATACTTTTGGAATCTTCCATTTTTTTTCCTTAAGAATAAATGATTGCTGGAAAAATTTAACCATGTGACAATTGATGCCTGAAGTTGCTTTACCTTGAAAATATTTAAGAGCTCTTGCCCTAAGTTTATATGTTATTCAATCATTAATATCAAGCAAATGCTTGCTGCATGCTTAGGATAATACTATGCCAGTATTAAGAACTTTGTTTTATGATTTCCTATTTTTCTTAATCAAAGAGAAATGAAATTGCTTGAGGTGGTGTTGCCATCATCTCCATTCCACAGATAAGGAAGTGGAGGATTTATTGAGCTATATGATTCACTGAGTCACAGGCCTGGGAAGAATATGGGATTCCATGTGGGCCTGACATAATGCCTCAAAACTTTACCCATTTGTCCTCTGAGTGTTTTAGGCCATGGGTCATGAAAGAGGTTTACAGCTTCAGAAAAGGGGAAAGAAGGAAGCCAGTTACGTGCTTTTATTTTAAGAGCCCTACTGGAAAATTCCCCTTGATGCTTTGGTGAAGTCATTCACTTAGGACATGCAGTGGTCCAACCTTTTCTGCATGCACATAGAGCCAGTTCTCAACATTTTCTCATAGGAGAACCCACTCTAACCCGCAGGAAGCACTTCATTTTACTCTGTTGTTCCTGGGAAACCTGTGGGCTTGTGACTGTGACTGTGTTTTTAGCTAATGCCTCTCTCCCTCCCCACCACAGCCGTGAGAAGTCAATGGGCCTCAAGGTTGCCTTGAATGATGAAGGACTTGCTGAGGGCTGGCTCTTCTGGGATGATGGGATAAGCATCAGTGAGTAGGGGCTGGCTGGGATTCCTGACCACACCATGAGCAAGGTTCTCGATTATCTTAAATTCCTGGCTTTCAGCTGAGATAAACTATCATGATATTTATACACATTCCCCAACTACATGATTAGTTGTTCCAACAAGACAGTGCTACATGTGTTGTTTATGTGGGGGACTTTCCATCAGGAGTTTATGGGAGCTGGTAACCTCTTAGGAGGTGAAAGACATAAGTACTCTTTACTACACAGTAGAACTTTCAGCCACAAAGAGCTTCTTTAGCTCAACATAGCTGTAGGTAGAGGTTCCAGTGAACACTCAAATATCACAAGGGCATCTGACAAACTGAAGTTTGTTTTATTTAATTGATATTCATTTAAATTTACATAGCTAATTTTTGTGGTGCCTTCTGCTGTGGGCAGCACAGTTTTAGAAGCCAGTGGTTCCAGGAGGAGTGGGGAAGTAAGTGAGGAAGAGACCGCACTGCAAAGGCAGAGGAAGCCCTGAGAGGAGCTGGTCACCAGCAAGCTGCCTTTTCCGTCCACCACGCTGCCAAACGCCACAGTTTTTTAAAACATTTTTGTGGAGATCACATTTGAAACCACCCATTACCACTCAAGATAAAGCAACACAACAGCCACAGTGTGTTTACATGTGTGGATGTGTGCTTCTAAGCAAAAAGAATCTGAAAATTCTAAGGTGACTGGGGAGAGGTTGGGACTAGTAAACTGTGAGAAAAAGTGACCTAAGGCAGCGGTAGGTGATTTTTATATGTGGCAGCTGTTGGACAAGTGCATTTACATGCTCATTTAAAACATTTGTATCCATTTGGGGATGGGTGTAGAACCTGACTAATTTCCATAGAGAGAGCTTCCACTACAAAATGGAACTCATTGTAATGGAGAAAAACAAAACGAGAATAGCCTCACTCTCAGCTAAAACAAATCAGCAATTAGAAGCCTATCACAGACCCAGCTCACATCTGCCCTTTTGTGTGTTTGCAGATATCACAGAACGATTCTACTTGGCCAGGTTTTCTGTTAGCCAGGTGAGTGTGACAGACACTCTAAAGAGAATATAGATTTCTGCTCTCTTGGCAGGATATTAGCTTTTGTAAGGGTTCTATGTATGTACTTCCTAGAATTTCTTCAGTGCTTGTCTTTCTTTTCCTCCAGACCTTAGGTGGACAGGATTTCCTATGTTCCCAGGAAATGTTTTTGATTGACTCTATCCATGTCTAATTAGTAACTGTTTCAGTGTACCATTTTTCAGATGGATAATCTTTCTGTGTAATCTAGCCATCCTTCCTATGCTACTTTTAAATGTTCTGCACATGTTGTGACCTTTCATGTGTAGAATATACATTTCTTGATACTTGATACTTGTAACTTACAGAGTTCAAGGCCATCCTACAGACCAGGCTGATGGTGGCTCATGCAAAGTGGATGGGATAGGGCAGCTGGGGAGAGGGTGCTGAGGTCATGGTTTTTACTATCTGAAAACATAATATATGGACTCAGGCTTTCTCAATTCGTGATTTACATCTATGCCTAAAACAAAGTTGAGAACAAAATTGAACTAAATTTGATATTTGTTTCTTTCTGTTTTATTTTCAATTTGACAGAATACATTGCAGACACATGTTATTTTTAATAATTACATCACTGGTACAAAATCTTTGTACCTAGGCTACATTGAAATCTGGGGATTGGGCAGTGTTTCCATTACCAGTGTGAGCATCGTCACTGGGAGCAGCTTGAATGAACCAGTCACCTATGACTACAACAGCACAACTCAGGTTTGTGACTACTGGAAAGTCCAATGGTCTTTTTCAACCCTCGAATGCTTTGTACAACAGTCTCCCCTCCCCCAGGCAGCCACGGTGTTTAGTCTCATCTGTGGGCAGAGTGGAGATAAAGCAAAATCCATGGTTTATCATACGGAGTTGAAAATCTGATTGCTTACTTTCTATATCTAACATCTTGTCTTAAAACCTAAGTGACACTTGTCTCTTGTTCTGGCTCAGAAACCAAATTCTCAAACAGCTTGAACTACTCTATTTCATACAATGTCAGGCACTATCCTGACCCTAAGAAGAGTTGGTCCACTACTTACAGTACCATAGAGAGGGAACAACAACAAATATAAAACAACTCTTTGCTCTCACTCATTTTTTTTTTCTATTTAAATTTATCAGAAGCTCTTAGTAATTTCCACACCTTTAGAGTTTTATCTCAATATTTTAAGGGATATTACAGGGGGAAATGTTAGGTAGAGAAACACAATGATTCTGTATCAGAGTAAATTTGAACATAATTATGTATTTAAAATATCTTAACATCATGAGTTGGAGACTGGTATCATTTGTAATTGATTCTTTGAGAATTTCATACTATTAACTCCTTCCTCAACTTTTTTCAGATCCACCTATCCTTCCCTACTCATCCAACTTTTGTGTCCTATCTATGCATCAGTGTATGTATGCATGTATGTCTGTGTGTATGTACGCATGTATGTATATGTTATGTGTATATGTATGTATGAATGAATGTGTGTATATATGTATGTACCTACATATCTCTCTCAATGTGCACTTCCTATATTTTCTTGAGCATGTGGCTTTCCACTGGAACATGGTAAACTTAGCATTTTGTTAATGTTCATGTTCATGCCCTGTCCCAACTCCTCCAGATCCTCCTCTACCTCCCTAAACATCCAACTTCATGTTCTCTTTCTCACTCTTCTTATTTAAACACATTTAGTCCAGTTTGCTTTGGCCAACTACCCCTGGGCGTTGAGCCTGACCCAGTGTCATATCATTGAAGAAAATTGACTTTTCCTTTCCAAGTAGCAACCAAATGCCAGCATGGGACTTCATGCCTTCTCTTTCTTCTCCACACTGAGATTTTGTCTGCCTTAAGCATGCACAGGTCTTATGCATGTTGTCACAATAGCTGTGAGTTCATGTACACAATCCTACTGTGTCTGGGAAATATAGTGTCTTAGTTAGGGTTTCTACTGTTGTGACAAAACACAATGACCGAATGAAACTTGCAGGGAAGGCAGGAACTCAAGGCAGGAACCTAGAGCCAGGAACTGATAAAGAGGCCATGGAGGAATGCTGGTTACTGAGTTTGGACTCAGTTTGCTTTTTTATGCAAATCTCAACCACCTTCCAAGGTGTGGCACTGCCTATAATGGGACGGATCCTCTTCCAATAATCACTAATCAAGAAAGTGCTCCATAGATTTATCCACAGGCCAATTTGGTGGAGGTATTTTCTCAGTTGAAGTTCCCTCTTCCTAAGTAACTATATTTTGTGTCAAGTTTCAAAAAAACTAGCCAGCACACGCGGTGTCCTTAAAATCATCTTCTACCTCTGGTTCTTGAAAACTTTCTGCTCCCTCCTATTCTACATTCTACATCCCTGAACCTTGAGTGGAGGGGTGTGATATAGACATCCCATTTAGGGCTGAACATTTGGAACTCTCTAACTCTCTGCTCAGTGATCAATTGTGGGTATTTCTGTTAACTGTTCTTTACTTCAAGAAGTTTCTCTCATGAGGGTTGAATGATGCACTGATCGATTGGTATAGCAAGAAGTCATTAGAAGTTCTTTTATTGCTATGTGCATTTGCAGAATAATCGTGGCAGGTTTCCCCCTAGAGCCCATGACCTATCTAGCCACAGTTTCTTGACCTCACAGACAGTGTCAGGTATAGATTCCATGTCACAGAGTGGGCCTTAAATAAAAAAAGTGGTTGTTTACTCCTGTGACATTAATGCCATTGCTGCACCAGTGGGCACATCTTGACAGGCAGGTCATTATTGTAGCTAGTCAAGTTCGTCTTTTCTCATCTGGTAACATGCATAGCACTTTCTGTCTCCATGAAAGCTCGCTCGCGGTCGACACACTTCTGAAAAAATTGATTCTTTGCAATTACCACAAGAAAAGTTTTTTTATGGAAAAGTGATACAATATGAAATGTTAGACTACTTATTAAAGAACATGGGCATGAGACTATTTAGATGCCTTGGGGTAGGATTACATCTGAGATCTGAATTTAAGGCTTGATTCTTATGAATTACATATGTCTGATCATAATATATAGGATGTCACAGCCAACTAATAGTACTGTCATGAAGATTAAGTATGTGTAAAACATGACTGTGATATCTGGCACATGATTTAAAAAAAAATACTAGTAACTTTATTGACCACCACACCTGAGACACATCTGAGTACTCAGCACCTGTTCTCACTTGATCCTTACAGGAACATTGTAGGACAGATCACATCCTCTTCAGAGAAGGTACCAGACGCATAGCTTTTAGGGTCCAAAAAGATACATAATATAATATAATACCTTAACTAATCGGTAATATTTATTTTTATGTTTTATCTATTTATACTGGGATATTTTTATTATTTTGTGCCTTAATATTAATTATTATTTAAATAGCTACATATGATACAGATCAGTTAAGACAGTTCTTCTTTCCTACCAAAGATACTCTGATTCAACATTCCTTAAAAATTCTAGGGATCAAATCCAGGACTCTGTGAATGTTGTGCAAGCACTGTACAGACTGTTCCTCAGTGCAAATATTTGATCACACACAAAATGCTACCTGCAGGCTGTACCAAGCTGTCTGCTCCTGGTGTAACAAATAAATTATGAAGTCCAATGCTAAAATCTAATACTGCTAGATATGATAAAATGCTTACTTTAAAATATTTTCAATTAATTTATATTCTACATAGAGTAAAATAAACTAATCTTAAGAGTGGAAAAATATTTTTATACTTTTGTCTGATGTTTTGTCTCAATCCACTAAACACATATTAGATAAGTTTTTTTTTTTTTTTTTTGGTTTTTTGAGACAGGGTTTCCCTGTGTAGCTTTGCGCCTTTTCCTGGAACTCACTTGGTAGCCCAGGCTGGCCTCGAACTCACAGAGATCCACCTGGCTCTGCCTCCCGAGTGCTGGGATTAAAGGCGTGCACCACCACCGCCCGGCTAGATAAGATTTTAACCCAGTTTTTGCTTGATCTTATTACTCATTCCTTTCTGAAACATTCTTTGGATGGTTTGCAGTCTATACATTCACAGCACTAGTGTTAGCAATGATGTTCCCACTTGTGTAGACAACAATCACGCCATGATGTGTGCCCAGCTTGCAGTAATTTGAGAATTGTTGATTATAAGCATGCTCTCATCCTGTCCAAGTTAAAATTAGAACCTTTGGATTCATATAATATTTTGGTCCCAACACTTGCCACACTGTGGTAAATGGGAGCACTTCTTCCTATAATTCTCTCTCTCTCTCTCTCTCTCTCTCTCTCTCTCTCTCTCTCTCTCTCTCTGTGTGTGTGTGTGTCTGTGTGTGTCTTTGTATGCATGTACTAAATGTGAACACTTTCTGACTTCTAGGCTTGAGAAAAGTTTTTCTTCTGTTTTGTAATTTTAAAACATCTCCTTATACTGTAGTTTTCTTGTCAACCACTTTAAAAAAGATCTCTTAAAGGACTTTGCCCTATTCTGTTGTGAATCAATTTATTTACCATTAAAACTTGGTTATTGGTGAGGCCTCTGAAAAGTGTTTGCCTATAAGAAGCATGAATGTTAGACTTCGCAGGCAATGGGTGAGGAGACATTAGACTGGCCAGGCCATGGGTGAGCACTATGAGGAGACAGCATTAGACTGCCCAGGCTGTGGGTGAGCACTGTGAGGAGACATTAGACTGCCCAGGCCATGGGTGAGCGCTGTGAGGAGACAGCATTAGACTGCCCAGGCCGTGGGTGATCACTGTGAGGAGACATTAGACTGCTCAGGCTGTGGATGAGTGCTGTGAGGAGACATTAGACTACCCAGGCTGTGGGTGAGCGCTGTGAGGAGACATTAGACTGCCCAGGCTGTGGGTGAACGCTGTGAGGAGACAACAGAAGATGGGGTGAAGGGAGAGCTAGCAGCACTCCAGAAGAGAGGAAGGCAGGGCACCCTTTTCAGTGGCCTGTGCACTGGTTCTCAGTGGTTGGGAACTGAATCCTTGAGAGCCCATCCCTATCACAGAACAATCATTCTACTCCAAGGATTAGGAAACACCCTCTGCACCTGAAAATAAAACAGTAGTTGGCATCAAGGCCATGTGGCTCAATGATTCGCACCCTGTTCATTTGTGCATAGGAAATTCTAGACAACAAATGCTCAATAATTTCTTGTTTGTTTTGTTCCAACAGGTTTTAAAAGTTAATATGACTGACAAAAGACTCAGCCTGCATACTTTCCAGTCACTGACATGGAACTCTTCATAAATTTTCAGAGCAAAATACTACGAGCAGATTTAAACTACTTATGCTTCATAATCATGTAATTATTATGTATCATCAATTGTTTCATTCCCAGTATGGCTAGAATATTTTGTGGATTTTATGTGTGTGTGTGTGTGTGTATGTGTGTGTGTGTGTGTTTATGACACCCAAGATAATATCTCTGGGTCACTTTAATGTATCTATGTAATTAGTGTGGCACATATGGTTCATCACATGACATCCATTGAAGATGTGAAGATGAATTAGATCCATGCTGAAGTCTCTCTCTCTCTCTCTCTCTCTCTTCTCTCTCTCTCTCTCTCTCTGTGTGTGTGTGTGTGTGTGTGTGTGTGTGTGTGTGTGTGTGTGTGTGTGTGAGCCCAGTCTTGTCATGGCAGCCCCTGTTTGCAGCCAAGCAAAACCTTAAGAATTATGCAGAAGGAACTGTGAGTAGGTATAGGGGGAGGAGAACAGCATGCTGAGAATATGATGGAGGAGGAAGGAAGAGAAGACAGAAAGGAAGCAGGGAAGATGTGATGTAATGGTAGGCAACTGCAAGAGGGATAGTCATTCTAAGGAATGGTAGCCTTGCCGGGAGGAGAAAGGGAGAGTCAACTCATTTGAAAGAGAAGAGGGCTTTGGAGAAATGCTTAAGAAACAGGAAGGTGATGAGAAGGAGATTTAAGGTGGTAGAGATGAAGGAAGGAATTGGATGTACAATTGTTTTTGTACAAGTGTGCTTTCAAGTATATAAATCTTATTTTTGAGCATATCTCATGTACATAGCAGCAGTCCACACAAGCATACATGATTTGTATGTCACGGAAAAATAAAGCAAGTGAATTTACAAGAGATTCTCCATGTTGTGATGTGTTTTAATGGGGACCTCACAGAGGGGTCAGGCTTCCTGGTGTTTAGAAGACTCCTATGACCTTGTCTTTTTTGTTTGCTGTGACATCAGAACTCCTGCAGTCCAGTACAGGAATGGATTACATTTTTTAATCAACCACCTTCCCCTACATCTCTGTAATGACTCTCTTACAAGCTTTGAATATTGTTAAAGAATCATAGCAGTTTTTGTAAATTATCAGCTCTGACAAAAAACCAAACAAGAGTTACAACTACATTGATTAAAACACCAGCTAAAATGTGTGTGAAGAAATGCGTAGCTGGGCTGTCCAGATGGATCAGTAGGTACAGACTCTTGCCACACAAGCCTGGTGTTCTGAATTCAGTCCTCAGAAACCATAAAGGGGAAGAGGTAAACAGACTCCACAGAGTTGTCCTCTGACCTCCAAATGTATGTCATGGCAAACATAACCCCCTACAAAATAACAGATAACAATGAAAAATTAAAATAAAGAGAAATTATGTAGAATGCTCAATGGGCATGTTTAATTTTAGTATGTTTTGAAAATGCAGCATGTTTCAAATGGGTATGTGTACTTCTTTACATCTTCCCTTTTGTACTGGAAAGCCATTCTGCTTGCTGAATGCATGCTCAGGTATCTGCACCTGCTGCATTGCACCAGAATATCATTCAGTTGACTTTATATTCTAACTATCAAATTAGGCATCATGCACAAGGGACTTGGGAATTAGAGAATCATTTGATTTAAAGGGGGAAAAACAGATTAATTCTCTTTAATTGATGTAAGGAGGTTACAAGGACATGACTTAATATTTTAGAAATATCCTGTGGTGCCAACAGGTATACATGGACATATATTGACTTTAGTGAGGCATTTCCTGGATGGACAATCCAGGAGCCCCACTGATGGCCTAGAGATGCCTCCTAATGTTTTAAAATTCTAGAAGAATACTTTAAAATGCATATGGCAAAATGTGGACCACCACACAGGAAATATTACATACAAATGTGCAGAGTACTCCAAATGTCAACATCTCCTGTCTCTTGAATTTACTTTTGGCTCTTCAAATACTGTATAGACTTATCAGATACCACATAATATTTTGATATTTGAATATAATATGGAATAGCCAAATAAAGCTGGCCACAATATTCAGTGTCACATCTTTATCATTCTTTGTAGTGACAATATTTAAAATCTATTCTCAGAAATGTTTAAGTATAAAATGTATTTTTGGCTCCTTAGTAGTCGCCCTATAAGGACAAATTAGAGATGATCTTAGTAGCTCTGGAAAATGTCAGGGGAGGAGCTGGTCTGTGATTTACTTGTTTCTGTCTAGGGCAGAGCTGCCAATCTCTGAGGTTAGACCTGTAACAAGCCCTCCCAACATAGGGATTGGAATCACTATTCAGGGCATTCTATGCTTCTTTCATTTAAGTGAGGAACAATCTCAACATGGACTCAGGAGACTTAATTAAATCACTTTGTCTTTCTGGGACAAATTTCATTTTCAAAATGGTGGTGATACCTGTGAAGTTGTACAAAACTCCTTCTTGTTCCTTAGGACAAGATCAAGACAGCCAGATAGATTCATAATGTTATAATGTTTTGCATCCCCATTCATCTGAAGAAAATAAATATATATGGTCATATCTATCTATTCATTCATAAGTATTTATCTTAGTTATTTTTCTATTGCTGTGACAAAACACCATGACCATGGCAATTTATTGATGAAAGCATTTAATAAGGCTTACAGTTCTAGAGGGTATGTCAACAATCATCATAGCAGGGGGCATGGCAGCAAGCAGGCAGGCATGGCACTGGAGCAGTAGATGAGAGCTAACATTTGGTCCATAGGTGGGGTGCAGGGAGACAGAGACAGAGAGGCAGAGAGAAAAACTAACTGGGAATGCTGGCATGGACTTTTAAAACCTCAAAGCCCACCCCCAGTGACACAGTTCCTCCAACAAGACCACTGCCTCCTAATCCTTCTCAGAGAGTTCCAACTGGGGACCAAGTATTCAAAAATATGAGCCTATGGGGACTATTCCCATTCAAACCACCACAGCCTATATCTATATATTTATGTGTCATGAATCCACAGTTTGGAATTAGGAATTACACCTCTAAAATTACTAAGAATGCCAAGAAATTTTATTCACTGGATTATATTTATGTATATTTTTCCAGTAAGGCATGGGGAACAAGAGGAGGATAATAGGGTTGTAATATCAGAGTAATACATATATGAAGATATCACAATGAAATACATATATACGAAGATGTCACACTGAAACCCATCATTTTGTACACTGAATATATGTTAATAAAAATAAATAATTTTACATAACAAAACAATTAGAAGAATGGCATTATTTTATACTTTTGCAAACCTCTTCAAAGTCTACCTCAATAGCTGGTTCTCATGGCTCCATCCTATCGTTTTGATATTACATGATAGAGTCTATGAAGACACTGAGATGCATGGGAGGACAGTGTATGGCTTCTTTTCCAAAGTGCTTGACTAAAGCCAAGGAGGACATGTTGGCTCATGGTTGCAGAGCTATTTCAAGTCCATCATAGCAGGGGAAGGCATGGAAAATTCATGACAGCATGAACATGGAACAGGCTATTCATATGGCAGAGTGTGGGTACCACATTCAAAGGCCTGCCTGCCCTGAACTGCTCTCATCAGCCCGTCCCAAACTCCTAAAGGCTCCATGGCCCTCAAAATACTTCCACAAGCCTGGGACTAGGGATTCAAAACATGAGTCTGTTAGGGCCATTTTAGATTCAAAGCATGGTAGACATTCAAAAAGGAAAATATTTTCTAAGTATTTTTAAGAGACAGTTTGCCTCAAATTTATCCTGAAAAGGTCTCAGGGACCCTGTATATTGACTTGAGAATTATCTCCCATGGAGCTATGGCTACCTGAGGCTACCCTAAGACACCCCTGAAACAAGGACCTCTACTTTCAGTTACTGGTCAGCTATTTAAAGGGAGGGTTAGGATCTTACCTTCTGACATACTTCCTCTCCGAATTACCAAATTTTGCTTTACTTTTAAATAGCTATCTTAGTTTCTTTTCTGTTGTTGTGATAAAATATTTGGACCAAATCAACTTCAGGGAGAAAGGATTTATTATTTTTTTTAAGAGAGAACGACCACTGTCCATCAAGGAAGGGAAGGCAAAGTGAGAAGTACTAGAGGGAGTCAGTCTCTTTGTGTCCACTGCCAGGAAGTAGAGAAAGACAATTGCTTGTATTCATCTCCCTTCCTTCTTAGAGAGTCCAGGGGAAGAGTGCCAGTCATTTGTGGACCTTCCAACCTCAGCTGACCAATCACAGGCATGATTATAGCCATAAAATCCCTCACAGAAGTGCCTGGAGGCTTGTTTCCTCAGCCATGGTATATCCTGCCAAGTTGACAGTCAATACTATTGCAATGTTAGTCAAATTTAAAAAATAAAAATCCTGAATGTTTTCACTTAAAGAAGAAATGCATTTCTTCTCTTACCAATTAACTGTTTTACGTCCCTACAAAGAAAAAGTTGGGCTGCCCTTGGTGGATACCGCCAGTTTCACCAATATTCATCGCTCTTGTCTTCACAGCTGAATTGTTGAGAGTTTTGCATTGGGTTTGGGGTTTGATGCTCTGAAAGGAAGAGTTTCTGACTCAATGATTCCAGCCACCAACTTGCAGAATACATGCCAAATGCTAACTTGACTTTTGCTTGCCAACTGACAACTGGGAGATACCAGGTCATATCTCCAATAGTTTTCCATGAAGTCAACTCAACATACCATCTAATATCTTCTAGTTGCTAGTCATCAAACTGAAAGGTGAAGTTAGTTAATTAGTAATTAGTCAATACATTATCGATTAGTGTGGATTGGGTGTCACCATTACAACATGAATAATGTCACAAACATGAAATGTGGGGAGTTAAAAAAGAACTGTCGTAAAAAAATACAGGAGGAATTTATGTAACAATAAATCTATATCCGTGACCTTTGGCCAATGTATCTTTCCAGTTTGAAATGAGATCTCGGTGCATTTTTCCTCTAACACAGGCTAACATACACTGAAACAAAGATGCGGTCAATGTGCCTTCCTTCAGAATCATAAGGTGAGAAATTCTTTGAGCATAAGAACAGTTTGGAAAGGTGCTAAGCCATTGAAGACAAGAGAAGTATCCACCAGAGGTGTTTCATCACTCCATGGCTATTCAGTTTCTACTTTAATAGTGTTTACTTATTTCGAATGATTAGGAGGGAGGGAGAAAGCTGGAGAGGTGGCTCAGTTGTTCAGAACAGTTGTTGCTCTTGTGGAGGATCCAGGTTTGGTTCTGAGTGTCCATACAGTGGCTCACAAGCATCTGTAAGTAACTCTAGGGAAACTGACATCCTCTTCTGGCCTCTATGGGAACCTAGCACACACCTGATGCACATACATGCATGCAGACAAAACAGTCGTACCCATAAAGTAAAACAGAATAATCTTCAAAAATTCAAATAATTACAGGGGAAGCATGTTTGATTTGATGAAAATGTGAACACAGGCAAACTTTAGGAGAAAAAAAATGAAGACAGAAGCAATGTTATACAACATGAGCAATTTATTCTATTTTTCACTTAGTCAGCAAATGGCTAGATGTTCACAAACTATGGGTGTGCTATGGAGATGACCATGGGGAAAGTCTGGCAGGGCCTTCCTTCTTTTACACTCTTTGTGTTAGATGAGCAGACAAAGCGAGCACAATATAGTGAGGCAAGCACAGTACTCAGACATGAACACAGACACAAAGGAGGGACTGCCACTCCTGTCCTCCAATTGCTCTCAGTTGCATAGGGCAGTAAATCAAGTGTGGCAGAAGGAGGCTCTATTAGCCTCCTCACCTTTGCCCAGTGCTCCCTATGAATCACCGAGGGACAGTCGCCACAAGGAAGAGGACGAGACAGCAATGAGGTGAGTGCTGTGTCCATGGAAGAAACACTTGAGCGTATGGGATCCTTTACTTTTATAAATTTTCTGACTCCCACTCTGAAGTTATTTAGATATTCACCATTTCCTTCTGGACCTTGTATTTTCTTCTCTTCAGAGAGGATGAAAAATAAGGGTGAGATATAAAATGGAGAGACGGTGAATCTGTATGTATGCTGCATGCATGTGTGTGTGCGTGCCTTTCTATGTGTTATGTGTATGTGTGGTGGACACATGTTAAGGGCCTATTGCAAGCTGCGCCTCTCATACTGGGAGAAACTATTGGAAGAACAAACAGCTGGAGGTCAGTCAAGGGTAGCAGGGATTCAGAGGAAGGTGAATGTGTTCCAGATTTAAGAACTTCTAAGTAGGAAAGAATTTCTGCCTCCATGAATCCCCACACCTTCCTCTATCTAGATAACAATAGCCTCTATGGCAGGGTGATGATAATGCCCCCACATTTTCAGAGCTGCCCTGTAGAATCCGGACCTTCAGGAAGGTTAAGGAAACCTGCACAGGGCATCTGTGTCTGGTTTATAGAGGCTGAAACAAAATTCTCTCTATGAAGCGAAATAGTACTTGGAGAAAGGCTAGTCAATGGCCAGTGTTTTTGTCTTGATGCTCCCTGTGTGCTGTGTGTTTAAGAAACAAAGTCAGGAACTATGAGTCTCAGGGGTGGGTCTCTCAGACTTTTCATTGCGTTCAATCCCACCTTTAGAGGATTTTTTTTTTTTGAATCTCAGTTTTAAAACACTGTAGTCTAGGGGATGTGGAGAAAGTACTCAAGTACCTGGGAAGAAGAAAAGTGCTTGTCTCTCAGGGCTTGCCTCAGTTCTACTTCTATTCATGCTTATATGGAAATTCTTTAACATTCATTTAAAAAATGGGAATCATGATGATTGCCTGCTTAGTTAGTTTGTTGTAGGATTTATGAGCATATAGTGATGTAGATTTCTCCCTATTTTTACTGGTGTGTGTGTGTGTGTGTGTGTGTGTGTGTGTGTGTGTGTGTGTACATGCTTGTGTTATGTGGCTGCACATATGATATGTGTGAGCATATGTGCTTCCGTGTGCATGTAGATGTCCAAGGCTGATATCAGAAATCTTTTTTCCTCACTCATACATCTTATTCACTTGAGGCAGAGTCTCTCTGTCTAACCCAGATTTTGCTTACATAGCTACTCTTGCTAGTTATCTTGTTCTGTGGATCCCATCTCTACCTTTCCACGCTGGAATCACAGGAGAGCCAGCGTGCCAACCTGGCATTTACTGAATTCTGGGATCTGGACTCCTGGGCACCTTAAGAGCCCAGGTTTTTGTTGACTCAGCTATAGCCCTAGCCTGATATGATTCATATTAATGGAGAATAAATCTTTTCAATAATTTATCAGAAGATAGTCATCTGATGGGTTGGGGTTAATAAGAATAGTGAAGCCTTCCAATTTCCACCCTCAACCTCGGTTTCTCTGAGGACTAAAGGTTCTCCCTAAACTCCTTTTGGCAAATTATCTGTTGGTTATTGCTCCTCACTCTCATTTCTTGTCTTGAATTGTCACACGATAATTTGAAGGACACCTCAATTAAAAACTTGATTATGTACCTACGTGAAAATATTTATATAAATGGTAATAGCATTGTCCTGAAGGACAGGAGTGAAGGAAAATGTAAAGTCAGAGAAAAGGAAAAATGAACACAAAAAACTGGAGGGCTTGTTTTTTCCCACTGAGTTTTTATTGTTGTTGCATAGGTGGTGATTTAGTGTCTGGGAACACAGGAGAGGAAAGAGACTGGGCAACTGGCCATCGGAGGTGTCACACAGACTTCTGTCAGGAGGTGAAAGCATTTATAGTTTAGGGCACCATTAAGACTTGACTCTAAGGAATCCCAATGACTGTCCGTGCTGGGTCATTGGGAACATGACTCAAACTTACTGGGGGAAGTAGTCCAACTGGACTGGTGACTTCCTTTTAGCACCAAACTTGTTTTAAAAGATAAGTTTAGCCGGGCGGTGGTGGCGCACGCCTTTAATCCCAGCACTCGGGAGGCAGAGCCAGGTGGATCTCTGTGAGTTCGAGGCCAGCCTGGGCTACCAAGTGAGTTCCAGGAAAGGCGCAAAGCTACACAGAGAAACCCTGTCTCGAAAAAACCAAAAAAAAAAAAAAAAAAAAACCAAAAAAAAAAAAACCCAAAAAAAAAAAAAAAAGATAAGTTTAAAGGATTCTCTAGAGTTTAAAAAGGAAATTTTAGGTTTTTTTGTGCAAGTTATATTTAGATGAGTATTGAATTGGCAGGTAGGAATTGGGACTGGGGTAAAAATGAAGGATCATGTTATGTTTAAACATGTTCATTTGGGTTCAATCTTGGGGCTCTTGAAACAGTAACAGATTACTGAATATAAGAATCTCAATCCCTAGGTTAGAAATACAGGTTGAATTGTTATCAGGTATTGTGTGGGTCACATGAAAGATGGAGACTGCTCAAAGAGAGTGGGTAATTTAAAAAGGAACTCTGGGACCTTATGAGGGATAGCAGCATTTAACAACACAGGAGACCAACAGACAACTGAAAAGAATCCAGGACTGTAGGTAGACAATTCAATGTGTTGAGCACATTAATAAGTGGAATGCTTCAGGAGAAGAGAGTGGTATGGTAGGGTGGGGTGATTAAGACAGTGCCCATTGTATTTGGCAACTTAGATGCTGGTGATCTTGGTAAAATTATATTCAATGGAATGCAGGAAGCACAAGCAGTGCCAGTAATACATGAGGAAGCAATAAGGACAGCGTGCAATAGTGTAGAATTATGTTGTTGTTGTTTTCTGTTTGGAGACAGAGTCTGATGTTGCTCAGGCTGGTTTCAAATTCACTATTAAGTAGAGGAAAGCCTCGAACTTCTGGCCCTCCTGTGTCTACCTCCCCAGTGTTGGGATTCCCTGTATTCTGTCTGTTTGTGCTGTGCTGAGGACTGAACTCAGAGCATTGTGCATGTTAGGTGAGTTACATTCACAACTTAAGGGTGACCTTCTGGAAGGATAGCTAGGAAATGAAAAAGAAAGTTGAAATCGTAGCTACAGAAGAACAGATTCAACGACATCTCGAGAGACACCATGATTAGAATAAGCAGATTTGGAGGGGGAGCTTGGCAATACCAGAAAGGAAAGATTTGACAGACGGAGGATTTTTCTAGCTCCAGTTATGAAGGAGCTAGAAAATAAGAGCAAGAATCAAGCTCGGACAGGAGAAAATCATCTTCCACTGAGAACATCGGGAGAAAGATTGGAGTTGACTCAGCTCTGCATAAGTTTTCAAGAAAAGCTTGTGCTGAGAGGCGGGAGATGAGGTAATTTCTGTAAAACAGTTACTTTTCCTTTGTGGAGATGATACTGTGTAAGAATAAGACGGAGATAACCACAATTGAACATTTACAGAAGGACTTGAGTTTTAACTGATGCTCTGAGAATGAGAGGAGGTGGGAAGACCATCCATCCTTGGGTCACAGGTGCAAGTTTTGGGGGGAGGTGATGAACCCTGGTGACATCTATGTTCAGACAAAATATCAATACAGAAATGAAGGCTTGGCTCCTTTTTCAGAGTGTATATTCAGTTACGATATAAGGATAAATTGCAAATTATATAACAAATATTGAGATGTAGGTCAGTCATGGGTAAGAGCTAGAAATTTCTGAGAGTACAGAGAAACAGAAGCCTAGATGCTGTTAAAGAATAAAGATTTGCCCCTGTTCTAGTTTCTTTTCTGATGCTGTGATAAAACTGTTGGAGATCTCTCCTGGAGCTTCCCTCTCCAGACCCCACCCTTCAGAAACCCTGTCAATAGTCAGCTCCTCCCCTGGGGCTGCTCACGACCATGCCTAAAGGCTATTTTAGACCTGGTCTTCAGACCTGCCATATGCTTCCCCTCCTGCCTTCCCTAGAGTCACCTGGGAGTTGCTTTGCTTTGTTTATTAAACCTGGACTTATTAATTTGGCTTGATTGGCTTTTTGCTTCAGTGGAGGATACCTAATGACTGGGGATCCAATACTTATCAAAAAACTCTGTGACCAAGGCAATGTAAAGAAGGGAGAGTTTGTGTGGGCTTATGGTTCTAAAGGGACCCAGGTGTCCATTATGGTGATGAGACATGGCAGCAGGCAGGCGTGGTGGCCAAAGGAGGCAGCTGAGAGACCACATCCTTAGCTGTGAGCACAAAGCAGAGAGAATGCACCAGAAATGGGGTCAGGCTATAAACTCTCAAAGCTACCCTACCCTCTGATGGACTTCCTGCTCACCTGTCACCCTCAATAGTCTGAGCTGTGCACTGCTAAAAGTAAGTTGTCTGTGGAGAGTCCTTGGGTATTCTCATTTGTGGTGGCCTTTCTCCAGTGGTCCATTTAATTCCCAAGACAAAGATCACCTTTAAGAATCAATGCATAGTGTTTTCAAGACCAAATTGAGTTCTACTTATGCTGTTGCTTGATTTTATATTGTTCTAAATTTGAATAGCTGTTTACTGCTAAGTCATGACAATTTATTTTTGAAGGGGATGTTAAATAAACCTGAAACTCCTATAGTAAAGGAATTGAGTATTTTTTAGGGGAAAAATAAAGTATGCTTTTGTGGCCACAAATGGGTCTCTGATTTTAGGTGGCAAGCTGGATTTTATGAAGAGAGATATCTCTTCCTGGACTCTCACTGAGGACAAGGGCTTCTTGTCTGTATTTTTCTGCCAGACCTTTGGGTCAGGTGTCTGGGAGACAGCCTTGAACTCCTGGAAGGACTCAGTCTGTCCTCTCTCCAGTGGCTCCTGGCATTGTCTCTCAGGGCCCTAGGCTGTGGGCTTGTAAACACAGTGACTAGAGGTTGTTTACCATGCATTCTTCAGCACCTCCCCAGCCAGAGGTGACCTCTGTTCTGTCCAAGACGCCTCCCAATGGCACTTGCACTACACTCCCTGACCCACCCTGCAATATCTGTCCTTGTCCTTCCTTCATCCTCTCTTGCCCTGCTCCTCCCTCCCTCCCTCCCTCCCTCCCTCCTCCTCTCATCTCCCTTTTCATTCTTTTGCTCCATTTCCTGGAACTTGCCCTAGACATTCAGGGTCAAACAAGGCTATTCATTCTCCAGCATGATTGTGCTTTTTTATTAGATCTGTAAAGTTCAGCTGAACACGAACCCTTCCTAAGCTTCTTCCTAAGAATTCTATTGACTGAAGCTTCCCATTCCCCTTAAGGTTTTAGTGGGTGGTCCTACTCCTTTAAGTTACCCTGAAAGGGTGTCATGAATAAAGTCACTTCTGCTGGAGATGTGGAGCTACTTGGTTTGGGGTTAAGATGGTCAACTACCATCTTGTGACTTGTCAAGTACAGCTTGCTAGAGCTGAGGTTCTAAGCTCACCTGCCTCATTCCAGAGCTGAGGCATTTGCTTGTGGCAGATAAGGCCCCTCTGTGGGTACCAGCCCTAATTGCAGAGGCTCAACCGATGGCTGGTTCTGAACTGATCTGTGCCTTTATCACTTTGAGCACCACAGATTCTGACTGCTGCTTTCCCCAGAAACCATGGTCTCCTGAAAGAGCAGGTGGACTCTGCACAGTGTATGCTTAGATTGCTTCCCCATGCTTCAACAAGGTCATTAAAATGGACACTACTGCACTGAGTGGAATTTAATGAAATGCAAAGGCCTCTCCTTCTGTCCCCACACTGTGACTTGTCCAAAGTCCCCTAAAAGAAAGGAGACAAATGTCCCAAATTGTGTCTGCATGTCCTCCTTTGCTCTTAAAACAGAATTATGCCATTGTTAAAGTTTGCTCATGTGAAGTACATGGCTCGTGGTCAGAATCAAGGGGGAGTCTGTTTGGCTTGGTTCTTCTACATCCTTACCTTGCAGTGCTCTTGAGGACTCCTTGGGCCCAAGGCACAACCAAGACATGGGTGGGTCTGCCGGTTTACACTGGGGTCCCACAGGTTCAGGGAATGTTTCCTTCCCATGGGGCTTGGGACCATGGTGCCATATGCTGTGCCTTTCTGTGTCTGTCATGCTGTGGAGGACTTGTGTAAATGCCTTTGGGGAAGGCACATTCGGGCAATGGCAGTGCTCTTAGAGGCCTTCAGTGTGGCGGGATCTCCACTGAGTCTTTGGATGTGGGATGGCAGAGTGACAGTACTCCTTTCCTAGAGACAGATGGTGTATGGAAATGTGTGTGTTCACCATACAGTTAAGGCTGTATCTGACCTTGGTGTTCATAACAGATGACTGTATTCTCACCTTTTAAATGTAGTAATATTAAATAACATACATGAGAAAACAATTTATGAAAACCCATGAAGCAAACAAACAAGATGTAAGTAAGGCAGTAAAAGAAAGGGAAAAAAAGACATAAAGGCTTGGGAGATGTCTCAGTGGGTAAAGTGCTTGCTGCACAGTTATGAAGACCTAGGATTTGAACTCTAGCACCAACATAAAAGCTGGAATGGAATGTCTACATCTGTCTGTAGCCTCAGCCCTGATGGATGCTGGTAGAGACAAGAGGATTCCCAGGGCTTACTGGCCTACATGTCTAGCCACAACAGTAGGCTCAGGTTCAGGGAGAGACCCCATCTCAAAAGTGAGAAGAAGGTACCTATTACCCAGCTCTGGCCTCAACATGTATACTTATAGGAGTGGGTATTGTACACATTCATGTACATATAGGTATCACACACACACACACACACACACACACACACACACACACAGAGAGAGAGAGAGAGAGAGAGAGAGAGAGAGAGAGAGAGAGAGAGAGAGAGAAATGGGTAAATTATGTAATTATATTTTAATTTCAAAAAATATTATAAAAGAAGAAAAGGGGCCGGGTGGCAGTGGCGCACGGCTTCAATCCCAGCATTTGGGAGGCAGAGCCAGGCGGATCTCTGTGAGTTCAAGGCCAGCCTGGTCTACAGAGCAAGATCCAGGTCAGGCATCAAAACTACACAGAGAAACCCTGTCTTGAAAAATCAAACAAAACAAAACAACAAACAAACAAACAAAAAACAAACAAGAAGAAAAGGGCATAAGCTTGTGAACAATAAATGAGTAGTGTTTAGGACTCCCAAAGTGCAACAATTCAAGAGACTGATGAATTCTATGGTAGAGCTCAGGTGTGGGTGTGGTAGACAATAATAGTGATTGGAGTTGAGGGGTTCCCTGGAACCATAAGGTGATGTTGAACTTGCTACAACTGGGGCAAAAATGTGTGACATGGTCCAGAGTCTGAACTGGATTTTGTAGATGAAGGGACACAGGCCCAACCAGATAAGCCACCCCTCTGTTAGGAAACAAGGGACACAATTCACGGCCCTGATTCCTAGTTGACGCATTCTCCAACACTGCAAACATTTTAGCACTTAGGCCAAAGCATGGACCCCAGGCTTAGGTAAAACTACCAAACGTACATGTGTTTGTGTGCCATGAATGTCAACACAAGCATTCTGCTGGGATCAGGATCAAGTTTATTTATGTTATCAGGTTCTTATAGGTTCAATGATTCGCTGTGCACCTCAACACCATGCCATGGGAATTGGAAGGAGACTTGGAATTGTTCTTTCTTGATTCTCTTCTCCCTAGTTGTATCATCTTTCCTTCTACATTGGGTGAGTGTAAAGATCATCCCTCCATCCTAAGTATATTTGCTCTCTCTCTCTCTCTCTCTCTCTCTCTCTCTCTCTCTCTCTCTCTCTCTCTCTCTCGATCTCCAGTTCTTTATGTTTTATTTGCTTTTCCTTGGAAAACGACTGATATCTGGGATGGAGATGGCTTAACAGACATTGGCTCTTACAGTTCAAAAGACTCAAGTTCAATCCTGTAACCCACATGGTGGAACTAGATAACTGATTCTTGTAACGTGTCATATTACCTCCATATATGCACTGGGAAGACAAACATTTATTGAAGCAATTTTTCTGGTTTATGTAAATAGAAAAGCTGATAATCAAGTCTATTTTGGAAACACATTGACTTCTGTGTATGTATCTCTGATTGTGTGTGTGTGTGCATGTGTGTGTGTGTGTGTGTGTGTGTGTGTGGTGTATGTGCATACACGGGTGCAGGTGTATATGCATATGTGAACATGTATGTAGAGGCAAAAAAAACTAACAATGGATGTCTTTTTCTGTTGTTCTCCACTTTATATTTTGAAACAGTTTCTCTTATTGAATCCTGAGTTCAAAGATTCATCCAAACTACCTAGCCAGCAGAACTCAGGATCTTTCTGTCTCTGCCTCCCTAGCATGCCCAACTGGGGTTCCAACATAGGGCCTTGTGATTTGAACCAAGTACTTTCATGACCAAGCCACATCATCATTTTCACATGTTGACTATTTGATCATGATGTGTCCTCTGGCTGGCGGATGAGCCTCTGTGGTTTATGTTAACCTGATTTTCTGTTTC
This sequence comes from Peromyscus leucopus, assembly GCF_004664715.2. Taxonomy (NCBI): domain Eukaryota; kingdom Metazoa; phylum Chordata; class Mammalia; order Rodentia; family Cricetidae; genus Peromyscus; species Peromyscus leucopus. The sequence goes on along the minus strand of NC_051065.1, from coordinate 46,780,554 downwards.
TGTCTAGATGGCGAGAAAGCTCAGTATATTGGAAATTCTTCTGATCATCTTCAATATAGTTGTATTGGCAGTAGACATCCTTTTATTGCTTCTTGTGCTAGAGAACCCTTCAGGTAAGGGTGATAGTGGGTGCCACACTTGGAGGATGGGCAAAAGAAGTCCTCTCTGGATGCCAGAGATGCCATTTTATTCATTCATCATCATCCCACATCAAGCTATTCAAAATCTTTCTCCATGATTCATTTAAGTCAACCTTCAAGATAAGTATTCTTTTCTTCCTTCCTTCCTTCCTTCTTTCCTTCCTTCCTTCCTTCCTCCCTCCCCTCTCTCTTCTTTCTTTTTTTCTTTCTTTCTTTCTTTCTTTCTTTCTTTCTTTCTTTCTTTCTTTCTTTCTTTCTTTCTTTCTCTCTCTCTCTCTCTCTCTCTCTCTCTTTCTTTTTTTTGCAACTAAACTTTGGATGTAAATGATATTTTGGGCACTCTGAACCCATCTGATGCAGTTTCAATAGAATGCAAAATTAGGCTCACCTGATGCCCAGTCTGCAGTATAGATTCATAAGTAATGGAGCTCTTGATGAGAAGGAGCAGTACTAACTCCATCACCATGGAAATGGACATTAGCTCAGAGGAAGTGGAGGGCAATGAAGCCAGCCTTGTGCACCAATTAACATTAACCTCTAACCTGTATCAAGACTGAAACAGCTGAGATTTCTTCACAGATGCCTTTGAAACTTGCCCTTCCTTTCTCTTTCTCTCTTCCCCACCCACACACTCATGCAGGCATTTACACATAGAGAAGCATCAGAGTAACTTCTCGTCAATGCAAATGTTATATTTTAAATAGTAAAATAACATATATAACACTATATGTAATATAAACAGTTGTTTTCCTCAGGAAGCTGAGGTAAAAGTGGCATGCATTTTTTAGTACAATGGGTTACATAGTAGTGAGTTTCAGGCTACACTGTAATATGAGATCCCATGTCCCCTGCCCCCAAAGCAACAATAATAACATAAAATAAAGATCTATGTTACTGAAATTTGAATGTGGGGATTCTTTTAGAAAGTTCTTCCCTTCTGTAGATTAGACACCGTGAAGATGAGCTGTGCTTCCCTGCTGTAGATTAGACACACAGTGAAGATGAGCTGTGCTGACTGCAGGATCGCCTGTGCATTGTCTTCCCTCCTCTCTCTCTCTCACCCTCCTTTTTTCCTTTTATTTATTTATTTTTCTCTTATACAGCCCATCATGACCACAGCCTCCTCTTAGTCTCCTCCACTCCCCTCAGCATCCCCCACTTCCTCTCTTCCCGAGATCCACTGTTCCTCCATTTCCCTTCAGAAAAGTGCAGGCCTCCCTGTAATATCAGCCAAACACAGCATAACAAGATACCGTGAGACTAGCCACAAACCCCCATGCCACGCCTGGACAAGGCAACTTGGTAGGACAAAAAGGGTTCCAAGGGCAGGTAAAAGAATCAAAGAACCCCTCCTCCTACTGTTAGGAGTCTCACCAAAACCTCAAGCTAAGCAACTGCAGTGTGTGCAGAGGGCCTGGCTCACATCCTCGCAGGCTCCGTGACTGCTGCTTCCATTCCTGTGAGCCCCTATGAGCCCTGCTTATTTGATAATGCGGGCTGTGATCTCCTGGTGTCCTCCATCCCTTTCTCTCCTACAGTCCGTTCTCTCTTTCTTCTTTGGAGGTTCCCCAGCACCACCTAATGTTTGGCTGTGGTCTCTGCATCTGCTCCCATCAGCTGCTGGAAGAAGCCTCTCTGATGACAATTGGGCTAGGCACAGATTTATGAGTATAGCAGACTATCATTAGAAATTATTTCATTGACCTTTTTTCCAGTCATGTTTGGTTCTATCCTAGGCCTCTGGGCCAGGCAGTGTCATGCATGGGGTCCCTCTTGTGGCTTGGGCCTCAAGTTAGACCGGTCATTGGTTGGCCACTCCTACAAGCTCTCAGCCAGTACATTGTGCAGGCAGGACAGGTTATAGATCAAAGGTTCTGTGCCTGGGTTGGTGTCCCAGTCCCACCACTGGAGGCCTTGCCTAGTTACAGAAGGTGCCTGGTTCAGGCTCCATATCCTCCAAATTAGGGTCACTTTCATAGGTTCTAGGAAGGTTACACAGTACTAGGTTTCCACGTTGCCCCCTAGATGCTCCCCAATTCCAGTTATCTCTCCCCATTCTCTCTCTCTCCGTTCTCCCTCCCCTTCACTCCTCTCTGAACAGTGAACATGACATCACTTTCCAGGAAAAACTGTAATTATCAAAAAGAGATGGAAGGTCATTGTGGAGTATATCTTGAGCCCATTCCTATTTCTTTGTGACATTTTAAATAACAAAATAGATTACTACCTAGTGTAGGTATCTCTTCTTTTACTTAGTATAAAATTGAATTTCATGTGCTCATTCATGTTAAAACACACTCTGATTCATCTTGAGCAGTTAACTGTTTTCACTGTTGTTACACAATTGACTCTTCTCTGATATTTTTTGAAGCCCTGTACCCATGAGTTGAAAACAGAAATGTTGTTGCGTGTTACAGGACTTCTTTCTTTCCCCCAAGACTGCATATATTTCACGGCTTATGATACATTCTTTGTCCATTCAACCTTCACTGGGCATGGAAGATGTTTGCACATCTTGGCCATTGTGAAAAGTGCCACAGTTAATATGCAAGTGTAACATTTGTTTAAGAGCTAGACCTCTAAGTATTCAGAAGTGGTATTAAAGGATCGTGTGGTAGTTTTGTTTTCAATTCTTTATCAGTAGCACACAGGATTTAAGTTTTTCACATTCTCACCTACAGCCATCTTGTCTTTGGTTTGGTCATAGCCAAATGGACTTATGTGAGATGGTACCTTTGCTATGATGAGACAATGGTTTTGATTTTCTGCCACGGACTGGCCCACCGGGAGTACCACGACCGTAGGAGAATCAGGGCTTGGGTAGTCAGGAAGGCAAGGATTCGGCGACTGACAGACAGACAACACACTCAAAAGTGGTTTGAATCTGCTGCAACTTTACTTCTGCAAATCAGTAGTTTATATACAGAAAATAAAACTATCAAGTCATACAGGGACCAACAAGAGCTTGGTAATAATTCAATTACATCATCTTTAAAAAAAACCAAGCACACAGTTACTAATCGGCACTAGACATATCCCTTCACTCACAAGAACATTATGACCCAAAGAGCAGTCTGTGTTTTATAAACTTAGTACAGTCCCTAGACTTGTGAAGGCTTCTTTGCGGCTGCTGCTGTGTCCTTCATCTTTATCTCAGCTGCTCGATAGTCTATTATGAACTTCTACTTTTCTGGTTCTCATGACCCATTTAGCCAATTTGGATGCTGCAGATCCTCCCTAAGTCTTTCTTCAGTTCTTTACCATATATCTCTTCTAATAAAAAACCTTTTTACCTGCTGGAATATGGACACTTGTACTTTTACACCTGTAAGGGGAAAGGGTTCTGTTCTAGTCCTTAAGTTTTCTATGCTGAACTTCCTCAACAGAGGGGCCCACCATCTGCCTCCTATGAGATAATGTTTTCTGCCATAAATCACTTTAGTTGGGATTCCTAAAGGATTCCTAGTGGGTGAGTGTTCATTCCGTAGAAGTGCCTGAACTATTATACTTTCTATTATCTAGCGGCTTGAGGCTTGAGGTCTTTAGGAATAGTTCATTCTGCTATATCTAAATAAGGTCCATGTCCAGCTTCCCCTTTCCTCCACAGTTCACAACCCAAGCATTCATTAATTTTGGCTGTGTTTTATAGATTAATTAGAACATTATCAGAAAAGCAGTTATACAGAACCCATAGCCCAGGGAGCTCATGATCTCTGAAGCACGTCTCCTTCGAGAACGAGACATAACACGGGTACTCTGCCAGGGACCTCCAGGGAGCTTAGTCCCGTGGGACACGTATCTCCCGTCCGCTATTATTGACATAATTGTTCATGTCACATGGACGACACTGGAGTTGGTGTGGCATTTCCCAGTTTTTTGTTTTTAAGACGCAGCTCCAGCAGATCACGCCTCACTGTGTATAGGAAACGTAGGATAATTTTAAAAAGACAAGGAAATAATAACACAACCAAAAGAAAATAAGAATCAATACCCCAATGAATGCAAAGTATTGTGTCCAATCTAGAGGATTTAAGAGAGTGGACATCTGACTCAAGATCACAAGCTAAGGCATCCAAAGAGCCACTCTCCAAATGAGCTTTACTCATAGCCGTGATATCTTTCTGCAAAGCTTCCATGTTATGAGTGGTATCTGAATCTTTCCAGACTCCTTGCAGATGATTCTTCACCTTTCCCCAACTTTGACTAGCGTTATAAGGCAGGGGAGTGACACAAATATATTAATATGCAGCATGACACCTAGTCTCTAATCTAAATCCCTGGCAACCAGTGATGTTCAGCATCCTTTACATCTGTTGGCCATCAGTAGGTTTTCTTTGGAGAAATACTAATCAGTATCTTTATCTAATTTTAAAGCAAGTTAGTCAATTTGGGGGAAACTAACTTCTTATCAGGCATCTGGCTTACATATGCATATAGATTCCCACTTTCTCTGTGTGGCTGTATCCCTTCCTTGATGGTTTCCACTACTCAGAAGACTTGATTTTGTATAGTCCCATTTGTCTAATTGCTTTTGTTGCCTGCATTCTTTGCAAAGTCAATTATGATGTTATTTCCATATTTTTCCAAGATTTCAGACTTCATGTTTCAGACTTCATGTTTAAATAAATCATTAATCCAGTTTAACTACCTCCCAGAGAGCCATAAAATAATAGAAAGATATATGGAATCTTTTTTAAAACAGTAAACAAAGGCGCTGGAGAGTCCCTGTTATACTCACAGTAACTGCTGCCTGGAACTGGATGAAATCCTGGTTTGGATAGCTCATAAAGCCTCCGACTCTGTTATTGTTAAGTGGAAGAAGGCTCAATTAAGTCGATAAAGACTAAGACAATAATGTTAAATTTGAGTGAAAGTGTACATTTAAAGTAATATCAGAAATATTTTTCCATTCTGTTTTACAGTTGACTGAAATGGGTGGAATAAAATTAAAGTTAAAGCCCAGTATGGTGACTCATTGTTAGCATTGCAGCATTGGGAGGCAGAGGCAGGAGTTTGCCATGAATTCAAGGTCAGATGGGCTACATAATGAGTTCCAGGCCAGCCTGGACTACAGAGTGAGAATCTGTTGACAACAAACAAACAAAGAAATAAGTAGACAAACAACCCAAGCATAAACAAATAAACCAAAAATCAATTGGCTAATTCAACTGGATATACTCATGCAATAATGGAAGAGTTCAAACCATAAACTTGTAGCAAACAAGACAAATATAAGAATATTCAAAACCTCAGTTTAATAACTGAAACTCAAGTTTAGAAACCAAAGGGGTAGAGGGAAGTAGCCAGATTGGAATTTTTTTAAAAAATTGAAAATTGTTGGCCTTTAAATGACATTATCTAGCAGAGAAAAACATAGGCCACAGGAAATATATTAACATTTTCAAATGACACATATGATACTACTGAACATCTAGAATACATAAAAATACTACAACTCATTTAATACTGTTCTTTTTCTAAGTGGATGTAGTTATTAATATGACTCCTAATGACTTGTTGCTATACCCATAGATCAATGCATTACTCAACCTTCATCAGAGAAGCTTCTTCCTGCACTAGATGGCAACACAGAGACCCTCAACTGATCAATGTTCAGAGATAAGAAATTGTGGAATGCTCAGCCCAAAGTGGAATGGACATATCACACTGCTCTCACAAAAGCTCAGAGTACTTTGCATAAGAGGAGGTAGAAAGATTGTAAAAGAGCCAGAGACTTCAAAGAAACAGTCAGTTCAGGACACAACACAGAGGTTGCACATGGGAACTCACAGTGTTCTGAGAGCATGCACAAGACTCATGTAAACTCAAGCAAGACAAAGACAAAAATCCCAGCATGGAGTGGGGGAGTGGGCACAGAATGCCACTGCTAGCCAGGAGTTGTTGCTATTCAGTAGTTGTTGCTATGGAAGGGAGAGCTCTTTTTTCCTTTTTCTTTTTCTTTTTCTCTTCCTTCCTTCCTTCTTTCCTTCCTTTCTTTCTTCCTTCCTTCCTTCCTTTCTTTCTTTCTTTCTTTTCTTTCTTCTTTCTTTCTTTCTTCTTCCTTTCTTTCTTTTTTCTCCTCTTTTCTTTTTTTTGAGAGAACTTTCTTTAATGAGATACCTTTGTTAGGTTGGCCACAGTGTAGGGCAGGCCTTAGTCCAAGAGTAGCTGGGCAACAAAAATGAATTTTATGGGAGGGGGAAAAAAAGAAAAAACTCAAAGTTGGGTAGGTAGTGAAGAAAGAGTAGAAAAAGTAGTATGGGAGGAATTTGGGAGGTAAAATGATCAAAATACATTGTACAAAATTCTCTAAGAATAATACTAATGCAAAAATCATGGTTCATAAACAAATAGAAAAAGCAACTTTTTAATAAACAAAGAATATAATTAGACCATACTCCATAGAAGATCTACAAATGACCCTAAGACTAGAAAGCATATGCAGCATCATTAATTATTTGGAGAAAACAAGCAATCAATGAGATTATTCTTCATTGAGCTGACTATATTAAAAAATATGTAGCTAGTGGTGATCTTAGTTCACAGAATCTTGGAGTCTTCATATAGTCCCAAGAGGAAAATAATGATACAGTCACTTCTGTAGTTTGTAGACAGTATTAAAGAATGACTCAGCAGTTCCATTTTCAGACTTGTAACCTCTAAGAGAACTAAAAACAAAACAAAACAAACAAACAAACAAACAAAAAACCACTTTCACACAGAAACTGCTGCAGAAGAGAATTATGTGTAACAGTCACACACATGGTGGAATCAACATAAATGTTCATCAATTATATTATGTTTGCATAATGGAATATGATTTACCCACCAAAGGGAATGAAATAGCAATGCAAGGAAGAACATTGGAAAGCCCATGAGAGACACATTCTGTTTATATAAAATAACCAGAATCGACAAATATAAGGAGACAGAAAATAGATGCGTATTTTCCTGAAACCAGAAGAAGAGGTGAATAGAAAGAGACTGCTAGTAATTGTGTGATTTCTTCTGGGTTTGATGAAAGTGTTCTAGAATTATTGGTAGTTAATGCTTTTCCAACTTTGTAAAAACTAAGGAAAACCACAGTGTCTTAGTTTCTATTGCTGTGATAAAGATCGTGACCGAAAGCAACTTCAGGAGGAAAGAACCTGTTTTATTTTAAACTTCTAGATAACAGTCCATCACTGAAAGAAGTCAGGGCAGGAACTCAAGCAGGGTAGGAACCTAGAGGCAGGAGCTAATACAGAGGCTATGGAAGGGATGCTGCTTACTGACTTGTTCTTCATGGCTTACTCAGTCTGCTTTCTTATAGAACCCAGGACTACCAGCCCAGGGATGGTACCACCCACAATAGGCTGAGCCATCCCACATCAACCACTAACTGAGAAAATGCACTATGGACTTGCTCACAGACCTATCTTGGAACATTTTCTCAATTGAGATCATTCTAAAATGACTCTAGCCTGTGTCAAATTGACATAAAAAACTAGGTAGCACATAGAGAATTACATGTTTTAAGGGGTTGAATGCATGGTCAGAGGATTATATGTCTTAAAAAGTTAACCAACTAATTTAAAAAAATAAGTGATTTAACATTCAAAGAAGTGAACATCATGCACAAATACTGGTGTCAGCTACCAGTGATTAGATTATGTACAAATATTGGTGTCAACTACCAGTGATTAGATTGGCGAACAGACCTAGAAATTGTACCTGTGATTATACTACAAGTACCAACTTTGGTCTCTACTCTCTTTACAGGTTCCTTTACTCCCGAGTGTCCAAACATCGCTGTGTCAGAAAGGATAGACTGTGCACCCGGCCAGGTGGTGACAGAGGTCAGCCATGGGGTCCTTGCTGGTAGCTTACAGGGTTTTATTTTAAATAAATGAGTATGTTAATCAGGAAGGGAGAAATGGTGGGCGAGTCTTATGGGTCTGGAATTTCTTGTCCTGATGTTAATAAAATTAACATGTGCACTAAGGAAGTAACAGGCTAGAAAGTGAGGTGCAGGTGCAGACACGTTCCAAAGTCTGAAGGAGAAGAAGGGAGAGACCAATGCTGGAGCCACTTCCAGGTGTGGGATGACCTTGGAGAGGTCAAATGTTTGTGGACTAGCCTACAGTTCCTCTAGAAGTGGGTCAGCATGCAAGTGTGGTTGACTAAATACTTGTTACTCCATGTAACAAGAGCCTCTGAAGTTGAGTAACTGGCAACTCAGCTCCCAGTGGACATGTGTGAAAGAACAGATTTCCCTCTTGGGTGATGCCCATGAGAATATCAAATATTTGAACCTTGTTTTGTAGTTACTGTTGACTTATGTGGTAATAGTAGTGTATATTTGAACTTCATTTCTGTAGCCTATATTCTATAGTCTCTATCCAGTATTGCTATATTTAAGTAGGAATTAGTACTGTGCTAAGTTTTAGGTTTTAAGAACTGATATCTTAGTATATCTTCTTACTATAAAGAGATAGACAGCCTCTCTTTTATTTTTATATCTATCTATCTATCTATCTATCTATCTATCTATCTATCTATCTATCATCTATCTATCCATCCACCCCCCCCCTCTCCCTACCTATCTATGGTTTTTCAAAACAGAGTTTGTCTGTAGCTTTGGCTGTCATGGATCTCACTATGTAGACCAGGATAGACTCAAACCCAGAGATCTGTCTGCCTCTGCCTCCTGAGTACTGGGATTAAAGGAAATCGTACATTTTTGTGTGTGTATGTTGTCCTTAATATGTGTTTTTTTTTTTTTGTATTTAGTTGTAAGTGTGTTTTGTATTGTGCAAGTTTAATATGTGTTTTATTGTGAAGTTTTGTCGTAGTGAAGTTCTTTCTGGGTATTTCATAGCTTCAGGGGTTTTGTTTTATTATTTGTTTATAATTTCTTATTTGTTAATTTGATAAAAAACAAATTTATGATTTATTTTTTGGGGCAGGGTTTCTCTGTGTAGCTCTGGCTGGCCTGGAACTCTGTAGACCAGGCTGGCCTAGAACTCACAGAGATCCACCTGCCTCTGCTTCTTGAGTGCGAGTATTAAAGGTGTACATCACCGCTACTACCCAGTCATAGCTTCAGTTTTTATTGCAAATAGAATTCATTGTATTTCTAGCTGATGCTTATTTTGATTATAATGATGTTCTTACTAATGATTATTTTATATGTATTACCTTTAATTTAAATTATCATTATTTATTGTTTAATTTGTTGATCAACTTAAACTTGCTAGCTACCATTTCTCAAAAAGTTTTACCTAATTTTTTAATTTGAGATACTAATTATAGTTACATCCTGAACAAATAAATGGTGCCCCTGCTTTGTTTTAGCTTTTGTTTTTCATTCATTCATAAGCTCCATTGCACTTTGTAGTTTTGCCAGACGCATTCACATAAGTGATGATGTTCAGAAACGCCGTTGTTGCACAAACTTTAGGGAAAGTTCTTTTATTCTTAAATTTGAACCTTCTTTCTTCTTTCAGTGAAAGAATTCACAGTGTTCAGGAGAGGACCAAGTTGTAGTAGGACGGTTGTCGTTTTCTTCTGTGGAACTGGTGTTTAGGGCCAGAGTTTTCTACTGACAATCGAAAGAGTTGTCCAGGTCCACTCAGGCAGCCTGTCTGGGTCTGTAGCTTGCTCTGAGAAATGTGGAACTCCATGTGACCCTATAAACCTTACCCTGGGTCCCAGCTAATCCCAACTCCAGGCTAGCGGCTTTCCCTGGCCCCTGTATGGGTTATAGAATTGTCTGTGTGGCTGGGGGAATTATCCTCAGTCAGATCTGGTCTCCATTCTGGGCCTGCAGCCTCTGCTCAAGCCCCTGGGAGTCGCTGACCCCTCACTCCTGTGGAGTTCCACCGGGCCCCACCCTGAATCTGCAGTGACGACTGCCTGTGGAAGCCACTGTCAAGTGTGAGATATGGCTTTTTATTTCTGGATAGCTGTGGTGCCTTCACCGAAAGAACATAGTTCATAAGTGTGGACTGGCTTCTGCTATCTGATTTTTAAGTGGCTCTTCTGTTCTTTCACACTGCTGTAGTTACAATAGGGTTGGAATAGCTCTTATAAATCCGGAAAATCACTCTTATCTGCAGCGCACGCACTACCCATTGCTTTAGTTTTTAAAAATTATTTAATGTTTTAATCCAGTTAAATATTATTTTTAGATGGAAAGTTTCTGCTTATTATTAGTATAGATTGGAAGTTGGTTTTGCAACTAGAAGTTTTCTTAAATTTATTTCTCAATTCTCCTCTACTTTATGTAGAGCTTTTTGAAGTCTTATAATACAGTAATGTTCTTTGAAAATAAAGATAAATTTAGTTTTAAATATATATATTTCACTTCTTTTTCATCTCATGCACACACAAAGAAAATAATTTTTCCCTCTCTGAAATCTCAATAAAGTATTGAGATCATTTTTTTTTTTTTTTTTTTTTGAGATCATTTTTAAAGCCAATAATTCAATCACAGTAGCTTTTAGAAAATTAAACTATATAAAGTTCAATTTTTATCTAAGCATAGGAAATAGTGTGGTAAAATAATATATATAAAAATAAGATTTCCTAATTTTGAAACAAGTTGTATACATTGTTAATAGAATTAATCATCTATCAGAAACTCTGTTGCCACAATGCTGGCATCACACAGGGGTGAGCTAGCTGATTTCCAGGTGATTTCCTTGTCGGTTGTCTCTTCTTAAATTTTTTTAGCTATTTTTATCTAATTGACAAATGACACAGAATTTATTTGGGAGATAAGTTAGGGACACAGTTTAGGGTTATATGGTATTATGGGGGTGGGGGTGGGGAACAAGGAGACTGGTTGTGAGTCAACACCCATAGTCCAGACATGAGTTTAGGAGGGCTTTCTGGTTAGTGAGAAATGACATGGAAAACAAAGGAAGCTATTATGGGGAAGCAATGTATGAAAGGGACACAGTTTGATTTATTGGTAATTACTCGTCTCCAGGTTTTGACCTTTGGTAAGTGGGGCTGAAAGAAACTGTCAGAACTGATTGCACACACAAAGATTATGTTTAACTGGATATTGATTGTTCTTTATAGAGGCCTTGTAGACTTTGACATAGTTTACTGCAGCGAAACTGACCTTTGGGGCTTCATGGACCTCAGTTTCAGAGGTGGTAGAGGTTCTCAGTGTCTGCCCCAGAGGCAGTTGGGATACCCAAAGTCCTTCTCTTCTAATCTGCAGGGTTTTTTTTTATGTGAAAAGAACAAGGTGGAAACTGTTTAATCTGGGATAATAAGTGCATATTTCAAAAGACTGTATGGCTAGAAATGCTAGGATTTTCTCGATAAATATTTACTTTATAGTTATAAAAGTCATTCTGGGTTTTCAGAGCAATTACATCTATTGACACCTAAAAATCTTGTCAGTAGTATTTGGGAATAAGCAATGGCATGACATCCTCTTAATCTTTACAGTAGAACCAGGCCAGATGCATTCTTTTAACAAGAGACAGACATTCTAGCTGTGTACATAACAAATGGTGGAGTCCATTCATTTTTCTTCTACTTCCAAATTCCTTCCCTAAAATCAAGGCAACAGCTTAATGTGTGCCCATCTCTTGATCTTGCCATGTCCATTGCTTTCTCTGTCTAATGTGCCCTGGTGCTTTAAGAACAGATTTACCTCTTACCTCCCTAAAATGCCTCACCACCTCACCTAGACTACTAGCCTGGGAGAAATGGTTGGCCTGTGTTTCCCTTGCTTTGGGAGATATTCTATTGGAACAGTCAACTCATCATGCCATCATCACTATTTTAATTGTCTAGACTTCCAACTAAACAGTTAGTTTAGTGAAACACAAGCTAAATATTACATATCTGTGTTACCATTTTCTTCTCTGGTAAATCTAGAATGTGTGTTGTATGGCTAGATAACTGTATGAATAAATTGAGGATGAATACATGGATGAGTTTAATTATAACCTACCTCAAATCTTCATTGGCATAACATGGGTTGTAAATTGGTAGGTAAGTAACACTTTTCTTTCTTTATTTTATGTAACGGTGGCTCTTTTCTATTGTTATAGGATGTCTGTCGATGGCAGTATAAATGCTGCTGGAATCCAGTGGCAGATACCAAAGTCCCTGCATGCTTCTTCCCCAGGAACTGGGGTTATGAAGTCACCAATGTCCTTACAAATACAAGCAAAGGTGAGCACTGCCGATGGTCCCAGGAAGTCACTGTTTGTGGTCCAGCCAAGGTAGCTTCTAAATGAAAGCTAATACTGTCTCTTGCCCTCGTTCATTTACCTTAGGGTTGACTGCTCAGTTGAAAAAAGTTTCATCTCCATCTCTTTTTGGAAATGATATCACTGATGCCCTCTTGACAGCTGAGTACCAGACATCCAATCGTTTTCACTTTAAGGTTAGTAGGAGTTTACCGCTGGATACAACTCTTTAGATAGTGCAGAGGTCTCCTTTCTGAGGGCATCTCTGGAGGAGACAGGCAGGCATCTTAACTTGACTTGACAGGACACACTGTCTGGATGATTTCACTTCAGAAACCAAAATCTACAGGGCCAAGGTTTGGAGGCATTCCCATGGGCCACTGCTTCCAAAGCAGCATTTTCCACAGCACTACAAGGAGTGGTCTTACTCAGAATTCTATTTTTTTCTCTCAGATCACTGATTTCAATGAGATGCGCTATGAAGTCCCTCATGAAAACATCAACCTCATGAATGGGACTGCCGATGAGTCCGTTTTGAGCTACTATGTAGAGGTCATCAATAAACCCTTCAGCATCCGAATAATTCGGAAGAGCAATAACAGAGTCTTGTGAGCTCCACACTCTTTGTCCATCTTTGAATACAGAGTCCCCATGTAACTCATCCTGACTTATACAGCAAGATGAGTAAGACATGGAAATGCGTTTGAACCTCAGAAAAATGCAAAATTAGTACCATGCCTAATTAACAATGGCAATCTGTTACAACTGTAAAGCAAAGAGTATGAAACTATAATGATACTGCTTACTAAGTTTCAGATACACATTTATAGTAAGTATCCACACATACTTATTTATGGTTCTCATATGTTATGGACTAGGGAATTTTGTTGTTTTGAGTTACCAAAGTATCATTACCTCTGAATCTTACCTAACACCAATTTGGGCTTACACCACAAATTGCATGGCATGAAATATGAATACTAATGTCAAGAAAATCTGCACCCAAATCCTGATACTAGCAAGTCCCTAGTCACCTGTGTGCTATAAGGCTGTATACCTCACTGCTTTTCTAGAGGGGCCTGGGCTAGCGATACTTAGCATCCACAGTCATATCTGGAGATGCACTTTGGTTCTTCCTCCAGTTATAATCCTGTGATGATGGAGTCCCATCCTATGATGCTCTACTAAATTCAAAGAGTTGATGATACCATGAGAACACCCTGGGGACGGCATGAAAATTGTTGCTGAAATCTGAGGTCACTCATCTCTGAGTGCATGTAGAGAGGCAGACACATCTTTCTGCAGAGCCAGAATGCTTCTGTGACTCCTATTCTCTCCCCGTTGTCCAGGTTGGACACAGGCATTGGGCCTCTCCAGTTTGACCAGCAGTACCTGCAGCTGTCTTTCCGACTGCCCAGTTCCAATGTGTATGGGCTGGGGGAACACGTACACCAGCAGTACCTCCACAACATGAGCTGGAACACCTGGCCCATCTTCACCAGGGATGCCCTTCCCACAGAGGTGAGGCTCTGGCTACCCTGACCCCTGTTCATAGCTCACAGCCGAGAATACTCACCCTCCATTCCCAAAAATGGCTGACAAAAGCACAGCTATGTCTTATTTTTCACAATTTACATGAATTTGTTTTGGGGACTACTTGTTCTTGAGTTTAATAGATTTTTAAATTAGAAATACAGAAATTAAAAAAAAAACTTTCTTGGAAAAATAGAATTTAATGATAATAAGATAATATCAGAAAACAACCAGGACTCTTGGTGCAAGCACATAATCACAGTTATTCGGGAGGCCGAGACAGGAGGCTTGCAACTAAAAGGCCACCCTGGCCTACAGAGTAAGTTCAAGACCAGCCTGGGCTAGAAGTAAGACCCTGTCTCAAAATTAAAACAATGAAACAGACTGAGTATGTTAGCAGTAGAAAGTTACATTTAAGTGTATGTGAGGTTCTGGATTCCATACCATTATCACAAAAAGACAAGAAGAAAATGCTTTTGCAAAAATGATGCTTTCTCGCTTTAGTAACTAAGGTGAGTAGAATATCAATCGAGGGCCATTCTCAGTGGAGTCAGTAGATGGAAAGTTCCTCGTTAACTGTTTTTGTATGGCATGTCAGCATGTTTCAAAGACAGCAGTATTGGCTGTTTCTTCCATTTCATGTAACATTTTGAGCTGTATTATTGCAGTATATCCTTTCTGAATAGTATTCTATAGAATACATGCACCATATTGTGTTTCTCCATTTACTATGATAATGCCATTTTGGTATAACATGATTAAATGTTGAGTAAGTATATTCATGAATTTTTGGTCCTGTGAGTCACATTTATTATTTATTTGTTTGTCTATTAGAGACAGAGTCTTGTTGTGTTGATCAAGCTGGCATGGAACTCATTGTGTATCATGGGCTGACCTAAAAGTAGTTATCCTCTTGCCTGTTTCCTAAGTACTGGAATTAAAGGTGTGTTTCAGGATAAATATTTTAAGCACATAATCCTGTTACTTCCGTTTTTCCTTTCTTGTTGACAGGGAATGGCTAATCTTTATGGAGCACACACATTCTTCTTGTGCCTTGAAGATTCCAGTGGGGCTTCTTTGGGAGTTTTTCTGTTGAACAGCAATGCTATGGGTAGGAAGTATATATATATTTTTAATCTTCTCTGGATAGGAATAGATTTAGATATGATGTTGTTATTTTTAAGGATTACCTTTATCATGAGAGCCTCATATAATACTCCTGTGTTGCATGTAGTGCTTCTACTGAAACTAGGACCTGACAGCCGTTTAGCCATTCAGAGATCCAGCTCAGACTTAGAGACACTTGACCTAAACCTCCTTCAGGGACTTCCTCTGATGGGATGCTTCTCCAAACATTGTGTGGATAATAGCATCCATTGATGTACACACTCCAAAGATACCTGTAGATTTGAGCATGTGTTGGTCTGTCTGCCTGTAGGCAGCAGACTGTGTTTGTGCATTGTGTCTCAGCCTCACTCTACACCCATCTTCCTTCAGCTTTCTAATCAGTATGTGCCAAGAAGCACTATTGATTTAAAAAATATAACTGTCATATATGTGTGTGTGTGCATATATATGTCAAACTTACCTGATAAGTTTCCACAATATTTTTCATTGGGATTAAACCATTCATATATCATAGGAATTTATTCTAATATAGCCAGATAACAATAAAATTTTCTCTTTTTCCTCATAAGCAATATGAAACAAGACAAAATTTCACATTTGATGGGTATCTTGTTCAAATTAACAAAATTCAGATAAAGTGAATGGATGTGATTCATTTTCTCTTGAAAATGAAACAGAATTTGTGACAACTTAAGCTATTCAAGCTTCCAATCTTTCAGAAGATTCTAACCATTCTAATCCTTCCAGAGGCCACACTTCAGCCTGCTCCTGCCATCACTTACCGCACAACTGGGGGCATTCTTGACTTTTACATCTTCCTGGGGAACACGCCAGAGCAAGTAGTTCAGGAGTACCTGGAGGTATGGGTCTGCCCTCCCTACTCTGAGGCTATTGCTACTTTATCATCTATTTGTTTGAGTTAACAAGAAGAAAGTTAAAATTATTAGTACATATTATGGATATAAATGCTGAGCTTACAAGTATTTCATTTTTTCTTTGGTGAATTGACTGGATGTTTTTTGCATTACTGTAAGCACCATACAGGAAGCCTTAAGAAATGCCAACGAAAGTTTAATTCTGCTTACTAGGCATGCCCATTGTCTATCTCTTCTTGTTCCTCTGGGTATAATTATTCCAAGGACCCAAGGCCACAAATCCAAAAAGTGCATTCAATCAACAAATAAATAAATAAATAAGAAGGAAGGAATTATATGAAATGGGAGAAAAACTTATGATTAGGGGGCAGGGACTCTTAGAATGATACGGGACAGGGTTCTTCTTAGAGTATTGGCTTGAGATGCTCAGAATTTTGAATACTTCAAGCATACATGTAGCTAGAGTTTTCCTGCCTTGCTCACAGTCAGGACAAATCTTTATCACCTGCCAGTCCCATAGCCGCTCAGACCCAACCAAGTAAACACAGAGATTTATATTGCTTACAAACTGTATGGCCGTGGCAGGCTTCTTGCTAACTGTTCTTAGAGCTTAAATTAATCCATTTCTATAAATCTATACCTTGCCACATGGCTGGTGGCTTACCGGTGTCTTCACATGCTGCTGGTCATGGCGGCAGCTGGCAGTGTCTCTCTGCCTCAGCCTTCCGCTTCCCAGAATCCTCCTTTCTCCTTTTTCCCACCTACTTCCTGCCTGGCCACTGGCCAATCAGTGTTTTATTTATTGACCAATCACAGCAATTTGACATACAGACCATCCCACAACACATACAGTATTTTTTCACCCACCACACTCTTGAGTCATAAGGTATTACACTTTCACCATTGTCAAACATCGCCATCTGCAGTTACATGAGTCATCTTTACACCATTCAAGCTCTGAGAAGCCAGGAATACTGTTGCCTTTGTGTCATTGTACTCTCGGTGCTTATGAGGGACCATGAGGGACCTTATGACACTGCAAACATTAAGAGATGATTGGATGAATGAATATTACTGTTTTTCAGGGCCAGAGTTATAGCTCGGTGGTAGAACGCTTGTCTGCCATACATGAGACTCTGGCCTCTATTCTCAGCACCACTCAGCAACAAAACAAAGCACCAACTATGAGGGTTAGTGTTCATGGTCAAGTTGGCAGAACCTAGAATTGTCTAGGAGATGGGCCCATGGGAATGCCCATAGAGAACTCTCTTGAATAAATTAATTATATATCAAAACCTACCTTGACAGCAGATGAGACTATTTCTTAGGAGGATGGAGAGAACAAGGAAAGCGTTAGAAGCATTCATTGCTCTCTTTCTCTCTCTCCCTCTCTCCTCCCCCTCCCCCAGATGCAATATGATCAGCTGCTTCAACCTTCTGCTGCTTTGACTTCTGTGCCATGATGGGTTGTAACTTGGGCCAGAATAAACCTTGTCCCCTTAAGTTGCCTTTATTAGAGGTATTTTATCACAGCAAAAAGAAAAGAAATTAAGACACCACCTTCTGACCCAATAGGACAATGACTGCTTTCCCCTTTCCTCCATTTTTTTTTTTTTTATTTTACTGTTGGGAATTCAACCAATGCTCTCTTGCATGCTAGGTAAACACTCTATCAACTGAGCTACATCTCCAGCCCATTTCCTTTTCTGTTTCTCAACCTTGCTAATGTTGCAGCCTTTAGTACAGTTCCTCATGTGGTGGTGACCCCTCTACCATGAAATTATATCGTTGCTACTTTATAACTGTAATTTTGCTGCTGTTATGAATTATAATGTATATGTCTGATATACAGACTATCTGATATGTGACCCTCAAAGGAGTTTCGACCCACAGGGTTGAGAACCACTGTCACAAAATGACATTATTAGTCCAACATATTCTGAAAATCCTATTTTGTACCACTGCTGCTGCTGATGGGACACATTTAGTTAATTTAAGTGATGAGAGACATGAGATTTGGAGTTTTGCAGCAGGAGACTCCTTTTGTTTCTGACAAGACCTTTTAGAAAATGAAAAGGAACAAATGATTCAGATGGGCTTGATGCTGCCATGTTCATTTGTGTTTGTTATAAACACTCAGGTGCTTTTGCTCCTCTCTTCTCAGGTTGTTGGACGGCCATTCTTGCCTTCCTACTGGAGCCTTGGTTTCCAGCTCAGCCGCAGGGATTATGGTGGCATTAATGGGTTGAGACAGGTTGTAGAGCGAAATCGTGATGCTGAGATCCCATATGTAAGTTGAGGCTTTTCTTATCATGGTTAAGATTCAATTTCATTTCTTTGCATTTTATTCAATTAAGATGGAAAAATAGGATGATTGATAGAGGCACACACAGCATCAGGAATTAGTATACTGAATTATTCATATGTCCATGCAAAGGGCATAGTTCATAGAGCCAAAGGACTTGAATTTTAGTCTTATCATTTTACATCTCCATGCAGTCTTGGATTAGTTAATTAATAGCTGTATATTGTGGTTTCTGTCTTTAAAAAGTAAAAATTTTACACCTACCTTGGAGAGAGGTGAGAAATATTTTACATAATGCATGTAAATCAGATAGCCCTGAGCATGAACACCATCAAACTCAGTTGTCATTTTATGAGTGAAATCAACACATGGTGATGTGGTCAGAAAGAGCTGAGGATGATAATAATGATTTACGGTAAGCTAATTTCACAGCTACCTTGTAAATTCCTTCCAGATTAACTCTGGAGCTCTGTGGTTGTAAAGTATTTATGATGCTCAAAGTTCTCCTGTCAAAAGACAACTCCAAGTGTCTAATGTCTGATAAGCTCCTCACACAGTCAATGAAGTTGTGGACTTTCCTCAGGACTAACTCTTAAAGCTTCAGAACTTCAGTTTGGACATATGTCTATGTGGTTAGCATTTGGTGGAAACTATATGGGTGGAAATGACTGGCCTAATGCCAGAAAATCCAAGAGGGCTGATACAGTGAGCAAGTTTTCTTAGGAGAAATATTCCTAGCATGTTGTTTGGTACTGAGGGGAAATTGGTAGTATTTAATTTTGCTTTCCCCGTGCATACTGTCTGAAAACACTCAACTTCAGGAAGAACCAGGCCAATGCTTTGCATGCCTGTATTAGCTTAAAAAGGCTTTCTCAGGCCTGGCTGGCTCTCAATTTACCACTGTCTTCCGAATGAGGAACTGTATGGTTCCCCTTTTCCAGGATGGCACTACTCATCAGAAGGGCAGATTTGTACAAACCGTTCTTGTCACTTGACTTGTAGTAGTGCTCCCTCTGCTCTGTCCCCCTGCTTCCGTTGGTGTTATGGGGACAAACGTGCTCTTCTGTCTTGATTGGGAGTGCCCCTCTCTGTGGGTATGAGTGGCACCTAGGACCTAACTAACTACTAGAGATCAGAGCAGATGATACCACATTGGGCAACAAGCCTCAAGCCACGTGAAGAGCGTATGTGATACTTTCATATGATCATGGAGTATATGGAAGATTGGAAAACAAAGAATATCCAGAGTCAAGTGCCTATACTGAAGCTGCAGTC
Source organism: Peromyscus leucopus (assembly GCF_004664715.2). NCBI lineage: Eukaryota > Metazoa > Chordata > Mammalia > Rodentia > Cricetidae > Peromyscus > Peromyscus leucopus. Next base: position 46,761,098 of record NC_051065.1, on the reverse strand, counting down.
ATACTTTACCTCTTTAACCACTAACCTTTAACCTTTAACCTCTTTACATTCCAGTCACATTAATAATGGCATCTTGTCCTCACATGTTGATATGCAAACACACAAACAATACATGTAAGAGGGTTTGGTTTGTCAAATGTCTATATCTCTTTGTCACTTAACATTATTAATCATTCCTCTAGCAGTTTAATAGATCAAAAGACCCCTTTCTTCTCTTATGAACTTACATTTTGACTTGATGTTTGAGATCCAAAGTGTTTGTGGTTAAGTTCCCTCATATGTTCATTCAAATACACATTTCATGAGTACCTGCTACATGTCCAACATCCAAATCCTCAAATTACAAGGATAAACAAGATACACGCTTCCTATCTTAAGTCCCCCAAGGTACCTCATGACATACTTCTAGCAGGATGTGGACACATTGCTGCAGTCTGAGAGCAGAAGCATCTTTCACAGAGGGCTTATTTATTTCTAGGAGCCAGCCAAGCTTGGAGAGTTCCTGGACTATGAAGCTATATGGCTTCTCTTTTAATGGTTAGGAACTGAATTGAAAACCTTCTAATCAGCAAGGTGATTATTTCCTAGGTTCTAACTGCCCAGAACTATCTTTCAGGATGTGCAATACTCAGACATAGACTACATGGCTGGAAGGAAAGATTTCACTATTGATGAGCAGGCTTACCCGCAGCTTGCAGAGTTTGCTAAGGACCTGCATGACAATGGACAGAAATATGTAATTATTCTGGTATGTTCAAACAATGTGGTGCCTCAGTTTTCCTTTCAAGTTGCAAAAGACACTTACCAAAATGACATTTATACTCTGCTTATTTATTAGAACCCGGGCATCTTTAAGGACCCTGACTATGAGGTCTATGACAATGGAAGCAAGAGCAGAGTGTGGATCATGAGCTCCAGTGGCTTTGCTGTTGGGGAGGTAATTTCTCAAGAGATTCAGAATAAATAATAGTTTGGGCAAAGGTTGTGCTTTTTATATGAAAATAAGTGGGAGGCAAGTTGCAATATTGATACTTTTGTGGCTTTAGTAGTTTTACTCTACTTTAAACTAATAGATAAGATAATAAAGTTATTAAAATTCTAAGAGATATAAAACGCTAGCCCTAAACTCACTAATATTTTAGATAATAGAAAACAAATATGTCATTAGTAGAAAATTCCGTTAAGTTTGATTACCTCTCAATTTCTCTTCCCTGAGATGTTAAATTCAACTTCAGTAACATGGCAAGATGCTTGTGATGAACGTGGAATCTGGTTCAGATAATATATTTCTTCATTTACACAAAACTCATAGCTAAAGCCCAGGCTTGACTTTGTGGTGTCAGGTTCAGAAACTGGGATAAATGACCAAAGAGTTGATTTTCAGAACAACAGTGCTTGTAAGACTATGTACTTTCAGATGATTCTCATAGCTAAGCTTTTATTCCAATCATACATAAAGTTAACCCAGATGACTGAATTGTGTGACATTTATAAAAACTGCAACGTAATCTCAGAAATCTGTGTCGTAGTATAGCTTCTGAGTTGTTTACTTTGCAAAGCTATCTTTTCGGTGTCGTTAATGCCCTGTCCTCCATTCAGCTCTTTTTCCTCACTGACTTAGTTTACTTTAATTACTTGTCCTTCCACTGCTCTTAATTTTCTCTGAAGCTGTACAGAGTTCTTCTCCAAACCAAGCCTTTGCTTTTACTGTTAGATGTGAATCTCTAAAACACCAGATGGACCCATTTTCATGTATTAGTAGAGGTCAGAGGCCATAGTCAAATAAAAACTGTGGTTATCTAAAACTGATCCCCATTGGATGAGCCATTTCAGTAGGGTGGGGTGTTTGGATGGGCTGCAATGAAGAATTTTTATAATTAAGGCAATTAATTGGGTGACTGCTTGGATTGACCAGCAAATACGAAGAACCATTTGTTCTAAGGCCTAGGCAGAGATAATAGTAGTAGAGGAAAGTTGTGGGATGTTGCAAACACATTGGGTTACAGTGGAGTTAGCTTGGCCTCTCTTACGCTGCTGTTGGGATTCTATTGCAAAACCACTCATTCCTTGGGATATGAAAATTACCCCTATCCTTCCTTGGTGTCTATCAACTAAAACAAAGAACCAATAGCCCAAATAACCCAACATATTCAAAAAAGGAATTGTAAGATTTTTTTTTGTTTTTTTTTTAAATTTATTGTTGTTATTATTATTATTAGTTTTTTTTTGAGACAGGATTTCTTTGTCCCTCACTGTCTTGAAACTCACTCTGTAGACCAGGCTAGCCTGAAACTGACGGAAATTGGCCTGCCTCTGCCTACAGAGTGCTGTAGTTAAAGGCATGTGCCACCACTGCCTGACAAAGAACACATTTTTTAAAAGAATTCTTTGCAGTTTACTAAATATAATGATTAAATTGTGTGAGTACAAAATTATTCCAAATTCTCAAACTATAAATTTATAGAGAAAATCAGTAAGAATGTTATACTTCAGTTTATATTCTAGTAAGCCAGATGTTTTAATAATTTGGCTATGTATATATCTTTGTGTGATTGTAGAAGATGCCTAGACAATAGATGTGGAAAAGACAAAGAGACAACATTGCACACTTTTGATAGGAGTAAGAGTAACTTTATTCAAACATTTACAAAATATTGTTTATATGATGAAATCAACAATTATTTATAACAATTGCCCCAAACATATTTTATATAATCTCAAATTAACAATATATTAAACATACATCATTATTCTCTTAAAATATTTAACATTTGGACTTTCCAGAATTTATTTTAATTTTTGAAATTTTATTTTTTGAGAAATTTTATGTGGCTATATTATTTACCACCTCCTTTTCCAATCTCCAACTTCTCCCTGGCCCTTCCTAACTCCTTCTCAAATTCATGGCCTCTCATTCTTTAGTTATTATTGATATGTATTCATAAAGATTATGAGTATAATCTGCTGAGCTCATTTAGTGTTTTTCTTATGTACATGTGTTTTGGACTGACCACTTGGGATTAGATGATCTGTCTTTGGGGTCATCATTGCGGAAGACTGATTCTTCCTCTCTCAGCAACCATTGATTGTAGCTCTTCACCTAGGAGTCGGCCCTTGTGAAATGTCTCCATCCACGTTTATATGCCAGTTGGTGTTGTCGTTGCACAAGTCTTGTTACGGCATCCATGTTGTTGATGTTTCATGGGTGTAGCTCCCTAGTCACAGACAGAAGACTTTATCTTGTATCTCCTAATTGGCCTTACATATGGAAAATTCACATTTTTTAGATAGGAAAGGATGTATGACAGACTTTCATTTAATCCGTGAACTTTTCTTCCTCTGGATCCTTGCAGGCATTTTACTGCATATTTGGATTTTGCTGGCAGGAAGGCAAGTCTGACTCTAAATAATAAGCAGTATGAGATTTCTGGTAAAAAGAAATAGCAGCAAATAATCAATGACGAACAGAACCATCATACACACTGTCACGGCCTTCCTCTTTGTTCTGCAGGGCTATCCAGGAGAGTCAGTCTTTCCCGACTTTTCCAATCCAGCCTCTATTCTGTGGTGGACCCAGCAGCTCACTCAATTTTACAAGCTTCTGGAGTTTGATGGTGTGTGGATTGTAAGTTATCGTTCCAAACTCAAATATCCATTGGAAGTGGACATGTCAAAATTTCATATAGATGTTGACACTGATCCATAGTAATATAGGTTGGTTGACATACTGGCATATACGATTTTTTTACTCCATGCCCAGTATATATCTGGGAAATTGGGCTCCTAAAACACTACGTTCTTATTCTACATTTACCACCAACTGATAGTTTCATTTTGATAAAGTTCTTTGTTTTCTTAAGAAATTAACTTTTTTCTTTATAAACTCAATTTCAACTCACAATATGGCCTCATTAAAAGTGATGATTGCTAAATTTACTGCATTAGTTCATAAAGATTTAATCATTAAAAATAACTTAATGAAGGCTTTGTGGGTTTTGTTGTAGAGTATTGAAGTTTCTTTGTAAACTTCAGATATTTTTGCTGGCAAGATTAGACATTATTTTTTTTAATTCATTTTAGAAAAATGTATTTGACCTCAATTATATTCTTTTATTGTTCCCCAGTGGAAATAAGACAGAGAAAATTAAAAGACCAAGAATATCACCTTGTCCTCAGTTTTTCAAATACATTGAAGCAGTAACACCAGCAATAAAATATTCACAATTTGTAAGGCCAAGATCAACCTTTGAAATTATACATCTTAATTAGTAGATTAAATAAGTTCATAAAATTAAAATATGTCCAATGTCTATTTAGAACTGTAATATAATTTCGATACAATTTAATCCAAACTACTTATTTTTATTAAGAATGACAAAGAGGCCAAGCGAAGCTGGAGAGGGTGTTTAAAATCCTGAAAGCAGCTAGGAGGAGACCTGGATATTCTGGCTTCTAGTTATAAGCACTTCCTGCCCAGCTACCTTTATGGCAATACATTTTTCCATCTTGTGGGTTTTGTCTTGAAGGAAATGGATGAACTGTCTACGCTTTTCCAAGGTTCCAACCACAAGTGTGAATCCAACAACTTGAACTTCCCTCCTTTCACTCCCAGTAAGTGCTCCTGTTTGCCTGCGATCCTGGAACTGAACACATTCAAGTAACATGAGAGCCACAAAGCCTGGCCAGGAGCAATTAGCTTCCCAGCTCAATGAATCTCCAGACATCCCAATGACTCTTAATAAAGTCTATGTGGCACCCCTTGGCCACTAATTGCCTTTTACTGCAAAGGGCAACTGTGGTTAAAGTGTTAATCTGATACTCCCCCATGTCCCCACCCCTCACACTGCTCCCCTCTTGGTGGCACTTCCACAAGAGCTCTAGATTCTTTTTTCCACCTCACTGCATCCAAAGCTCTCAGGAGACTGTGTTTTGGGTTGTGTGAGAAATTTTCAACACTCTAAGGTACAAACTACATATCTATAATTCATATTCTCTCTCTCTCTCCCTCTCCTTTCCTCCCTCCCTCCCTCCTCCTTCTCTCCCACTCTCTCTTTCCACCCATTTTTAGTAGCCATAGTTTAATGATTATTTGTTTATTTTTATTTTATGTGCATTGGTGTTTTGCCTGCATTTATTTCTGTGTGAGGGTGTCAGACTCCCTGAAGTTGTAGCTACAGGCAGTTGTGAGCTGCCATGTGGATGCTGGGAAATGAACCCAGGTCCTCTGGAAGGGCGGTCTGCTCTTAATCACAGAGCCATCTCTTCAGCTCTAGCCAAGGTTTAACACATCAATGGTTCCCTGTTTAATGGAGATTAGCATTAAAGTAGCTTGATTTTTTCAAACCTTCTGAGAATTTTGCAATACTTCATGATAAGACTTTATTGAATTAAAGTAAATCTATAATTTTTCCTTCCTTTTTACTTCTCTTTTCTCATTACAAATACAGGTCAAGCATCAATTGTTCTTTCAATGTCTTATTTATTGGTTCTATTTCAAGTCAAAAGTGATTTTCTTGCCTCCTGAAGAATATGTGTATTTGCATGGAAATGAGGAAGTGTATTAGTTGACTTTTTTGCTTGTGTGACCAAATTCCTGGCAAAAGCAGTTCCATGAATGAAGGGTTCATTCTGGCTCCCAGATAAGAGGAATGCAGTGCATCACAGCAGCTGTTTACCATGGACCCCCATAGGAAGGCAGAGATGAATGCTGGTACTCACCAATCTTGGCTATTCAGTCTGAGCTCCCAGGCCATGGGATGGTACTACCCACTTTCAGGTCTTCACTCCTCAGTTAAACCTCCTTGGAAGCACAGATAAACCTTGAATTGTGTCTCTTAATTTCTAAATCCAGTTAAGTCTATAGCCATACTACCCTGAATGCACTGGATCTGATCTAATCCAGTCAAGTTGACAATGAAGATCAACCATGATAGACAGTGTAGAATAGACTGTCTATTCTATTATGGCAAGAAGGAAACCCCAGAGTCTCAGTGGATTAACTCTAAGAAAGTGTGTACTTGACTCAAGTCACACAGTAGTGAAGTATGGGGGCCTGAATCCAAGCTGAGGATCAAAGATTTTGTTTCTTGCATTGTCTGGTTCTCCCATGATGAAGGCCTTTGGTTCAAGCTTTGTTGGTGAAGGGGGAGAAGGTAAAGAGGATTTGATAAGATGGAGTAAGGCTCTTACCTAAGCTGCCTATATTCCTTTGCCAGAATCTGACCCCTAGGCATACATCAACTTCAAGATAAGTTAATCTTCACAAACAAGCCCCAGAACTTATAGAATACTACTGGGTGGACAGGCATCTGGACAGTCTCTAACAACTTTATTGTGATTGTCCACCCTTTATATTCTCGGGAGACCAAGGTTTTGTTGCTTCTCACCTCCTCTCTCGTTCCTGAAGGAGTTCTGAATTTCTTTGAATTTAGACCATTTACACTTTTGCAAAATCCTCTCCACAATCACCTAACAACTTCATTCTTCTCTACTCAGTCTGTTTCCTACCCTTTTTTTTTATTGTCATTCTAGATCAATTTATCATTTTTGTTTCTTAATCTCTTAATGTTATTCTTTTAAAAAATAATTTATTTGTATTTCATGTGTATTCATGTTTTGCCTGCATGTGTGTCTGTGTGAAGTTGTTGGATCCCCTGAAACTGGAGTTACAGTCAGTTATGCACTGCCATGCGGGTGCTTGGAATTGAACCTGGGTCCTCTGAAAGAGCAGCCAGTGCTCTTAACTGCTGAGTCATCTCTCCAGCCCCCTTAATCTTACTCTTGTTAAGGTTTTTGTTTGTTTGGTTTTGTCTTTCTATGTAAAACCTCACTACATCACTGTCTGCTTGCTCTGACACACATCTCATTCTGTCCCTGCAGCCTTTTGTCAATTAACATGGGACCAGTCATGTTCCCTCCTGACTGAGCCACTTCTCATGATTTTATGACCCCATAGTACATGTTTTCATGACGATGACACAAATACAACTACCTTTAGCGTTAGGAAAATTTAGTGTTCTGCTCATAATTAACATAGTCCAGAAATATAACTTTCCTTACAGCTTACCATGCAGTTAAATTTCCTGCTCCAAATCCTTACCCTACATGGCTGGTGGGAAAGTTTTAACCTTAATTTGTTCCTTCTCACACATCTTTCTGGAGTTATGCCTCCTAGTAAGGACTTACACAGGACAACACACCAGGTTTGCTTGCACAGAAAGGAGAAAAAAATGAGTTTATAAGACATGGACTGTCTTAGCTTTAAAAAAAAAAAAGGCAAAAATAAAAGCCACAGTCTGGATTCTCAGGGTTGGGATTTGAGTTCTCATTCATTAAAATATCCAGTGTCACATGACTCCTGCTTTACCTGTGAGATAAAAGAGGATATCCCCCTATTTACATCACTCATCCTTGAACATTGTACATGTAGTTCTCTTAGATTAAGCATATGCAGATAGACAGCAGGGGCTTCATGTTTATTTTCAGATCAATTGATCAGGGCCTTGAGCAGGTTTCTTAGATGCCTCCTGCTTGCCACCATCCTTAGTGAGCTCCAGGGAATCAATGGCCAGCTCTGCTTAGTCCTGATGTAGGAGGCAGTAAAGAGTAACATTTAAAAAGTGGAAAGGGTTTTTTTTTATCAAGTGGGGGTTGGTGAAGGTATGATAATAAAGGGGAAAAGGATTAGGTGTCTATGTTGTTACAGTTGCTTGATGGAGAATTGCCACACTCATGAATGTTTTCTCTAGGCATCCTGAATGGCTCTCTGTTGGTAGGAACCCTCTGCATGGACACAGAGCTTTACTCCGGCCTTCACTATGATGTCCACAGCCTGTATGGCTACACCATGTCAAGAGCCACAGACTTGTAAGACTTTGGTTGTCTACCTGGTTCTGGATTTGGGAAGGTGGGAAATGGAATGTGGGAGGTGACAAATAGATGGGATTCTCTTGCATAAATGTGTTGTTCAATTTTTATGTGATTATAAGAATACAGAAACTGGCATATAGTAATACTTAAGATGCACAAAGTTTGGTTTTCTGTGTCAGTTTAATTTTGATTGGTTTATGGCTCAGGCACGATGTCATTCCAATGATAATCACAGGCAATAAAATACAAGGCAGTTGAAGCGCCTGGCTGGACAACAGCCATGGTCACACTACTGAATTGCTAAGGTTACCACAGACTATAGTGAATAAAATAGTACAAAATGCTAGGTTAAATTTCCATGGAACATACTTGTGATAAAAATTATTCATTGGTTTTCTGAAATTCAAGTTTAACTGGGTGTCTTACTTTCATATGACATACGCTGTATTTCACCCTTCTCCCTTGTCTCTTTTCTTCTTGATCCTATCTTTTCAATTCTCTTCTTTGTATGTAACACACACACACACACACACACACACACACACACACACACACATCCCACAACCACTCTTTCCACCAGTACTACCCATTATAAGGAATCAGGTTTATAAGGTAAAACATCACATCCTTTTCAGACCTGGTGACAAAGATTTTAGCCATGACTTTGTGACGAGAGAAACAGCTACCCTTCACTCCACTCAGTTCTTCTTCTAAATGACAGTAAAATATAATCATTATATCTAAGAGAGGAAAAAGTTGGGCTAGAGTTGAGAAGGTTTAACTTTTAGATTTGCAACGGAGATGGAGAACTAAAATGCGTTGGGTAGCTGTTGAGACTCTTCAAGAGGTTTGGGACAAGGCTAGGCTGACTCTTCCCACGCTGCTTTCTTCTATACTAGTGTCAACTCTGTGACAGGGAGTCGGCCAGGCCTCTTTCATGGACACACCCCCATGCTTTCCTCACTTCACTCACCTCACGTCTCTATGTCTCACGACCTCCCCTCAAACCATGGTCCTTTAGTCCTTGAGAGGTGTGTCTACATAGCATCCCGTGCTCTTCACAGCACACCCTCTTGTCTGCATGTCCGTTAGTATCTGCATTTTGTTTCTTTTCATCTGCTCTTCTACTGATGAGCAATAGTAATAACCCCTGGACTTCCTTCTTTCTACTCTAGGCCACCATAGCGAATCTATTCCTTACCATGGATTCTACTGCATTTTGTCCATTTTAACAATGTGTATTTTTACCTGTGCCTCACCTTGATTTGCTGACACAAATATACAAAACTGGAGCTGGAGAAATGGCCCAATGGTTAAGAGTGCACACTGCTCTTGCAGAGGACTGTGGTTCAGTACAAGTTAAGTGACTTATAACCTACACTTTAATTCCAAGGGATCTGACACTCTAACCCTGATCTGGCCTCCAGGAGCCCTTACATTCACACACACACACACACACACACACACACACACACACACACACGCACAGAGAGAGAGAGAGAGAGAGAGAGAGAGATATGCACAGACATTTGTGTGTGTGTGTGTGTGTGTGTGTGTGTGTGTGTGTGTGTGTGTATACACATACCATAAGTATCTTCTAGCTGTCTCTCTCTTCAGTGTCTCATGGGGTCCTAAATACCAGTCACATAGCTCTAATTCCTTTTTCACACTAACCACCACACTCTGACTAGTATTTTAAATTCTGTGTCTTGGTTAGTGACAACACTATTGTTATCTCCCAGACTCTGAAATGATAAACTTCATATGATCTTTAAGTATTTCTACTTCCACCTGAAATCAGCCTTTGATTATTTTGTTTCTACTTTAGAAATTTAATCATAATCATCTCTTATTTTTTCCATAATCACTTTTTAATTAAAGTCCTCACTATTTCTCTCATTAATGGCTATGTATTGCTTACCTCACTGACTTTAAACTATCTCCAAATAATCTATCCTCTACCAATTCAAAGTATGGTCAAGGCCAGGCAACATCAGCATCTCTGGGAATGATATTAAAAGCTCAACATCTTGAGCCTCAATCTGAACCCCAGGAATCAAAACAGCCTTTACCAACACCTCAAGATGTGTTGAGTGGATGTCAAAATTTAAAAAGAACTTTTACATTGCTGTCAAAGTGGTCCTTTTGAGTTTTCTAATTTATTTCCCCAGGACATTTTCTTTTTACATTATACTCTTTTCTATATGATAAAATGTCAGCCCCTAGAACAGACCGAGATACTTCATAACCTAGTCTCTCACTCCTTTGCCACTTCTTGTACTTTATGCTCAGATCATGCTTAATTTCTGTGTGTTCCAAACCTAAATACTTCTTCCACATATTTCATGAGCTATTAGTCCCAAACAAGACAGCCTTTCTGGTCTTGTCCATTTCCCAAGTTTGAAACTTTCCTATGTTGTCATTTCTGGATACTTTCATGACTATTTTATATGTTATGTTTTTTCATGTTTCGATAAACAAAATTACTTTTGCTTTCATTTTGTAACATGAAAATCATTGTTTCATAAGTTTAGATGCTCATTTTCTTTTTGCTGGATTATAAACTCCTTTATTGAAATCCTGTCCTTAGCTTGAAGGACAGTACATTAAATATATGCGAATGGCTTGAGAAAATATATGCCTGGCTTGAGAAAAACAAGTGCATGATGTGACCTATTGGATCAAAGACAGACTCTCTGTCTGTTTTTCAACACTGTCATGACTTCCCATTACACTGGGCTGACCAGGAGAGAGAATCCTTGTCCAGAAAATGCGGATGTTTTTATGTCAGTGAAAGCAAATTCTGAGAAGATCTCTGGTTCCTGATCACATTTCTTCTCTTTTCTCATCTCTGCTTCTTCTCATTCCCTCCCTTATTCCTCTTCTCATTCACTCCCTTATTCCTTCTCTCTCAGAAAAGAGAAAAATGTGATCAAGAACCAGAGATCTTCTCAGAGTTTGCTTTCACTAACATCCAAACCTATGCATTTTCTGGACAAGGACCCTTTCTCTCCTGGCCAGCCCAATGTAATGGGAAGTCAAGACAGTGTTGAGAAACAGCCAGATGGTCTCTGCCTCTCCTACCCTTTCTTTTTCTTTGTTCTCCCTACCCCTGCTTCTCCTTTTTCTTTCTTCCTCCTTCATCCCCTCCTCCTCTCTTTTTCCTATCTTTCTTGGAAAATAGACCAAATAAACAAGACTCAGTTTCCTCATCTGTGAAATGGTGGAACTGCAGCGAGTTCCCATCAATCCCTCCCTGATCTAATGTGCTTTACCTCTTAGATACTCGTGCCTAAGAATGAGGGCTGAGCAGGACAGTGAATGAGTCACACGAGTCAGAGAGTGTTGAGAAGGAAAAGAGTTTCAGATTGTTTCACTGCCAGTGATAAAAGTGTTATAAAATCATAATTGCTTTGGTTAGTATGCTCTAAAAGTTCTGGTTTATAGTTAAAAAGCAATTATGACTCAGTAAGAACTAGATGTCTTTATGACATACTTGGTCTTGGGAGAGCAGGTTAAATTTCTAGAAGACAGTAAAGATAAATGGACCTTGGCCTTTGGACATGAGGTACAGTTAGATCTAAAAAGTAAATATTTGGGTCATCCATTAGTTACTTCTTCATACCTGACTTTGGTCTCCAAAAAGTCATAATTTTTCATTCAGTGAGGTCAGCACCTCAGAACTGGAGGCATTGATCCGATCAAGGCATAACACAACTTCAGTTGAAAAAATAATTTGGGGACAGCAGCCAGAGGGCTAAGTTGAGTGAAATTTATCTCTCTCCAGGCTGAAAGGAGGCAGATCTCTCAGAGATCATAAAATGATCATAAATAGGCCAGCCCCAGACAAAGAAGGAAGAGAAATAAAAGGATCTCCAATACGTTGTTGTTGTCTTTTTCTCTAAACTGTCAATAAGATGCATGTTATATAGTCTGTGCTACATAAATGCCTTCTCTCAACTGCAATCTCTCAACTGCTTTCCTGATCCTGTTTCGGTTTCACTTTGTGTAAGCTGAACACATCTTTCTCTTACCAATGGTGCTATAAAGGTAATGAGTGTAAAGAGTACACACCAAGACACAGCCTGAACCTGAGCCAGGGTTATTATGATAAGCAGGATTATACACTAGGCAGTAAGGAAAAAAAGAAAAGAAAAGAAAACACCACAAAAAACAAAAACACAAAAAACAACAAAACAAAACAAAACAAAAACCCAACCCATTAGAGTAAATGGAGCCAGAATCCAACTCATTGTGATATATGACATATATTGTCCTTCAAAAGAGCCAGACCAAAATCAGACCCAACAAGATGCAGAATTCATAAAAACTGTAATCAGAAGTATAGATGCTGAAAGAAATTTCTTTGGAGGCTGGGACTGATCTGTATTATCTTATACAGGATGTTAAGCTTTACTCAGAACTGGGAAGCAACTCTTAAAAATGGCAGATTTGTTTGCAAGTCTAGTTTTTGATATTTGGATTTTGTTGTTTTCCATTTGGTTGAAAAATCCACTGCTGCATTTGGCATAAGCTGGGTTCTAGGTGGTCACAAGTCACCTCACACACAACTGGCTGAACTTTTTCAGGGCCCTGGGAACTGTCTTCTCTCCCAAGAGGAGCTTCATCTTATCACGTTCTACTTTTGCTGGGTCTGGCAAGTTTGCTGCTCATTGGCTGGGAAACAATTCAGCCACCTGGGATGATCTCCGATGGTCCATCCCCAGCATCCTTGAGTTTAACCTATTTGGCATCCCCATGGTAAGCCTCATTCTCAACCTTTGTCCTTTGTTATTCTTTCTATTACCATTCATTAATGTATTTGTAAAACTAAGGGACATGTATCATGGTCTTTGTTTTAGCAAAATCAGTTTCTATGGGTGCTGTAAGATGGTTCTGAAGACAGAATGATATAAATGTTAACATTAGTTTCTTTTCCATACAGTCTCTGTAGGGAGGAAAGAATTACTTTAAATCAAATGTATGAGTATAAGAAAAAAAATCCTAACAGGATCATAACAATGAATAGGAAAGTATGAGATTGGGGACTGAATGATGAGGAAGGGCCTTCGATACAGGCAGCCTGTCTAGAAAGTTGGCTTAGTATATCCTAAAATGAGCATCCTCTTGTTTCTCTGGGGCTTGCTTTGAGACTTTGGGATATTTTAAGTGTTAAATAATATCAGAAAGAGATTCTTTTTCCTTCTCTACATAAGAATATAGCAAATGATTTTGCCTTTCTAGTAATCAATTGTTTGCATATGTGCTAATTCTCCAGGTAGGGGCCAACATCTGTGGCTACAGAAACAATGTCACAGAGGAACTCTGTAGAAGGTGGATGCAACTTGGAGCATTTTACCCACTGTCCAGGAATCACAATGGTCCTACATACATGGTGAGTTCCTCTAAGAAAAGAAGTAGGAAGTTCTTAAATATTATCTACTTGCTTTCAAAGAGGGGTTATAGAAAACTCCTACATACTAGCCCTTACTTCACAAAGGTAGCCAAATCTTGAGTGGCATGTCTAAAAAGCAGGGAATAAGCATGAAAATGTGAGAAGGATGTGTAGATGTAACCAACTGTTTTATTAAATAAGAAACACAGAAACAATGTAAAAGAGAAAGCCAAGAGGTCAGAGCTCAGAGCTAAAATCTCACCCTTCCTCCTGCGGTGTCCCAGCTTCCCGAAAGAGAGCTGTTTCCCTGTGTGTAAGTCGGTTCATACTCATTCTGCCTTCTCATTGGTTGTAAACCCAAACACATGACTGCCTCGTCACTGTCTGTATGTACAGCCCTCCAGGTCTTAAAGGCATATGTCTCCAATGCTGGCTGTATCCCTGAACACACAGAGATCTATGGGGTTAAAGGCATGCGCCACCACACTCTGTCTATGGCTCTAATAGCTCTGACCCCCGGGCAACTTTATTTATTAACATACAATCAAAATCACATTTCAGTACAATTAGAATACCACCACATTTCCCCTTTTCTATTTTAATAAAAAGAAAAAAAGCAAAAGGTTATAACTAACAAAAGAAAAACTATATACAAAAGTACAATAACTATATACAATATGTACAAGTAATAAATACCTAAATAGGTATTTGACAAATCAGAGAAAATAATTCCATTATCTATCCTATTTTGGTAAATCCAAGATGTATCTAATGCATTTTCTATCCTAATTAAGTTTCAACTATAACTAACTAATCTTCAACTCCCTCAGAGACCCAAGAAGGAAATAATATTAGCTAACAAAAATAAAAACAGGAAGTACATGCAAGCAACTTCCAAAAAATTTGTGAGTTGACAGAAACAGCCAGATGCCTGGATAGTCACCTGAGGTTTCCGCAGTGTTGGGGCATCATCTTCAGCCTATAGGCTGAGTGTATCTGACAGACTCATTTGTGAAGTAGGATGTACACAAGGTCAACAGTTCAACCTCACATTGGGTGAGAGCAGTCCATGTACCAGAAACACCTGATTTCCACTAGTGTCCTGTCATGATTCAGGATTTTAAATTCTGGAAATTGTTGACAGTTTTTGAATTCAGCTGTCCATTCTTCTTGGCTGTGTATATATGGCTTCATCTCAGCATCCCCTTCTTCTCCACATCCCTCTATTAAATGCCAGTCTACTATCGAGAGGCGTGAGCTTTCAGCTGCTGTTCCATTGCACAACAGAAGCCATCGGCCCTCTGCCTGTTAAGCTGCCTTCGAGGAAAAGGGCACTGTACCTTTTCCGGATTGCGAAGGCCACTTCAGGGATGGGGCCATATTGTCCTGGCCTCAGAAGATGCCTTTTGATAAAGCCATAACCACATTTGTTTTGGCAAGAATCAGTAGTCCTTTGTTTCGTGTTCTGTCTGTCCATTTTGTCCTGTTGATTCGAAGATAATTTGTTGTCCAGTGGCTAACTTTTGCCACAATGAAAGTTGACTCCATATGCAGTTTCTTCAGTGCCCATATTTTCTCTGAAGTAGATTGGTACTGCCAGGAGCCGACATGTCTCAAAAAAGAAAAATTTTCTAAGTTATTAAAACATTTTAAACGCCATATTCTGTAAATCTCTGAAGGGTTTGAAGATGACGTATCTAAAACATCTCTGCTCAATTTTTAAAACATATCTAATATAACTACAAGTTCTACTGTAATGTCTAACTACTAACTTTCATTTCTTTATATCCTAATAGTTGGTAATAATAACATTCAAGGATCAGAAAATTGCATTACATTGTTAAATGAATGGTATAAATACAATTAGAAATATACATATAGCATTTTCTAACAATATCAGTTTCAAATTTGTATACAATATAAAACAATCCAATCCAATGTATTTAAAACTAGTAATTGTCTTTTTCTTTTCTTTCTTTCTCTTTTTTTTTTAAACAAGAACCTTAAATCTAATCTCCTTTGCTTAGCCTTTTTCCTAACCCTTGACAACAACCTGTAACCAAACCCCCTAAACATTGGAAATTATCCCAGACCCAAAACCCATTAAAAAGACCAAAAAACCACCCGCCCCACCCCGCCAATTTGGGAATGTGGGCGTTGTATTCTTAAAATCGCTTCCTGCTGGGTATGGGTGAAGTTTTCTTTATCCTGAAAGAAAAATTTTAGGTTAATTGTCAAATTCTAGGAAAGGTAACTATATCCTTCATTATCCAGTCTGTGTATAATGCCAAAGTTCAGGGTTTATCTCAAGTCCTTATTCAAGTAGTCTTTGGGACTGGATCATCTCAGCTAGTCATCTCAAAATTGCTCTGAGCACCTTGTAGTTCAAAGCTGATCTGTGGATGATGTTTGTCAGCTTAATGATATTATTATTGTCCACATGGAATTGTTGTTGTTGTGGAGCCCCATCTTCTTTCTGGAGACTTCAGTTGATGTTAGGCCTGGCCGTGATTTCCTGCAGAAAACTGATAAGAGACTCGAACACAAAGACATATATATGCAGCTAATTGAAGCCTTTTTTTCTAGAATTAGTTAGTACTCTATATGACCATTCATATCTTAACAAAGTTTAAAATGTATAAATATCTATATATATATTAATCTTGTAAATTTTGATATAAAATTCATACTTTAAGAAAAGTTTAAAGAATCAGAATAGAATCAAAGAGTTGAGATTAGTAATAGAATAGTCCCTTAATTAATTTGGCTTTTGTCCTGTCCCATAGCAGAAGATGGCTCTTTTATTCTGGCATGATACAGGCAGTTTGCATTTTCCTTTTAACAACATGCTTGAGTTTCAAGAAGGAAAGAGCCATTCTCCAACTCCAAAGTCAGCTTTAAATTTTAATTGAACTGGGACTATTAGAAGACCAATAGTGTTAAATCTTTAGAGAAAAGCAGAAACAAACATTTAGGAAGACATAAAATTTTTTAGATAATATATACCCATACGCCGTTTCACTCTGGTTTTTGGGATAGATGATTTGTCCCTTTTCTTCAGTTGTCTCATTTGTCCAGTGTTCTTCAGATTCCTTAAACTTCATTCTCCTAAAAGACAAAAACAAAAACCTTTCCCCCAGACTAATTTTGGGGATGTTTCCTTTTGGCAAGTTATTATCTGATTAAATGAAATGGCATGTGTTACTGATACAAGTT
This sequence comes from Peromyscus leucopus, assembly GCF_004664715.2. Lineage (NCBI taxonomy): Eukaryota > Metazoa > Chordata > Mammalia > Rodentia > Cricetidae > Peromyscus > Peromyscus leucopus. The sequence goes on along the minus strand of NC_051065.1, from coordinate 46,744,618 downwards.
AGTTTAAATTGGATGTTCATGCTGGTTGATGAACTATCACCTCCTCTAATTAAGAGGTCTCTCTTGTTCAAATGGAACCTTTATCAATTTTGATGGTACCCACAGCTTATCTTCTCCTGTAGAAACAAAAGCAAAACCTCGTCCTCAATGTAATACATACCCTGGTTTCCATTCTGAGGTCAGCACATCCTTAAAGTATATAGGCTGATTTAATTCTGTAGTTTTTTCTATTATCCAATGTGTCTCTGCAGCTGTTGTTCCTTTCTCATTGGCATTCAGAAAATTTAAACTTAGAAGAGCATTATGCAGTCTATTTCTGGGGGTTTTTGTTACCCCTTTCTGTTTATTTAGTATATCATTTAGAGTTCTGTTTGATCTTTCTATAACTGCTTGACCTGTAGGATTATGTGGTATGCCTGTAATATGCTTTATATTGTAATAAGCAAAAAACTGTTTCATTTTAACAGAGACATATGATGGAGCATTGCCAGTTTTGATTTGTGCAGGTATAACCATGATGGCCATAACTTCTAGCAAATGAGTGATTACAGAATCAGCTTTTTCAGAACTCAAAGCAGTTGCCCATTGAAATCCTGAATAAGTATCGATGGTATGGTGTACATATTTCAATTTTCCAAATTCTGCAAAGTGAAACATGTCCATCTGCCAGATTTCATTCCTCTGAGTACCCTTTGGGTTACATCCTGCTGGTAATGGTGTTTGATTGTAGAAGGAACAAGAAGGACATTTCTTTACTATTTCTTTGGCTTGTTGCCAGGTTATGGAAAAATCCTTTTTTAAACCTTTACTATTGACATGATGTTTTTTATGAAATTCTGAGGCCTCCAGCACATTTCCTATCAATAATTTATCAATCTCATCATTGCCTTGTGCTAGAGGGCCTGGCAGACCAGTATGGGATCGAATGTGAGTTATGTATAAAGTATGATTATTTTTCCTGATTGTATCTTGTAATTGAATAAATAGTGAAGTTAATTCTGAAGCATCAGGGATAAATTCTGCAGTCTCAATATGTAACACCACTCTTTCAGCATACTGAGAGTCTATTACTATGTTGAGAGGTTCTGAAAAATCCATTAATACCAACAGAATAGCATACAATTCTGATTTTTGAACTGAATTATAAGGACTTTGAACCACTTTACTTAAATTTTCTGATTTGTAACCTGCCTTTCCTTGTTTGTTGGCATCTGTATAAAATGTACGAACTCCAGATATGGGTTTTTGCCGTACAATTCGAGGCAAGATCCAATCAGCTCTCTTTATAAGATCAATTCTATCGCTTTTGGGATATTTGCTGTTAATTTCTCCCAAAAAATTACTGCAAGCTCTTTGCCAAGGTTCACTTTCTGTCCATAATTTTTCAATGTCCTCCTTAGTTAATGGTATGACAATTTCTGCTGGGTCTATTACTGCTAATTGATGAAGTCTCAATTTTCCTTTGCAAATCAAGTCAGAGATTTTTTCCACATAAGTTTTAATTTTTTATTTGGTTTATTTGGTAAAAATATCCATTCCAATATATTATCTTCCCTCTGCATTAATATTCCAGTAGGAGAACACCTAGAAGGTAAAATAACCGAAATGCAATCCAGCTTTGGATCAATACGATCCACGTGTCCTTCATGCACTTTCTTTTCTACCAAGGCCAATTCTTTCTCAGCTTCAGGTGATAATTCTCTTAGACTATTCAAGTCCTTGTCACCTTCTAAGGTTTTGAACAAATTAGTCAGTTCATCATTTTTTACCCCAACAATAGTTTGTAGATGAGAAATATCTCCAAATAATCTTTGAAAGTCATTAAGAGTCTGTAGTCTATCTCTCCTAATTTGCACCTTTTGGGGTCTAATTTTTTGTAGCTCTATTTTATATCCTAAATAATTAATAGAATCTCCTCTTTGTATCTTTTCAGGAGCAATTTGTAATCCCCAGCAAGGCAAAATTTTCTTTACTTCTTCAAACATTCTTTCTAAAGTATCTGCATTTGAGTCAGCTAGTAAAATATCATCCATATAATGATAAATTATAGATTTAGGAAATTTTTTACATATCACTTCCAATGGCTATTGTACAAAATATTGGCACAGAGTTGGGCTATTCAACATCCCCTGTGGGAGGACCCTCCATTGAAATCTTTTAACCGGTTGAGAATTATTATAAGTAGGCACTGTAAAAGCAAATCTTTCTCTGTCTTTTTCTTGTAAGGGTATTGAAAAGAAACAGTCTTTTAAATAAATAACTATGAGAGGCCATCCTTTTGGTAACAGAGTAGGCAAAGGCATCCCAGATTGTAGAGAGCCCATTGGCTGAATTACTTTGTTAATTGCTCTAAGGTCTGTTACCATTCTCCATTTTACCAGATTTCTTTTTAATAACAAATACAGGAGAATTCCAAGGGCTGGTTGATTCTTCAATATGCTGAGCATTTAACTGTTCTTCTACCAGCTCTTCTAAAGCCTGGAGTTTCTCTGTTGTTAAAGGCCATTGCTGAACCCATACAGGCTTGTCTGTTAACCATTTTAAAGGTAGAGCTGTTGGTGTTTTTGGACGATCATCAGTTGATGTGCCCTGTTCTTGTATAATATGGATGGCTGGTGGCCACTCATTAGAACAATATCTTCTAATATTTCTCTCAGTAACATATGCTAATTTATGATTTGTTTCTGAGATTGGAGGGATGTTAATCTGAGTATTCCATTGTTGCAACAAGTCTCAACCCCACAGGTTCATAGTTATGTTAGCCACATATAGTTTTAATTTTCCTCTGTGTCCTTCTGGACCTATACATTCGAGCCATCTTGCACTCTGTTTCACCTGAGATAATGTCCCAATTCCTAACAGCTGAACGTTTACCTCCTGAAGAGACCAAGTTGGATGCCAAAATTCTGGTGTAATTATGGTAACGTCCCCACCTGTGTCTACCAGACCAGACAACAAAACACCATTTATTTTTATCGTTAATTTTGGTCTTTGTTCATTAATAGAAGTTTGCCAAAAATTTTTCTTTATGTTTTCTCCTGAATTTTCTATTCTGTCTGTTTAATCATCCTGACCAGCATAATTTATTCCAATAGGCATTTGGTTATTTAATCGCTCAGAGCAGAGATTTCTTCTATGGCTGCAGGAAAGGTTTGAACTGGATTTGCAATGGGGGCCTGTGTGAGGCCCCTCTGGGAGTTTCCCAAAGACTGAGGCAAAGGATTACCCTGTCTGTCCTTTGTTGATCCACATTCTTTGGTCCAGTGTTTTCCCTTACCACACCTTCTGCATACTCCAGAAGGAAGGGGCATTCTGTTGCCATTGTTCCTTGAAGAAACATTGTTTCTAGGAATGACCTGTTTATAGTCCCTTTTCAAATGTCCTTGCTTTCCACATCCAAAACATCTAACATTCCTCAAACCCTTTGAAATTGCTTCTCCTACCCACATATCATCATGCTCATCAGCCTCTACATTAACTGTGTCTCTAATCCAATCTTCCAAAGGTGCAGATCTTGCCCTTAACAGCCTGATTATTCTTTTGCATGCTGCATTCGCATTCTCAAAGCCCAAAGATTCAATTATTGCCTTACTAGCTTCTGAATCCGAGACCATTCTCTTTACTGCTGAAGCCAGTCTTTGTAAAAAATATGTAAAAGATTCTTTCGGGCCTTGCATAACCTTTGTAAATAACTCAGATTTTTTTCCTGGTTCCTCAACTCTGTCCCATGCATTCAAGGCTGCCGTTCGACATAAAATTAGGGTTTGGACATCATATAAACATTGTGTTTGTACTGAAGCATATTGGCCTTCTCCAATAAGCTGATCCTGGCAAACTTGTATTCCTTTATCCCTCCATTGCTTTTCTATGTTTTTAGCCTCATCCTTAAACCATGTTAGAAATTGAAGTCTCTGGCTGGGTTCCAGAACAGCTTGTGCAAGGTCCTGCCAGTCCTGTGGTACAATTCTATTATATGTTGACCAAGAGTTTAACATTTGCTTTACATATGGGGAATGCATGCCATAAGATACTATTGCTTCCTTAAACCTTTTTAAATCCAACATTTCAATTGGAGCCCAAATATTTTGTGTAGCCATTTGATCAGGCATCTGCTGTACGGTTACAGGATAAATTAAGGGTGACTGTGTGAAAACAGGCTTTCTTTCTGTAACCTTATTATCCAAATTTGAAACAACTTCGCTGTCAATTTCTTCTGTCTGAATTTTTACAGGTTTAACAAGTTTTTCTAAAGCTGTCATCCTGGCACTTAAATTGACTGTCTTTTTAAATAGTAAAATGAGGATAAGCATGGTAATAAACTGCATAATTCGATCAACATTAATCTTCTCATATAGTTGTTCCATTGTCAGACTGTCTAAAATTTCAAACAAAACCCAATTTTCTTCCAATGTACACATAAAACCCATTTTCTTTTTAATGTGGAAAAAAACTCTCTTTTAAATAGTTTCCTTTAAAATATCTGATATGTTATGACTTACCAAATCTGCGTAGAACAGTAGAAATCTGAGGGGATTTTCAAAACAGCCACCTAGTGTCCAAGGTGTAAATCCAGAGAGACAGAGAGAGAGAAAGAAAGAGAAAGAACGCACAAGAAAGCGTAGCCGGCTAAAGCCCTTTTAAATTTAAATTTGGAAGTTGAAACAAATAGGAGACACTTAACATATATCTTTTGTGACTCAATATATTCATATCATTATTATTTAACTAGTGTTCAGCATAAGGGATTAGTGGTTGAGCTACTTATATCTTGTTCAAAGTCTTCAAAACTTGGCTTGTAGTTTTGCACACTTCAGTTTGTGTGTTAAAGTTGTAGAAGTTGAGATAAAATATAATCCCACAAGGCAGTGAAAAAGCCAATGGAAATAATATTTTACATTGATTTAGCCTCAAGATTTGCACTTGAGTTAATCATCAACCAGTTAGGTAGGTTAGAAACCATGTCTCAGGGTCTCAGCCAGCACAACATCCAGTACAGCTCTACATTTTTTTTTCAGCTGGAAACAAGATGATGGAGGCTGAAGAATACTCTTTTCTTCTGTGTTTAGCCTTAGTGTTTTCATGAACTCTATACTAGGGTTGTAGAATGGCTATATTTAGGAAAGGGTTGGGCCTCTTATCAAGAAATGCAGAGGAATAGATTCACATAATTTTCTCCAAAATTCAGTTTCTATCATGTGATATAAGATGAGAAGTCAAATGTGATATATACATCTTTCAGGTCTTCTGAACTACAAAGAGTGAGCAAAATGAATATGTACTACTGATGGCAAATGTCTACCTCTAGGTCCTAGGAAAATTAGGTTGCTCTGCCCAATGGTTCTTTGTTTTCTCCTTGATAAAATCTGCTAAAATCAGTCTTTATTATCTTTCTACATGTTGTATTAATATACCAAGGAAGATATAAAGGCCATTATCTTTGGGGTGTAGAAAATGAAATTAACTGTGATGGCTAAGACAATTACAGAGGAAACTACACACACACACACACACACACACAACAACAACAACAACAGCTTAAAAACTGCAAATTCACCAAATTCCAGAGAAAAGAAAAGATTTGGAATGGAGATCATTGTTAGGCTTTGTAAATTAAGTAAATGGATTTTTAAAAATTGTAAAAGTAAGTTTAGATCAAATGATTATTATTGTTCTCTCCCAAGTGAAATGTGAAGTATCTCAAATATATATTGGCATGTCTCTGAAGGTAGCAGATCCCCTTTGGCTTCTTTATGGCCACTGAAACCCTTGTGGTATCTTCTTGCCATTTGGGATGTCTATAGTCTGCACTGAAAAGAACCTGTCAAGTGAAAATTGTCTCTTGAATACATGTCTACATGGAGAACACGTGTGATCTCTGATGTTTTTTCAGCCAAGAAAAAAGGGAGTAGGACCAAGATCAATTGAGTTCTGAAAATATCCCAACCTTCTCCAAACTTTATATCATGATAGAAAGAAATATTCACTAATTGCTTGCATTTACTTTTAGGACCAGGACCCTGCTTCCTTTGGCCTTAACTCTATGCTGTTGGAATCCTCGAGACATTATCTGAACATCCGTTATACCTTACTGCCCTATCTCTACACCCTCTTCTACCGTGCTCACACACTCGGAGAGACAGTAGCAAGGCCCCTCGTACATGAGTGAGTTTCTAGACCAAGGTCTCCCATTCAGATCACAAGTTCCCTTTACCTTGCTAGTGTAACAAGGTTCATTAAGATATGTGATGTGTTGCTGTTTCCTCTTGTAAATTACACTCACTTCACTGTGAATATACTCTATGTTTTATAGGTTCTATCAAGACCCAGCTACATGGGAGGTGCATGAACAGTTCTTATGGGGGCCTGGACTCCTTATCACACCTGTGTTATATGAAGTATGTTTGTAATCTGAATAATGGAATGGGATGTTCTTGTAGCTTGATAGCTGATAATCTAACTGCTGAGTATATGGTTGTGTTTAAGTTTAAATATAAATATAAATGAGAACAATCATGAATGTTTAGAAAATAAGAATTCTTGGTTACAATGATGCATCAACTAAAACAGTTTCTATGTAAAATTACCTTTAAAAACTATGTTCTTAGGCATGTGGCCATGCACTGACATGGGCTTTGAATGCCTTGGTGTGTGTAGGTTGGTGCATGTGCACAAACTGTCTATATATCCTCTTATCCAGGGGAATTGGGTTGAGAAGACAGAATAGGTTGTAAAGGAGTAAGGAGGGAAGTGGAGTACAGGAAGGAATGACCACAGGCAAGGGTAAAGAAGTAAAGTGTGGAGGAAGAATTGTTATGATACTGATCCTCTTGTTAAATACTGCCAACATAGCACTCAAGAAAAAAGATAGCTAACAAAGGCTCACTGAGCTGTTAGTGTCTCAGCTACAACTGGCTTTGCTCAACAAGTAGCTTTGCTTTCTTGTGGATGTGGTTGGCTTAGCCTACTCTGAACTAATAGAGGGCATATCTCCAAGAATGAAACTCTCTGCTTCTGCTAGAAAATTCATGAGCACAGAGGCAAAATGAACTTTATTTCTAGGTATAGCTTGGCTTTGAATAAACTGTTTGGCCTTTCTGGGTTCATGTGATTTCACTGGTATACCAGGATAATCTCAGATGGCTTTTAGGATTATTCTGAGTACCAGGGGCAATGATGTGGAGGGGTTTTCTAAACTATAAAGAGGTGTGTGTGTGTGTGTGTGTGTGTGTGTGTGTGTGTGTGTGTGTGCGTGCTAATATTGCTTACTGATTTTATTTCTTTAGGGAATGGAGCAAGTAAAAGCCTATATCCCAGATGCCATCTGGTATGACTATGAGACAGTAAGTAAGGTGGTTTCTATTATTTCAGAGACCTCTTCTAGAAGAGGACAATTCTAAAACAGAATTCTTGGGAATTCATGGTAATATTTCACAAGCCTTTACAGTCAGTAAAGTATGGGTATGTTTTGAAGCATCTTAGTCTATTCAGGATGGTATAATAAAGGACCTCACACTGCATAATTTATAAAAAACAGAAATTTATTGTCCATAACTCTTGGAGGTTATAAATTCCACGATCAAGCTCTTCTCAACTTCATCAATGGGAGCTTCTCACCACTGAGTTGTCATAACTCAACCGCTTGTCCAGAGGAATCGTCTCTTAGTAATATCACATACAATATTAGGTTTCAATATATGAACTTTAGAGGGATATTAACATTCATGCCACAGCAGAAGACATTCCACAGCTGCAGTAGGTTTATAGAATCTCACTGGCTCAATCCTCTCAATTTGATTGCTATGCTGATAATTAGGACTAATCATTGCATTAATTGTTGTCTGTGGAAGCAGAGAATTCAAGTTCAGTAAAATTACAGTGTGTCAGTCAACTTTAAGTTACGATAACAAATACCCGAGACAGTAAGCTTATAAGAAGAAAGGGTCTCTATATTTTTACTTTTAATTTCAGAAGTTCTAGTCCTTGGTTCTATCGCTTTGGGCTAGTGGCAGGCTATTTTTGTGAAAGCAGGAGAAGGAACAAAACTACTTTAAACAAACAAACAAACAAACAAACAAACAAACACCTCATGGCTACAAAGTGACAGAGAGTAAAATGAAGAGACCAGGGTCTTGCAATTCAAAGAAGAGACCAGGGCCTTACAGTTCCCATTAAGAGCAAAACTCTAATGACTTAAAAACTCATGCTAAACCCCACCTGTCAAAGTTTCTATCAGCCCCCAATAGCACTGAGCCAGGGACCAAGACTTTAACACAAAAGACTTTGGGGGACATCTAAGATACGAACTATAAAACACAGTATGATGAGAAGTAAACAAGAGGGGAGGTTGGCATCTCAGCTCTTATCTCTGCTACCCATACACCTTGGGGAAATCACCTCACTTTGGCAGTCTCCATCTTCTTGTCTCTAAAGGGAGGACTTGACTAAGGGGTCTCTATGGTCCTTCTTGTCTGCAGTCCTCTGTCTGGTCTGTTTTCCTTTTGTTGCTTAGGAACTGGCTATCCAATGGAGGAAACAGTTTGTAGACATGATACTACCAGGTGACAGGATAGGGCTTCACCTTCGAGGAGGCTACATATTTCCCACCCAGCAGCCAAACAGAACCACAGAGGCCAGGTAAGACCCAGTGTCTTCTAACTATTCTGATGCTCAGTGGGCATTCATGGGGGGGACAAGCAAAGCCCAGGAGTAGATGGGTCAAATGAATGCAGCTACTGTCAGCCATCTTCTCCTCATTTCAAGGGCCCAAAATTGTCTTCAGAGGAAGTAAATACAGTCTCACTTTCCTTCTCAATTTTATAGTTCTTCTATTTGGATGAAATCAGATTATAGAAATAGTCAAAATAATCTTCATGAGGATTTCCTCAGGGACAGAAATTATCTTAACATGTATTCCCCAATACATGAGAAAAATTTAGAAGGAGGCAAAGGTCAGCATGACTTGGAGTTTCAGGGCTCAGATTCTGGAGAATTTGAGTTCGAACTCTGGCCTGACAATGTCCTACATACGGTAAGCTTGGACAGCATTTCTGTGTTCATACTCATTACTGATGAACTGGAGAAGATGACGGCCTGATCTTTTAGCACCTGTGTGAGGGTTAAGTGGATTACTACAAATGACAGGATCTGGACACATTCTGGAGAGTGCCTGTTACAGAGTCCTAGAAGCATTGTTAGAATGACCACAAAACTAGTTTTCAGGAACCACCTCACCCCGCCATTGTTCTTGCATTTTCTCTTTTCCACATCCTGCTATCTCCCCATATCTGTGTTTCCACAGTGCTAGTATCTCCTCAGTTTCTGGGGTGGACTCTGGAAGATCCATCACTATTCATTAAAGGGTAGACTCATCAAGGGGTGCATTCATCAAGGGGCAGATTCATCCATTTCTGCTTTTCTTTCATTGTCTAAAACTTGTAATTGTTCTTCCTCAGCCGGAAGAATCCCCTGGGACTCATTGTTGCCTTGGACTATAAGCGAGAAGCAGAGGGCCAGTTGTACTGGGATGATGGTGTGTCTAAAGGTAGACTTCCAAATGGAAACATAGTAGTGGTTCTTAGTGAAAATTCATTGCCAATAAAGCACCAACCCCATTATCACTGTTGTATATTTTAGTATCTTAGGAGGTTTTAGTAGCTTGGAAAATTAAAACTCATTCTGAAAATTCCATTAGGCAACTTCACATGTAGACCTTCCTATGTTATTGACATGGCCAATGGAATAAATAGTATTGCACTTGATTTCATTATTCTTTTCTACATATCATCATTATCATAAAGCAATACCTTTTAGTTAATAACTTAGCAAGGCACTGTTTCAGTTACCATTGAGAAAGACATATCTGGTGTAGGTCTTGTGTTTTTCATTGTAAGATTTCATATGACTAAAACATAGTAGCTTTTAGTCTGAGTGGATTTAGAATTTATTAATATTTGATACTCATTATTGCTCTGCATGGAAAGCATAGATATAGATGAATGTGACATAAACTTTGACCTTGACAAACTCATGGTATAATAAGATAGAGAACCATAATGAAAATCAGCATATTTAAATGCTGGCAAGTGGAGCCACAGAGTGCCATGTGACTTCAGAGAAAGTAGTCCATTAAGGTTCTACACAGATTAAAAAACGTGGGATTTTGGATGAGCAGAACTATGTATGATTTCATCTGTTTGGATGAGCAGAACTATATGCAGAAGAATTCCCAACAAGGAGGATGTTCACTCCACAGTTTCATTGTTTCCCATAGTAATGATACATACATGTCTACCCATCTCTTTCAGGCACAGTGGTAGAAAGGAAGTACATTCTGTATGATTTCTCTGTTACATCTGTAAGTACCATTTTCAAGGAACATATGTTTTCATGTTTCCTATTGTGATTATGTTTTGAGGTTTTGGTGTTCTATGTATGCTTTTATTTCTCTGAAATTCAGACTGAAGTCTTAAATTAGCACATGCTTTTTAATGTATGAAACATCTGAACTGTTTTTGCAGAGTGGCTGTGTAGTCTATAATTCTACCACCAATATCTAAGTGATGCTGTTTCTCTGGATAATTACTTGCATTTGAGGCTGTTGATGTTTTTCATTTTAGCTATTCTGTGTGACCATTTCTTGTGACTTTAACTTTGTCTTATTATTTCTCCAATGACTAATTATGTTGAAATCTTTGCATATGTCTATCTGCCTTTTCCATATTATCTTGGCTGAAAAATCACCTCTTTGTCCATATTCTGATTTGGATGTTTTTTGGCATTGGTTAACAGCTCAGTTTTAATGGTTTTTAAATGTCTGTGATACCTATCCTTCATTCAATATTTTTGCAAGTAATTACTTCTATATGTAGGCTTCTCTTTTCTTCCTTTTAAAGACTTTCACAAAGCAAATATTTAAATTTGGATATACCTAATTATCTTTTTCTTCTGGATCATACCTTTTAATGTCATGTCTAAAAACTCTTTGCCTGGCCTTAGAACCTAGTGTTCTCTGAAATTTTATTATCTATATCTAACTCTAAGATCTATATTGGACTAATTAGTATATGTCAGACTTAGATCAAAGTTCACCTGTTTGCCTATGTAGGTCCAGGTGCCCCCGTACCTTTGTTGAAACAGCTCCCTTTTCCACTCTATTGCTTTTGAAATCCTGTCAAATACCACTAGGTCGTATTGGTTTATAGGAAACTATATTCTTTGTACTTAGCAAAATGTACCCCTCTCCCTCAGAGTCCAGTCCCACTGCCTTCTGGGCTTAGCTCAGCTTTGCTGCTTTTCAACTCTATTTCTATAAATGAGTCGTTTAATTTCTTTGTGATTTAGTATTGTCATCTGAAAGAAATGGAGATTGTGACCTCAAAACTTGCTGAATCATCTAAATGGGATAGTATATGCAAGATGCTTAAGCATATTGTCTGGCATACATTAAGCATTCATAAAATTTAGCTTTTGTTATTAATGTTAAAATAAAAATTAAAAATTATTGTGGCACTTTTATGTGTGTATGATGTTTGTGTGTCATTTGGGTTTTGTGAGTGCTTGAGTCTTTCTTTGCTTTGTAACTACTTAAACATGCTACATATCAGGATCATATCTTCTGAATAGTAGAATCAGAAAAGAGCCAGTTAACCAAAGGAAGAGAGTGCTGGTATCTGAAACAACACCTGTGCTAGGGGTGGTTATTGATGAAGTTAGAAAAGAAAACAGGGTAAGAAGACAGCCTGTGTGAGGAGATGTTGATGTGTACATTCAATCTCTAAAATGATTTTCTTTCCCCCTCCCCCAGAATCATTTACAGGCAAAAATTCTAAACAATAATTATGTGGATCCCAATGACCTCATGTTTACAGACATCAGAATCTTGGGGCTGGACAAAGAGCCAACTGGTCTTAATGTCTTACTTAATAGCAATATCATCCCCATTTCAAGCTACAAGTACAATGCTTCAGCGAAGGTGAGAGATCATTCCATCTGCAGGACTCTGGCTGAAAGCACTGCCTGGGATTCTGACAGCTTTCCCTCTCCCACTTTCATGAGTTTTCATAGTCACAGAGACAATTTTCTTGCTGAGACAGCTACCAACAATATCATAGGGAGAATCTAGGAGAAAAGTGTGCATGCGAGTATGAATACTTTCTCTTGTTGACATTAGGGCTCTAAGAGTTGGCACCCTAAGAGTTCTTTTCTGTTCATTTAAAGCTAGGTAAGATGGTCTCAGATGGAATAGTAAAAATGAGGTTCAATAAATTGTCCTAGTTCGGGGGAGTATTTACAGTTTGTCATTGTTAAAGTTAGAAATACCCTTGAGACACAGCTGATGTTTTCCCTTGCTGCTATTTCTATAAAGCTATTTTATATTATCACATAAAATATACTCTGATTAAGTCATCACTGAGTGATTATCTTACTTGATAGAGAGGATTTTAGTTATTGGCTTACTCACTTAAGACCTGAGAAGTTCATTGTTTCTTACATAAACCATCTTCTTCCAGAAAATACATGTAACATAGGATAGGAACAAAACTTCTAAGCATAATGGGGTGCTGATCTTGGCTATTCTCTCCCCATTGTGAGATCTTATACATGTTATAACATCTGTATCATGGAGACAACCACATTACTCATAGCCCTGGGTCACTCTATAGAATTAACGTGCACGACATATAATATGATGGTCATAGTGTTTGGCTCACATGTATGCTCAGTAAAACTGATCTATTGATTACTGCCATCATTAGTCACATTAACAAGCACCATACCAAAAGGATAATAAGACTAAAAATGACTCCCACACTGCGATACTCATACTTTAACGTGGCTAAATTGCTCCACGTTCCATACTTTCACAATGGGCCCAAAAGGTCAGGAATCAAACAACTTCCAAGTATTCTAAGGTGATATTGGAGAAAGCTTGGTCCTGACTTCTTGGTCATCAGCCAATGACACTGTCTCCATAGCTCTGAGTCACCTGGTTTGTCATTGGAGTCTCTTCTCTCCCTAGGTGTTGGTCATCAATAACCTCACAGGTCTGAAACTGGGACAAGAATTCTCCATTGAGTGGACTCTTGTAGTCAGTGACCTGGAGAAGTTTAACTGCTTCCCCGAGGATCCTGCAGTCTCTGAGGAGAGCTGCAAGCAGCGGGGGTGCCTCTGGGAGGTAATGACCACAGTGACCAGGAAGTTGTAAGAATTTTGCACCAAGTAGTTGGACAACTGGAAAGCACTTTGAAAAGGTTGATGACTTGATGGTCATCGTGAAGGTGTGATGATATGCATTTTGTGAATTCCATGTGATGGGTGATCTATATGTTTCCCACAAATATCCTGCATCTAAAAAAAAAATCATAGCCAGTCTAATTGCCTCTTAAACGATATCATTCAAAAATCCTATTTTGAACTATTAGAGAAGATAAAAAGGATAAAAAGGAGGGAAGGAGGGGATAAAAGGGTAATACAAGGATGATTATGGTCAAACTTTATTATATAGATTTATAAACATATCACCACAAAACTTATTGTTTTTAGAACCAATACATGCTAGTAAAACAGTCTTACCATCACAGTATATACTGTGCATTGAATATTGTAAGTGAACAGCTTTTGTTTACTGGAAAACCTAAACAGAAAGTGTTAGTCTTGTCCAATCTGTTTGGATGAAGGAAAGAATAAAATCAGAAAGAGTTAGCAGCTGCATTGGAAGCAGGAGACACAAAGAGGACCCTAACTGAGGGTTGTGGTATCTCATTAGGCTTCCTGTTCCATCATCATTCACACTTCACTCTTTACAGAAGGTGAGTGTGTGTGTGTGTGTGTGTGTGTGTGTGTGTGTGTGTGTGTGTGTGTATGTGTGTATGTGTATGTGTGTGTGTGTGTGTGTGTGTGTGTGTGTGTGTGCACTTGTAAATTTAATTGAACCTGGACCTTTGCTATGGCTTGTATAGCACTAGAAATCACTTAGAGAATACCAATTTTATTATCCTCAGGTAAAGAATCATGAAGTCAGAGATCAGGGTGTTGTGACAGGGTTGGTTCCTTTTGAGGATCGTGAATGAGATCTGGTCCATTATTCACCCTTAGATTCTGGTGGTTTGTTACTAGTGTTTCACGTTTCTTAGCCTGTTTAAGATCTCCGCTTTCATGACTTTATGGTGCTCTCCTAAGTGTATGCATGCCTATTTGTCTGAATTCTCCCTGCTAACAAGTGTACTAGTCATATTGCATTAAACCCTACCCTAATGACCTCATCTTAACTTGATCATCTGCAAAGACCTTATCTTCAACATGTCACATGCATACTACCAGGGCTTAGGACTTCTCTCTCTCTCTCCCTCTCCCTCCCTCCCTCCCTCCCTCCCTCCCTCCCTCCCTCCCTCCCTCTCTCTCTCTCTCTCTCTCTCTCTCTCTCTCTCTCTCTCTCCTCTCTCTCTCTCTCTCTCTCTCTCTCTCTCTCTCTCTCTCTCTCTCTTGTTAAGGAACATTTCAACCTATTTCAAAGTTCTTAGACGCTTACTCTTTGTTAACTTGTTTCTTCAGTGATTAGTGTTTCAAAATGTTGTGTAGCAGCTCACCAAGAATTCTTTTTACTATTCCAGCACACAACTACTCCTGGAGTGCCTACCTGTTTCTACGACACCATTCCCCAGTATGCTGCCAGTAACATTCAGTACCAGCCCACTGGCATCACCATGGACCTGGCCCTCCTGGCAGACTCAACATCTGCCCGGGCAGCAGCAGCTCCAAGTGTTGTCTCTGATCCTCTTTCTGGAAAGATCAGCTCTCTTAAACTGAATGTGACCTACCATACAGAAAACATGCTGCAGGTCAAGGTAATCCTCATGTTATAGTTGCTGGTTCTCAACACGGATGTTTTTGACTCAAGGCTCTGTACACATGAGATCATTGAAAAGACTGTTAATGGCCAGTCATGGTGGTGCATGCCTTTGATCTCTGTACTCAAGTGGCAGAGATAAGTGGGTCTCTGTGAATTGGAAGCCAGCCTGGTCTGAATAGCGAGTTCTAGGCCAGCCAAAGCTACACTGAGACTCTGTCACAAACAAACAAAGAAACAAACTGTTAATGCAAATCCCTATGTTACAGATGTATAGACTAATTTCCAAATAGTCTTATTAATAGAAAACAGGGAGCCAGATACATGGGTGAAAACCTGAAAGAGATCAGAGAAATAGGGAAAGCCACAGTTGACCTTACCTCACCACTCCACAGCTTCCAAAAGCGAGATACTTCCTTTTGACCCATGCCTATATGCCTTGCTGTTCTGCCATCTGATTTGCTCTCTCTGTCCAGCTAAATCACTTCCTCTTCCTGCCCAGCTCTGTCACTTCCTGTCTGTCTGTACAGACCTCCAGACCTCTATGGTTGGTGCTAGGATTAAAGGAGTATGTCACCATGCCTGGCTCTGTTCCCCAGTGTGGCCTTGAACTCACAAAGATCCTGACAGATCCCTACCTGCCAAGTGATAGGATTAAAGGCATGTGCTACCATTGCCTGACTTCTGTGTTTACTATAATGGCTGACTTTTTCCTCTGATCTCCAGGCAAGCTTTTCTTACTAAAGCACAAATAAAATATCACCACACAGATGCAGAAGTTGAGGCCATCAGAAGTAAAGATCAGAAAGGTAGTAGATAGCTAGTCAGGATGTGAACTTAGATCCACCACAGTTTTGCATATTCTATTATGATCAATATTCTATATCACACATGTCATTAAAACCCATCCCATCTCCCTGAAAAGCATGAGTCTGCTTTGTGGGAAACACACAGAAAAGACACTAACTCACTTCCAGCAGTTTTAGTAACTTCTGTAATGGGAACTCTCAACATGCATTAGTGTCAACTGAAGATACCATTAAAACTTCCTTTTCTCTTCCCCAGATTTATAGCCCCACTAACAAGAGATATGAGGTCCCAGTACCTCTGAACATTCCTCCTTCACCACTTGGCTCCTCTGAGAACTGCCTGTATGATGTCACAGTTAAAACCAACCCATTTGGACTCCAAATTAGACGGAAAAGCTCCAGTACTGTGATGTAAGCTCTGTTTATTTGGTCCTAATCAAAGCAAATGTAGATCTAATTACAATGATTCTAATCATGGCAAGTGAACCACTAATTTCTGAGACAACATAGAATTATGAGCATGTTTGTTAAAGTAAACATCAATTTCTCTTGATTCTTTAGGGAACTGATTTTTCTGCAATTCATTAACTCAGAAAGAAATGATGAAAGATTTTCTAAAAAGATGTGTTATTTGACTTCAGAAAAAGAAAATTTGTTCTGTTTATTGTAATGCTAACGAGGACAGAAAACTCTAATTAATAAGCATGACAGATTTCATAAGTCATGAGTCTGTTCTCAATTAAGCATCATTAAGAAATAGCTGAGAAAGCAGGAGAGAGGGACAGAGGTCCATAGGGAGAGAGAAATGGCTTCCTAGAATCATTGCTCCCATTCTTAGTATAGACAAAGCCTTTCCATGGTGTTAACTATGCAAGGATTGTCAGTCACCAATGATGTCATCTCTAGGTCTTGTCCTGCTGTTAAAGGTCTAGATTTTGCCTGAGAAGAAGGTCTCTGCCCCATTAGAGATTGTCACATACATGTGCATGTCTGTTTTTTTCCTGTGTGTGGCTTTTGGTGATTTAACTGTGTATTCAATGTTCGCTTTCTGTCTTCAGGAAATTTCCTGCAATCTAACAGTTGTTCTAAGAGTTTCACATTTTTTTATTACACAGTAGTTTTGTAGACCTTATTAATAGGTTCCCACAAGCTGGTGTACCAGGCTCTAAGAACTGGGAACAAAAGAATGAATGAGACAGGGTTTTTTTTTCTCTCTCTCAATGAGAATTCCCAGTTCTCTTAACTGGGAATAAAAGGATGAATAAGACATGTTTTTTTCTTTCTCTCCCTTAATGACCCAGCAAAAGGACTCTTAGTCTAGCAAACTAAGAATAGAGATGTAAATGTGGAAACTTGGAGCTGAATTATGGCCACTCTTATGACCTGGTTCATTTCACAACACTTGAACCAGGATCAGACGTCCAATAATTGGAAGCTTCCAAGTGAATTAGGCACTAAAACATGTTTTGTGTTTTCTCTGGCTTGTGATTTGTAGTTCAGCATTGAAGTCTGCTTTTGCATTACAGTTGGGATTCTCAACTCCCTGGCTTCACCTTCAGTGAGATGTTTCTTTCAATTTCTACTCGCCTTCCATCTCAGTACATCTATGGCTTCGGGGAAACAGAGCATGAATCTTTCAGAAGAAATATGAGTTGGAACACGTGGGGAATGTTTGCTCGGGATGAGCCACCAGCGGTAAGGACAAGAATAAAATTAGCAATCGTGTTCTCTTTATCTAAACTTATTCAAATTCTTGTGTCCATAAATGATTCTATATTCATCAGCTTTTCCTTGCACTGATAAATTATGCTTTCAGATCCAAAAGGGCATATGCTCTCATGCTCCTTTGCTTATAAAACATTTAATTTCTCTACTCCTGTGGAACACAACTTTTATTTATTTTACCAAATATTACATTAAGTGCTCAGCTGAAAATTTAATGAGATACTATCTATGCCCTGTAAAGATTTATAATGCTGGGGGAGACAGATAATAAAACAATGATAGCATGGTGTAATCAATGCTAAGATAGATTTATGTAATAGGGAAAAGGGCACAGAGTGTGGAGGGCACAGACTTTAGGCTTGTGGTAGAAGACAAGGTCCAGCAAGGCTTTTTAAAGAACACCACTGGTGAGTTCAATCTTCAATGTCAAGTATGGGTTTACTGTTTGCTTTGTGATATGGACACAATTTATTGGGTTTTTATTTGTAATTACCTTATAGTTCTTTCTTACAGTACAAGAAGAATTCCTATGGTGTTCACCCTTACTATATGGCATTGGAAGAGGATGGCAATGCTATTGGAGTGCTCTTGTTGAACAGCAATGCCATGGGTAAGACAGGGATGCACATGTGTATGCCATCAGAGACAACTGTGACCACCCTGTCAGAGTCTAGGATGTTACTAGAAATAAGGACATTCAAGGGCAAGGAAAATTGGGTGCAATGGCTTTCACTCAATCATCTATTAATCCAAGATTTATTAAATATTCCAAACCACATATTAAATGTGAAAATTTTGGCTCTCTATGTCCCCTTATTTTCTGTGACACCTTAGCTTCTTTTCCATAGGGTGACATAAGTTGTTGGGATTGTATATTTTATTTTAGACACATGGAGTCCATCTCAATCCCACTGCCTAAGAGAAGACTTTCCAAAGGTTGAAGCTATTAAGCCATGAGGGTGAAAATGGAAAAGTTTAGGATAGATTCTCCATCAGGGTAACTTATGGCTACTTATCAATTTGGCTTTTTCTAATCTTTACAGATGTGACACTCCAGCCTACCCCTGCCCTGACATATCGCACCATAGGAGGGATTCTGGACTTCTATATGGTTCTGGGGCCAACACCTGAACTTGTAACTCAGCAATACACCCAGGTTGGAAACCTGTCTATTCACTGATAAACCATCACGTATTTGGTGCATATTGTTACCACGTTCTTAACACTGAGATAAGATCCTTTGAGTTCATTTCACTCATGGGTGCTCCCATGAGAGGACTGCTATTCTTCTTGCAATATAAAACAGATGTTCAAGGAGTTTTACATTTTTCTATTTGACAATGGTTTTGTAGACCTCACTCAAGCTGACACACCGAACTTTAGTGTTATGAGGTACTGACAGCATATCAATAACTCATGTATGTCTTGATCGCTTGCTCAGTAGTCTATTGAAGATTTTCTGATGAAGATTCACTATGAATGTGTCAGGTTTTCTGAATGAATTGGAGGCAATGGGAGGAAACCTCAGCTACAATGTTTCTATGTTTCACCTCCCTGACTGTTCTATATTTGACTTCCTTATTTATCTTGAGAGCTCTTAGAACTCAGCAGAACTGTTCAAATTTCTTCCTTAAGAAGTCTAGTAGCATCCATTTATTTCACTTAGACTATTTTAAACAAATATAGACTTTTGTTTTAATTAATTAGTTGATCAATTAATCACTACTATTTTAAACTAATATAGACTTTTAAAAATAATTGTGGTGTGTGGCACGGTGATTAAGTGAATGTGTGCAACATGGAAGGTTGAAATTGTGATAATTAGCATTTTATTTTTATTCCAGCTGATTGGTCGCCCAGCCATGACTCCATACTGGGCCTTAGGTTTCCAGCTGAGTCGCTATGGATACCAGAGTGATGAAGAAATTGCCAGTTTGTATGATGCAATGGTGGCAGCCCAGATTCCCTATGTATGAACCTCTCCCTCTGTTTCTGTTTTTTTAGCTTACTTGTGTAATGAAAACAGGGTTCATACAAATTAAAGCAGTGGTTAGTTTAGTAGAAGAAAAGTAGCTGTGGCAATCATCTTCTGTAGAATGCTTTACATTTTAAACATACTGCATGCTACCTTTTTGCATGTTAAACCTTGGTATGTAAGGTTCATAACTAAGAGCTGCATATGCATCCTTCAGGAGGCAGTGGGATGGTTGCAGTATGCTGTCACTCATTGCCTGCCACTGGGGATTGTTTGCAGTAGCTATGACTTGTTCGAGCTGTGACTTTAGAAGCTCAGAAATGGGCGTCTTGTAGAGATGAGCTTTAAATGACAGTATGTAAGGAAGCAGTTGAAGATCTAGACTTTGCTTTCTTCGTAACATACATGTGCATATCCTATAACCTAGCTCCCCAAGTAAATCCTGAGAAACATAGCTGCTGTCAACAAGCAAAAAGACACGTGTGCTCTTTCTGCTCGTACAATTGTCAGTTCGCTGGCACTCCTCTTTCTCGGCTTTTAGATCATCTGCTGAGATTTTGGAGGAAAACTAAGGATTAAAAAATGAGAATAAAGTGATCCTCTCACTGAAGATAATTTGATGCCTATGTACAAGCTGCACTTTTGTCTTTTTATATACATTGTATGATGTACTTGTTAAACAGAGATGAAAAAAATAGAAGAAGAATGCAAGATTAAAAATTTCCATAGTCCTAACTTACCCAAGTCATCAATGTCATTAGTATGTTAGTTCATTCTTGTTTTAGTTTTGGCTTTTCTACCCGTCTGAGCTTCTCCAAATGCATTTCACATAGAATCCTAAGGCAATGCAGGAGAGTTCCACTTTGGGGCTAAAAAGAAGTAGTTTGCTTTCTTTTTTCATCTGAATATTAACTTTACCTGTTGTTCAGTACTCTGGCGCTAGCTGAGTTTCAAGTGCAGAAATCTCCTTTGGGGCTGTGTAGAGGCAGTTAAAAATAATACACTTCTTTAGTGAATAAACTCTGTAAGATTAACTGAAACAACCAAACAACCACCAGGTCTACAATGTGCTGTTTAGGAGAGTTTTACTATCTATCCTTGAGTGCACTTTGATGGGCTCACCATGTATGAGATTTGAAGGGTTAGGAGGACAGGAATTGAGGGAGGGAAAGGAGAGAGGGAACAGTAGTTGATGAAGCAGATGAGGAATGTGGACCAATGAGCTATGAGCAGGAATCAGAAAGTGATTTCAGCATGTGAAATTGAAAAGTGTGTGCAGGGGTGTGTGTGTTAGGAGATGGAATTTAGAAGGAGCCCTGGCCAGGTCAGAAGTAGTGGCAGAGCCTGCAGAGCACTGAGTGTACCTGCAGAACATCTGTTATAGGACACTGAGTGTACCTGCAGAACATCTGTTGTTACAGGACACTGAGTGTACCTGCAGAACATCTGTTACAGGACACTGAGTGTACCTGCAGAACATCTGTTACAGGACACTGAGTATACCTGCAGAACAACTGTTATAGGACACTGAGTGTACCTGCAGAACATCTGTTACAGGACACTGAGTGTACCTGCAGAACATCTGTTACAGGACACTGAGTGTACCTGCAGAACATCTGTTGTTATAGGACACTGAGTGTACCTGCAGAACATCTGTTACAGGACACTGAGTGTACCTGCAGAACATCTGTTACAGGACACTGAGTGTACCTGCAGAACATCTGTTACAGGACACTGAGTATACCTGCAGAACATCTGTTACAGGACACTGAGTGTACCTGCAGAACATCTGTTGTTATAGGACACTGAGTGTACCTGCAGAACATCTGTTACAGGACACTGAGTGTACCTGCAGAACATCTGTTGCAGGCCACTGAACACCTTGCCTGTCACTTCCTGTAGGACGTCCAGCATGTAGACATCGATTACATGGACCGGAAGTTGGACTTCACCCTCAGCTCCAGCTTTCAAAATCTCAGTGTCCTGATAAATCAAATGAAGAAAAATGGCATGAGGTTTATTCTTATTCTGGTGGGTATTATGACAGACTTTTGGCTCCTGTCTTTATGATTCCAAAATAATACCACTGGGAGAAAGTGGATGACAGCTACAAGAAAACTTCTTGTACATTTTGGAAATTTCCTGTGAACATTTAAATATATATATATATATATAATTTTTTTAATTTAAGCAAATGAAGTAGGAAAGAAAAGTGAAAATTACTTTAAAGAAGTAAAAATTTTTTTTATAGCTTAGTGCCACTGGAAGCCATCTATTGATAATTTTCTCTTACTAAAGTTAGACCTGTGGAGAGAAAACAATGCATGTAGCAAATAAAATGCCCCCCTGCTCCTGGCTGTGCCTCAGTGGAACAGCTGTGTCTCGGTTGCATATCTTCCCAGGCAAGAAGGGGATGTCAAAGACTGCCTTGGGCTTCTCTCTGTGCAGTCTAGTCTGTTCACTGGTGTTCTCCTTGTTCAGCTCATGTTTGGCAATCATGTTGGTGAGATTTGATGGGTGTAGCTTCTGATGTTCCTAGGAGACACAATCTCACAGTGAAGTTCCTGATCCGCTGGTTCTTACAGGCTTTGCACCCACTCTCCTGCAATGTTCCCTGAGTTGTAGGTGTTGGGGTGTTTTATAGATGTATCCACCGGGAGGGTTTGGAGGAACAGAAGGAAAGGGAAAGGGAGGGGAGAGGAGGGGAGGGGGAAGGGGGGAGGGGAGGGAAGGAAAAGAAGTGTAATTAAAGTACAATCTCAAAAAGTTTGACCTCCTCTCTGCTCCCCCCCCAAAAATCCATTTTGGTATCATCCTCAGAAGTGATGAATCTTAGGGATGTTATTGACATTTCATTGAACTCACAAGCAGATTCAGAATGCCTGCCTAGTTACTTGCAAGTGAATCTTCCGGCTTCCAAAATTAGAATATGGCTTTTGTTACTTGTTAATTCAAATATCTGTTGAACATTGGTGTTTGTAGGGAGAGGGTGGAATCTGAATTAGTAAAGAAGACAATGTTCTTTTCTTAAGAAGGTATGTATTTCAGTGGGCCGAGGCAATCAAGAGACAAATATTAGAAAAGTAATTTCAGATAGTGATGTTTTGTGTGACAGTTATGAACCAGCATACTATAGCGATGAGCTGGATCAGTATGAGATGCAGTAGGTGGGAGTGGCCACGTTAGATTTGAGTAAGTTGGACCACAGAATAAAATTAAGTTTGCTTTCCTAAGGCATACTGCTATTACACAGTAGAAATGGACCCTCCTCTTAAAGGTAATGTCTTACTAATCTGGTTTACTCCTGGAATTGTTTTCCAAATATAACCATACAGAATTTATGGCTAACCATCAATATATTCCTTTAATTCTTATTTGTCCTTCCCCTCTTCCTTTTTTAAATGGATTTATGCATAATTGGAAAAAAATAACTCATGTCATGTTGTAGTTCAGTTTCTGTAATCCCCTCCCCCATTATATTAGTTATAGCTCTGGGTAGGTACATTCTATAATATATGAAGTTTTGTTTATTGATATAGATTTTTATTCTCTTTGAAAGAGATTGCCCTTAAGAACTATGTATCTTCCCTTGGGTACCTCTGGCAAAATGTTCTATTTTATTGATTTTGATAATATACTCAGTAAAGGCAAGTCTAATTAAAAAAAATAGTATTACTTCTTGGATCACCTATTCTTTCTGCATTATGAATTGTCAGTTTTTGGAGTGGAATTTCCTTGGAGATATTTCACTCATATTTGTGATCTTAAAACTGTCACTACAGGACCCAGCCATTTCTGGCAATGAGACAAACTATCTAACATTTACTCGAGGACAGGAAAACAATGTGTTCATCAAATGGCCTGATTCCAATGACATTGTCTGGGGCAAGGTAAGGCTTGAGAAAGGTACCTATAATCAATCTACCTCACAAGAAGTCCCTATAAATTCTGTAAATATATGCTGTATAATGAATACATTGCAAAACGAGTAGTCTTCCTAATGCTACCTAGCACAGTAAGCATTAGACTCAAAGTTACAGGTCAAATTCTCTAAAACATGGAATGCTGCAACTGCATACACATATTCTGATAGTCCCATTGCTCATATTTATATTTAGCAGAATGGTTTTTAAAACAAACATTAATAATCCCTCAGGGCTCTGAGCTATGTGCCTCTGCCACATAAATGCAAAATAAGAATTTAGTTTTGACCAATGATGCTTAATCAGGCTTAAAAAAATTCACGAAGTCTATCTTGTCACTTTGGATTCCTTTCTATGGCCTCAATCTTCATCTCATATGGATGATATGATATCAATGGTAATTTAGGCAGATTCCTGGACCCCAGATGATAGTAGCTCTCAGATTCAAGCTCCCCTCGTAACCTATTGTGCTCTGGCCTATCGCCCTGTATGTACACTCTGACCATTTTGAACACTGCCTTCTTACCTAACCCAGTGGACTTACATTTCAAGACGTGACCTGACACACCTGACCTCTTGTAAAGCTCTCAATGACTGGTGTAGCTGTGTTATAGAAAGTGCTTCTGTGCCATTCCCCTCAGGAAGTGTTTGTTGCATATTAACTTTGTAAGAATTCTGTGAACTTGGAGAAAGCAAGCAGTGTTATGAATTACTGTGTGGGGGGACCCCCGAGGGTATGCTGAACCTCCAGGGAAGCACAGTGGGCATGGCGGCAGCAGCGGCCAGTGATTCACGACCGGATGCTGCATCCACGTGGAGAGTTGATTATAACAGAGAGAGATGAAGAGAAAGATAGGAAAGGGAAAGAGAGAGAGAGAGAGAGAGAGAGAGAGAGAGAGAGAGAGAGAGAGAGAGAGGAAGGGGTGGAATTTTTCCTAAAAAGAGGTTTTTAGGTCAGGATGTAGGGCGGCACCAAGGGGTGAGATTTCACGGGGCATGTCAGAATATTAACAAGCAGCATTTCCTATTGAAATTTCAGAATATATAGATTCTAGAAGAATGGTCATTTAGTGTTTTCTGGTGATTTATCAATGTATACAATTAATGTACTGCTAGTTATAAACAAAATTGACTAATACTATAGACAGTTAATTCTACATATACTACTCAACAAGTATTGATACTGCTCAAAAATATTGAGAACAAGCCTGAAGGATTGAAAAGCTTGTATGGAGGAGTATTTTTTTTTAAACAAAATCTCAGTTGTTCAGTTTTTACCAATAGTCAATAGTGACTCAGGAGCCAGATGCTGGGGTGAAAGCCTGCTAGCTCAGAGAGGCAGAGAAAGCACCTGACTAACCTTCCTCCTCTGCTGACATCCCAGAAAACTCTCTCTACTAGCTTCTCAATCAAGTGTCCTCAAATTCAATGTCCCTCCCTTCTACTTCCTGTGTATCTCTCTATCCGTCCTCCTGACTCCCTCTTACTCTCTATGGCTTTTTCTTAATAATCCTATGTTCACTTCCTGTCAACTGGTTGTTTGCTCTGCCTCTTGACCTATGATTTACTTTATTTAACACTGTTTACAATATTTAAGAAGAAAGCTCTTGGATTAAAGGTGTGTGCTAGGGTTGAGCCACACCACAATGAGAAGCAGGTTATTCCAGTAAATAACACAATCTTAGGGTTAACAGTATGATCAAATATCCTGCAACAGTATGTGATGAGACAGGAATTTAGGAGGGGCCTGACCTTGGTCAGGCAGCAAGATGGAATGTCAACCAAGCATGTCTTTAACATCATATCTCACATTTATTTGTAAAGAATAATTTTTATAGGTAAAAATAAAATATAAACTAGAGCCAAGGACTCATTTGAAATATTATTGTGCCAAAGGTACACTTAAAATGTAGTTTGTTACTTGAGTTCAAATCTTAAAATGTGAGAACTTATGGAATAAGCGAGGAACCCCTGGGTATTGTCAGCTGGGTGAATTCCATACGTTCAGCCTCCACACTTCAGTTCAAGATGAAGATGGAGGCAATGGTAGAGCTGCCTCCATTAGAGCTTGGCAGGCAGAACACCTCATGGTTTGTGTGCAGTAACTTTTAAAGGTTTCAATTTTTCTTGTTTGTCTAGGTTTGGCCAGATTTGCCCAATGTAAATGTGGATGGATCCCTTGACCATGAGACTCAAGTTAAGGTAAAGGTGAACAGAAATTTTTGAAAGTATCACCCTAAACATCTGAATGCTTGTGTTTTCTCTTAGTGGATGAGGCGCTTTCCCTTTCTGGTTAAGTAACTGTAACTTGAGTCTGCTTGCTATAACTTGACCTGGTGGCCAGTTTTAGCAGAGGAGATGCTCAAATGAAAAACTTGACAGGCAACCAAACTGGAAGGATCTAAAAAGAAAGTGACCATGAAATCCCTTATATATGCACTTACTAGTTTGTGATTCAAATATAATGTTGCTTGAAAATAATGAACCAAAGTCTAGACTATTTTCCCTGGTAGAGAACTAGCACAAGCAAATGGTTTTTGGTGAATTCCTTGAGGACCAAAGGCATCACGAGCAAGCTAGAAGGAGGAAAGTTCTTGGTTTCACACCTTCTGCCCCATCAAGCCTACACACTTGGTCACCAAAGCCTACACACTTGGTCACCATTCAGCGCATTTCTCTGTCCCCCCCTCCCCAAAGACAAATAGGACCTCCTTAGTTTGAGCAGTCTACAAAAAACAAAAACAAAAAAATAAACAAAAACAAAACAAAACAAAAAAACCTATGCATCTGTACAATTCAACTGTTTAGATACTGGCAAATAGTTTTCTATTGTCCACGGTTGATGTTTAGTCATAAAACAAGTCCTATGCTTACAAGGGGCTTTAAATCTAACCTACCTCTTCCTAAGAGATTAGAGGGCTTTTCCCCCTCTTTCCAACTTTGTGTCCATTCTAAACCATGCAGCAAAAGCAGCAGCAAAACCAAGGTTAGATCAGAGACTGGACAGGCCTAAATGCTTGCCCATTTCCCCTTTTGGCTTCAGAACGAGATCTTCCCATGAAAGTGTGTGTTGTTCTTCCAGCTATACAGGGCCTATGTTGCTTTTCCCGACTTCTTGCGCTCCAGCACATCTGCATGGTGGAAGAAAGAGATAGAGGAGCTCTATTCAAATCCTCGGGAGCCAGGGAAGAGCTTGAAGTTTGATGGGCTGTGGATCGTAAGTACACCTTTAATTCTTTGGACATGTGAGCAGTCAGAACTCAGGGAAATAGTTTACAAACTATTGGAATAGGCAGCTAGGACTAGATAGCCAGCTGAAAGGAAGAAAATTTAGTGTCTAGAACCAGGAATAGCAATGATTATTGTTGGCCTTCCCAGGGACATGTCCAGTAGGGGAGTCCATTGAGGAAGTTTGTCAGCTGCTGAAGATGCTAATACATGGGCAACAGGGATGCTAATGCATGGGCAACAGGGAGGAACATCCTGTTATCTCATATTTCCAATCGGTCAGTCTCTTGACTTTGTTTCCCAGCTATCAAGGCCACTCTGAAGCCTCCAAGTACATCCAGCAAGACAGGGCAGACCTGGGAATGGACAAAGCATGAACTTTGGAGCCCAAAAGACATTCACTATTGGACTAGTATAGATGACTACTCTGAAGGAATGTCTTTAAAAGCCTGTTCTAATGTGTGTTGCACAGGTTTTCTGGGCAGGGATTCTTGGGATGTTTCTGGGAAAAGTCTCTAAAGGACTCCTCCATTTGCATCTTCCTAGGGGTGGGAAGCACGTTCGTTAGTGTCATGATTTTCTCCCATACATTTAGTACCCTGAAATCCTAAGCAAGTTCCAGTCCAGCTCTGAAGAGCTGCCAGACCCTGGGTCAGTTAGAAGAAGCTCACAGTTCACACAGAGCTGCTTTTTGGCCTCACTGGCTACTTGAACCTTCAGGCCACACAAGCATATTATAGATTTGTGGAAAAGCACAAGTTAATCCAAACAGATAAGTCAAACAGTGAAGAAATGTAGGCAGCTTTGAAGAAGAGATTCTGAAAACTATGAGATGTTTGTTCTACAGAAAGAAAACTGTTGTTGGGTAACACAGAACAATTTATAGTTAGTCTCAAATGCTTGCTGTTGCTTGTAGTCTTACTTAATTAAGATTATCTTATTTAAGATAGACCAATTTTATTTTTACTCTGCTGGCAGACAATGAACATTGTCCCTCAGGGCCTCTTCTGCTTCCACTTGAGCTATACATCCTGTAATGTAAGGTTTTATTTCCAGCCTTGTTTCTGAGTTACTACAACTGCTCAGAGTATATTCAGCCTATGTCAGCCCCAGAATAATTTCCAGGTTAGGGCCATAAGAAAAAGTAGAGAAAGATCATAATGGCCACTGACTATAAATACAAAGTAAATAATCTATAAATAGAAAAATTAAAACAGGTTTGTTGGATAGGGGGATAGACTGAGATAATTTTGTTAGGTTCAGGATCCAATGTTACCTCAGTGTTTTTGCTATTTTTTTTAATTTGAAAAGGCCAGGTAAACGGGAAGGAGTTTTCACTCCACCAAGGTGACATGGGTTTTTAGATTCCATTTTGATCCATGTCAAGCATAAAGGGGGGTTAAAGGTCATTTCTTTGAGGTTAGTGTTTTTTGAAGAAATGACATACTGCCCCTGACTTGACAGAATCTTTTCTCTGCTTGCTTGCTTCAGGATATGAATGAGCCTTCAAACTTCGTGGATGGATCTGTCAATGGCTGCCGCAATGAAATTCTCAATAAACCACCCTACATGCCATGTATGAGTTCTTTCCTGATCAAGATCCTCTTTCTTTTTATTCTCATATAAAGCCAAAAGTTTTGGAGTGCAGGGGTAAACATACTCTCAACATGGCATAAAATTCACAAATAGAATATCTCTGAATGTATTCAAATTACTAAGTTAGTAATTAAGTATTAAAAATAATGACATGTGTTATAAAAGAAGCTAAGCAATACACTTGATTGCATTGACAGCTAAAGTTGTAAATACACCCCTCTATGTGCAGGTGTACCTCTCAATATACAGGTTCATTTGATTAGAGCATGAAAATATAGTCCCCAAACTTTCCACCCATGTTCAAACACTTCATGAAAGATGCTCTTTGTGCTAACTACACCAGAAACTGGAATAAGAGGCTGTGGTCAAAGACATCTCAGAATATTGAGTCCTCTCACCACAAAGAAGCCCAAGGAATAAAGCTCCTATAAACAGTTCATCAGCAACTAGAATCTAGGTCTTTTAATGTCTAGAGTATTGATCACATCTCCATCCTTCTCCTCCATTTATCCATCCATTCAGCCATCCACCCATCAATTCATCTATCCATCCATCCGTCCATCCGTCCGTCCATCCATCCATCCATCCATCTACCCACCCACCCACCCACTTACTCCTCCATCCTTTAATTTAATATTTTTCAGTCAAGTGCTGACAAGTCAGAAAGATGCAGACACATCAATATAGAATTAATTTGCACAAGACCTATTTATTCCCTTGAGAACATTACCATCTAGAGGAAGAAACATTCCTAACAACAAAAGAGTTTGTTATGGTGAAAAATCATCTGAAACATTGAGTTAGAAGTGGAGCAAAAGAGGATGTTTCATGGAGCCTGCATATTCTTCTTAACCTTAATTATGAAATTATAGGATGTTGCTTTTCTATATTAAAAATCTCAAGTAATTTGACTTGGTATGATAGATATGCCAAAATATAAATATAAAGATGTCTGGAAATTAACTCAGTATTTCCCCTCAGATTTGGAAGGTAGGGACAGAGGCCTGAGCAGCAACACACTGTGCATGGAGAGTGAACAGATCCTTCCAGATGGCTCCCGGGTCCAGCACTATGATGTGCATAGCCTTTATGGGTGGTCCCAGACCAGACCTACCTATGAGTAAGTATGCTTTTGTTACTGTTAGCAAAGATAAAGGCTGGCATGGGGATGCAGGAGGTCTTGGTGGGTTGGGCCACGATACTCCAGTGGGTGAGGGAGACACAACATGTAGACTTGGCGGGCTGTGGTGTGGAGCTGCGGAAAGTTACTCACACCATGCAGATACTGCATGCACATGGAAAGTTTTATTATTAAAGGGAGAGAGGAGAGAGAGGGAGAGAGAGAGAGAGAGAGAGAGAGAGAGAGAGAGAGAGAGAGAGAGAGAGAGAGAGAGAAGGAGCTGTGGAAAGTTACCATGCAGACATGGCATCCACGTGTAAAGTTTTATTATTAAAGGTGGGGGGGGAGAAGGAGATGTGGGGCTACCTCTGGTGAGAGGGGATGGGGGAGAGATGGGGGGAGGAGTTTTTTATTAAAGGGAACCAGGGGTGGTTCAGAATACTAACAATATTTTCACTATAAGCACAGTTTATAATCTTGTTTGTGAAATTCCTAGATATTTCAGGTTCACAAATGAGAAAGCAATGAGGTTCTTCTAGTCAGAGGTTATACGTGCTTAGGCCATTAGCCTGGCCCTTTGCTGTTTTATCATCTTATTTAAAATACTTCTATATAAAAGAAATAATGCCCCTAAGCAAATTTTGTTAACTGGGCTGGGAATTTTGACTCTCATCCAAGTTAGGCACCTTTCCCATCTGGTGTCCCTATAATTTCCATCGTGCCTCATTATCCATTTAGTAATATGACAGGTCATATTTTTCTTTAGGAAGTAAGACATGCTTTTTTTTTTTAGTTCTTTGAATTTATTTTTCAATATTTTGTGTAAACTCCTTCTCTACCAAGTCCCTTCAGCAACATTTTCTATTGGCTACTTTTTTCTTATGTATCTTTCATTTTTTGTTCTAATTTTTGCATGATGTGTTTGTTGTTATTGTTGAATATTGGGCATTTCTAATAATAAATTATAGCTCTCTCACTGTCCATAGGGTTGGCTGCTCTTTCTGTTCTTATTTGATCAGCAACTTTTCTGGATTCTGTAGCCATTTATTTTCCTCCCTTCCCCTTCCTTTATCTAAGGAAAAGTACTTCTCTGGTCTTTGAGGGAGGAGGAGGTGATTCTCCTTCCTTGAACCAAGACTTGTTGAAAACTGGCTGCTACTCTCCTTCAGAGCTGAGGGGGTGGACCCACCACCTTCCTATTGATTGCGTACAAAGGGATACATTTGGCCTTGAGGAAGACATTCCTGATTCTAAATTCTACACAACCAGCTTTAAAAAAAGATTTGCAAGCCGGGCAGTGGTGGCACATGCCTTTAATCCCAGCACTTGGGAGGCAGAGGCAGGCGGATCTTTGTGAATTCGAGGCCAGCCTGGTCTACAGAGAGAGATCCAGGAAAGGTGCAAAGCTACACAGAGAAACCCTGTTTCAGGAAAAAAAAAAAAAAAAGATTTGCATCTTGAAGGGGCAGAGAACGAACTCCTAATGTCGGCTTTAAAAAAAAAGAGAGAGATTACGCCAAGAAAGTAAGTTCAAAGGCTTAGAGTCTGGAAGGTGACTCTTTTAATGAAGCATACTCCAGTCACAATGGATGCCTGGCCTCTTAAGTCCTTTACTGCTTAGAAAGGTGAAAAAGAAAATCCTTGCCTATTTAAGAGACAAAAAGACAGCCTTCCTTTTCATTTCAGCCTTCTTTCATGGTTCTTGTCTGGAAATGTCCTGAAACCTGGGCATGCACAATGTTTAAGATGCCTGGTAATATGCATTCCTTTTTACGAAGTTCTGTATGAGTCTAATCCTCAAAAATTACTTTTAAAATTGAGCCAAATGTTTTACCTAAGCTGAAATCCCAGCCTTAGCACCCATGAGGGTGCCAGCAGAGTGCTGAAGTTTTGGCAACTAATTCTTGTTGTTGTTGTTGTTGTTTTGTTTGTTTGTTTCGAGACAGGGTTTCTCTGTGTAGTATTGGAGCCTGTCCTGGATCTCTCTGTGTAGACCAGGCTGGCCTCAAACTCATAGAGATCCACCTAGCTCTGCCTCCCGAGTGTTGGACTTAAAGGTGTGTGCCACCATTGCCCAGCTTTGCAACTAATTCTTTAGAGGTGGGATTTTTTTCTCAATCTTGATCTGAGGTTTGAGTCATGGAACCCTCAGAAGAGACATTGTCCAGAGGACTGAAGTATTTGGGGGAGAATACTTTTAACAGACTAGAAGGGGGTTCAGATTTCTTAGATTACTGTGAAACTGCTGGCCCTTTGCTGACAAAATGGCAGGGAATGGGCTGAGGTGGGAGAAGCCTTAAGGGAGAGTGTTATAAACCTCACTGTCTTGACAAGATTTAACAGTTTCTCTTAGGAAGATGATTTTCATCCTTTATTGACCAGTGGCTCCTGAGTTCTGAAATGCTTGCTTTCAGCAGTTCTGCCTGTATAGTTTATTGCTTTCTTGAAGAAAACATTCATAGACGTCCTCTTTCACCTTTCAGACTTTGGTTTAAGACAGATTTTTCTGTAAATAGTCATGTATATATATATATATATATATATATATATATATATATATATATATATATATATATATATATAGTATGTATTTATCAACATATCACTAAGAACCTCTTTCATGCAGGAAACTCCCCTGCAATCTAAGCGCAGCAGTGATGGCATCATCCCCACCTCCCAGAGTCGTGAAAAACTCCAGATTCAGTTTTGTTTTTGTTTTTGCTTGTTTGTTTACAGGGCAAAATGGTATTTTCTGCTCTCACACTCATTTCTATTCAAAGGCTCTGGTCCTCAGCCCTCTTTTTCTCTTCTCGGGGCTTAGAGGAATATATCGTGTTTTGCATGAGCTATCTGCAGGTTGAGGTGATGCACACTGATACCATGGTTTTCCCAGCAAAATTCTTGTCATCTTTTCTGCTTTCTCTGTCATTTTCAGTGTTCTTTCATAATGCCACTTCATTTATATAGCCCCAGGTTCCTCTCATCAGATGTAAACGTTTGGGATCACAAAGAGAGAGAGACCACCACTCCAGCTGAAGTGTTAGGACAAGGCACAACTTTCCTCTTGATCTAAAGGGTGTGCTCAGCAGAGTGAGCACACTGGGGTGGTGTGTAAACTGATGACATGACAGCTCTGTGGTATGGCTGAGGGAACATTTTTATTGTAGATATGAGAGAGAACAGCCGGAGACATCTGAAAGAGTCTGGAACAGAGAGAAAAGCAGACTGGACATTGCCGGTTTTAGAGAGGCAGGAGAGAATGGAGATAACAAGAAACAGAGCATAGCATGAGAGGCTAGACCATGAGAGAACAGAGACAATAGTCAGAATAGCTGGGTTTTAAGAAGGATGAGTAGCTGGGAGGAGGGAAGGACCAGGAGACTGGTGTGGGAGCTTTGATATGTATAACAAGTACTTTTGAGTGGGCACGGAGGGATCCTGGAGGCTAGAATGGACCTCGCTAAGCTGTTGGCACCACAGGTATTTGTTAATGGGAGAGCCACATGTCCCTTTGCCAGAGGTAAGAAAATGACTCCTTTTAGTAGAGGGGAACCACTTTCACCAGCTCCCGAGGAACTATGACTTTTAACCAATTGCTAGAAATCATCTGATAGTCCAGTTTGAGCACACTTCTGGATATTTGGATTGCATTTTGGAGTTTGGGGATTTGGAGTTTCCTTTGGAATTGACAAGTAGTAAGTATACTTGGTTTTTATTCTAACTCAGGTGTTGACTATACCTTTTCTCATTGGTTGTGGTCCAACCTCACAGTCTTTCATGATTGACTAATCAAGAAAAAAAAGTAGCACCAAAGGAAATGAAGGGAAGGGGAAAGAGATGGTCTACCTTAAGTTCCAAGAATGCGGGGGTGGGGGGGGCTTTGTGTAAAGCAAGGTTTCACTGGGAGTGGGGTGGGGAGGGGATTGAAACACTTGCGTAAAAGTCTTACAAGGAGGGGGACTTGAAATCTTAGTCACAAACACCTCTTTACAGTGTTCTGTAAGACAAGATTAATATTTAATATTTCTTGCACTCTGAACAAGCAGAAACTGGTTCTTCCAGAAAACAAGCTTTTCTTCCCATGAAATAAGAAAACGGGTATTTTATATCCTCAAGTGTAACCTTACCTCAGACCTCCAGGAGGATAAATGGGAGTGAACCCCTTACTGTCAAGGAGCCCCTCCTCTGTTTGGAAGAGCCAAACAACCAGAAGGAAAAGTATAGCTAACAAACAATCCAGAAAGACTTCATGGAAGAAGGGGCAGTTGAGTGGTTCTTAGAAGAGCAGGATTTTCTCTTGTCAGAGAGGGGGTTTGCAAAGCTCAGACTGCAGCACAGAGAAGACATGAGCCATTGCTTTAGGTTCTGACTGAACCTTCTTGCCAACTCCTCCTCTCTCCTCCAGGAAACTTTATTGGTCACAGATCCCATCAACTCCATCTCCTCCCTCAGGGAAGCTCAATCTATAAATGATCTTTCAGGGATGTAGCAGGCTTTCTTCATGACACAGAGACTTTATTAATTATGAGTGCTTGGCCTTAGATTAGGCTTGTTTCTAGCTAGTTTTTTTTTTTTTTTTTTTTTTTTTTTTTTTTTTTTTTTTTAAAAAAAAAAAACTTGAATTAATCCATTTCTATTAATCTATGTGTTGCCCAAGGCTCGTTTACCTCTTATACTTACTGTCCACCCTGCTTTCCTGCTTCCTCTGTGTCTGTGTCTGGCCCTGGCTGGCTAGCTGGCTGGCTGGCTCCCCTTTTCTCTCTGCCCACGAGCCCTGCCTATCCCTACTCTGCCTACCTATTGGCCATTCAGCTTTTAATTAGACCTGTCAGGTACCTTAGGCAGGCAAAGTAAAACAGCAACACATCTTTACATAGTCAAACAAACTCAGCATAAAAACAGATGCAACATATCTTCACATAGTTAAACAAATAGTCTATTCCTCAGCCCAGAGAAGCTTGATCCTCTATGAATGGCTTTTGATTCCTTCCTTTCTGTTTGTTGTATTGGTTTAGAATTTGGGCCTTGGTTTTTAGATTGGTGGTTCGCAGTCGTAACGCCAGTTCCTAGTTAGCCACCGCCACAGCCCCTCCTGGCTTGTAATTGCCATTCAACGACAAAACGAATCCACAAATGTTTGAAGCACTGTGAGCACTTAGCAGTGTTGCTTTTCTTTTAACCATTTCATCAGCTCCGGAACTTGAACTGCTCTTGCTGACCTTGACCCACATCCTCCTCAAACTGTCAAATCCCTTTAGTATTCGTGTGTGTGTGTGTGTGTGTGTGTGTGTGTGCGTGTGTGCGTGTGCGTGTGTACCTTTTAATAGCTTGGGAGACTATACTCTTAAACCTCCATGGTTCTCATACACCTTAATGTTTCCTGCTTTATCAGTCACCTATGCTGACCATCCAGACTTTGTCTGGGCTAACCTCTCAGTACATACACTAAAGCCTAGCTTAAACCTACTTCCTTCATAAAAACTTTTTAGCCTGGTCTATCACTTCTATTCACTCCATTCTCTTACCTGGTGACCTTACGGAATAACCCAGAGTTTGGTGGTTCTGTACGCCTAAGGGCAAGAATCATGTTTTACCTCTTTTGAAATTAAGTTAATTTATTTGTATGTGTGTGTTGGAGAGAGAGAGAGAGAGAGAGAGAGAGAGAGAGAGAGAGAGAGAGAGAGAGAGAGAGAAGGCACACATGTGCCATGGTGTGTCTTTGGACTTTTTTTTTGTGAAAATACCTTCCTTTGTCAGGCTCCCAGTACATTTGTGGGCCAGAGATCTTTCAGTAAGGGAGTGTTCATTTGTGTCTCCTGATGTGTGATGCTTTCTTTAGCAAACCTAAAACCACTAGTGTGTTTTGAAAACACACTAGTCCTAGTTATGTGTGTGACTATAGATTAAAAACCATGTTTATATAACTGTCTACATACCTTTTACACCTGTATGCCTGTGAGCACAAAACATACTCTGCATTCTAAAGTATAGTGGAATATGTTAATAATACCCCAAAGCATATATACCATAATTCAGATCCCAGGTCTGTCTATGTATTCCTTGAATGATCCTTGGAAACTGTGCTGGGACTCAAGTAGTAGGAACTCAAGCAGTAGGAACTCAAGAAAAACCCCCATTGTAGAGACTGTGCAATGATACATGTGGAATTGATTGATTGATGTGTTCCTGGGTATGGAATTTGTTTCCTAAATACTTGTTTTACCAATCTCTCCAGCCCCTCCTCTGACCTCCACATATAACTTGCTAATTGGGCCTCTTATGAATAAGATCCTCTACCAGAAAACCTACAGAATCAACTAACCTGGGTTCTTAGGGGCCCACAGAGACTGAGCCAACAATGAGGGAGCCTGCATGGGTCTATCCTAGGCCCTCTGCATGTATGCTATGGTGTTGTAGCTTGATCTTCTTGTGGGACTCCTAACAGTGGGAGCAGGGGCTATCTCTGCTTTGCCTGCTTTGGGGACCATATTCTTCCTGCTGGGTTGCCGTATCCAGCCTTAATACAAGGGGAGATGCCTAGTCTTATTGCAACCTGATATGCCGTGTTTGGTGATATACCTGGGTGGCTTGCCCTTTTCTGAAGGGAAACTGAGGAAGAGTGGATGGGGCTGAGGAGGGAGTAAGAGGAGAAAAGGGTGAGGGAACTATCACTGGGATATAATATATGAGAGAAGAATACATTAAAGCAAGTTTAAAAAAGGGAGTAAGCTTCTCACTTTAGGTGCAGGTATATCTCATGTGCCCTGCTGTGAGGTTGTCTGGGACTCTTGTCATGACTTCTAGCTTCTTTACTGGAAGATGTTCTCTGACTCTTAGAGCAACATGCACAGAGCTGCAGCTACTCTCTGCCGTGAAATTCCATGGCTGTCCTCTTCAAATTTTCCTCCTTGTTTCCCCGCCAGAGCTGTGCAGGAGGTGACAGGAGAGAGAGGGGTCGTCATCACCCGCTCCACATTCCCCTCTTCTGGACGCTGGGCAGGACACTGGCTGGGGGACAACACAGCTGCCTGGGACCAGCTGGGGAAATCCATCATTGGTGTGTGGTTGTGCCCAGGGGCTCTGCTGGTGGTGGGAATGGAACTGTAGTGTGTACAACGTGGCTATACTATGTATATTTAGATTGGCATCTGGGTGGCAGTGAAGTCAATAAAAGTTGACTGTTCTGCCAGTGTGAGTTTTAGCTTATGACCATCTCTCAATATATTCAGCAGGAATTGCCCAGGGCTGTTAATGAAGTAAAGGAAGAGGCAGGTTGAGCTTTCTCTCTCCTACCTAAGGGTTGTCTTCCATGACCATTTTGTCTCATTGCAGGTATGATGGAGTTCAGTCTCTTTGGAATACCTTATGTAAGTCGTATCAGAACTGCTGAACCTTGCCCAGATTTCAGTGTATATGTGTCTGTCTTGAAAGAATACCCAGCTGATACTCTGATTTTGCTCCTTCTCAGACAGGAGCAGACATCTGTGGGTTCTTTGGAGATGCTGAGTATGAGATGTGTATCCGCTGGATGCAACTGGGTGCATTTTATCCATTTTCCAGGAACCACAACAATGCTGGGACTAGGGTGAGGCAGCCATTGTTTATGCTGCAGTTGTATTATCAAATGTCAAATCACAGCTTATATCAAATTTGCAGGGGCGTCGTTCTTATTTCCTGACAAATCATGAAGACCACCAGGATATCCATGTTTTAGATAAAGTTCAGAACTCCAAGGTTATCATTAACTCTTAATAGTACAAGTTTCTCACCTCTTGGAGGCATTTTTGCCAAGAAAAGTTATTTTTCTAGCTATTGCATTGAACTACAATATGACATGTTCCTTTGCTTGACAGAATATTAAGTTGGTATTTTGCTCAAACCATTTTGATAAGTCAGCACTACATAGGGGCCTATTGGTAAAGCTTCACACACACACACAAAGCCAAAGCTAGACTGTGCAAAGGACCTGAGAATTGGTGATAACGAGGAACAACATCTACACTAGTTTTGTAGGTGACAGAGGGAGTGAGCAGTAGACTGGAAATGGTGAGAGAAGTGACATGTGACTTATTCATGTAGTAAGTGTCCAGCCATCCTCTTCTGAGATCCCTGGGGTGCAGTGAAGAGCTTACCATATGCTCACTCACCCCTCCAGAGACAAGATCCTGTGGCCTGGGATTCAACCTTTGAGGAGTACTCAAGGAGAGTACTGGAGACCAGGTACTCCCTGCTGCCGTATCTGTACACCCTGATGCACAAAGCTCACACTGAGGGCAGCACCGTCGTTCGAGCGCTTCTCCATGAGTGAGTGTCGCCTCTTTCCCCAAACAGTGAGTCCGCGCACATTTGTGAAAACACTTTGCAATGGTTGTAAGCCTAGGGATGAGTTTTTCCATTTTGGATTTTTCAGGTTCACAGATGACAATAACACCTGGGATATAGACCAACAGTTCATGCTGGGTCCTGCTCTCCTGATCAGCCCCGTTCTGAAGAGTGTGAGTTCCTCATCGTAGAGCAGATGCCTTCCAACCACATGATCCAAAGACACAGTGAAAAAGAATATTTTATTTAAAACTAAAGAAAGTATTGAGCTTGTCTGTGTGTATACATGTATAGGTATTAGAAGACAACATTTAGGACTGAATTCTTTCCTCCTACCACTTGGCCTTAAGAAATCAAACTCAAGTTTTCAGGGTTGGTGGCAGATGCTTCTACCCACTGAGACAACCTCACTAACTCCAGGGAAAACATTTTAAACATTTTCCTGTCTTGCTTATTTCATTATTTTTAAGTAGATAACTTTCAACAACATCAAAAGCATGTTTGCCCCCAAGATATTAATGAAAGCTTTTTCGACACTAATTTCTCATTTGGGAATTCTGTGATCCACTACTTTTATAATTTCATTAATTGAAACATTTTTTTCTGTACATTTGAAGAGGAGTTTTCAAAGTGTATTCATTAAGATTTCTTAAATTCTTGACATCACTAATAAAATTCTATCTTAATTTTAATTCTATAGGAAGTGTTTTAAAAATCAATATTGCTTCCCAGTTGGGATATTTATAGTATCATACTGATTTTATGTTTCAGAACACATTTGAGATATCTGCTTATTTCCCCAGAGCCCGGTGGTATGACCATAGCACGGTGAGTTATAATTATTTTAGGAGGAATCAGATGGCTCTGTGCAGGCTAGAAAGGTGGCTAAAACTTTTTCATTACTTCCCAGACCAGAAACATTTCTACCCTAGCTAGATCTGTATATATGGGGTCTGCATTAGGGCACAGGAAACATCTAAATACCAGTTTCTCCTGTTGGCCACCCTTTACCTTCTGTAGACTTACACAGAAAACACTAGGTTTTCAAAGGTTTAAGCAAAAATGAAACTACATTATTTTTCTCATTTTTATAGTGCTTTGCTGATCTTCCAACATGCTCCCTTAGTAAGGAAGAATTTGTAGTAAAATATGTAACTCATTTCATTGATTTCTCCTTTAGCATTTCTCATCTATGTGTTTTCTTCTAGGGATCTGGCCAAGAATCAATAGGTGAATGGAAAACATTGGCAGCTCCTCTGGACCACATCAACCTTCATGTCAGAGGAGGCTACATCCTGCCTTGGCAAGAGCCTGCAATGAACACTCACTACAGGTATGATGAAGCAGTGTTTGGTAACCTGGCCCTTTACCAGGACATATAGATAAATAAGCAAATTGCATAGAAACTAAATTGCAGAGTTTCACTGGTTGGATTCTGGGGGTGACTTCTGATAGGAGCTAGAGGAAGACAAGTTCATGAAGCCATTCCCTGGGAGATCTTTCACCTGTGGTCTTGTGTCAATAGCACAATTCTCCTAAGCAAAACTTTTCTTGAGAATAGAAACCTATGTTTCTCCTCATGTTATTGAAAAGGGGGGATATTAACAAGCACCTTCACTTGCAGAGGTTGCACTGGAATATAGCATCAATTTCCAGGTACTTTTGATGAACTCAAAAAGAGATTTCACAACACACACACACACAAACACACACACACACACACACACACACTCATTAGGAAAACATGTCAAAAGCATATAAAAATGGCGCAGAAAAGCAGTCTCCTCTCAGACATGATTTTATCAGAACAGAGCCAGAGATGGCTCTTGAATAATAAATAGGATTTGTGGATTTGCATGTGTGAAGACAAAGAGAGATATTCAAAGAAATAAAGGTGAAAATGAGTTGGGTACATAAAATTGAAACAGTTAACTCATGGAAGGCTCTGAATGGTATCATCAGTAGTTTTGGTTTTATTCCTTGGCACCTGAAAGCTGTTGAAGTTTTAATTTTCTGGGATTTTCATACTAAGGAATTGTACTACTGCAGCAGGTATGTTGGAAAGTGTGCCTATTTGAGTTGTGAAAGTTAAAGTTGACAAATGTTTCATTAAACTTTAAATGATATTCTGTTGACTTGTATCTTATATTTTAATCTCACTTTATTTTTGTCATTTTATGTACATATTTAATACCCGGAGCTTTGAGTTTTATTTCTGGATAAAGAATATTTTCAGCAGATGTTCTTTGTTCTTACAGCCTACAACCAATTAAAAAATAATGATTTTTTTTATATAGTCGACAAAATTTTGTGGGATTGACTGTTGCTTTGGACGATAAGGGAAAGGCTGAAGGTCAGATGTTTTGGGATGATGGACAAAGCATGGGTGAGTATGAACCCCCAGCGAGGCTATATGTCACTCAGAGCACTCTGTCATAGAAGCTCACCATGTACAGGTGGCACCCAAAAATCTGTGTTGTCTATTTCCAATAAGATAGTGGTGTTGAGGAGACTTTGGCTAGCTCAGATATTCTACTGTAAGTTATTGTAGACCAGGTATGGTTCCCCAGTCTTGGAAGTTCATGAGCCTGACATGATGGATTCAGCCAGTATCCTCCCAGTAATATCTCACTCTGATAAGATAGTATAGATGGAGATATCAGGCTGATCATGAAGTCATCCTCATGGGGCAGGGTCATAGCTCTACTCAGGTCAGCCAACAATATCAGACATCTTTTCCCTCATAAGTAGGGAAACTCAGGAGACTCTTGGTGACACAAAAATTGAGAATTATGAGTTGCCAGGATGCTTAATACTTGGTATGTTTTCTGTCTTCAAGCTGGGTTTTCACTCATTCTTTTGTAGATAACTGCCACCCATCATTATCATCAGAGTACCCTCTTGTTCAGACATTTCTAAAGAATACTGGCATGCCGATATTAACCTGTTCTCACTTTTATTACTATTTGCAAAATGACACACTTTCTGAAATTGTAGCCTATTTTCCTTCACTAATATACCTAAGGCTTTCTTCCTTGGTTTTCTTTACTCTCATTGAAGCGTGAAATATTCACAAAAGCTTTAAGGGTACAAAATTAGAAAAAATACAACCACATTTAGTTATATTGCTGTATTGTCTTTTGTTGTTATATACCTAGGACAATGCTTGATTTTTTTTTTGTTTTTGTTTTTGTTTTTTGAGACAGGGTTTCTCTGTGTTGCTTTGCACCTTTCCTGGAACTCACTCTGTAGCCCAGGCTGGTCTCGAACTCGCGGAGATCCACCTGCCTCTGCCTCTGGAGTGCTGGGATTAAAGGTGTGTGCCACCACCACCTGGCTTGATTTTTATATAGCTGAAAACATGGCAAATTTATTTTGTAAATCTAGTTTCTTTTTACTGAATGAAATAAGACACACACAGCTGGATATTAACATGTTCTTCTTGTAAACATCATTACTATGATCATATCCCATGAAGAAGATATTGTAAAGTTTATCTAACTGTAATTATTTTCTCTATATATGATGTTAATTTTCATTGTTATAAATTGTATTTTGAATATTAGCTTTATTTGCATTTTATATTGTTTTCCAGAGTATATGACTTTAGCTGAAATTTACATAAAAATATCCATTTAAGAATATAGTTCTTTGAATTTTTATTAAAAAATTTAAATTAAAATATAATTATATCACTTCCTCCATTTGTTACTTCCCACTAACCCCTCCAATATTTCCTCCTTCATTCCCTTTCAAATTAATGGCCTCCTTTTCCTTTATTTACACACACACACACACACACACACACACACACACACACACAATTTATAAACACCTAAACAGAATCCAGTGAATCTGTTTCTCATGGCTTGTGTATATGTGACTTCAAGGTTGTCCACTTTGTATTATACAGCCAATTAGTGGGGTCATCCCTAGAAGAATCTATTTTGTTTTACAGATCTCAGCAGGCATTAGTAGCCTGTGCTTCTTGTCTAGGGGTGGTACCTCATGAGATTCCCTTTTTGTGTTAGCTAGTATATTGGTGTTATCATTGTTTAAGTCTTGTTGAAACAGCCTTGTTGAAATAGCCATATTTTTAGGTATCTTGGGCATAGCTTCTTTTTGGTTCTAGGAGAAGCAATCTCACAGCAGATTTTTTTGATCTGGCACCTACAATCTTCCTGCCCCCTCTTCCAGATGTCACCTAAGAAGCTGTATTGTAGATGCAGATTGAGGTTGGGCTATCCATGAGCCACTGGTCTCTGCATTATGACCATTTGTGTTTTTTTT
Organism: Peromyscus leucopus; assembly: GCF_004664715.2. Classification (NCBI taxonomy): domain Eukaryota; kingdom Metazoa; phylum Chordata; class Mammalia; order Rodentia; family Cricetidae; genus Peromyscus; species Peromyscus leucopus. The sequence goes on along the minus strand of NC_051065.1, from coordinate 46,702,785 downwards.
CTTTTTCTTTTTCTTTTTTTGTTATGGTGTCTGTTTGCTGTAAAAAAAAGAAGCTTTGTTGGTGAGGGTTGTGAACTACATTTATCTGTGGGTATAAGGATAGATTTTAAGATGCAATTAGGAATTACGCTGATCTAGTAAAGTGATGGTAGTAGGTTCTCCTCTAAAATTCATCAACTCATTAGGCCCAGGTAGTTGTCTAGGTTTCTAGTACTAGGTATAATTTCTAGCCTATTGAGTAAACCTGAAGTCTAATTGGACAGCAGTTGGTTGCCACCAAGCTATGAGTGCCACTATTGTACCTTAGGGATATCTTGTCATACTGGCCATTGTTCTAGTTCCTAGATGTCACAGCTGGATAAGAATATTGACTGTTCCCCTCCCTTGATAGTTCACTTAGTACTTACTGGTGCTATGAAGGCTAGATCACGGGAAGGAGATTTTAATATCTTCTGAGTCCTATGTCCAAAGTATGCAGTGTCTTCAGAAATAGGGATTTGCCTTTAGCCTCTGAGAAACAACCAAGGGCAATAGCAATAGTCTATTGTTAGACTACTCTGACTCAAGTGGGGGTTTCTCATGCTGGTACTGGGATTTTTGTCAAATAGTTGTGCTATCTAGTTGATGTTCAGTTGATGCAAGACACAGTCATGTTAGAAGAGGGAACCTTAATTGAGATAATGTCTCCATGAGACTGGCTTCTGGGAAAGCCTGTAGTACATTTTATTAATTAGTGTTTGATGTGGGAAGGCCCAGACTATTGTAGGTAGTGGTCCTGGGTGTATAAGAAAGCAAATGCCAGATAATAACCTGAAATGGAAAGTGGAAGAAAGAACAGAGGGAATTCAAAGCAAACCTGGGCTACATATAAGTTCCAGGATAGCCTGAGTTAGAGAACGAGAGCCTTTCTAAAACAAAAGGAAACAAACAAACAAAACACAAAAGGAAAGTGCTTGCTTAGTATCTTTATTGCTTCTCAGGAAGATGAAGAATACCTTGTTAGTCATTGTGATCAGTTTTAGATATTTCAGACTCAACATGAGATTATCTGCTACAACTGAAGCAGGTAACTGTTTATTTTCTTCTTGTTTGCAGACACATATGAAAAGGGAAATTATTTCTTGGCTAACTTTATAGCAACACAGGTAAGATTACCTTATTGAGTTTATAAATGATATTACCTACAGATTAGACATCACCTGCTGTCTGTATAAATATAACATTTACATATTAAGAAGTGTTTCTTGCCTTTACTTCTCTAATTTATGTTGTTGACAATGGAATAAGGAAGAAAATAGTCCTTATTTTACATTTATCCATAATACCATCACTATGTGAAAAGAAGTTTGGAACTCATGTTAACCTTGGGGAAAATGGATCCCTCAATGTTCAGCTTATTCCTAGGGATAAGAAGCTTTCTGGCTCTTAAATTTTGAAGTGTAAATGTTATATAAATAATCCTATGTAATACTGCTGTAGAGTTGATAACTTCATAGCCTCATTGCCATGTGACAGCAAAAGTTTACTGAGATCATGAATTTATAGAGTTCAGGTGATCTTATCAACACTTAACTGACCTTGGCTGGAATATATATAGATAGCCATCTGTCAATTGCTCAGCTTGGATGAGCTTGATTATACTTACATAGCTGGTGGTCAGCTGACCTTATGGGTGGTGTCTAATAATGACTTTTTCATGATTATGGTATAGCATAAAGTGAAAGTTGAGGGGCTTGAGAGAGGGCTCAGTGGTTAAAAGTGCTTACTGCTTCTGTAGAAGAGCCATGTTTGGTTCCTAGCACCACTTCAGGCAGGTCACACCCACCTGTAACTATAATTTCAGAGAATCCAATGTTTTTTGGCCTCTGAAGGCACTTGCATGTACATGGTGCACATAAATTCACACAGGCATGCACACACATACATAAGTAAATAAGCACATCTTAAAAAATTAGAAGTGAAAATACTAAATTATTGCTTAAAAATTACATTTTTATCAAATTGATAAATTTCTCATTAGCAAAGTAAAGCATACATGACCAAGACCAGACGCAAAAGTGGGTCAGCATATCTTATTCAGAAAGGTAAAATATAAGAGTTACATGGGAAATGAAAATTATAGAGGAATAAATAAATTAGAGAAAACAATACTTTGCATGTTGGATGATTCCATTGACAATCTGTCTTCTCTTGACAATTAAATAAACCATTCTATGTCAAGTCCAGAATTTGCTTATCACTTACCCATTGACTGAAAACATGGGCTACTGTAGAATAATTGATCACCTCTTTGTAACAGTGCTTCAAATGGTAGATGTCTGTTCAATACTCCTCTGTGCTCTCTTACTATTGCGTGTACCTCTGGGGTAACTTGGCATTTTCTTTGTTTTGTGTTTATCTGGTTCCTAGATCTGATCATTCTGAGTGCTAGTTAATCTAGATTTCTCTTAAAACACGGTGGCTGGGATCAAGAGCATGATTGAGATTTCTGTGTTTCTTTTCTTTTTCTTTTTGGTGAAATAGAATTTTTTATTGCAAATAGAGTCTTCTCTTATACTATATATCCCAACCACAGTTTCCCATCTCTCCATTCCACCTAACTCTGCTCTATCCCCACATCCACTCCCCTCCATTTCCTTTTCAGAACAAAGCAGGCCTCCAAGAGACAATAGCCAAATAGGACAAAACAAGATACAGTAAGACAAGGCCAAAGTCCTCATATCATTATGTCGAAGCTGGGCAAGGCAACCCAGTAGGAGGAAAAGAGTCCCAAGAGTAGGCAAAAGAGTCAGAGACACACCTGCTCCCACTGTTAGGAGTCCCATAAAAATACCAAGCTAGCAGCCATAATGTATATGCAGAGGACCTGGTGCAGACTCATTCAGGCCCTGTGCTTGCTGCTTCAGTCTCTGTGAGCCCATATGAGCCCTGCTTTGTTGATTCTGTGGGCTATGTTCTCTGGGTGTCCTTCATCCCCTCTGACTCCTACAGTCTTTCCTCCCCATCTTCTGTGGGGATCCAAGATCTCTGAGAGGAGAGACCTGATGGAAACCTCCAATTTAGACTCTCTCTCCTTATAATGTCTGGTTGTGGGTCTCTGGGAATATTCCTATTAAGTAGCTTTCAAAGTTGAAATAAATTTAATAATAAGCTCTCCTAAATCAATAAGATACAGTTTAAATAGTTCCTTCAAGTTATATATTTTTTTCTTGATTTTTCTTCTTGGTTCTGCATGCCCAGTCAGTCACAAAATGTGCTGTTGCTTCTTTATTTTTAATGAAATTTTTATGTGTATGTGTGTTTGAGAAGGTCAGAAGAAGGCGTCAGATCCCTCAGAGCTGTAGTTATAGGTGGTTGTGAGCCTGACATGGTGATAGGAATTGAATTTGGGTTCCCTGGAAGAGCAGCAAGTACTCTTAACCACTGATCCATCTCTCTAGCTCCATATTTATTTGTTTTGACATGGAATCTCATCCTTTCCTGCCCAGACTGATTTTGAACTTGCTGTATAGCCAGAAGGCCTTCAAAGTGTGATACTTCCTCCTTAGCCTCTCCAGGGCCTGGGATTACAGTCATATACCATTGCATTTGACTCTGTTTTTAAAAATGGAATGGAATATTTTTATTTCTCTTTCTAATGTTTTCAGAATCAAGCCACATGCAGCTTTGCTCTATTGTCTCTGTCTCCCTGATTTTTTTCCATAGAATTGTCATAACTTGGTCTTTTATACAGTTTCATTTCTCTGTTTACTTAGAACCTGCTACACTATTCCCACATATATTGCCTGCAACTCTTAACTGCCCTAAGACTCTTGGAGTTCCATGTATTTATTAATGCTTTTTATATATATTCTATTTCCACAGTTACTTTTCTTCAATTTCCGTAGTGCCCTTAGTATTTTTTGCTATGATTTTCATTTTGCTTTAATTATGTAACATCTCATAATTTATCTCATTTTAACTTGTATTGATGTTTATATATAATACTTCAAGGTTTAGACAATTTATTGTGTTCTTTGCAAATGTTCTTAATTCAGTGACAGTTTACTATGCTCCTGTATTATACCAACATACCATCATTACACCCCATCTATGTCACTTAGCTCTGTGAAAATGAATGACTTCACCTCCTATTATCTCAATTTCCTCATCTGAAAAACAGAAAGAATGATACTTTATTATATGAATTAGTAAGAGTACACCAAAAATAATTTCCAGAACGTTTCTTGGTTCATACATCACCTTTGATATTATATTAGGATTTTCCAGTGGAACAGAACTGATAGAATCGACACACACACACACACACACACACACACACACACACACACACACACACACACAATCACACACAAACATACACACTCAGACACACACACACACACACACACACACACACACACACACACACACACAAGAACACACATATAAAGGGAATTTATTAGAGTGGCTTACAGGCTGTGTCCTGCCTAGACTAATAATGGCTATATCCTGACTGAAAAGCTAAGAATCTAGAAGTTGTTTGGTCCACAAAGATAGATATCTCGGCTGCTTTTCAGTCTGTTAGAATATCAAAGCAGTAAGGTTTAATATTAGTAAATGAATGCCACCTAAATAGGATAGATAAATTTGCCAGAGAGAATGAAGGAAAGCAGGAAAAAAGAAAAAAGCTTCCTTTAGGTTTTTATGTGGGCTGCCACTAGAAAGTATGGGCTAGATTTAGGGTGGTTCTTCCCACTTCAAATAAAACCCTTCAGAGGTGTGTCCATTGACTTGAGTTTTCATTGATTCTAGATGTAGTTGGCAGTCAAGATTATCCATCACAGACATCATCAAATTTATCACTCATGGCTGGTACTTGGGAACTATGTCGTCATGAAATATTTAATTAAAAAAAATAGAAACAAGGGCTGGAGAGATGAGTCAGCAGTTAAGAGCACTTGACTGTTCTTTCAGAGGTTCTGAGTTCAATTCCCAGCAACCACATGGTGGCTCACAAACATCTATAATGGGATCAGATTTCTTCTTCTGGTGCGCATGAAGACAGAGCACTCATATGCTTAAATATGTGAATAAATAAATCTTTAAAAACAGTACAATAAAAGTCATTAAAATGTTTTCACATTGTAATGTATAACACAATTTACTGTCTATTACATGTGTGATATATGTTTTATTCTTATGAATTATTTATAGGACACCTTGAAAATCCAGGTCATATATAATCAGTATCTGAGTAACTCAAATCCACTGAAAGTTGGATACATTGGAATCTGGGGTTTAAACTCCTCTTATGTGGCACATGTTAGTCTTACCTACAACAACCAGCCATTCACTGAAAACAATTTCACAAGTGACCCCTACAATCAGGTATGTCTGAAAGGAATGCCATCATCAACTCACTTTATTATTCTATTAAATTATCTCTGCTATTAATATCTTATACATGTGATACATATTAGAAGTGGTGTGCCTCCATGGAAATACATTTCTGAAAAGTTGTGAGGCCTGGATTGTAAAGTATACAACATTGGTGGTCTTCTGTTCCTAGTCTGGTATTGATGATCTGTAGTCTAAAGATATCCTCTCTGTTGTGCTCACTATGAATTTGATTAGCTCTGAGTACATTGGGCTCCTAGGCTACCTAACAAAACATAGAAACATTTTTGCTTAGAGGCTAAAGACAAGGAATGGTTATGAAAGTCCCTCTCTCCTTTCTGCAGTGTGCCCATCCCTGGGCAAATTAATGGTTCTTTGAAGTTTTAAGTTGGTGCTTAACTGTTACTATTATTAAGTGACTATGCTTCACTCGTAGCCTAGGATATGCTTCTTTGATGAACAAAACAGAGTCCTGTAAATCCCAGACTATAAAAACTAGTAAAGTGACAGCTTTGCCCCAAATGAAACAATGTTCTGCAAGATGGGTTGCTCATAGGTCTGTGTAATCCTAACTTTAGAATCCAAACAGTAACTACACACCATGGATTAATTATAAATGGATGCAGTAGCTCAAGCAGAATGGATTAGAGAGGTGAAAATGGTTAGCTGGAATTCCTGCTTCTACATGGGGAAAATAGTGTCCATACCAGTACTGGGAATTTGGAAAATGAGGATTCTGAGCAACCAAGTAGATTTTCCCCCCTGTGGTCTTCTTAGATACATATTTAGATACAATAATGTGTTCCTTGGATTACTGGTTTCAAATTTACTCTGAAAGTATTGCTTCTAATTAACCTAGCTGCAGAAAATGACCAAGTTCCATGTTGGGAAAACTCTATAGCATATTTAATGCCTATTATTTGCTAGGCACATTTGGAGTGATGGTAATAAGGGCATGACACCAGTCTTATGTCAGGAAAGGAAAATGTCAATGACAAAATGACAAAACAAAGTAAACATTAATTATAACCAAAACTGTAAATATTTGAGAACAACAGAGCTTGGACATAAGAGAGTGTGAAAAAAGAATGTATGGCACTTGGTTACACACAGAACACCTCACCATGGTGATCTGAGACCAATAATAGCTGAAGAGATTTGTGTCATTTACTCTTTGGGAAAGAATGAATATATATATTTTTTGCTAATATAAAAGTTGAACAGTGACTTCAATATAGTGTTTGATAAGTTCTAATATATCAATGTAATCTTTTTTTGGCAGAAACTAACAATTCAACTGACTGAAAAGAATATGAACTTAGAAGAGCTGACTGAGGTTATTTGGGTTTATGGAGATCCTGCACTTCCCACACCAATGACAACCAGTGTATTTCCAACAAGCTCTCACGCATTCACAACCACAACTCCTGAACCAACTACTGAAAGCACTACAACCAGCACATTTCCTGACATAACTACACCTTTCCCTACAAGTCCTACTACTGCTAACACTAGTGATGTGATTCCATTCACAACCACAACTCCTGAACCAACTACTGTTGACAATACAACTAATACCACATTTCCTGACATAACTACACCTTTCCCTACAAGTCCTACTACTGCTAACACTAGTGATGTCATTCCATTCACAACCACAACTCCTGAACCAAGTACAACCAGCACCACATTTCCTGATATAACTACACCTTTCCCTACAAGTCCTACTACTCCTAACACTAGTGATGTGATTCCATTCACAACCACAACCCCTGAACCAACTACTGTTGACAATACAACTAATACCACATTTCCTGACATAACTACACCTTTCCCTACAAGTCCTACTACTGCTAACACTAGTGATGTGATTCCATTCACAACCACAACCCCTGAACCAACTACTGTTGACAATACAACTAATACCACATTTCCTGACATAACTACACCTTTCCCTACAAGTCCTACTACTGCTAACACTAGTGATGTGATTCCATTCACAACCACAACCCCTGAACCAACTACTATTGACAATACAACTAATACCACATTTCCTGACATAACTACACCTTTCCCTACAAGTCCTACTACTGCTAACACTAGTGATGTCATTCCATTCACAACCACAACCCCTGAACCAACTACTGTTGACAATACAACTAATACCACATTTCCTGACATAACTACACCTTTTCCTACAAGTCCTACTACTGCTAACACTAGTGATGTCATTCCATTCACAACCACAACTCCTGAACCAACTACTGTTGACAATACAACTAATACCACATTTCCTGACATAACTACACCTTTCCCTACAAGTCCTACTACTGCTAACACTAGTGATGTGATTCCATTCACAACCACAACCCCTGAACCAACTACTGTTGACAATACAACTAATACCACATTTCCTGACATAACTACACCTTTCCCTACAAGTCCTACTACTGCTAACACTAGTGATGTGATTCCATTCACAACCACAACTCCTGAACCAACTACTGTTGACAATACAACTAATACCACACTTCCTGACATAACTACACCTTTCCCTACAAGTCCTACTATTGCTAACACTAGTGATGTGATTCCATTCACAACTACAACTCCTGAACCAACTACTGAAGACACTACAACCAGCATATTTCCTGACATAACTACACCTTTCCCTACAAGTTCTACTGGTAACTCTAGTGAAGTGATTCCATTCACAACCACAACTCCTGAACCAACTACTGTTGACAATACAACTAATACCACATTTCCTGACATAACTACACCTTTCCCTACAAGTCCTACTATTGCTAACACTAGTGATGTGATTCCATTCACAACCACAACTCCTGAACCAAGTACAACCAGCACCACATTTCCTGACATAACTACACCTTTCCCTACAAGTCCTACTGCTGCTAACACTAGTGATGTCATTCCATTTACAACTACAACCCCTGAACCAACTACTGTTGACAATACAACTAATACCACATTTCCTGACATAACTATACCTTTCCCTACAAGTCCTGCTACTCTTAACACTAGTGATGTGATTCCATTCACAACCACAACCCCTGAACCAACTACTGTTGACAATACAACTAATACCACATTTCCTGACATAACTACACCTTTCCCTACAAGTCCTACTACTGCTAACACTAGTGATGTCATTCCATTCACAACCACAACTCCTGAACCATCTACTGAAGACAATACAACTAATACCACATTTCCTGACATAACTACACCTTTCCCTACAAGTCTTACTACTGCTAACACTAGTGATGTGATTCCATTCACAACCACAACTCCTGAACCATCTACTGAAGACAATACAACTAATACCACATTTCCTGACATAACTACACCTTTCCCTACAAGTCCTACTACTGCTAACACTAGTGATGTGATTCCATTCACAACCACAACTCCTGAACCATCTACTGAAGACAATACAACTAATACCACATTTCCTGACATAACTACACCTTTCCCTACAAGTTCTACTACTGCTAACACTAGTGATGTGATTCCTTTCACAACCACAACTCCTGAAACAACCACTGTTGACAACACAACTAATACCACACTTCCTGCTATAACTACAAATTTCCCTACCAGTCGTCCCACTGCTGACACTAGTGATGTAATTAATTTCACAACCACAACTACTGAAGAAAGTACTGTTGACAATGCAGCTAGTACTATACTTCCTCCAACAATTACACCTTTCCTTAACAGTACTCTAATTGTTAGCGCTAGTGCTGTGGTCCCTATCACAGTGACAGCTATTGAAACAAGTACTGTGGATGCTGCAAACTCTACTGTGGTGCCATGATGTCACTTAAGGGTCTAGTACAGTGGTTCTCAACTTTGCTAATTCTGTGACCATTTAGCAGAGTTCCTCATATTGTGGTCAACTGCAACCATAAAATTATTTTGTTACTCTTTTACAACTGTAATTTTGCTGCTGTTATTAATAATAATGTATATTATCTGATATGTGTCCCCTGTGGAGGTGGAGACTCATAGGTTGAGAGCCATTGCTACAAAAATTTGTGAATGTACTTAGCATAGCTTGGCTTCCAAAAATAGTTTTTGTCTCATCTTAGATATAGATAGTCCAAGAATGACAACAACTGTAGATGTATAAGGATGTATCCATTCCAAACATAACTTCTACCAAAGAAGGTATACATGCTTATCCTGATGTCTGAATGCATACCACAATTATTTCCTATGTTAGCTATTATACCTATGGCCTTATTGGTTAAATGACACATATATCCATGGCCTTCACTTGCAATATTAGTACCTCATTACCACACCACACCACATTCTGTGAGTACTATTGCTATAGGTTTTGTGAAATAGTCCCACTCCTACTGTTTTTTTTTTGGGGGGGGTTACAAGGCCTAATCCAATATTGGAGAGCCCTAATGATACTGAAGTTACCTCACTGACAGCAATTGTTTACATTGTAGATTCTTTAACTAATGATGTGAAAAGTAGCATTTTATTTTCCTATGGACTTTTTTCCCCCCAAATATTCTATTTTGCCTGTCTATGCAGTAGCTTACTAACACCATGGTTGCTTTCAAGGGGATTCCAGCTATTGGTATAGACATTGAAACTGCTACTATTATAGATGTTTATAAATCTCAACTTCAATCACTGAAGTCATTAAATTACAGACATAACAATTTTACTATCAAAGAAAATACATATAAGATTACAGGTGCTAAAAATATAAGTTCCCTAGCCTTGCAATAATTACTCTGATAAGTGTTAGTAACACTCTACAGCTTTCATAAGCATATTGAACATTCCTCATCTCAAATGCTTGGTACTAAAACTGTTTCAGATTTTATATTCCACATGTCTGATCATTTGCATCTACAGAGTGATATATCAAATCCAAACATGACATTCAATAATGTTCATGTATACTCTAGACATATAGAGCTTGAAGATTATTTCATATAACACTTAAAGTAATTATATGCATAAAACAAAGTTCATGGTGTGAAGTTTTCCACTCGTGGCATTATGTTGGTATTCAAAATGTGTTATATTTTTGGATTATGAATAGTCCTACTCGAACTTCTGTTTATAGATACCAAACTGCTCTAGAATTTTGAAATCACTCTTCTGAGCTAGTTTTGGGTCCTCACTGTTCCTGCAAATGACTAACTCCAATGTGCCTACAAACTAGAACTTTCCCAGACCAAGGTATGACTATAGTCAGAACCCCAGGAGGCAGTCTATCCTGGATTGGAGTTTCTGGTCACCTATTCTTTTACTTTGTTGTTTTATTGTCAAGTCTCTCCTTTGGTATGTTAGAGTTTCCTGAATGGTTCTGATCTCTCATAAACAAATTTACCACAAACCTTTGATCTACTACTTTCTTAGATCACTCCTTAACCTCATCAGTAGACTCACAGATATTACCCAATCTAGCCAGTTGGGCACTATTGAAGGTTTGAGCAGTATTCTCAAAATGTAGTTATGAAATCTGTGGGTGCACCAGACCATTTGTAAAGTTAATAGCATAAAATCTGTTTTCATAATACCAAGTTGTTATTTTTCTCTTTCACTCTTGTTCTCTTACTGGTACATAGCGACATTTTTCAGAGACTCAATGTGGCATTGCAATAGATAAATATAGAAGCAGCATGAAGGTACTTTTGCTATTAAGATATTGAAAAGACTCAAAAAACAACACAATACCATTCTTTTACTCTTTGTTTTTGCCTTTGAAAATATGCTTATTTTTCACAAAGATATTATTTATGTTAACATGTAGTAGACATATTGTTATTTTTAATTAATGAAAATAAATATTTATAAAATATTTTGTGAGTGACTCAAATTAAATTTTGCATGCAGTAAATATTAACAGGTATAATTCACATAAGTGACATGGTATCTTCACTGGTTTTGAATATAACGAGATCCTGAGGCCAAAGAATTTGAAAGTCACTTCCTTATGTTTACAGTGTATCTTATTTCCATCCTTGTGTACTGGTCAATTATACCAGCAGCAGCCCCAGAATCTCTGATTTACTCTGCTTGAACATCCTTTCCTCTTCTACAAACATCTTTCTGGTTTTCTGACCTGCCATAACAGAGGTACTATGTTTTGGACCATTCAATGGCACTCCATATGAAAAACATAGATTCATCAGTTAATCTTGTCTCTTGGAATTGACACACAAGTTACAGCCATTTGAACAAAGATGTGACTTTATGTTAGGGATTACATGGCTCTTGCCTGACCCTTCCTACCCAAACAAAACTCGTGATTTTCTCCATAGACTGTCATGGACTCCTTTACTTGTACCTTCACTAAGAGATGTCCAATGTGCTGCGTTTTTGGAAGTACAAACAGGAGTGAGCTGTGGGCTGAAAAGTTTGTTTTGTTGTCTGTGGTGTGTATGAATATGGTCATGTTTTTGTATTTGTGCACATGTGCATGTGGGAACATGTGTGTAGGTGCCAGAAGTCAATATAGAGTCTTTCTTAGTCACTTTCCACCTATTTTTAAGACAAGATCTCTCAATGGAATTGAAGCTCATTTATTAGGTAGACTTGCTGGTCAATGAGATCAGGGATTTTGCCAGGTTTGGGGTTATAGCTGATATTCTAGCTCTCACTTCTTCAAGGAAGTTTCCAGGCCCAAGCTACCAGCTTCAAAACATCAGAGGGCTACTAATGGTACATCCTCCACCCCTATAATCAGTACACCTTAACTAAATGTGTCCTTTCTCCCTACTTACCTCACATCCTCTAAATCACAAGTTAACAAGATTCCTTTCCCCCTTGCTAGGAATTCAGGATCGCCCTCCCACTACTCTCCTCCTAGAATCAGACATGCCCTGACTACAAGCTGCAAATGGATCATTATGCATCAACTCTGAGACATAAAGTTCCTCCTCTGAAACCTATAAGAAGGAGCTTGCCTCAACCCCTGCCATAATGCTCTCTGTTCATTATATTTTTATGGTATTAATAACTTTTAATAATCTCTTTCACAAAAAGATAACCTGACTCAGTGTCCCCCTTGAATTCAAAGTCTAAGATCTTTCAGTGTGCCTAGATAAATACACCAGCGAAAAATAGATTTTAAGGGTTTAAAATGGTTTAAAATTTCCAACCCATAAAAGTTTCCTTATACCACACCTTCCAGGACATCAGCATCTGATTCAGTACTTCCTTAAAAGTTTGCCTACTAAATTGTTGGGCAATACTGTTAGTTGTTTAGGAAGATGCCCTAAAGAGACATGAACTTGGAAAACTCTTTGATTAAGGTGACAAGACCTTCTGTTTACATGTCTTATATGTCATGAGGCCGGGAAGTAGTTCTAATCAGTCCAGGAGTTGAGTTTTTTTTTTTTTTTTTGTAGATTCTGAGAGTGAAGAGCCTTAAATATTGTCATATTCCAGCAATGATAGTAGAAATGATGAGCTTATTACTTCTCGTGTCCTCAGTACATGTCACCAGTGTGAGAAGAGGGGCCACTTCATCAGGAAGCAGGGCTACAATGTCAGATCACAGCCATTGGAGCTGTGAATAGAGTTTACTGAAATCATATTCTTGATCACCAGGGCATTAAGATCCTGCCGAACACCTTGGGACAACCAGAGTAGGGGTGACTTCTTGAGGACATAATGAGCAAGGCAACTCATAGATTGGCAAAGTGATTTGAAATCTAACTAAGAATTAATAGACATGGCATCCAGAAAATCCCAAGTAAGCACACTCTCTTGGACTTTAGTAACCACTAAAACTCCACAAAATGTTTGTACTTAGTCTATTCTTTCCCCATAGAGTTCTTGAACAAGCATTACACCGTGGGGCTAAGGACTTACTTTTCTCCTCTTTGGTTTTTACTTATCCTCACAGCTCAATTCACAATCCTTCCCAGATAGGCTCTTCACACTGAATGATTTACAAGTGACAATATAACATATGGATGAATAAGCAATAAAAAAGTTGTATTAAGGGCAACCAAAGCCTCCAGATGCTTTAACCTGGCAATTCAAGAGGCTTCCAAGCTGCTTCTCATGGGCCAAAGACACAAATGAAAGAGATTGCCAAAGGAAGCAAGTTGAATTCTCTTTAATGTGATACTTCAAAAATTTCTCCCTATGTACACAGAAGCCCTGCCTTTATGAAAAACTGCCCTTTACTCTTGAGTATACTTATAGCATACTCACATTGCCTCAGAAAGAACTGGTTACAAAATACCATTAGAAAAGAGAAGTAATAGCTTTTTCCATGGCCATGCACATGCCAAGGGATTTACAATGCTCTCCCTTTGCACTCAAGTCCCATCCTACTCATAGCATCAATTTGAGAGAAAGCAGCACACTAGAATTCTTAGAGAGTGAATCCATCATCTAACACTCGGACTTGGAGGCAGACTTTCTTAGAAAACATGTGATCATATCAATGGTTCTGAAGCTTTAAGAATAACTTGAACAGTGATTGTGGACAAAACCTGAGAGCCTTCAGTGTCATGGTTTGGTTTATGGGAAGTGGCACAGACAGAGGTCATTTAGAGGGGTCATATCGGGGGTTGTTTCTATAGTTCATGATAAGGGAGTAGGTGGCATAAGGAGACAGAATCATACCCCAGTCTGCAGCATGGCTAGGAGCCATGAGAGTGTACCCTGCAGGAACAAGATAGCAACCAGGGGCAGGTGCCTCAGGGTAGCAGTACTGGAGCCAGAGAGGGCCATTGGTGCAGCCCTGAAGCCTGCAGGGGTCTTGTCCTGAGGTTCCACTTTACCTCCAGTGGACTCTAAGCACGGCCCTCGAGGAGTTGGGATAATATCAGGAATCCAACCTGTTGTATTTTCTACTTCCTCCTGCAGGAGATGGGACAAATGAGCAAATTCAGAAATATTCCTCTTTTTGTTTCTTTCCTTGAAATTTTACTCTATCATCCCCATCCTACAGGCTAACTGAGATGCTCCAACCACCTCTACAATGCAGGGCAGCAATGGCTTGCCTTTCTGCATCCTCAGGCTCCCTCCCCCAATTCAGGGTTCCTATTATTGTCATTTGCTTCCATCTTCCTTTCTCTTGCCTAATACCATCCCCCAGCCTTGCAGGGTGGTCTCTCCTGGGACACGCACATCAATGGTCTTGATCAACACTGTCTGCTGGGACTCCTTGCAAGCTTTCTCAGCTTTCTTAATGTTCTCTGGAGTCCATTCAACATTATTCAGGACCATCAGGTTCTCCATAGGATTCCTGTGAATAGTAGAGTTAGGACAGGGACATGGCAGTAATCGGCATTGACATGCCTCTCACAAAATAGGTTGAAAAGCACCTTCATTTTTGCTAGCATGTATTCCACGCTGGTATAAACTATACGGAACATTGTAGAACTAAGCTGTCATTCTTAGTAAGTTTGGTAAGAGAAACACATCAGAGAGAACTTAGGACATTGGAAAGAGGTTGTTCTTTACAGATGTGGATCTTCATGTAGATGACATAGGGTCTGAAAGGTGGGTTGGGTTACTTCAGAGAACCTGCAATTACCCTTAAGTTGTACGTGTGTGCCTGTTAAGAAAGATATTTTCCCTGCCTCTTGTTAGAGTCTATAAGAGTGGACACTCACTTAAAGGTTGGGACATGAGTGTTAAGGGTTTTTAAGTGCAGCTGGGAAGATAGGAATTTGTACTTAAGGGATCTGACTTTCAAGGGTCAGTTGTCATCTGCTCCTCTGAATGCCCTTACTGACACAGAAGCTTTCTTACAAAACTCTTGTGTTCAGAGCTTTTTGAACCAACACTAAAAGGAGCAAGGGTGAGGATTTGCAGGGGATGAGTGGCCACCCACTGAGGGCTCCTAGCTCCAGCCCAGGAGGAGTGAGTGAGACTCCTTTTGCTCCTTCCCCAGGTCCTTTCAAGTTCTCTTCCCACACTTGTGGGTTTTAGCTTCTAGAATGACTTACTCTGATGCTTCTTCCCCCAACTCATTGGTCACATAGATAATGTCCGGGTATCCCAGGCAACTGGAGATGTTAATTCTGGGATAGTAGAAGAAGAAGACGAGGCACATCTCATTAATGGTGCTGGCACCTCCCTGGAGAAGGTGAGAGAGGGAGAGACAAGGATACAAAAGCATGCAGAGAGGGAAAAGACAAGCAACAAATTGTAAAGGCTGTCACTCTTCCAGAGAGCTCTTTCTCTTCCCAAACATCTCTTCCTTTCCTTTCTTCTATTTCCAGCCATGGAACAAGTATTGATATTGTTTCTAAAAAACACTCCACATATCTTCCTTGTTCTCTACATCTCCACTGCTACACCCCCCACCCCACCCTGGTTTCGAGTGTTCTCCCTGCTTTGCACTTAGTGTCAGACATTCACCTGCCTGTATTGCAATCTTTCTCTCTCTCTCTCCAGCTCCATATCATTTGTTTATATAATATAATTAATATAACATAACATAATATAATATAGTATACTATAATATGTATCTTGTACTCTCTCATCTGACTAGTCAATGAACTCCAGTAGCATCTTACAGTCTTTTGATAATAATTTATTTGATGATAAATTAGTTGATTACATATAACAAATCCCAATCTATTCCCTTCTCTAATTGATCTGGCAAATAATTTGACAGCTTGACCCTGTTGTCTGATAGTTGTAGGCAGGACAGCATCTTCTGTACTTCAAGACCTCTTCCCAGCTCAAATCCCTCCCTGGAGGAGGTGAGAGACAGAGATACCATAACACATCCTTTCATGGTCTTCGTGGGTCAGTGACAGAAAGTGTAGGGAATCTCACCCTATCTTGGATGCATGGAAGTGTAAGAACGTGAAAAGTCTCACAGAAGAGAAAAAAAGCATAAGCTGGAACAATCAGTTATTAGATAGTTAAAGCCAGGATGCAGCTCCCTTTTAGGGTTATAGTCATTGACATCGCTGTGGAGAAAGACACTTACAAAAGTCATGGAGTCACGATCCAGTGTCTGGTAGTTACATTCTATCAGCAGCTCATCCCCCTATTCACAGTGAGACATGAGAGCCAAGGGTAAGTCAAAGAGGAACTGGTACTGTCTTAAAATTTTGTGGGCTAACAATGAGCTATGATCCTGCTCCCCTCTTTGCTCCAGCCATTGCCCCCTCTCAGGTTCCCACCGGCTTGATCACTGCAGGATGAGGTAAATCTCGAGTCTCTTGCAGATTGAAGTCATAAGAGTAATCTTTGCATATTATTTGGAGTTGGGTTCCATTTCTAGAGGGAGAGAAGAGCAGAAAGGCAGAAATGAGAAGATGAAGCAGTGAGGCCCAACCATTAAAGATTCAGTATGTGGGTTTGTCCTGTGAATGCAACTAGCCCATGAAATAAACACAAAAGATTCTTCTTCCACAGCTTCTTCCACTTATCTCTAGTCCAGCTACTCATTCTCAGCCAGATATAATATGCAGAATCTGTAGCTGTTCCCATACACAGAAGGAAAGGTTTTAGTCTTCCGGTTACCTGTATTGCACGGCTTGCAGGGAGCGCCCAGCTAAGTGGGTATGGATCAGGTAGCCATATACGTATATGTCAGATACCGGGGCCCCATTCATCTGTAACACGGAGAAGGCATACCGGATTGGTCAAGAACTATGACCTCTAGCTTTATTTTTCTTTTCCTCATGCTTGATACCATCTTCTTCTTGGTCTGATTGAGAGTTGCTCTCTTAATTTTTTGTCTTTAAATTTTATTGATGTTTTTCTTTGACAATTTCATGTATGAAGTGTATTTTGATAAATATATTCCCCATTCTAATCTCCTTGCTAACCCTAATACTCACCCTCTTCCCTACAAGCCCCTGTCTCATATTCACAATTTTGATATTTGGGTTTTTTTTTGTGGGGTACTCATTGAGTTTAACCAGGATCACCTGTGTGACCATGGGCTTGGAACTATCTGTTGGATCCAGCTGGGGTCTTCAGTGAATACATAATGACCGTCTTTCTCCAATGACCCATCAGAAGTCAATAGCTTAGCAGGGAAAGACAGGACCCACCCCATAAGCCCTGATCCATGGCTGACAGGTGACAGGACCAGTCTTGAGCTGGCTCATTGCATGCAGCCACTGCTGCTCTGAAGTCATGACTTCATTGGCTCTGTCATGCGTGCCTCTTTCCCTGCCTTCTGACCACTATGTTCTGTCCACCCCCCTTCCAGATGTTCCCACTCACTCGCCTATTTCCACTGAACCACCCTGTCCTTATTGCTTCTAAAACCCTGACTCATGATTTCTGCTGGTCACTTTCTTTCTGAGCACCAGGCTTCAATCATTCTTCAAATCTGTGGCTCAGGCTTGTGAGTTTAGTGATTAGACCAGAACTCTGCTGGAGAACAAGGAACCTCAAAGAATGTATGTCTCTCAGCTTCACCTCTTCAAACTTCTCTGTTTTGCATAGCCCATAGGACAAGAAAGCCTCAGCACCCGGGGGTATAAAGTGAATAGGGAAAACCGAGATGCCCAGCTGGAGGACTCCCATGTCATATTTGCGAAGGTGTGAAGTGTAGTACAACCGCATCCCCGAAGTATCATATAAACCTGGAATAGAAAGAAATACTCTCCTCAGAGGTTGGGAGTAGGTCACAATGTTCAGGAAAGCTGGAATAGTCTGTTACTAAAAGGATCCAACATGTATGCCTCATGTTCCCCATATTCAGAAATACCAATTGACTCCACCAGCTGCTTTCCTGTAAGTCCCTTGGATACTTACCAGGTAGGTTCTGAAAATTGCTGTAGTGAACCTCCAGTCGAATCCATTGAGGGTCCAAGGGGGTTCCAATAGAGATACCTACATCATCTGGAAACTGATAACTCTGTGGAAAGAGGAAAAACATGGCGATGATGTTTGAAAGGCTAGAGACAAGATGCTTGGATCCAACCTCTGGCTCTTCCCTGGTTTTCTAAAATTTCTTTCAGAACTTTTATACCCCCGGGTCTCCCATTAGCCCATTGCCTAACAGCATGCACCCCTTTGTCACAAAATGCCTCCATCTCAGGACTCACAAGGCCCCCAACAGCCCATCCTGCGATGACATGAGAACAGAGGGAGAAGGAGGATCTGACCCGTAGCATTCCCCAATGCCTGTGGGGAGCATGCTAGCATTGCCACATGCATATACGAGGATGTGATGCACCATTGTCTCGTTGCGTTCCACCAGCACGGGTTCAAACTGAACAGAGAAGGGAAGGTAGACAATAGTCAAGATTTTCTGTCAAATTCTTATTCTCCCCATTC
The DNA here is from genome assembly GCF_004664715.2 of Peromyscus leucopus. Lineage (NCBI taxonomy): Eukaryota > Metazoa > Chordata > Mammalia > Rodentia > Cricetidae > Peromyscus > Peromyscus leucopus. The sequence goes on along the minus strand of NC_051065.1, from coordinate 46,684,128 downwards.
CTCCTCTACCCCCCGCCAAAGCTATGCCATTCTCCACTTCTCCGAGTTTCTCCTCATCTGTCTCTCTCCCTGAAATATATCATCTTCTCTAAACTCTATTGGACTCTTCTCTCAACCTTCATCTCTTTATATTCGTTTCTTAGGAGCACAGCTCACAGTGCTAAGTTACCAGAGGCACTCCAAGGGTTCTGACTTTCTTTAGTGACCTCAGTCAATTTACAATTTGCATGTATGTATTCACACCCTTTGAAATCTATTTTTTTGAAAATGGCCCCCTATATTGTGAAACTTATCAAATTATATTCTTGTACTCGACCTAAATTAAAAACACTCAAATGCAAATTAGATGAATGAGTTTGTGTTCATTCTGGCTTGAATTTTCTTTCTTTCTGACTGCATGGCCACAACACTTCCTTGCTTTGACTACCCCATTGCTAAAAGAGAAACATTCTGGATCATTTGACGGGACTTGAAATTGTTCTTTTCAAAATCTTATTAATTACTATCCTCTGTCAGAATCTCATCCTCATAAACAAAATAGTGTTGGAAGTTATAGTCTTGGCCTAGAACATTTTGTGGCTTCCCACCCTACAAAAATCCACTTGGCATTACCCCACATCTCCTTCCCTGTTTTCTCCTCACAGCAGCCTTTTGAACCTCCTGACTCCAACATGCCCATCACTTTGCTCCAGTGCCTGCCTTGGCAGACTTCATCATCTGGTTCACATACCTTGTAGATGTGATGCTTCTTGCTGACAATAGGGAGTGGGAGGAAGGTGCAGGCATACGTGGTGTCATCCTCTGGAATGAGGAACTGGGGAAAGGTGCACACAAGCTGGGGGGAATGGGAATGAGGATCCCCCAAAGCAGGGGAGTGGACAGTCTAGGGAGCAGGGTTCACTTTAGGGCTAGATTGGTACTCCTCACAGAGCCAAGGGGACTCATAGTCACTTATTCTAAGGAATGTGTGGGTATTGGGTGGGTGCAAGGTGAGGGGTCTGGAATGAGCAGGGGGAAAGAAACAGGTGGAGGCAGACAGGTGGTGTGGTGGAGGTCTTACATTACTGATCTTCAAATCATAGATAATGGTGTCCTCAGGGGCATCTTCATCGTTGTATTGTAGCATTTGTAGCAAGAAGATTGACTTGACAAAAGTATGCTCCCGATTCATCTTCGGTACGTCATCTAGGCCATAGGCAGCCAGGACCCTCATGGTGTCACTCTAGGGGTACCATGAGCATTGAAGGCCTGGTACTCAAAAGCACCTTGTATATACCTACAGCCATGGTTCTATAGGTACCACCTATCTACACAGTGGAATGAGAATGACTTGAGACAAGATTAGTTTGGCTTTAGTTCTACCTCTGAGGTTAACTCATTTGTCATGCTTAACCCCTTTCCATGTTTCCTCTTCGGCTATTTTACACCTGTGGAATAAGAGGGTTGAACCAATCTTGAAATCCAAACACTGATGTTCAATGGAATTGGTTAGAGTCCTTTAAGAGGGGGAGAAGAGAACGGGCACTTAGCCATTGGGTGGACCATGCCAATTAGTGATTAGAGTATTCAAGAGGTGATACAATTGGACAGTACCCAGGAAGACTAAAGGATAATAGTCCCATGAATTTGTGACTGGCTGCACGAATTGAGGTGACTATATCTTCCTTGAGGAAGCTGTTTGTGGCTAAAATTTTTCTCTTTTCCACATATTACCGTAATGTCATGGTCGTGTGGGTCACAGGATCTGAAGGGTCTGGAAAAGCGCATGGTAGTAGAGACAGAATCTTCTGTGAGCTTTAGTAGTTCAGCATCCTGGCTCCCATCCTGTTCTAGAGTATCTTCGTCCAGAAGGTGCTGATCCTGGGGTTCAGTCATCATTAAGAAGTAAGAACCAGGATCCCAAGCAATTAGGATTTGGGACAGCAGGTGTATGCTAAAATGGCAGAAGCCAGCTACTCTCATTTCACAAATGGGTGTGTTTTCAGAGGGGACAGAGCATGTCTGCTGGAGTTTCACCACCTGACTTTATTATTCTCACTTTAAATATTAGCTTCATAAAATTTAATAATCCTTCATTGAAGCCTATAGAGGCCAGCTTGTTCTCTGAATGATCAGTACATTTCATCCTTTCTCGAATGAGGCTCTGATTATACATTTTCTTATACTGTGATGAGCACTATCCTGTATAAGTGCAGTTCAGAACAGTGATTGTGAGCTTAGAATGTGTAAGTTTTGGAAGACAAGTGAGCTATTACTTCATTTGTAAAAGGCAGATTATAGCAGCAGTTCTCAACCTGTGGATTGTGACCCTTTGGACATTGAACGACCCTTTCACAGGGGTTGCATACCAGATATTTACATTAAAATTTGTAATAGGAGCAAAGTTAAAGTTATGAAGCTTCAACAAAAATAATTTTATGGTTGGAGGCCACTACAATATGAGGAACTTTATTAAAGGGTCGTAGCTTTAGCATGGTTGAGGACTACTGGGTTATAGTAATCCACCTCAGCAATGCTATGAGACTTAAAATGAAGATAGTTTGGAACAATGCTGAAATTGCTTCTCTTGCTGTCATTGCTATTATCAGACAATTTCATACTGACGTCTACCTGAGTGGGCCTAAAGGATATTGAATACAGAGACTTTCTCTTAAAGCTTTGAATTTTCTCCAGTGACCTGCTTTTCCTCTGCTCCTAGCAGATAAGTCATATTAGACAATTTCAGTATAAAACTTCTTCTTTCTTAAAAGTCTTAACAGACAAGTGGCCTAAATGACATAAATTACAATGCTGGAGCATCTTTGTAGGGAGAGATAAACAGTCAACTGGCATTCAGTGCGCTTGGGTATGTTGGAGAATGAAATTCTTTTCTAGACACAGCCTTCCTCAACCCAGAGAAGGAGCTCATCTTTGCGGTGGAAGTTGGAGACGATGGACTTGGAGCCATCCTCAACCTAACTCAAGAAGTTACTCATTCCCAGACTTACCGAGAAGTAGACATTGCCATCAGGAAGGACTCCTCCGACTACCAGATCGCTTCCTACAAAGGTGTAGCGATTTGTGATGCCCAGGCCAACCCAGCCAGTTGTTTGAACTTGAAGCTCAAATGTGATGATCTCAGTTTCATAGTCAAAGTCCCAGCGCAGAAAAACAGAATGGGAAGGATCCAGAAACCTGGAATAACGGAGGGGAGATGTAGGGCCCAGGCGCTTGCCTTGGGAAAAGGCTACCAGGACCAAAAGTAAGAAAAGTCTGAAGAGGAGAACATAGGCCATGGCTGCCAGTGCCCGGAGCATCTTCCCTGAAGAATGACACTAAGGAGCTCTGGACTTATATGTATCTCTACTTGTGTTTGGCATGGTGCCATGGAGGAGGGAAAGAATAGGCCTCTTCTGATCTGATTATCTACTGTGTACAGAGTGGTGCCACTTACATAACTTGAGCCAGAAGTATCTAGGGAGGACACAGAGTGGGATTGTCTCACCTTAAGTCAGGGACCTAATGGAATTATCAAGAGAGTCATGCAGTCTTCCATACCTACTCCTTGGCAGGGTCATGCTCAGTGAGAACCTGTAGAGTCAAGGAGGTTCTCAGTCGCACCCCATTCCTCCACATCTACCCCACTAATACCCTTAGTAAATAATATTCTTCTGGACTGCAGCCTCCCCTTCTCCAGTTTTATGGCCTTTGTCCACCGTGTCCACATGTAGAATGGGGGAAGTGGTACAGTGCATGAGGGAGGTCTTAGCCTGAGAGAAAAGCTGTGATTTCAGTCTCCTGTAAGGAACCTGTGCTACTAATCCTAGGAAGAACATTTAGAGGTGAAAGACTTCTAGATGGACAAGCCTAGGGCAGCTTTGATTTCAGCAATTCATACAGAGGAGTGGAAATGGGAGAGGGGGTATGAAGAGGGAGAAAAGGAGAAACAGCTATGAATTGGCCTGTGGGACGCTTTGTGCTTACCCCTCCTGTAGCCGCAAACATGAGTCGCTTTTCAAAGAAATCACAATTCAATTAGTCTGCCCTCCAGGCTCAGCCAAGTTTCTGCTCTTTCAAGTGCCTTCGTGTTATAGAAACCACAGAAAGCACGAAGGGAAGATTTGAATAACAGAGCAGAATGAAACGCCAGGCCTGCTTAATTGCATGACCATTTGTTCATTTAATTTTTAGATAAGTGAGTGAGAGGGGGTAGCACCTGCAGGTCATGGCCACACACCCTGTCAGCGGTCCAGGGGGATGGGGAGACTACAAGGAATCCTGCCTCATCCTCACACTGTCCATGATTTCCTCAAGCCATGGACACTCCCAGGACAGGAAGCCCCTGAGTGCTTTGCCATGACCCTGTGTCATGGTGGAGGACATTAGTGTCATTTGCTCACTCATTGCTTCTCAGGAAGAACAGAAATCCACACTGTGCAAGACCTATTGTCTCCTGGTGTCTGACATAGCTGACCTGGGGAGATACATCCTTCTACCAGACCCCCATTGCTTGACCTTTACTAGACAGCAGAGAAGACATGTGCTGAACAACACACCTACACATAGAAGTCCAGTCCAAAGAAGGGCAAGACGACACTCTCTGAGCTGTGTATATTTTTACTATGTGCATGAAAAGTCTTTGAATTGCCCATTGAGCTCAAAACTGCTAAAGCTGTTAGCTACTGTTGTGTGCGCTTGAGTAGTGATTAGAATGTAGTTGGGGGTGGTGGTGGAAAGAAGTCCCTAGGAGGCCACCATGACCTCCAACACTGGTCCTGCAGAGGCCAGGAGGAGCTAGCTAGCCATCTGATCTGGAAGCAAGAGGCTTAACCTGGCTCAGTAGTGCAAGCTGGGCAAGATAAGAGAGGACAAGGCAGATCCCTGGAGGGACTGACCTTGAGAGGCAGGAAGGTTAGCCAGGGAGATAACAGGAGTATAGGAGACGCTCAGATCCCAATCTCATTAGAGGATTAGACTGAAGAGAGGTCAGGAGGGAGCTAGGATAGACGACAGCTCAGTAAACTGAGAAGAGCCCAGGGTCTTTTGTCCTGGAGTCTGTTTGGCTAATCAGAGTTCTGTCCTGAGGAAAGAAACAGGGCTTTCTGGGAAACCTAGGAGCCAGTGACTTCAGACCCAAAGAATCTCATCTGCATCCTCTTCTTCCTGGCTCTTATGGCTCATAGAGAACTTATTCAGTTTTTAAAAAGAGATTTATAGAGGCTTGGACAGCTCATTTTTTTGAAAGTAAGTGCTCTAGAAAAATAAATGGTGAGGATGTTATCAAACTTGGGGGGTCAAAGCTGAATGATAAAAGAAATAAAAAGGAGGACATGATTATTCCCAAAATATGGAGAAAATTTTTATTGTAGATAGAGAGTGCATAGCCAGAGGCAGAGACATGTGGGAGAGTCCAGAGTGAATAGGACCCTGAGCCTGGCCTTGTGAGGGGAGATGAAGGGGGGAGGGTGAAGGGCAGACAAAAGGGGGAAAGGCTGGATAGCAAGAATGGCTGGATGATACAGGGAAGGGTAGCTGGGGAAGGGCAGCCCAGCCCCTGGGCTGGAAAAGTTTAGGGGGTGTGAAATTCCAGTCCTACCCTGTAACAGGTAGGGACTAAGGGGTGCTGGGAGACCTGGAGGCCAGGTCCGCTTATGTTAAACAGGCACCTCAGTTAGCCATTTGGGCCAGGTTTGAGAAATGACGAAAGCCAGTACCCCAAGCTGGCTTTGTCCACCAGTCCTCAAGAAGACAATCAAATCAATAACGAAAAGTGGAAAAAGGTTTATTTGGTGTGGACACATTGGGAAAGGGAAGAAGATACCCAGGGAACTCCACAAATCAGTTGGTGTTTCTGAAGTAAGATTGATATTGAGGGAGCCAAGGGTAAGCAGTCTAGGTAAAACTATGGTCGTGGCCACCACTGACCTCATTCCTTAGGTTTGTTAGAGTTTTGTGAAATCTCATTTCAGGAGACAAATTCCCACTCTGACTGGTGTCTTTTCCTTCTCCCAGAATGTGATCCCTGGGGAAATTCCCATTTCTTTGGGGTTCTTTGTTTCAATAGCCTGATAGTCAGATTGAAAGGCACAGGTGTCTCTTTAGAATATCTTTATTTCTGCCAGGTCAGTTCCCAAAAGGGGAATCTTTTCTTTGACTCTGGACAAAGCTCTTATTTCTATTTTGCATTTGTATTCCCAGAGTCAGACCGATAATTGGAGATGGGTGTCCTAATATAATCCTGCAGTAGCCCTGCCTGCAGTTGAAGCTTGGAGGTGAGAGATGTCTTTGCTCAGTTCTGTTACCATTACTTGATTATACGGAGATAGTTCAGTCCCTTGAAAGAGCTGAGTCTCAAACTCAAACCACTTCCAGGAATATTTGATCACCACTGAGACAGTATAGGGCAGGCCCAGCCACTCACTGAGTTACTTGGTGAGTGTGCGATGTGCAGGGGTGTGGGAGAGAGAGCAAAGCTCAGATAACAGGAAAGGGTGTAAAATTTCAGCTTGAGGTTTGCATTTTAGAGTAAAGATGAGCTATGGTCTGTTTCCTGAGGAAGTCACGCCCTTAGAACTTCAGCCCCAGGACTTAAGCTTCTGATTGCCACTGTACTGGGTTGGACCCTCTTCTCTTGCCTGATGTTCTGCTGGAGAGAGCCTGAGGGGTCAGGGATGTGGCAGTTTTCCACCTTGTGCCTCTGTGTACTCACGGCTTCTGTGACTACAGGTCAGATGGCCAATGAGGAAGCCAGAGAGTGGAGGGAGAGGGAAAGAGGCAGGCTGCTTTAGCTTAGCAACCAGAGAAGCTGCCCCTAACTCCTTTAAGACAGTCATCTGGCACAGTTTCTCTCCCAGGTCAAGGCTTCTGGTCTCAGCAGCCTTGTGTCTGAGTAACTCAATAGATTTTCTTCAGGCTTTAGCTCAGTTGGCTACCCACGGGGTTTCCCAGTCTCCCTGCTTTCATCTCGGCTTGTCTGTGTTTCAGACTCCACAGTAACTTTGCTGGAGCAGAAGCCAAGGTGGCGTCTGGTAGCACGTGGTCAAGCTGCGACCCTGCGCTGTATCTTGAAGAATTCCCAGTACCCCTGGATGAGCTGGTACCAACAGGATCTCCAACAGCCACTACAGTGGCTGGTCACTCTGGGGAGTTCTGGGGACAAAGAAGTCAAATCTCTCCCCGGTGCTGATTATCTGGCCACACGAGTCACCGATACGGAGCTGAGGCTACAAGTGGCCAACATGACCCAGGGCAGAACCTTGTACTGCACCTGCAGTAGAGACACAGTGGTAGGCTCTGCTGGCGCATTGGAACAAAAACCACATACACAGCCTGCCCTGCCTTCCAGCCCTTGCTCTTCTGCGAGCCTTTCCCAGCCTTCTTCCTTTCTACCCCGACTCCCTCACCCCATTGCCCTAGCAAGAAGTGGACTCTCCTGATTGACCATTTGTTCTTTTGCTGCCTGAGCCATACAGTAGCTTAACCCCAGGCCCTGGAGAGCTCAGAGCACAGACTTTGAGACTTCCACGGTGAGCTTGGAAGATGTCTTTTATCCTCCTACACATCTGTTTCTGATTCTGTTGGATGTAGGCAGCAATGTGGCCCTCCCAGAAGGCAGCTGCGAAAACTGAGCAACACAGTCCAGGTGGACTCTTCAGTAAAACGTGAAGCAGAGCAACATGGAAACATTTCCTAGACATTAGCTTTTCTTTCCCCAAGATGCATAGTGAAAAGCAGGTTGAATGTGATGACAGTGTCACTTCCCAAAGTAGGGTTGGGTTAAAACCCAGAGAAATTCCAAGAGCTCAGATAAGCATGGGCTGAATTCTTGAATGGGCAGCTCCAACTACACCAGTGGTTCTTAATCTGTGGGTCGCTACCCTTCTGGGGGTCGAATGACTATTTCACAGGGGTCCCCTAAAACCACCAGAAAACACAGATTGTTACATTATGACAATAGCAAAACTATAATTATAAGTAGCAACAAAACTAATTTTATGCTTGGGGTCACCACAACATGAGGAACTGTATTAAAGGGTCACAGCATTAGGGAGGTTGAGAACCACTGGACCACACCCTTGAAACAAAAACCCTTGCTTCTATGATGCCCAAGTTTTTATTACTCACACACATTTTGACCCCACAAATCCAATCTTAGTATGTTCTTTGTGTTCCTTTATTAGTCCAATCTATTTTGTATTAAGTATGTTATTTTATTTTATTTTTTGGTTTTTTGGTTTTTTTTTTGGTTTTTCGAGACAGGGTTTCTCCGTGTAGCTTTGCGCCTTTCCTGGAACTCACTTGGTAGCCCAGGCTGGCCTCGAACTCACAGAGATCCGCCTGTCTCTGCCTCCCGAGTGCTGGGATTAAAGGCGTGCGCCACCACCGCCCAGCAAGTATGTTATTTTAAATAAAACATTGTTTCAACGTGCCATTCAACATAGCAAATAAATATAAAAGAAAACTAAAATCTCCTTTCCATGTCAGACTTCTCAGCTCAAAGCTACTAAATGCAGATTTTTTTCTTGCCAATTACCAGTTTAGTCAAAACAGTTACAGAAAAACTCATGAGGACTGTGCCTAAAGAAAATATTTAAAAAGCAAATCATGGTGAGCTGAGGAAATAGCTTAGTTGATAAAGCCTAAGAACATGGGTTCAATATCTAGAATCTACACACAGACACACACACACACACACACACACACACACACACACACACGGGATGGGGGCAGAGGGAGAGAGATAGAGACATATTGATCACCACTTCCTCTATATCAGAGGTGTATTCACTGTTGTGCTAATTTGAACTCATCTTTCAGAAAACAAGCCCCTAAGAAAAATATAAGAGTCTAAAATGTACATTTAGGGCTCAGTAAATGTTGGAATAGAAAGCCCAAGTCTGAACTGGATTCGCAACTTAAGCAAGGCCACCTCCTGAGTAAAGAGTAGAAGAGGCCAGGTAAATAGTTAGAAGTCAACAGAGAGTTCAGAATCACAGAGCAAGGCTGGCTGGTGGGTGGTGGCTGGCGGGGGGGGGGGGCTGGGGAGTGAGGATCAGGGAGGGAGAAGAGAGAGGAAGAAGGGAAATGTAGGAGAGGGAAAGGGGGAGGAAGAATGAGAGGGAGAAGACAGAGTGAGCTAACATGATGCCTAGGATCCTGAGCCAGATCTGAGGTAGGCTGTGGGTAACTAGGAACTCAGGCAGTGAGGAATCACTAAGACAAATTAAGGCTACCTCTTTGGTCAACCAGATGGGCTGTCTCCCCAGCTCTGTGGATAATGGAGGATCACTCCACTAGGGGGCACCCTTTGCCCATAATTCTTGTGTTGCTGGTTTATTTGGTAGACCCGACAGGACATCCTTGCTCCCACATCTGTTTCTTTCATCTGTTCTTTCAGATCTCCAGAAGTTCATCTGCCTGTGACATTGACTTGCCTCATGCTGGAGCTGGCAGGCTAACCTGGGCTCCAGATCCTGGCCAAGGGGTTTCTGTTCCTGAACTTTTCTAAAACTGTGCTGTTGAGGACAGTTTTAATAAGACTCTCAGACATTCTTTCTAGAATGGTAAAATCGGGAACTTTCCTCCAGAAGTGGTGCCAGCTGCACCTGAGGACTATTTTTCAATCCTCCAACTGTCACAGTAGCCTTCACTGCTTTTTTGTGGTCTTGGTCTGGACACCATCTCCACACATCCCTACCTTCTCTCACATATGGTCCCACACTTTCACAGAGCAGCAAATGGAAATTACTACCAAAATGTCCTCCCGGTGACCACATGACTTGACACCCACATTCCATGTGTTCTGTGTCAAAATCAGGAGGAGAATTTAGGACAGATGGATCAGATAGAGATAAAAATCCATCATCATCCTAGATAGATTTAGTTATCTATCTAAATATCTAAATAGCAGGAGTGAGTTGTGGGGTTCAGATCGCAGGAGTTAGTTAGGTGCTTGTCTCTAGTAAGGATGGGTGGGTCACAGGGTGAATTAGAGGTGAACCACAGATGGGAGATTTGGAGTTGAAGAACTTGCAGCTCAGATGAGAGACGGGTGTGCAAGTAAAAGCTTCTGGATAGCTCATGTCACTGTAGACTTTGGTGTGGATCCCTTCCTTAGTGTTTTCCCCAGCACAACCATAGATTCCGAAATGAAATCTTACAATTACCTACTGCACTGGACATGTGCAGATTCTGACCCATACTGGTACACTGCCAGCAGAGTCAGAAAAATGCATTTTAATTTTAATTAAGTTTTTTAAAGACAGGGTCTCATGTAACCCAGGCTGGCTTCATATAGCTGAGGCTGTTCTTAAACACCTATTCATGCTGCTTCAGCCTCCCAAGTACTGGGATTGTAAGTTTGTGCTCCTATACCTAGCAAAATATCCTTTGAAAACACTAAACTTAAAAATATGAATGAGGTACTATGTGATGACTCAATGCTTGTATACATTTTGAGATGTTTAAAAGTTAAGTACATTTACATCCCGAGTCACTTATTATTTTTTTTAATAGCAAAATCATCCCAAGTTCTTTCTTTGAGGTTTTTGAGAGATGAAACTTTTTTTTATTTAGTTTTTGTTTCTTTTTTCAGTATTACTTTTTAACTTTGTGTGAGGCGTAAGCCGAAAAAGGTAGCCGGAGGGATAGCCGTGGGTGCTGGGAACCGAACTCTTATATGTTTGGTTGTGAGCCTAGCCTTTAACGGCTGAGCTATCCCTCCAGCCCTCTTTGAGGATTTTGAGATACACAGTGCGTAGCTGCTGGTACTCACCCTCCTGTGCGATAGCACAACGGGGCTTCCTCCTATATGAATAGAACTCAGCCTACACTGATCTATGTCTTCCCTCCTCTCCTTTTTTCCTACTTTCCCAACCCCTGGTAACCATCATTTTATTCTTTGTGTGGCTGGAACGGTATTATGTTGTGTATATGTGCTACATATTTTGATCCATTCATTTTATTGAAACCCAGTCTTCATTTCTTAGCTATAGCAATAATGATGAAAAAACAGGAGAGGTCAGATGTCTCTTTGTCGAATTGGTTCATTTCCTTTTGATCCATGCCCAAGAGTACTATAATTGCCTAATATGATGTTTCTATTTGAAAAATTTTGAGAAGCTTCCACATTGATGTCTGTAATGGCTTTGTATATTTACATGTGCATCAGTAGTTTACAGGGGTTCTTTTTCTCCACATCCTTTGCATTTGTTATCTTACTTCTTTTTGACCAGAGCCATTCTTCCTGGGATGAAGAAACGTCTCATCATGATGTGATTTACATTTCCTTAATGATTATCAGTGCTGAAGAGCTGAACACTTTTTCACATACATATTAACTATTTGTACATCACAAAGCAATTCTGACTTTAAATCCAAGATTATCAGTGCTTCATTGCATTATCTCTGCGAGGATGAGGGAAGTAGGCAGGAAAACATCCTTGGGAACATCTTGGCCCCTTTCCTGAGAGCCAGTACTAATCACATTGCTGGTGATGCACTGGGAAAAGCAGGTGAGGTCAGAGTGTACACGGAGGTCACAGTTTGCAGTACAAGCAGGTCAGGTGAGTGTCCTGCAACACAGAGGGTAGAAGAGGCCAAGATAATCACCCTACAGGTTGTCCCATGCTTTGTGGATGCCTGCATGTAAAAACAAACAAACAAAAAACCCCCAAAACAACAAAAAAACCCTCCTGTTTTCAGTCTATGAGAAAAAGTGACTGAGCTCTGGGTGTGAGGGAATCCATGTTAAAGATAGACAGACTTTCACTGACATGAATGAGGTGATTCTCTGGAACACTTACCTTCAAATCATTCTATTTCCCTCCTCTCAAAAAATGTCCCAAACCCATCATTATTCCTTTGTACTGAAACATCTAATAAATCAGAAATATTTCTGAAAAAAGAATTCTACAAATTCACTGAGGTAGTTGGCAATTGAGAACAAACAACCTCACCTGCTGCTATATGAAGGCAACATCATCCTTGGGATGAATGAACATTAAGTCAAGGAGATTAGACAGAGATGTACGGAAAGTGGGGAAATAGATTTTTAGAATGAGGTCAGTCACTGGTTCAACAAGAGACCATTGGTATCCACTGGGAACTGGAGAACTGTCCAGTGTATTTGTATGAAGATGGTAACCAAGAAGGTTAACGATGGTTCCAAAGACAAGCTTTTTGCTTTGCAGTTTTCTTAGCTCAGTCCTTAGAAGTTGAAGCAACAATCCCTCTCCCCTTTGACATTTAAGGACTCCTCTTTCTATCATTCTGGGTTAAATGCAGCAAGAGCGTATATAGCCAAATTATATCAGAATATCCATTGGCTCTCTGATTCTCTTTTTGTGAAGTTTAAAATAATGTCTTCTCTGATCAAGTGCTATATTTGAATATTTGTGTCCTCTCCAAAACTTATATTTAAACTCACCTGAAGTGCCATAGTGTTAGAGATGGGGGCTATATCTTCCATAGATGTGAATAGCATCTTATAGAGGGACTCCAAGGAACTAAATGGATCCTTCATTTTTTAATTATTATTTTATTTATTAATTTTTTGCCATTGTGCATTTTGCCATTTGAAGATGCAGCAAAAAGGCCATCACCAGATACCAAAGGCTTGTTTTCATCTGTAGTTTATAAGTTTCCAGTCCCATTTTTTTAAACAAAGTATCCCAAATGGATTAAGACAGTAGGTATAAGGAAATGGTAACATGTCCTCCCAATCAGCCCTTGACAGAGATTTGAGTGCCTTCAGTGTGGTAATACTATTCTGCACGACTTGAGTAAACTGTCTTACTCATTCTCACAACCCAGAAGTGTCACTGGTCTCATCTTAAATCATTGTAAAATATGGGACCAGAATAGTATGCGAGGATTTGTATCTTTTCACCCTTAACCACTACCACTCTTTTTTTTTTTTTTTTTTTTTTTTTTTTTTTTGGTTTTTTTATCATTTACCCTCCTCGCTCACAACCCCCTCTCCCTGCTAACTCCCACCCCCTACCACTACCACTCTTGAACTGCCTTCACGACTTAGGCATTCTTCCTCCCCTCTCTCTAAATTTATCTCCAATAAAGGAAGTCTTAGAGCTTATGGTAAGAAAGAGAGATGACACCCACATCTTTGCAATTCAGACACCTCTGCAGCAGTGTGCCCTGCTGAGGTTTTCATAGTTGCTTAAGCTGAAAAAACATTTTTGGACGGTGAGTTGCCATGAGCTCGGTTCTATTTGTTTCTCCCATAACTAAAATTTTACTTCTTAAAACATGTGACGGTGAAGCTCTCCTACTTGCACTTAGCAATTCACACACGGTTTGGGTTCCAGGAACTCTTAGGTAAGGCTCAGACAATTTGGAGGGCAAGACTTGCCTCAGAACTTTCTGTACTGAAAGGCTCCAATGGTCTACTTGTAGTGGCTACAGATTGTCTTTGCTTCTGCTTTTTAAACCTTTGGTCGTCTGGCCAAAGAAAACTCCCCATGCAAACCTGTCACTTAAAGCTCTGTGGCCATGACGGAAGCTGGAAGTGAGCTGAAAAGAGGAGAAATACGAAGAGCGCTTGAGTGACAACCAGAATGAAGCAAGGCTCCTGAGGTGGCTAACGCAGTCAGTGCATGAGAGTAACATACAATGACATGGATGCATGAGGATGATGTGATGAATATCACCCATTACTCTGAATATTCACGTCAAAACATTGACTACATAAAGAGGCAGATTTACACCAGGAAAGTTAGTTCTTCTCCCCCATTTTTTTTTAGGAGCTCCAGTGAACTTTGAACTTTAACTTCTTATATCACAAGTAAGACTTTCCAAATGAGTGACTAAGCTTTATCCATGTCTGGTATTAAGAGTCCTGTGATCACTGGGCCCAACTCAGGCGGAGTCCTTCTGAGGAGAGGGAGGACGGATTGTAGGTGTCAGGGAGGTCAGAGACATCATAGGAAAACATACAGAAATAGCTATCTTTTCTCATAGAAATTCACAGAGTCTGAATCAACAACCAGGGAGACTATATGGGCCAACCTAAGCCTGCTACATATGTGTGACAGTTGTGTAGCTTGGTCTATTTGTAGGAGCAAGGGCTGTCCCTGGTGTTTTGGCTGGCTCTTGGGAACCCATTCCTTATGCTGGATTGCCTTATCTATCTTGAATACAGGGGGAGGTGCTTGGTCTTACTGTAGCGTGATGTGCCATACTTTGCTGATACCCTTGAAGACCTGACCCTTTCTGAGAAGATATGGAGGAGGGGTGAATTGGGGGGGGTAAGAGGTGGGAGGAGAAATTGAGAGGGGATGGAGGAGTGGGAGCTGAAGTCAGGTTGTGAAATAATAAATAAACTAAATAAAAAATAGTTGTGTGAATATGGGACTTAATGCTGTACCTTCCACAGCCCCGTCTTTAAGTTCTCACTCCAATTGATTCCTCTATCAGCTCATTCACTGTCAGACAACCTTTTCCCAAATGATGTGTTCAACTTTCTGAAAATATGCCTAATTTAGTGCCAGTAGTAGAGAGTTTGATAACTCCAAATGATCGTGAATTGCCCCCTTTCAATAATTCTATTACCAGATGGATTAAGAAATTATAAGTCTCTTGCTGGGCGTTGGTGGCGCACGCCTTTAATCCCAGCACTCGGGAGGCAGAGGCAGGCGGATCTCTGTGAGTTCGAGGCCAGCCTGGGCTACCAAGTGAGTCCCAGGAAAGGTGCAAAGCTACACAGAGAAACCCTGTCTTGAACCCCCCCCCAAAAAAAAAAAAGAAATTATAAGTCTCGAATTTCCCATTTTCAGTGATGGGGAGAGAGAAAGGGAGATGTGTGAATGATTCCTTAATCACTGAGTGTACAGAAGAAGTACCTGGCATGCCTATCACACTCCAAGGAGCCCATTTGTTTTAATTGTGAGGTGGAATGTGGCACAAGTTTTGTTTCATGGTTCTGAATTCTTCCTGTTGTGGGAGCTCAGTTATTTTTTATGGTTTCTTCAATCCAGGGCATGTAGTGAAGATGCTAGCATAGATGCCAACATCAGCTCTCAGAACACAGCCGTCTGCATAAGACAGGATTCCATAAAGCACACCGTTGCAGACTGCTGGGGCAGCCGACACTTCCTACCAGGAAAGAGAAAAGCAGGTCATCTTTCTGGCAGAAGACAAGGAATCAAATGAGGAAAGCAAGGCTTCGAGAATCCATTACCTTGCAGGGTAGCCTTCGTCCTGGCACGATGCCCACACAGATCATGTTTTCTTTGATTTCATAGGCTTTATAGGCAGAACGACATTCAGCCTTAGAGATTACAGAGATGTTCACAGTCTGCAGTGAGTCAGGGTCCTTGGCTAGAGGAAAGAAATCACACATGTCATGAGTTCTTCTAAGCACTAACGCTTCCTTTTGCTTTCCTCTATTTGCAACATTTGTTTTATTATTAGGGAAGGAGTTCAAACTCAGAGAAATGAGAACAAAGAAGTTTAGATACTAAGCATACAGGAGATCATCAAATTAAAAACTCGTCATAATGCAAATGTCCATCTCCTTAGAAGGGTGGTTTGTATGTGTTAGACATTTCTGCAACAAAATGAAGCAAATTGCTTTAAAATTTGTCTGGAAATTTAAACATTTGGAGAGTATCTTTTATTATACAAGTTTTAAAGCTTGAGGGAATTTAGAAATAAGGTGTCAATTTTTTTTATTTGTCAGGTGGTAAAAATAATTATTTGGTAACTAAATAATAGAATAATAATAATTATAATAAAATAATAACAATATCACCCAAGACACTAGTAAAAGAAAAGGAAAACCAATCAGACTAAGTGGTATAGTAGGATTTAATACCATGTCTTCTGGTTCCTAATTCAAGCTGTTTCTTTTACATCAAAGTCTCATAAGCATTGTCAATGATGAATACCCATAAGAAAGGGTTTCTAGGGTGGAGGGGTAGATGGGAGAGAGGAAATAGCTGGGGGGGGGGGAGTTGGGGGAAGGACTGGTAATAGAGGAGGGAGGAGAAACTTTGCTTAGGATGCAGAGTAAATAAGAGAAAGAAATAGAAAGAAAGGAAGGAAGGAAAGAAAGAAACAAAACAAAATCTACAAGCAAGCAAGCAAACAAACAAACAAAAACCCAAAACAACAAAAAAGTAAGTACTTCTCATCTGTCATGGGATGAGAATAAGAAGACTATTGTGTCATCTATTTATTGGTGCCCTTCTTAGGGATTCTTAGGCAAAAGTTTTGTATTTTGACATTTCACTTTTCTTAATTTGAATGTGTGTTTATTTCTCATGCTTTATTTGAAAATATGACTCTAATTTTCAAAGTAAACATTGAGCTTCTTTGTTTTGCTTTCTAGTATAACAAAAATTTCACAGCCCCATTATTTCTTTTGAGAGTTATTTCAGAAATGTTTACTTCATGAGTTAGACCAAAATAAGGCACATGGTTTTTGTGGGGAAGTCACTTTTCTTTTTTATACCTAGTGAGTGTAACCCAGCTTATTATTTTCTAGTGGTGATAAGAATATTCAAAATTTCTTCTTCTAGGAATTTTTGTGTTTTGAAGTACACAATATATGATTATTTATTATGGCTGCTCCACTGTGCATTCGAATACCAGACTCTATACCACTTGGTCAGCTTCCACCCATTCCCCTTCTCTCTAGTCTTCAGGTATTTGTCTCAGTCCTACCTAGTCATGCTCTGTCTGACTTGCCACAATATTATGGATTTGTTTTATATTTGATGTCTTATGCGTTTTCAGATTTCAAGGATTTGAGCTAATTATTTGCTTACAATGGTTTGAAAACTTTTGATGTAGGGTTGTATTTCATTTTAAAGTGAAGAAGATTGAAGCTATGAGACAAAATAAAGCAGTTACACATCAACTTAGGCCTAGACATCTACATATATTCTTATTAAAACTATTTCTTTTTTTTTCTTTCGAGACAGGGTTTCTCTGTGTAGCTTTGTGCCTTTCCTGGAACTCGCTTTGGAGACCAGGCTGGCCTCGAACTCACAGAGATTCGCCTGCCTCTGCCTCCCGAGTGCTGGGATTAAAGGCGTGTGCCACCACCGCCCGGCCTTAAAACTATTTCTTTTATATTTATAAGTAAAGAAGATAAGAAGGTATAGCAGAGAAAAGGCTTGAAAGTCTTCCAATGAGGTGGAGGAAAAGGAAAGAAACATTGACTGTAGAAACTTGAAGAAAATGCTATGAAAGTAGAATTTCAGAAGCTCAGAGGATAGTCCATTCCTGAGAGAATGCCAGCTAAGTCAGAAGTCATCATGTAATGTTTTAAACTCACTGGTGTCACATAGATTGTAGGCCCAGGTGGAGACAGAGCACATGGTATTCACAGGGATAACGTGTTGAGGCAGTTCAGCCATTTTTATGTAGTTACTGGGTCTAATTCTTCTTTTCAGTTTGATTAACATGAGGTCATACGAAATAGAAGAGATTGAGAAGTATGGATGATGGATTATTTTCTCAGAGCTGGTCACTTCCACATGCTTTTCAGTAATATCTGCCGGGTTTGTGACCCCAAGAATCACCCGAAGCTTCCTAGAATGATAGGGGTGTTCATAAAAGTACTTTGTCAATGTTTCTGCAATCATATGGACCTTAACTAGCCTTCCCTAAAGAACAGTCCCTGAAGATCTTCTATGTATCATTTATTGAGAGTCATATGCATGTTGCTGGGTCTATATCTAACTTGAGAACTCATAGAGCAAAATGGTCTGAGGTTCTTATCACTCACGGTAAATTGCAGTGTGCAGCTGTGATCACCCAAAGAGGATGGATCAGGACTCCAGTGCATGGCAAGTAATCAGACTTCAGGTAGACCAAGTATGGGGGAGTGGGACCAGCTATGTGGTCTGGGTTATAGGCAAAAGTACCTGGAAAGGGCAGAATGGGGTTTTTTTTTTCATTAATCACTTAGAAAACCCCTGAAAAAAGGTCCAAAACAACAATAACAAGGGAAAAAACAAGATAAATTTATTTCACTAGCTTCAAACCATTGCACACCTCCTCTTCAGCACTTTTAAATGGTGACTCAAAATTTTAAAGTGATTTATTTTGTTCAGAAGAAAATGACAAGTGAAAGAAACACCTACTTTGAAAATTAAAAAGTGTTTATTCCTTTAGTTGTAAATAAATATTCCTCAATTTGAAATGTGGATTCTCTTAGGTCTGCAAGAAAGCTCAGTGGGTAGAACACTTGCTGAGCAAGACTGACAGCCTGAGTTTGATTCCCACAGAACACATACAAAGATGGACGGAGAGCACCCTCCCCATAAAGTAGTCCACTGACTCTCACAAATTTACCGTAGCACACAGGTCTCCTCATCTTACACACACAATAATAAAGAAATGCCTTTCAAAAATTACAAGCTCTCTCATTTTGTACAATTTAATGGAAACTGTTATCTAGCTAAGTACTAAACCACTTTACCAATTTTAGAGTGTTAACATTTGGTTGTAAAAATCCCCCTTACAGGCTCACGTGCTTGAACACCCAAATGCTAGCTGGTGGCTAAATTTGGGGAAGTTGATCTCTAGGGAGCAAGCTCTGAAGTTGACCCCTTACTGTCCAGTCTCTGATCTGCCTATATGTGAGCAAGCAGCCTCATGTTTCTGCTGCCAACTCACAGGTGGCTCCTGCCACTATGCCTTCCCCACCATAATAGAGTGTACCCTCAGCTCATACTTCAGATGAGCCTTTTCTCCTTTGTTGCTTCTTGTCAGTTCTTTGCTCATAGTAATGAGAATAGTAACTAATACAAGGACTTTCCCAAGTCATCCATCTCTTCCAACTACTGCACAATGAACACATGCCAGTATCAAGACAAGAACAAGACTAATGCTTGCAGAGTCTGAGGACAACCAGGGAGTAATTAATTAACATCAGGGTCAAGCACTTGTATATGCCAGGCTCTGCTTAGAAGCTTGAGCTAGCCTGTGAATAAAACAGATAGCCCTGCTCTCAAACATTTGAATTGGTCAACACATATAAAAAATAATAGACACAAAACATAAGTAAATAAATAAACTGGCATGCTAGATGGTGATTAAAGCCTCAGGGATAAAGTTAGGCCAGTGAAAGATGGAAAATCAATACTAGTCATGGGGATGGGGAGGGGGGTGGTCAGCCCATGAAGTAAAGCTTCATGCAACAACCAAAGGTCAGGGTTGACCTAACAGGCAAAGATCGATGACATGGAGACAGAGTGATTCGATCATCAGATATGTGGGGCCAGAGATTCCAGACAGAGGAAACAGCTACAACCAGAACAAGAGCCTAGGTCCTGTTTCAGGAATAGCACAAAGGCCAATGTGGCTTACATGGTGTGAGTTAAGGGTGGTGGTGGTGGTGGTGGTAGAGAGTGACATAGAAGTTGTAGTGGGTTCTATGCAATATTGGGATCACAAAGACTTGTATTCTAAATGAAGGTGTGTCAAGAGTTAAAAAAGGCAGTTATGACAGCACCCTTATAGAAACCTTTGAAATAGAGCACGTAGAAATGAAGGGGTCTATTAGGGGAAAAAATGGATACTCTAGCCAAGAGATGTTGGTTTGGACCATCATGAACACTGGATGTAGTGAGATGTGATTGACTTAGGATATATTTAGAAGACAGATCAAATAATGTTTTCCTAACAAGTGAACATGGGGTGTGAAATCTGAACCATGCCAGGAGATGGTCAACTTTAAGTCGGCTGCTGTACTCCTTAGCTGGATTCCTTTCTTCATCTGGGTCTTCACTTTCTCCTTTGCACCATGATATTGATCATGTACCAGATAGGTCCAGAAACAACTAATGTGGAATGGATCTCAAGTAGGTGTCTCAATACCCATGCCTCCCCCAAAGCACATAAGCAACCAACTTGAAGTGCAGAAGGCAGGTGTTGTCAGAGGGAGTATCTAAACTGGGTAGGGATAGAGGCAGTACTGAGAGTTAGAGAACCAGTTATCCACTAAGTCTGAAAAGATGCCTCCACCATTTTTCTATCTTCCATGCCCTCCCCAGGACTCCTTTTAGCAAATAGAGACAGATGTGCAGATACTCACCAAGTAGGGTTGAAAGAATGCTGAGGAAGACAAACTTCATCATGATGTTGAAAGCCTGTTTATGAGATGGAGTTTAGTTAAGTGTCTCTGTGAAGCTAAAGAAGAGAGAAGGGGACGAAACACAAATGTTAAACCAAGAGAGAGGTCCAGGTGAGGAAAAAAATCAATGAATTATTTCCATGGCAAGATTGGTATCCTTGTCAGAGTACAGGGTAGTATCAGAGGGAAGGGACAACTTATCATGAGCTTGGTCTCTTCCACTGTCTAGATCTGAGTTTTGTCCTCCTTGGAAGAAGATACTTAATTTAAGAGAGATGTTCACAGTGTCTCCACAGCCCCCTGATCTTTGACTTGTGCAGTCAGACTGCTCTCTGAGCTGTGTGCATGCTACAGACCCCTCCTGTCTCTGTGATGCTATCCCATTGGTATGACACTGCTCTTTATCAGCACTCTGGTACTGACACTAACCCCTCTGCTGGGCACTCAACACCTCTTTGAAGTACTTCAGTTATCATGATACTCTTAAAGTGCATATTTTTAAACAACCAGCCATCATTCTACACTACATAGACCTCACCAGAACTGGAAAATGTTGTATTTGTTGGGACTACATACTTTTAAAGTTTCCATTTCTACCTTCAAGGAGCCCCCAAGCTGGACAAAGTGATAGGTAGTGAAGCAAACGGGTACTACCAAAGTATTCAGAGATAGGAGGTAATTATATTTGTAAAACACATGTGCTAAAAGATCTGTATCCAAATAAATGTAAGGAAATACTAAAATTCAATAATAAACAAGCAACCTGACTGGGAAGTGGGAACTGGGATCTGGGAAAGTTGGTGACCTTGCTGAATGTTTTGGTTTCCTTAGTTTGTGAAAATAAATACCACAGTCTGGGTAGCTTGAGCAACAAACATTAGTTTTCTTATAGATCTGGAGGTTGGAGCTCAGTTCTCCAATTACTGACAAATTTGGTGGTGTTGGCTCTCTGTCATGGCTGAGAGATGGCTACCTTCTTCTGGGATTTCACTTGGCCTTTCCCCCATGTGTACGTGCACAGCAAGGGAGAGGAAATAACCTATTCTTTTTCTTATAAGAATCTAATACTTAAAGAGTTCCCAAAACATGGAACAGAAATGACTGAGAAACAATTTTAAAATGTGTAACACCCTTAGCCATGAGGGAAATGTAAACTGAAACTATTTTGCGATTTCATCTTATCCAAATCAGCACAGTCAAGATAATAAAACAAATGATAACACATGCTAGTGAGGATGTTAGGGGAGGTGAACACTCATGGTGGGAGTGCAAACTGGTACAGCCATTGTGAAAATCAGTGTGGAGGCTTCTCAGGAAGCTGAGAATTGATCTGCCTCAAGATCTAGCTATATCTCTCTTTGGCATACACCCAAAGGACTTTACATCCTATTACAAAGATACTTCCTCATCCATGTTCATTGCTGCTCAATTTGTAATAGCCAGAAATTTGAAGCAGTGTAAACATCCATCAAGTAACAAATGGATAGTGAAAATGTGGCACAATTATACAATGGAACATTATTCCACTGTTAAGAGAATGAATCATGGAATTTGTCAGTAAATGGATGGAGCTAGAAAAAAGTCATTCTGAGTGAAATAACCTATACCCCAAGAGACAAATCTTTCATGTTTTCTCTTATATGCAGATATTAGTTTTTAACTTTTCTATATGTGTGTTTTAATTTAAATAACAATGGAAGTTGGTATCTAGTAAGGGACTAGGGGTGGTGTTTCCAAGAAAGGGAATATAGAATATAGTGCTATAATAAGATAAAGAGGAAACTAGAATAGGAGGGAAATTTGGGGTGGAAGGGCAGGGTAACAAAGAGAATATGAGCAAGGACAACTAACAAGTAAAGACCTTTGGCGAAATCAATAGAAACATACTAAAACATATACATATATTAAATTAATTTAAATGGAATTACTTTTTTTTTTTTTTGGTTTTTCAAGACAGGGTTTCTCTGTGTAGCTTTGGAGCCTATCCTGGAACTCACTCTGTAGACCAGGCTGGCCTCAAACTCACAGAGATCCACCTGGCTCTGCCTCCCGAGTGCTGGGATTAAAGGTGTGCACCAATCACTATATAATGAGGAGATAATGTCCCAACTAGACATCTTATGCCACCAAGTTAATGATTCTGTGTCAGGAATAGTTTACATTGTGTTGAGTCATTGGCCAAAAGGGTCCCATAGACTCCTTCAGACATCATAAGCTATTGCCAAGCCTATTGGTTACTTTCCACATCCTAATGCCAAGGACTTATTGCTGAAATTACTACTTATTTATGTAATCAAAATGGGGCAATTGAGCTGATGCACAAATAGAAGCTTCACCAGTACTGACTAGCATTCAACTAGAAGAGGAAAGTCATCATTGATATCACTGAGCTGCAAATCCTGTGCCCTACAACAGAGCCCTGATTGTAAGATATACTGATGCAATAGTGGTGGAAATGTTATGGGAGTAACCAATCACTTTTCTATGGGATTTAAGGCCCACTCCATGAGATGGAACCCATATCTGACACTGCTAAAGTAGCTAAGAACCTGAGTCTAAACAGGTTCTGGACCTTAAGGGGAAACCTACCACTATTATTATGCTAATGGTATAGTAAGAAAATGACTTCTGATAGCATATTGCTATACACATAGATCAGTGCATCACTAAACCCTCATCAAAGAAGCTTATTCTTATAGTAGATAGTTATTAAGACAGAAACCCACAACTGCAAATGTTAAGAGAGTGAGAAACTTTGGAGTACTCAGTCCTATATGGATGTCTTTATCAAACCCTTCCCCTCAAGTCTCAGGGAACTACATTGAAGAGGATGAGGAAAGATAAGAGCAAGAGGTGGTTGATGACTCCGAAAGAGCAGTGTCTTCCACATGTACTGGGGCCAATACAATATAAGTTCCCAGAGACTGACAGCATGCATAAGATTTATACATGTTCAAACTAGACAAAATACTAGCATTCAAAGAAGTAAACACAAAGTCCCACCCCTAACCAAGAAGCTATTTTCAACTGATAACTGCTGGGAAAGGAAAAATCTCTTTTTTCCCACTGGAATGCTGATGGTTTATTAACCACACTTCAGAGCAAGCCCTATGCCCAGGAGTACTGGCCAGCACAAAATTACAAAATGGACTCCATGATTTATTTGGGGTGGGGGTTATTTTGTTTCATTTGTATTTGGTCTTCCTTCCTTCCTTCCTTCCTTCCTTCCTTCCTTCCTTCCTTCCTTCCTTCCTTCCTTCCGTCTATTTTCTATTTCATTGGATTTTAGCTTTTGAGAGAGAGAGAGAGAGAGAGAGAGAGAGAGAGAGAGAGAGAGAGAGAGAGAGAACACGAAGTGAAATTTGGTCGGTACAGAGATGGGGAGGATCTGAGAGAGAAGAAAGAATATGATCAAAATATGTGAAAGATTTAAATAAAATAACATTTTAAGAAAGAACACTAGCTCTGAGGCTGGAGAGATAGCTCAGCAGTTATGATAACTTACTGCTCTTGTAAAGGACTTGAGTTCATTTCTCAGGGCATATGTCAGGTGGTTCACAATCACTTCAGTTCCAGGGACCTGACTTCTAGTCTCTGCACTCATATACATATTCACACACAGACACACAGGTATACATGTGATTAAATATAAAAATCTTCAAGAAATCTATTCCTCCTCCCTCTGTAATCTCATTTAACTCTGGTTACGCAGAGACAACATAAGGTGATGCTGGAGTTCAGGGAGTTCAAAAGTTCGCTCAGAAGTTAAATATCATACTACCATATATGCAAACAATCACACTTCCTGTTTTAACCTAGTGAATAGAAAATATTTACACAGTGATAGCTGCATATGAATATTCATAATTGTTAAACCTTGGAAGCAGACAAGTTGTCCATTGATAGGTAAATGGATAAACAAAGTGTGGTATATCCATATGTAGAAATATTTAGTTCAATGATTTTAGAAACAAAGCTAGCAAACCACAAAAATAATAAAGTGTATATCTCTAAGTGAAAGACATGATTCTGATAACAGTATATCCCGTATGATCCCCTTATATGAGGAGCTGGAAAAGGTTTGGAGGGAGGCTTGTGTGGAGAGGTATAATACAGGGAATTTTTATGGCAGTGAGTTCCTTTTTGTGACACTGGAATGATATATACACAACTAAACACTTGTCAAAGTCTGCAGATGTGCACAATATAAAGTGAGGCCTAGCTAGAGGACATCCATTGTCCTATTCTGGTCTTACAATATAGTATGTTTGTGAAACTATAATCAAGTACTAGAAGGAGACTTCTAAGAAATATCTAGAGATAAGGCAGTGAAGCCTTTCTTGTACAAGTCTTTAGAATATGCTTTAAGAGCATCTAGGAGAAGAGGAGCTGAGACAGTTAAATACTTGATAAAAATCTATTGACTCTTGTAGCATATAGATTCTAAGTTCCATGTTCTGCTCTCTGTGGTCCTCTTCCCTTGAACATGAGCAGTGCTTCTGACTGGCTTCTAATAGAGTACCCCAGAAGAGATGGAGTACAGCCACACAATGATGTTAATGCGTAAAGACAGATTATATACTCTGTGTGGAGTATAACCACACGATGGTGTTAATGTGTAAGGGCAGATTGTATATTCTGTGTGGAGTATATACACATGATGGTGTTAATGCATAAGGACATATTATACACTCTGTGTGGGGTATGTCCATATAATGATGTTAATGCATAAGGACATATTATACACTCTGTGTGGGATATGTCCACATGATGGTGTTAATGTGTAATGACATTATATGATCTGTAAGTTTTGCTAACACCCACAGGGGAGTCTTCATGCTTGTTTGATGAATTCCAATGTTGTAAATCCTATAGCAAAGAAGCTATGGTGAGGAAGTCCAGCTATTGCCCACCTCTCTAAACAGTACAGTCTAAGAACTTGTAGCAATGTTCAACCAGCAGCAAGCAGAAAACCAGGGCCCTGTGAAGTGTGAGCACAGGAGATGAATTTTGATGGGATCTTGATTAATTGATGGATACTTAC
Source organism: Peromyscus leucopus (assembly GCF_004664715.2). NCBI lineage: Eukaryota > Metazoa > Chordata > Mammalia > Rodentia > Cricetidae > Peromyscus > Peromyscus leucopus. Next base: position 46,659,001 of record NC_051065.1, on the reverse strand, counting down.
TTTCTTTGAAGCTTCTTCAAAAACTGAGGCGAGGGCCTTGCTCAGTTGTACCTGAACTGTGAACTCAGGTAAACTGAGGTCATAAAAATGCTATTTTAAGGCATAAAGTCTGTGTTAAACATTTGTATACAGCAATATAAAATAATACAAATATATACCACGTGCTGATACTTCATTAGATTTTTGTTACTTAGTGGCAAGAGAGATGAAGCTTTTGATCTCCCAGGTCACAGTCCAAGAGGAGACATGTATTAAGATTTACCAGCATGTGTGATATCAAACTGTCAGGGGTAAAGTGAGGCAAAGATTCAAGAAATAGTGTCTCTTAGAGGAAGGGCTACACTCCACAGGGAGAAAAGGATGAGAGAAGTAGGAAAAATGGGAAGAAATCTCTGGAAAGATAAACCAGGGCTTAGAAGAATTATGAGAAGAATGACAGAGAAGGACTAGTAGAGAGGAGGATCAGACAGAACAGAACAAATTCAGAATTTCTGTGATAAGAAAGCAGATTTAGGAAGCATGTCCTTGGTGTCAATATTTTAAATGGATGAGGTTTATCTAGTTTGAGTGATGGCAGAAGAAGCTGAGAGGAGAGAGAACAGACATCAAAATACAATGACACAGGAGATAAAATTCTTCTGCTCTGTAGCACAGAGGAAGGAACTATAGCTCACAGTAAGTTATGGTATAGGGAAATTAAACTAGAAGAGTTCAATATTTTCTGATACATGGAGAATACAGTGTTTGAGGAGGTTGAAATTATCCTAATTTAATCATTACTTATTGTATATGAGTATTCAATTACAGTACTCCATGAACATGTTCAATATTATTTCTCAATAAGAATAAGACACACAAAAATTCAAGATACAGAAAAATAAACAGTGAAGTCAATGGGGATGTCAGGGAGAATCCACAGCATAGGTTGAGATACCATCTGCAGATAATAGAACCCTTCCTCCAGTACAATAGAAAGGATAGAGAGTAAAAGGGTTTAAAAAATTTAGATATGGTTCTGAGTTTGGTGGTGTCAGTCTGTGCTAAATGATACCACCTCCTACTAGTAGATTAGAGGACATTTGGTGAGAGTGAGCATTGAAAGTTATTTTAATAGCTTTTTGAAACTAAAAAAATTTGTTTTGATATTATGATATAATTACATCATTTCTCCCATTCCCTTTCCTCTCTTCAAGCCCTCCCATATTCCTCTACTTGTTTACTTTCACATTTATGACCTTTTGTTAACTAATTGTTTTCTATCTATCTATCTATCTATCTATCTATCTATCTAATCAGTCATCTATATATCTGTCTATTCTCTCTCTCTCTCTCTTCTCTCTCTCTCTCTCTCTCTCTCTCTCTCTCTCTCTCTCTCTCTCTAGCTCTCCCTAAATACACAGATCCAACCTGCTTAGTTTGTATATTACATGTATGGATATTTTCATTACAGAAAACGATAATGAAACAAAATGTATAGCTGTGGAGTCCAGTCCCAATGGATACTTCTACAATACAATTCCCACATCTAAGACTCAGGAAGCATTGATGCAGATGGGGAAGAAAGATTGCAAGAGCCAAAGATTGTATCTCCTAGAAATATTAGAATCTCCAACTATAGTCTCACTAACATGATGGCCTAAACATGACAGCTGCTGGTTACTCCCAAGATAGAAATGTCACTATTTCACCATTGGGAATATCTTAGTGGGCTTGTCATTGTAGTGGTTCCTAAACTTTACAGCTTGGTAGGACTGTTGATTGCTTTTCTCCCTTAGCAGCTCACATCATTTCTTCTGTTACTCTGAGAGCTAATCCTCAGTGAAGAAGCTTATAGGTTAGTTCTGGCTTGATTCCTCCAAGCCCTGTGTCAGGAATGTGTAATGTTTTTGGTAATAGGATCCTCTCTTCAGTTTTGGGAGGCGATGACAATAGCTTATGCTATTTGAAGAGTTTCTAATCCTCACCTGTAGTGGGAATTAGTTCCACCCATGACCTTGGGCTATCTGGTCTGAAAGAGGCAGTGCTCCTTAGCTGCCTATGTGACCACTTAAAGGGGAGGAGAAAGGGGTCACACTGCACTCTCTTGGGTGATGAGGACAGGACCAGCCAGCATGAAGCAGCATGTGATGGGTTCCCAGCTTTCTAAGGACTCTGCAACTGGATTTACCTTATCCTGTATCAGTGAGTCTGTTTTCCCCATAGGATCCTTTAATAAATTGGTATATATAGACCACTGAGGGTCTTGTTACACACCCCCCCACCTCAAATGACAATTGACTAAAAGGGGCATTTCCCTTGTCTTACACTGGGACTTTTGTTAGTGTATGACTCTTGGGGGAAGTAGTATCACTCCATGTGGTATAACTACATTTAAACTACACACACACACACACACACACACACACACACACACACACACACTTTTAAATTTTTAAGTGAGCTTATAAAATAATTTTCCTTATGTTTTTATCAAACATTCTTAATATTATTTAATTTTTCTTCCTCCCTCTCCTTCTGTATTATCCTTTCTCCCTTCTGCTCAGTTACATGCTCCCCATTTCTCTCCCCTTTTCCCTTCATAGCACCTGTCTCCTACAATCACCCTGCTGTGGGATGGTCTGTATGTCATATTACTCTGATTGGTCAATAAATAAAACACTGATTGGCCAGTGGCTAGGCAGGAAGTATAGGCAGGACTAACAGAGAGGAAAAAAGAAAGATCAGCAAGGCAGAAGGAGTCACTGCCAGCCACCGCCATGACAAGAAGCATGTGAAGATGCTAGTAAGCCACGAGCCACATGGCAAGGTATAGATTTATGGAAATGGATTAATTTAAGCTATAAGAACAGTTAGCAAGAAGCCTGCCACGGCCATACAGTTTGTAAGCAATATAAGTCTCTGTGTTTACTTGGTTGGGTCTGAGCGGCTGTGGGACTGGCGGGTGAGAGAGATTTGTCCTGACTGTGGGCAAGGCAGGAAAAATCTAGCTACACCTCCCTCTTTAGAACTCTTTGTTCCCTCTATACTTTTTATGTTTACTGCAGGTTATATACTCAAATCTAAACATTTGGAGTTAGGAGTCACAAATATGAGAGAATATGCAACATTTGTCTTTCTGGATTTGAGTTACACAACTCAGTATATTTCCCATTCCATCCAGTTACCTATAAATTCCATTGTTTTAGTCAGCATTCTATGTGAAAAGACTCCATGACCACAGAAACTCTTATAAAGGAAAACATTTAATTGAGACTGGCTTACTGTTTCAGAGGTTTAGTCTGTTATTGTCATGGTGGGAAGCATGGCAATATACAGGCAGACATGGTGCTGGAGAGGTAGCTGAGAGTTTTGCATCTAATTCGGCAGGCATTAAGAGCAGAGAGATACACCGGACCTGGCTTTAGCATTTGAAACCTCAAAGCCCACTACCAGTGACATACTTCCTCTAACAAGTCCACACCTACTCCAACAAGGCCACACCTTCTAATAGCGCCACTCTGTGGTGACCAAGTGTCAGGGACAAGGACAGAATCTCTAGTTAGTGGAAAAATACAGACCCCTAATAAGACAGGGAACTAGATCAGCTTACAGTCAGGTTGCCTAGCAACAGGACATTGAGTCAGAGCCCTTGACTCTCTCACCCTGTAAACATCCTATACAAACATCCTGTTAGCTTGCCCCACCTTATGCAGATGACAGCGTCTTGCTCCCCCCACCCTGCAGAACTATATAAACCTTTGTGGAAGAGAAATAAAGTGGCAAATTGACCAGAATCTAGATTTGGTGTCTTTTCCTTTGTATCTCCTGTCCCTACATTCCCTCCTTAGGGTGGTCGAGAACCCGCTGAAGCCCTGCAGGCGGGGCAACCAAGCATTCAAGTCTATGAGCCCATGTGAGCCTTTCCTATTCAAACCTCTACATCCATCATCTTTTTCTTCACAGCTGACAAGAATTCTGTTGTGTACGTACCACGTTTTCATTATCTGATGATGAGATCATTATCTTTGTAGGACATTTACTTTTAACTGATGTGATTTTGTTCAAGTCGTGTGTGTGTGTGTGTGTGTGTGTGTGTGTGTGTGTGTGACAAATGCCTCATTTAAGAGCAAAAAAAAAAAAAAAGAGTTTCTATGACCAAGATTGAGATTGAGAGCTGTGTATTTATTGGTACAACATAAATACTTAGAACGCAGTTTGACAACATGATCATTTAGCAAAAACAAAAACAAAAAATCCTGACAACAGTAGGTTCCCCTAGTGTCTGTCACTTCAGAGTCACACGTTTCCCTTAGTTTACTCAGAATCTACTAAGAAACTGGTGGTTGATTATTTTTGTGTAAATGAACAAATGTTACTAAATTTCTCATTACTCTAAAAGTTTACATAATGAAAAAAGCAGGAGTCATAAATTTCTGATGTGATTTTATTGGATGTTTTCTCTTGAATTTTGAAGAGAGTTAATTCTTTGTAGAGATTGCGTTATTCTACACTGAGTGGTATGGCTTCTCAGTGGGAATGCATTATTTTCAAGATCCATCTTGCATAAGGATGAATTTCAGTGAAGAAGCCTTCACTTCCCTTGGTTATGCCTGCTTTTCCCCAGGACAATATTCCATGAAGCCTCCCACTGCAGATGGCTGGAGCAGCTGAGACTTCCTGACAGAAAGAGATAACTAGATGTCAGTGTCACTTTGTTGCCATGGATCAAGAGTAAATCCTAAGACATGACATGTACCAGTAGCAAAATCATCTAGGGGAATGAATTCATTTAATGGGGGAGGTGACAACTGTTGCTTCTATCTGGTCTACTCTCTCTCTCTCTCTTTGCAGTTCAAGTTTTATCTAACTTGAGTGCAAGTAGGAGAAAGGACAAATGGCCTACCCTAGATTTCTCCCACTCTAAGATGAGGGAAATGAAGTACATCGCAGAATGAACAGTCAGGGAGAGGGACTTCAGCTTTCTGCCCTTTACTCTGTGGAAAGTCTTTTTTGATATGTGATGTTTGATTTCCCAACCCTGCCTCTATCCTATAACAGATCCTGTACTGTCCTCTTGCATGAGTAAAGATACCTTAATTGAAGTCATAACATTAAGCGAGTGTCCTATGCACATGATGTTCATCCATGTTTCCTGTTTCTCTTTTTGGAGAATGTTCCAGCAGTCACTTTGAGAAAGAGAATACTGATTTGTCCATGTCAGGATGTCAGGATCAGTGGCTGTGGGGAAAAAAGACAGATGAGACCCAGAGTTGTTCTTCTGAGGAGTGACCTTGTGACTAGCCCTTAGTTTGTGAATCAATTAATCCCTGGGAATATCCAATGCAGGTAGCTGTAGACACTCCAAACCTTAGAGTTTCTCATGCAGAATCTCCATTTTGAAGAAATAGATCCCAAAGTTCCTCATCTATCCATCACTAGATGTATATTTCTATCTACTGTGCATAATCCAAAAATTTTGAATCAATTATATGGAGATTATGAATGTCCACAAAGAAAAAGAAACAAAACCCTTGGCCTCCAAAATTCCTTCTACAACCTTTTGTTGGAGATCTGTTTCATCATCTTTACATTTTATCACATACTACAAATCTATATAAAATTAATTTTTTAAGCTTTCTTTCTTTTTCCTCCTTCCTTCCTTCCTTCCTTCCTTCCTTCCTTCCTTCCTTCCTTCCTTCCTCTCTCCCTTCCTTCCTCCCTTCCTCCTTTCCTTCCTTCCTTCCTTCCTTCCTCTCTCCCTCCTCCTCCCTCCCTTCCTCCTTTCCTTCCTTCCTTTCTTCACTGTGAGTGTGTGTATGTGTGTATAAGTGTGTGCTTATGGCATGTGAGCCTGTGAAGGTCAAATGACAACTTTGGGATTCAGTTCTTTGGTTCTAACATGTAGGTTATGGGGATTGAATGTAGGCCATCAGTTTTGGTGGCAAGTGCCTTTACCTGAAAAGCCATTTTGCCAGGCCCCAAGACCAGTCATGTTTCACTTAATGATGGATGTGTTCTGAGAACTGTATCAATTTGTACTTACACTTAACAATTACCTACCAGACAATATTTACTTACACAAATTTAAGTTGTAGAGCCCACTATCTATTTCTGCTATATTTTATAGTATTTCCATCTTAGGCTGTATGCCTGCTTAGCATGTTGACTGCAGTTGGTATTGTCACACAAAATGGTAACTACTTGTGAATGAATCTAAACATACGTGAACATAGAAAGGTTTGGTAGAATACTATTGTTAGGCACTTTTAAGATGTAAATTGAACTTTGTGGGATTGTTATTACATGTCTGTCCTCATTGTCTGAAACACCATTATGTGGTTCTTGGCTATAAATTTGATCATTTATAAGTGGTTATTTCCATGTATGCGTGTCTATATAGAAATGCACATACACATTTCCCCCTGAGAGATCATATTGTTTGTTTCCATCACAGAAATTGCTACTATATTGCGAAAGTCTGGGTACTTTAACCAAGGGACTAAGTATTTTAATATCTAGTAAAGAGTAGTAAGAGAGGAAAAAAACCCCAATTTGTCAAGCTAAGCATTGTGGTACCTACAGAGCTGATACATATCTAGTAAGATGATGTTCTGTAGATTAGATCAAAACGTGTTAAGTCAGAAGAAAGAGAAACAAGTTATGCTCAGCTTTATGTATTTTTATTTTGGGGGAAAAATTCACTTAACAAGCTATATGAAAGTAACAAGTTACTTGAAATAGAGATTTCCTTATAGATATTGGGACCTTTGTAGGAAGGTCTTTTAGAGATAGTCTGTTGTAGTTATTTTAATATACAGAACTGACACAATAAAATCTTCATGTAGTAAAGATATGGATTTCTCCATCATGTGTGAAACCCATAAATTAGTTTCATAAGGTGTGATGGAATTACTTCAAATAAAGCTTAAGAAGTCAATGACAAAACCCATGTGAAATGTACTATTTGTTTGTGTTTTTCAGAAAGCTTAGACACTTAGATTCCTAGTCAGTTTGTTTCTAAAGTACAAAGTTTCAAAATACTGAGAAAATCAAAGTTTCTATAGTTTATTTGTTGTGAAAATCATATTTATTTGGAAAGTGCTCATTTGTTTTCACAGTGTGGCCACCGGAAGCTGGGTTTAAACCTGACTAAGCAACTTTGAGAAAACCTGAAATAAGCACAACATACAAGCAATCACTGCACATCCCACAAGGACTAAAGCACATGAGAAAGCCATGTTTGAAGAGAAGCTCCAGCAGACATAAGTTCACTGTAGTCTTGCCAAGTTGTGCCCATAAGCAGACAGAAGCGTGCTTATACTACATGCTGTGATTATTTTCCAGTGAGATATGTCAGTGTAGAGATGTAACTACAAGCATGTTGTAATGATCAACTAGTCTATGAACCACCCAACTCTACACACACAGGTGAGGAGCTTTTGTTGCGACACAAGTTACGAAAATTATACTCTGCAAGGAACCAGCACTGGCAAGAGGGTAGACTCCTCCTTCAACCTTTTCTTTGTCATCCAGGGTCCCACAGAAAGAATGTGTCTGTATGTTCCTGGACACAGCCTGGGTGCTCTGTGGTAGAGTTGAAAGCATCCTTCATTCCTTCACCTATTGCAAAAGATTTGCTTTGCTTTTTCTAACCTCTCTTCTAAGAAGTACATGGTAGTCTTTCAGTAATTCTCACTGAGAAGCCCACCCTCCACCTTCAATACCCTCTCAATGAATGAGGACTCCCAGTTCTTTCTAATTTACTTGTATTCAGTTTACAGCCCCAGTTCTCAACTATTTTAGAGATAGAACAATTATGGCCCACTCTATTTGTTGCTGTCATAGTAGCTGTCCTGCATCAGTCTCATGAGTTTATCTGTCACCTATTGGGAGTACAAAGTCTTGACAGTAATCATTACAGGATTAATAACTTTATATTTCCTCTTTCTATCAAGTATATTCAACCACCTCTTTTCCCAGCCCCAACCCACCCAAGATGAAGAAAACAATCAAACACTCACAGTTTTTGTAGCTATTCCAGGTCCATGTTGGTATGAAGCAGGTTTCATTAAATACCATGGGTTCCATAGCTATGGCTATAGTTCCCACGTGCATGTTTATAGCAGCAGGGTAAGAGAGTTTTATCAGCATCAGGTCGTTTTTCCGGAAATTTGCATCGAAATTAGGATGGACGACAGTCAGTGAGTAACTATATATCTGCTCCCTCTCATTTTTGATGTTGGGTTGGTAAACTCCCAGTCGGATTTTAGCTCTTGGGAAAAAAGAAAAGGCAGAGAGATGAAGAGAAAACCATTACACAATGTCAGAAGTAGCCTTATCCAATCAATTTAGTTTTGCTTTTTAGCTGCATAATTGAAGTGAAACTAACATTGTGTATAAAATGATAGTTTGAAGGATTATGAAGTCATCAGCATGCACATGGAATGACCAACATGGGGTCTGATATCTACAGCATACTCAATAGCTCCTATTCTAATTAAGATGTGAATAATCTGAACTAGAAGTCAGGAGAGAAGTCACCACATTTGATGGTTCCAGAGCTCTTTGTATACTCCATATTTGCTCAGGCAGGTTTTGAACTTGTACCTACTACATCTAACATTCTTAGCCTATCCAGTACTCTTCTCAGGACTGGATAATTATTTCTGTGTCATCTACATTGATCCCAGATTCTCAAATTTCCATGAGTAGTTTTGTAGAGATAACAAGTCATCGTTTCCTGTTACATTCTCTGGGCAAATTCAGATACCCCTGTCACAAGAAGATTAGTCATGCAACATACCAAAAGAGATATTCCCTTCCCAAAGTAGTTCACAGTAGTAATAGAAAGTCTGCTTATGAACTCCAGCATCATGTGAACCGTTTTTTGTTTCCTGTGTATCTGTCCTAATGCAGAGAGCAAGCCTTCAATCACTATTGAGTCAAATTTGTCTTAAACAACCAGGTGGCTAAGTTTGAAATGGAGCTGAAGCTCTGGGTCAGACTCCCTCATTCAAAACATCCTTTTTTTCCTTAAAAATTTGTTTTCTTTTATTTTATGTGTATGAGTGCTTTGCCTGCATGCGTGTATGTGTGCTACATATGTGAAAGTGTTTGTGGAGGCCAGAGAAGGACATCAAATCCCACTGGAGCTTTGAGTTAGAGACGGTTGTGAGTTCTGTGGTGATGTGAGTGATGTGGGTGCTGGCAAGTGCTGTTAACTGTGGAGCTGTCTCTCCATCTCCTCAAATGGATTCTTGATATCCAACAAAAATACTGAGATTCTCAGAAAGAAAAAAAATGTTCTTCCTCATTTGGGGATCCTAGCTTGTATTGTATACATGTATGTATTTAAACAAATATTTACCTGGTTATAGAATAACATTTAGAAAGAATAAGGAAGAGTAGTAGTGGGTGATGAGGAAGTATGAAATAGCACATAAGTTGTGAAAGAGGATATAAAACCAATTTTTCTTCTAATTCTGTCATGACTTTTTTTCTTGTAAGTGTATAAAAATGTAATTGATAGTGAAATCATAAAGCCCTAAGTGAAGCTCTGTGGCTTCAACGTGGTCATTCTAAATGTTTAGAAACTCAGTGAGACATGTGAAGTTTGGGACTGGGCAGTATTTGCTTGAGTGACTCGGTTCATCTAGCTGTGTGATGTTTTAATTTGTGATTTCATTGCAATAAGATGATTGAAAAATGGATTTTCAAGAGATGCATCATTTTATACTAGGTTCCTTGCTTTCTCTTGTTTACCTGCAGGATGTGATCTCTGCCTTCAACTTCATCCTGTGACCACCTCTCTTACCACATATACTCAGTCAACCCTACTTCCTCACCATGCTACAACCCTCACAGCTTTGTTACATCAGAGACTACTGAATGTTGTTTTCACGCCCTGGAACATTTCTAGGCTTTATTCATTTAGCTGACTTGTGTTTTTCCTGCAAGCCTCCTATCTTCAGAGAGGCCTAACCTGCCCACCTTGTACATTATTCTCACACACCACACCCTGCTGTCATGTTTTATTTACTTTTGATCACTTCTCTGTTTTGGATTACTTCTTAGGTCAGAATGTATGATCCATGAAGGAAACGTATTTCCAGGATGTTCACTTAATGGTTATATTAAACAATATAGTAAATGATTTGTGAAAGTTTATAGATGAACATTTGTAATACGTCTTCTAAGGCTTCTTATTAATTTCTGTACTGAAGTGTGTAAAAATGGAAGAAGAGCCAATCTTCTTGGATCATCTAATCCATGAAAAGCATGAAAGGTTGTTTCCTAGACCAACTTCCATAGTGTAGATCCCCATGATTAAGGAGCCACTTACGGTAAGGAACAATGAGCAGCAGTGAGCACCCACTGACGGTCAATGAGAGTCCCCACACAAGGCTCTGGCTTGGACTGCAGATAGACCATGTAAGGAATATTAAGACTAACTGGTTCATCTGAGTCCTGATCTTCTCCCAATACAGTTTCTGGAGAATTAGGGATTAGGGAAGGAACAGAAACAAAAGGTTTAGTAAGCTAGATTTAGTTAGGGTAGTTTTCAAAGACATCAAGGCCTTTATTTTTGATATTTAAAAAATTCACACAAAATAATGTGTCATACAAACTATACATGTTAGGAAACTAATGATTGTTTTTGTCAAGATGGAATTATATCAAAGCTATCTAATACTAACACATGGGCTCATCTGATGCTGATCAAAAATTCTGACAGCACTGTGTATTAGAAAAATGAACAAAATCAACAAATTCTTTAAATATTAGTTCTTACCATCAATTTTTGCCAATAATTGGAGTATAAATAAAATACTTTTTGACTTTGGTAGTGAAAAGAGCATGGAAACTCAAAATTTATAGACTTACTTTCTGATTAGCCTATCTTCCTACTTAGACCCAAACTTCCTAACATCTAATATGGGAAAAGGAACTGAGACTATGTTGGGGGAATCAACTGCCTACTGAGAAATTCCTAGGCATGTTTCTGTAAAGCCCTCACAGGCAGGGTACTCAAAATGCTCCCAGACATCAGAGGGACCCAGAGAGTATATGGTAGGAAAATATGTGAAATAAGAGCCTTTTCTTTGATTTCCTTCGGCAGATAATATTATCTTTAAAATGAATCCCCATTTCTCACTCTCTCTCACATGCTTGGGTGGTTACTCCACCTTGCAAGCACTGGTATACTTATCTGGATTTCACCCTCAGCAGAAACTCGACTTCAAACTCACCTACTGCACCCAAGAGAGTGAGAATGAAAAAAATCTTCATGGCGAGCTACGGTTTCACCAGAGTAGACTAAGTGGCCACACTGTTGATTGTCCCAACTTGGAGCCCTGCGACCTTGACCACAGTGGCTGAAGGAGAAACACTGGTGGTAGGAGGAAAAGGCAAAGGTCTTACAAGAATCTTCAAACTATTTTCTCAAGATCTGACCTATCGAGATATGTGGGAGTCCCCAGGATCTGACTCTGATGAAGGTGGAGAGGAAGAAGACCAAGGCAGGGACCTTGGTGCTTCCTGTGTAACACTAAAACCCTCCCCAGTCATCAGATGTACCTGCTGACCCTTTCCCTCCTCTCTTTGTGACATGGCTTTTCTTTGTTGTCTTCCTCCTCCCCTGATTGTGACTTTAAACCCGCCTCCTTGAGCAGCTCTGCCTTCCCAGTCTCCTTGCCATCTCCGCAGGCTCTCAGAACATGGATATATAAACTACATTGCCAATACCATTTTGACTTCTCCCCTCCTTTTTGTGCTGAGGAGCCTATAGTTCTTACGGAAGTTAGTGGCAAAATCAGGACTCAGAATGAATTCTTCAGATTCCCTGTTGACAAGATTGAGCTTTATCTGAGACCTGGGCTCCTAGCAAACAGCATTGGTTATGAAATCCTCTCACTGTTCTATGACTGGGAAACAAACCAACACAGTGTACCACCTTCATAAGACATGGGTCAGGCCTTCTGTTCACTTTTATTTTTTCTGACTCCAGTATGACTGCTCATTCCCTTGTGCTCCCACAGCAGATCCTGGAGCTTCTATCTTCTCACCAGGCCAGATATATTCAGACTTACCAAATTCACTTTTATTTTTCATCATAAATGATGAGGAAAGATAGAAGTTTATTTCCTTAAAATTAGCTATCCTTAAACATTTTCTATTCAGCTAACTTTTTTTCTGTTGATTGCAAAACAACCCTGAATCTGAATTTCCTTCCTTTTTCACTTTTTGTTATTTTGTACACTGCTTTTTTTTTTTTTTCTGAATGGACCATGTTATTTTTTATGAGAAATGCTGTGGATATCGCTCTATATAAATAAAACACTGATGGCCAGTAACCAGGCAGGAAGTATAGGCAGGACAAGGAGAGAGGAGAATTGGGGAAACAGGAAGAAAAGGGAGAGACACTGCAGCCACCGCCAGGACAAGCAGCATGTAAAGACGCTGGTAAGCCACCAGCCACGTGGCAAGGTATAGATTTATAGAAATGGGTTAATTTAAGATATAAGAACAGTTAGCAAGAAGCCTGCCACGGCCATACAGTTTATAAGTAATATAAGCGTCTGAGTGATTATTTTATACGTGGATTGTGGGACTGTGGGGCTTGGTGGAACCTAGAGAGAAGCCCTCCACCAACAAATAAAATCTAACAAGATAGTTTCCTGATTACCCAGAGATAAGTAACACACAGTAAGGGTTTACCTCTACTGTTTTATTGAGAACTTTATAAATGTATGTAATGAAATATGATCATATCCACCCCCCTCCCATTTCTCCTCACCAACTCTCATTCCTCTCAACACAACAAAAAGGTAGTTTAGTGACAACTGAGGAAATAACACTGAGGTTAGTTGTGATTGTACAGTTAGCAGCCTATTGATTTCACAGTTAAGACATTTCTTTAGCTTCATCTTAGGGGAAATAATAGTATTACATTTGAACTCAGAGATTATCTAATCAAATATCAGCAAGAATTAAAAAGGGTTAGAACATGAGTAATGGAATAACCATCTTCCTGATGACTGTCTTTCCGGAGTCTCCTGTGGACAGCATGCTTGTATTCCTCTGATATTTGTATTTCCTCCAGTTGGGACTTAGTCTCTAGAAATTCCACCAAACACCCAACATGGAAACATTGGCAAGTAGTAATACACCCTTGAGAAACAAGATTTTGGAGAATGGGAACACACTGGTGGGTGGAGCTTAGGAAAACAGAGACAAACTGATAAAAGAAGAAGAAATGGCAGCACCCTGTCACAGAAGCCCTGATGCTTTGGCAACAAGAACATTCTGGGCTTTGTTCTGTCTTCACTGGGAACTATTTCAATGACTTTGGGCAATTGATTGCTTAACTTTGCGTTTCAGTGTCACTGAGTTCTATAACTCATGCTACGTGGCAGGGATGTTTGTTGTAGCAACATTTCCCTGATATATTAAGAAACACCTAATTATTTCTTTAAAATGTAATGGAAACAGTAACCTTATTCTTTTTCAAAACAGTAAGGTTTCATAGAGTCTCTCATATGTCAAGCAATCAGTGAGTTTTTATTTTTTTTTTTTGGCTAAATAAATGATGAAAGAAGCCTTTAAATTCCATAATAGTTCAACATCTGCTCACCTTCTCATTTTTCATTTTTTTCTTTTGACCTGTTTTTATTCTTTGACAATTTTATACACATGTATACTATTTTATGTAGTTTTTCTAGTTTTTGAGATTATAATATACTTATTTCTTTTTTCCTTCCCTTCCTCCAAACTCTTCCATATACCATTCATCACTCTCCTTCAAGTTCGTGGTTTCTCTTTTTGCTAATTGTTATTGTATGCATATATGTACATGTTTAAAGATACACATTCTTGAATATAACCTGTTTAGTCTGCATAATATGATTCTGAGTTTTCATCCCCATTATCTTTTTAAAAAATATTTATTTGTATTTTATGTACATCAGTGTTTTGCCTGTATGTATGTCTTCGTGAGGGTGTCAGATCCCCTGAAAGAGGAATTACAGACAGTTGTGAGCTGCCATGTGGATACTGGGAATTGAACCCAGGTCCTCTGGAAGAGCAGCTGGTGTTTTTAACCACTGAGCCATCTCTCCAGCCCCCACATTACCTCTTTTTATTCTCCTATCCTGATGAAAGCCTTCTTAAAAAATAAAAAGCTTGCTTATGTTGGTGCCTTTAAAAAAAACCTCAGGAGCCTGGGAAGGAGCCTAGTGGGCCTTGTGAACCTTCATTTAGAAGCTTCCTGAGATTTTGGGTTTTATTTATGTCCTGAACCTTGTAAGTTTCATTTGCTTCTTGAGCATTAAGTGACCTCCCTCCACAATGGTGAAGACCTGAGTTCAAAATAAAAAGCTGAATGTGAAGTACAAACATCTGTAATCCAGTGCTCCTCCAGGGAGCAATGGGGTGGAGACAGAAAAATCCCCAGAGGCTTATGGCCCAGCTAGCTAGGCACACACAGCTGGGAAAACAACAGAGATCCTGTCGTGAACAAGATGGAGGTCAAGGACCAACACTCAATGTCATCCTCCGATATCTCTACGCACTCAATCACACACACACACACACACACACACACACACACACACACACACACAAATAAATAAATAACATATCAATAGATTAAAAATAAATAAATAAATAATAAAATAAAAACACATAAAAAAGAAAAAAATAATAAAAAAAATAAAAAAACTCATTGAGTTTAATGATGGTTGTTGCCATCATAGGAACTTATTTCTTGGAGTCTGGGCAGGTTTATCAGTGGCCGCATCACTGAAGAAGATGACATCCTTCTCTCAGCAAGTTTGAAGAGAAAGTTCATCATTAGCAAAGACAATACATAGGCAAATGTACGGCAGAATACAATGTTTTTATTTCCACACCCGTGTCGGGCACAGTGGGAAAGTGCAGCTGACTGAAAGAGTGGCTCGGGAAAGACACTTAATTGGCCTCAATGGTCCGCTGAATCCATTCCAGGTAGTTGCACACTTTGGTAGATACACCAGGCTTCCCTTTCTCACCACAGTTAGCACCCCAGGAGACAACCCCTTGGAGTTCTCTATTACAGACCACGGGGCCACCGGAATCATACTGAACAAGAAGAAAAAGACAATCAGTGTTCTTGTTGATACCCAGACGACTGAATGAAGTTAGACGTAGTCCATTATTATCCTGGGGCTGTTTCTCAAGTCCTTCAAGTGACACCCACTCTACTCCTGGAAATCCGGCACGCAGTATCCTTACTATATCCCTAATACACTTATTTTTTGATGGTGCTACTTCTTTCTGTCCAAGTCCTGTAGAGGCTATAAAAGGTGAAGACTGGAGAGATTTAAGGTTGCCGAATCAGCTCTGCATTACCATAAGAGTTCCCTGCAATACATTTCAAAAGGTTGCCTGTGGGTATTGTCTGGACAGTCTTACTGCCAATTTTAACTATCACATCACAAATAGAAAACTTATAGTTCATCCTAAAGCTATTCCCCAACTTTCAGGTTCAACCTCAGAAAAAATTTATTTTAATTTTAATTTTGTATGTATATGTGGGATGTGTGTGTGTGTGTACGTGTGTTTGTGTTTTTGTGGGGAAGGGCAAGCATATGTTGTGAGTGTCTGATGGAGGTCTGAAGTTGATACTGAACATCTTCCTTCACTGTGCTCCATTTTTGTTTCTCTAGACAGAGTCTCTCATTGCACTTAAACTTGTGGATTCCTGGTACTCTATTCATCTTGTTTTATTCATCTTGTACTATTCATCTTGTTCCAGAGATCCCCTGTCTTTACCTCCCAAGTGTCAGCATCACAGGTGGCTGCTATGCCTGTCAGCTTTTATGTGGATTCTGAGGATCCAAATTTCAGCCCTGGTCCCTGTGAAGCAAATGCTTTATCTACTGAGCCATATGCGGCCCCCCCCCCCCCCCCCCCCCCCCCCCCCGCCCCGCTCTCAGATACAGAGTTATGGCCTTCTGCATTTCATCTGGAGAAATACGTTGACGGGGCTGAGACTGACAGGCTGGGAAGGGAGGGAAAGGAACGCACCTGGCAGGTATCCTTTCCCTCTTCCACAACGCCAACACAGAACATGTTTCTTGTGATCTGATGTGGGTAGTCACTGTGGCAAACAGAGTCTGACAGGATCGGGGCATTCAGACACTGAAGATCTGAAGAGAAGCTGTCTGTGGAGTGAAGAGCAGAAACAGAAAAGTATTCACGTGTTCCATGATGTTTCTTTCCCACCCTCTCTTCTCTCTCACAATACCAATACTTTCTGTGTCTTTCAATATCACTAGGCCTTAGAATTTTGGAGGATTCTTTTTTTTTTTCCTGGAAGATTTTCCAAATAGTTCTAACCAACAAGTTCTTCTTTCTTGACATAAATGTTAGTGGTGACAGATCTGAAGTCCAGAGACATTTCTTTGAGCTGTGTTCTCCAGGCTGACCTGAATCTTGTAATGTTCTGTATACCATCCCAGTATCTAATGCTATGATTATCACCAATCATACTTAAATTCATTGACTTCTTTCTAATAATTAAATTTTGTTTTATCTTTATATGATCTCAGCAAAATAAACTCTTAAGCTTTGAATGGCATGTTCCAAGACTGCATGTGTCCAAAATTATCTTTAGGGAAACAAGCTTTGAATGAGAATTTGGACAAGGTAATCTCTTTCATGCCTTCCATGTCTGGGGGTTCTCACATTTGGGACTTACGCTCTAGGTAACACTTACTTCCCACGTTCACTGTGTCATCCCAGCCTGACACAAGGCATTCAGTATCAAAAGTTGGACAGGAGTTTGGCAGAGAGACAGTGGACACGCGAGAGTTGATGGTGGCTGGCGAGTTCAGTTTAATCAGCATGATGTCATTATCAGTGGTGTCATTGTCGTATTTGGGGTGGGGGATGATCTTGGATGCATAAACGATTTGCTCACTACCCTCAACTTTACGAATGTTTGATTCTCCCAGACGAACCTGTAGTTGGCTGTATTTATAAGGATGAAGAGTTTTCTAAGTATCCATCTTGGAGTTCTTCCCCCTCCTCCAAACTTTAACCATGAACATAAACACAAACACCTCTTATTCAAGAATCTAGTTCATTGCACTTTAGGTAGCACTGGTTACTCCTATCCTAGTCATAGAGTTCCTTATGCGTCTCTGCTAGTGCAGACTCAGAACCCACCATCTCACTAGAATTCAAGGTAGGAGATCGAGACATGTGTCCCCTACAGAACAGTCATGGGTGAAAGTGGGATTGGAGAAGACTGAATGGCACTTAATATTTTTCTTCTGGTTGCGATCACAAAATTTAAGAGAGAAGTAAGGAAGGACTCAAAGATGGAAAGTATTTAGAGCATAGAACAAATTCTCCTTTTCCATGTTATAATAAAAAATGGTATATTTTATTACTTCATATGACATTTTTATAATCACAATTGAGATACAATTATTGAGATTATGTATATGGTCTCAGGTTTTTGAACTATGGGGGGAGGCAGGAGAGGGGAGAACAAAGGAATCCATGGCTAACATGTAAAATTAAATTAAATTATAAAATAAAATTTAAAAAAAGAAAAATACCTGTAAAATCCAAGGGCAATATATGTCACTCATAAAATTCCTATGACTACTAAGACATCTAGCTTTTGATTTTTTTGTTTTTTAATCCATCAAGTGGGCTGGAAAATGGCTCAGTAGGTAAAGATGTTTGCTGTTAAGCCTGATGACATAAGTTTAATTCCTGGGACTCATATGGTGGAAGAAAAAAAAAAAAACCCATGAACTTTTCGACTTACCTCCACACATGCCTTCCATAAAGTAACTGATAAATATAAAAATTATTTTACTCATTTAAGGATAACTCTGCCACTGGGCAGTGGTGGTGCATGACTTTAATCCCAGCACTTGAGAGGCAGTGGCAGGCAAGATACAGGACGGGTACTAAAGCTACACAGAGAAACCCTGTCTCGAAACCCCCCCCCCCAAAAAAAAAGGATAACTCTACCTTTTTCTTATTTATTCTTTTGTGGGGCTAAGGGAAAAAATGACCTTAGATTTAGAAGTGTGAATATTGGATACTTACGGCTTATAGCAGTGAGCAGCAGTCAGTACCCACTGGTCACTGACAAGAGAGCCCCCACACAAGTGGTAGCCAGCATTCAGGGACACCTGGTAGGGGACAGAGTTGTTCCCACATGCATAGCCTCTAATAATCTTGTCATCACTATCATTACTGGGGACAGCAGCTGTTAGGGAAGAGGCAGAAACTCTGTTACACAAATCTGTCATGGAATTCCATTCATGAAATTTATGCAGACTACACCAGGTGCCAGTGTTCTCTATCATCATGGAATCAGAAGATGTTGGACTTCAGGTAGGTAGTTGTTGTTTGTTTTCTTTCTTTTACATTTTATTTATTTCAATGTAGATATTTTTGTAACTTATTATGTCTTTTATATCAACCTCCTTATATAAGAAAACATTCACCTTTAGATACTGCTTTAGGTTTGATAAACCTTGTATTCTTACATATATATTTTAACACACACACATAATGGCATTCACACACAGCAGAGACTCAGAAAATAAATGTCTTACAGCCACTTTTGGGGATATAAATGTCGTTTTAAGGTATCAGACTCAGCATCCATGCAAATACGTTAAAACCATATGCAGTAACTTGCTGGTTGTGTATGTTTATTAGTGATGGCAGATGTGCTGGTGTGGACTAGCTGTTTCTAGGAGGGAATAGAAATGGAGTTTGCAGAAACCACTTGAGAATATTCTTGCTCTGCAGGAAGCAATTGTTTTGAATTTTTATTTTGTGAACATTTTCTTTGGATTTAGCCTAAAGTGTTTATTGAACATTTTACAGATATCACAGTGCCCTCCCTGATCTTTCCTGTTATCCTGGTTACTTCTCTACTGTTTATCACCACATTCAACATTGGGAATTATGGCCTGCATTTTTGTTGAGATTTCTTGTAGCTATGAAATATTGGTTTTGCTTTTTAATATCTAAATTTTAAATTTTGGGAAAGGAGTCTTTAAGTTTGTAGATAGTTGTAGTAAATTGTACCAGTTCAATGTGGAAGAAGTTAATATAAATGTTTAGTAATAAAATTTAGTAATACTAACACTGAAATAGACAATTCCCTCTTTTTTCTCACAGTTGAATGATATGAGACTTTATACCAATGGGAATTCATTAACAGTTTTCTCAAACTTGCTTAAGGTTTTATCTATAACACATAAGATGTCTTTGCCATGTCAGATCTCTTGTTCCTAGTAAATGACCAGCCTTTTAGTCTATAGGAAACTCAGGCTCACATGGTCACAAACTCTTCAGTGAACACAGGTTAATTTTAACAATTAACTCCTTAGAGATAAGGGCCAACAATTCTTTTATGTGGACTACTGTTTCCTTTTCTTCTCTAACTTAGAGAGCCTACCTGGAAGTTCAGAACACATTCTGCATCTCTTTGCCCCATATACTGGACACTTACTTTCGATGAACTCTCTCTGATAAAAATTTAGTCTTTTATAAACACAAATGCTACTCACTAATTTCTCTACATTTCTACCATCTTGCTTTCAGACCTTATATTCAACAACCATTGTTGATTTCTAAACACAAAGCCCACATTTATGTGCAATGTATATCTCCGCTGATGAATTCTTTTGAAGGACTCACCAGTAGCTTCGATGAGAACTAGGAAAAGGAAGATCTTCATGGCTGTTCAGTAGTTCTCCACAGGCCAATAGGATAAAGGCTTTTTTTCCACAGCTATTTATGCCTCGAGATTTGTCATTGACACTCAGGGCCATAGGTGCCAGAAAAGAGATTTCACTGTAAAGTGAAAAAAAAAAAAAAAAGAAAGAAAGAAAAAAAGAAAAGAAAAGAAAAGAAAAGAAAGATACCGAGTTCAGTCCGTGACAGATAAGAGAATGCAGGACCACATGTAAGCATTTCCCAATTTCCTAGAAATCTATAGAATGGAAGTTGTAAACCTGGTGGAAATTGTTTGTCTCCAAAGGAAGTAAGCTGTATTCAGCTCACAGTACAAAGCTGCATGTTTCTGGATTGCCAGATAAAAATAAAGATTCTTGTTGTGAACTTTTGCCCAAAGGACTGAGTTAAATCTGGTACCTCTGGTGTGTAACTAACAGCTCTTTCACAGTTATATACTTTGTTGATTTTCTAGGCACAGAGCACACAATTAAATGCAATGAGTGTAACCCGCTGGTTCATTCATTAGAAAGACATAGGATAATTCTGATTCTTTATATTCACGCTTACTTTTCGTTATTAGAGGGACTGCATTTGAGATCATCCTGGAACTTGATAGCAAGTTCAGGGCCAGTCTGTGCAATTGTTCTGTTTTTGGTTCCTGAGTGCTGGGATTGCAGCTGTATGCCACCATGGGTCATGTGTTATCACTTTATGACAGCATCCCCCCTTCCTCTGAACAGTTTTTTCTGAAGACATCATTGATAAAACATCCTGTGGTTTGGTTTTAATTGTCACTTATCACTGGATGGCAAAACACTTAGAGCAGCCTTGGTTCAAATTTTGAAGGAAGTCTTTGCACTTGACAAAACAATACTGTTGTTTCTGCACGCAGTGCTCAGGAGAACAATTATGATAAAAATATGACGTCAAAACCAGCAAGTTGTTCTTACTAGACCTTTATAAATGCATTTAAACTTTTGCTTCAGCTTAAAAAGGGACATAATTTGTTAATAATAGGAATTTAAAACACAAACCTCGATTTCATTTTGCATTTTAAGAGATTAAAAACTATAAATAAAGTAGAATGAGTTCTATTTGTTTACAGTTATACTCTCTCAGTAACCGACCCTTTTAATTATTAGAGTAGTACTGCTTATAGTACACAGTGCCTGGTCATTCATAGTTATTTTGAAGCAGTTCAGAGCACAAGAATGCAAGCCTAAACAAGGCTAGCACGACTCCCAAGTTTAGTTTGGAGTACAAAAATTTGGTAAAGTATTCTTCAAAGCTTTGCAGTTTTGAAGGCACATATACACAGAACACATAATTTCATCTAATAAGCAAGAAATCAGCAACTATCAGCATTGCAGCTACATAGAGATACTCCATATATATTAACTTTCCTACATTTGTAGTGAAATTTAGAATCACGGGCTGTAAAAAGTTGGAGGTTGCCCACATTGACAAAAAGCAAGGCCTGAAGCCTGGTTGCTGTTTGAATGTGAAATATTCCCCATAGGCTTATGTGTTTGAATGCTTGGTACCCAGGAGGTGGCGTTATTTATAAAGGTTGTGCAACCTTCAGGAGGTGGGAGCTTGCCAGAGGAAGCACACCACTCGGGTTGGGCTTGGATGTTTTCTTGCCTGGCTCCACTTGTTCTTCTCTCTCTGCTTCCATACTCCTGCTGCCCTGGGGATCTACTACCCCTGGGCTTGCGTTCCTTCCCTACCAGGGTGGACTGTATCCACTCTAGAACTGTGAGCCAAAGTGAACTCATTCTGCCTTGAGCTGACTTTGTCGGGTGTTTTTATCACATTATCTGGAAAGTCGCTAGGACAGGCTGCGATGTTAGTGACTGCAGAGAGGTGACTCCCTGATGTGCAGCTGTATTTCTGATTGCTATGGACAGTGACAAGAGTGGCTTAGTCAAGGCACATAGTTGTAGACCAGGCTTAAATATTTTAAAAATAGGGTTTACAAAAGTCAGAATGTCAAAAACAACTTAATGGCCATTTTGTTGTACTTTGAAGGCCCACATGCAGTATGTATTATACAAAACAGAACACTCATTGCTCACTTTGCATGTTTTAAACCCATATTCCCTAAACCCTCTCCATTTTTGCAAAATATTTTAATAAATAAAAATAAAAACCTAATAAAATTGAGATTTAAGATCTTCATACATATGCTCATAGATATGTTGAAGAACTCTGCAATATTATAGTTGTTTATAAATTTATTATTTAAAGACTTCACAGGGAAAGATGTTTTGATGAGCACTATGTTGAGTGATTTCTTGGGCCTGAAAAGATGGCTCAGTACTTCAGAGCACTTGTTGTTCTTGCAGACCACCCAATTTGCTTCCCTGGCACACAAAGGCCTTGTCAAAGCTCCGAGGGCATCAAACATGCAGATGGTGCACAGGCATACATGCAGGCAAGTATTTACATGTGTAAAATAAAAATAAAAGATCTTCTAAAGTAAGAATTTATTTCCTAAGTAGCTACAGGCCTGGAAATTTTTCGGAAATCTTGATAAAACACAAAACCAATAATGTTATTCATACAGGGTGTAAATAGTCCTAAGTGACTTAAATAACAGTCTATAAATTGGAAATGTAAAAAGTACTTTTCAAAGTTTGTATAGCTTGGGCAAACTTATATAGGGTGCATTCTCTAATAAGAATGTAGCTAGTTAGATCACCATATTTAACGTTATAGGGCTCTTATTTAAAGAGATGGCCTTGAAAATACCTGCATAGCATGATGGCTTCAGCAAAAGAGACAGGTAAGAAGGGAAGATCATCTCCCTAGCAGACTTTCTGGCTGAGGAGGGCAGACTGGTAGAGGAGAGCCTAAGTCCCCACACTAGTCAGCTGGGCTGATGAAAGAGACGACCTAGAAGGAGATGTGTCAACAATATAATGACGGCAGTGTATATTAGGCACCGCCCAAAGACCATTTCATCCTTCCTGGCGCTCCATGAAGCTGCTCCGGAACCCAGTGTCAGCTGGCGCCATCTTCCCAAAGCGCCACCCTACACATGGCTTGCCTGGGGAACCTGTCCTCTGATGTGACAGAAAACTCCATTAAGGAATTCTGTAGATTACTGGATATCAGTGCAGTGCGCTTACCACGTGAATCCAGCAATCCAGACCGGTTGAAAGTGTTTGGTTGGGGTTTGTTTGAGGACCCGGATTCCCTGCCCAGTGCCCTGAGTCTCAGTGAAGCGTCTCTAGGTAACAGGGGAATTCTAGCAGACGTTGCTAATCAAACGCCTGGAATTGACAGGGGTGATTGTTCTTTTGGCTGAGCCAGAAATCTAGAGTCCACCAGACACAGGCTGGAGTGCCTTCCTCGTCTCGCCACACACACACACACACAGCTTTGATGATGCCCTGCCCATGAGAGGTGATTACTTTGGAGACCAGCAAGTATTGAAATCCCTGAGATTCAGACCAATATCACGGTGGGTATGGGCGGGTATAGGGACTGCCCATGCCTGAACATAGATCCTTATGATGACAGAGGGCAGCAGAGATTACCACAGAGATAGCCATGATATAGAGAAATTACTTTCTTTCAAGGATTACTTCCCCCCACCCCTCCTCTGTCTTCTGTTTGAAATCTATTTGCAGGCTGACTGCAGGATAGGAAATGACAGGCATTTGGTAGCAGTCGGGGTGCTGTTGGGGTGATGATTGGAGAGAGATGTGTGTAGTCACCTCTGATGATGGTTGTGACGACAGGAGATTCGTCTGGAGTTCCAGAAATAGTCTCTCGTGGATTATAGGCATAATGACAGAAAACTGACAAAATTATATCTGTGTTTACCTCTGGGTTGAAACAATTTCTATATCATAAAGCAAACTTCAGGGCATAGAACATTAGGTAAAGATGGAAAAATGGAAATAAAACAATCACTTATGACCTTGCAGGTAGGTTTTTTTTTTTTAAAAAAAAAAAAGATTTATTTAATAAACAGTAGAACCAGAAAAACAAACAAAATACCTAGATAATGACCACCTAGATTTATTTAATGCCTCAGATTTTCCATGAACAGTTCAGAATTGCTGAGAAGAGATAAATGTAATGAATATACACAGAAATAATATTCACAAATAAAATCCTCTACATTTCAAATTTTTTAGTAACTTGAAGATATGGAATTACGTTAAGTAATTATATGATTTGATACTTCTCAGAAAGTTACATTAACTGT
The DNA here is from genome assembly GCF_004664715.2 of Peromyscus leucopus. NCBI lineage: Eukaryota > Metazoa > Chordata > Mammalia > Rodentia > Cricetidae > Peromyscus > Peromyscus leucopus. Next base: position 46,635,042 of record NC_051065.1, on the reverse strand, counting down.
GATCCCATAACAGGAAAGCAAAAATGGAATATAAAATAGGAGTTCAAGCAAGCTATGAAAGATGAAAGCACATGAAAGAATGTGTATGTTTATTATTATTATTAACATCATCATCATTTTTAGGTTATGTATATGTTTTTCTCTGTGTAAAGTGACACATGCATGGGTGCCCATGGAGGTCAGAAGAGTGTGTTACATGTCCTGGGGCTGGAGTTGTGAGTGCAGGGACTCCACTGGGTTCCCTGCAAGAGCAACAAGTGCCCTTCACCACTGAGCAGTATGTCTAGCTCTATGAGTATGTTTTTGACAATATTAAAACTTGAAGATTTTATGTGACTGGTTGGTGAAAATTATAATTTGTAGGAAATGAACAGATTTAAAAAACAAAGACTTTTAAACTTTTTGTTTTCTTGTTCATTTTGGAAACAGAATCTTGAATTTGGCCCAGAGTGGCTTTGAAGTGGTACTTTCCAGTCTTATCCTCCTCAGTGCCATGATTTCTTGTGTGTACAATGATGCTGGTTCTGAAGTTAAACTTTTATCTTCTGTATTGAAATGAGAAAAAGGTTTACCTGATTTACTTTAATTATATTACTTTTTTGTGTTTAGTTAAATTGATTAACAGTCAGAATCTTGTCACTTCTTGTGTGTCTGTCTTATGAAGAGAAATGAGTATGTTTTATGACCATTGTTCTATTTTACAGTGATCCTATTTAAATTTGTATTTCAAACCATTCATATACTTGATAAATGTGAAATTATATGTTTGGTCTAGAAGAAACTTTAGGATTTCTACAGTGACCCAGACATTTAAAAAACACAGATCTATGTTTATAGATGCATTATTAATATATTCTCATAGATTGTTTGATATCCATATGAATCTGACATATTTTTGTGTATATTTAGCATGTTTACGTACCGTCTATTGGTATTACACCCATTTTCTTTGCAGTTTTCTGATAGAACTAAAGAATTTTACAAACAGGGTTTTCTTTGAGTATCTGGATATTTTTTTGTGAAAAAGTTTTACAAAATGTTTACTGATTCAAATCTAAGATAACTGAATCTTTTTTTTTTTTGATCCCCTAAGTTTAGATTTTATTTTTCATGTAGTGCATAGTTGCAAGTCATATAAAAATGTCTGTAGGATGTTAGCTTTGGCCTACAAAACAGATGAGATCAAACATAATAGTGAACTCCTCATAGCCTGAATCCAACTCCTTTTACATCTCTTGGTTGCCCAAACACAGCCGCAGAAAGGATTACAGTTTTGAGTCCCAGTCTTTCATAATGCCCCATGATGAGGGATCAACAATAAGGACAGGTCTACCTAAGTAGCCAAGGGCAAGAAAAACCCAACTACAGGATTGTTGTGCAGTGATGTCTTCATATAAATCAAGCAGAGACAAAGCTAGAAAATTGTCTCCATCAAAATGGATTCACTTTTCTCATCTATATCCATATAAGATTATGGATATAGTAGAAAACCAGGAAGCCAGCCTTCCTTAGAAATTATGCTTATGGATACCGTGATCTAGGACATAACAGCATCCATAAATATGAAACAAAGCTCTGTGTTGTTGAATACCTCTAGCCCATGGGAATTTTGTCACAGTAGTCTGAGCCGATTAATTAGTTATGTTTGCTGCACCTTACTGTACAGCCTTGTTTTTCTACTTTAAACCTGACACAGTCATTCATGGTATTTTTGCTCAGGTACCATTGCATCTTTTCCTTTATTTTGTGCTTGATATTCCTGGGAATATTGTGTTTAGCCTCTTCTACAAACCTTTTTCATGGTGATCTATGGAAAAAATGACACTTTGGAGGAGAGCTGCCAAGGAACCAAATCAAAGACCGTGTGCATCCCAGTAAGGCCTGAAAGGTCCAGACAACCCCTCTATAACCCAAGAACTTTTTGCCTCCCAGTATTACACCTGCATTGTGCAGACTTCTCTGCTGTGGTAGACTCACTTCCCAGGGCTTATGTTTTTGTCCTAGGCTAGGTTTGTATAGATGGCTTTGTTAACAGGTTACAGAGTCTCTCCAGAGGGCACTGGAATGCAGGAGACCCTAGAAACAGGAGATTAGGTGAGACTGGCAAATGCAAGAATCTTGTTAATCCAAACATTTCTAAATGCTGAGCTTTGGTTTCCAGTATCTCCACAAAACATTGGGTGGGTAAGGACAGCCTGGACTTACCGTGTTTTTCCTAGTAACACTGTGAATGAGTTTTAGCAAATGATTTTAATTCTCTGTGCTTTCTGGAAAGTCATGAGCACATGATATACATATATATTATGACCCAATGTGTATGGTCAGAATTTTATTGCATGGCTAATCTAATATATTAATTTTATTAAAGGCAACTTTATTTTAGCCTTGCTGCTTCCTCACAGAGTCTGGAATGCATCAGGTGATAATGAAATTGTTTGTCTAGGTTGCACAAATGACTGAAAAACACCTAAACTTGAATTGCTCAATTTTGCTAAACTTCTCACTTTGGCATCAAGATTCAAAAGATTAGAGCAGAGAAAAAAGTTTTTATTTCCATATGGATTGTAGAGACAGAAGGAAGGCCATCAGAGGGTGGCCCTAAAGAGCTAAAGGCACTTAGTTCTCAGCAATGATCTGATGAATCCAGTTCAGGTAGTTGCAGACCTTGGTGTAGACACCACGTTTCCCTTCCCAAGCACAGCCATCATCCCAGGAAACAATACCCTGGACTTGTCCATTGCAGACCAGGGCTACCAGAGAAAGTCAAATGGAACAACAAAGATAAGATATTTAGACTTGGTTATCCTTTGAGGAATAAAGGGATTCAAGATGTTCTTCCATGTTCCCAGAATATGTTTGCAGGCCATTGACCCTCCACAAAGAACTGACTATCCTTAAAAGTCCAGTTTTCGATTCGTTCAGTATCCCTATCTGTATTACTTTGTTTGTTTTTTGTGTCCACCTCTTTCTTCTGCAGTTGTTGTATGGGAGGGTGCAGAAAAGAGTGAGGACCACAGAGATCTAATATGACTCACAAGCTCTGTCTCTTACATATGGACTCCACCCCACAGCACAAGGCCGCTGGGGTTTACAGTTTACCCAGCATCAGCTCTTTGGCCCTTTACCCATAATATTCATCATCACATCAAAAGAGAAAACCAGTGTACATTTTTCTCAAAGCCCTTCTTAACCTTCCAGATTGAGACCCAGGTACAGATTTACCTTTTTCTGTTTCAGACCTAATAAAACCATGGGATGACTAAGGAGTCTCATAGGATCAGAACACTTTATCTATCAAGCATAACTCTGCCTTTGGCCAAACTGAAATTTAAGCCTAGAGGATAAAGTGATTTTAGAGCTTAAAAATGTGAATATTGGCTACTTACAGATGGTGACAGTGAGCAGCAGACAATACCCATTGGTCAGTGATGAGCGATTCCCTTACATATGTGAGATCCAGCATCAGTGACACTTGGTAGGGGACAGAATGCTTCTGACAAGTGTAGCCCCCAATGATCCTATCATCATTCTCCTCAGTGAGGAAGGAAGCTGTGAGAGAAAAGTGAGGATCTCTCTGTTACATGGTTCTATCATATTATTTCATGCACCATGAAGTTATATTTCAAGCTAAGGACAAAAGAGATGATAATGCTCTCCTGTATCACACAGTCAAGACCTATCAATGTGATGGTTAACTTTTATTGATGACTTGTTTGTGAGGTTATTTCTATGGGGGTTTAACTGCAGAAGGAAGATTCACTCTAACCACAAGTGGTGTCATTTCATGGGGTAGGGATCCAGACTGAACAAAAGGGGGAGGGGGGAAAGCCTGATGAGCATCAGCTCTAACACTGTGCTTCCTGACTGTTGGCATCATAGAGCCCTCTGTCTTACCCTCCTACCACTATTATGAGCTATCCCAAGCACAGCTTCCCTGCCAAGACTGGTCATACCCTCTTCAACATGAGCCAAAAGAATATTTCTTTAAGTGGCTCCTGTCTGGTTTTGTCTCAATAGTGAGAAAAGTAGCTAATATAACTGGCTTTAGGTAATCATTTTGATTATTCATTATTCTGCACCTTGAACATAGACTCTTCTTCTTCTTCTTCTTCTTCTTCTTCTTCTTCTTCTTCTTCTTCTTCTTCTTCTTCTTCTTCTTCTTCTTCTTCTTCTTCTTCGAGGCCAGCCTGGTCTCCAAAGTGAGTTCCAGGAAAGGTGCAAAGCTACACAGAGAAACCCTGTCTCGAAAAACCAAAAAAAAAAAAAAAAAAAAAAAAGTAAGGTAGAAAATGACAGAAAAAGATAAAAAAGATATACAAAGTTGACCTCTGGTCATCACATCCACAGGTGAGTACTCCAGCACACACACACACACACACACACACACACACACACACACACACACACACACAAACACAAACAAACAAACCTTCCAGGAGTTTTCCTGGTGTATGTTTGTAATAGTTGATAAAAATGTTAAAATGGAAAGGGTACCTCCATATGTTAATAAAAAGGAAAGTTTTAAAAGCCATGAGATTATTCTGTTCTGTAAAGAAATCATAGTTTTGATTTTTTTATTTAATCAACTTCTTTCTTGGAGTCTAGAATAAGTAGCCATGTCGTTTGGCAATTTATGAATTCTAGAATATGAGTTCTAGACTAAGGTCTATAGTGAGTTTCAGGATAATCTGAACAAACTATAGGTGAAATTCTTGTCTCAATGAAACAATATCCTTTTGTCCACAAACACAAATGAGAGATAAAATCTACTTGATTTTTTAAAATTATTATCTGACTATCCTTCTAACATCAAACAAGTCACTCATCATTTTCATGTTTCCCACTATCTTTAAGATTTCTTACAGCCCACATACATTTAATTTAAAAATGTTAGTTCTATTATTCAACACTGATGGTTTTTAGCGGTGCTCTTACCCTGCAAGGAAAAGTCCTAAAACATAACAGAATCCACTAACGAGTTTAATTAAGACAAGGAGAAAGGGATAGATGTGATCAGGCCTGCTGAAAGAACATGTGTGTGAAGGGGGAGGGGGAACATGGGGCCCATCTTTTAAGGGCCAGTTCCAGGCTGCGCACACAGGCCCACATGGCTATTCCACACATGTGCATAGATCACGTGGTCGTGCTGCATGATTATGCGACCATGCAGCTGCAGGGCCTGGGTTATGTAGGATGTATGACCCAGAAATGACTAGGCAGAAATGATTAAGTGTCCTGCAGGTCATGTGTGACCATGGGGACGTGGTTGGATTTCCTATCAAATACTTCAAATAATTTTAGGAAAGAAATTTCTAGACCAGGATACAAATTCATTACATTTTTACTGGTTTTACATAGGAAAGGTAAGTATTAAATTTTAGTAATAAAATTTTAGTAGCATTAAAAATTAATTCAGTAGTATTAAAAATATACTCATCTCTCTTTATCACAACTGTATGACTTGTGAGTTTATATTATAGAGATTTCACTTAAAAAGTTATCTGAAAGCACAGACCAAGATTTTTATCAATGAGAAATAAAATATTTTCATCTGTTGGGATTTCTTGGGTAAATAAGTGTCCCAGTGTTCAGGGCACTTAGGCTTTGATGATCACGGGCCCATCCTAGAAGTCAGTGGAAGCGTGTGTGTGTGTGTGTGTGTGTGTGTGTGTGTGTGTGTGTGTGTGTACTATTCTTCCTCTTCTGTTATAAATTCCTGGAATCAACATGGACATTTAAAACAACTTTTGATTTTTTATGAGGCCTCCTCTCTGAATCAATTCTTGATGCCATGAATTTCCACCATTGTGAAGGTCTAGACTTTACAGGCTCCATCTTAGGGAAAGGGCCACCATCTCAGACTACTTGCTGTACTCAGTTCCAGGAAGGACCTCAGGAATGTGCCATGACAACTCGAACAGATACAGAGCAGTATTCTCCTGCAGACATCCTGTCTGCAGTTTATGGCCCTTGAAGATATCTAGGTAATCCTGCTGAGCAGTCCAGATAATCCTGTTCAGCAGGTTGTGGTTCCCCATCAAAAGTCTAACCCAATGGTTTCAAATGTGGTTCCTTGCCTAAAGTCTAGACCAATAATTTCAAAAAGTCACCTTGTCTCATATCCCTTCTACTCAATCCCAAGTTGCCAACTCCCAGCTTGCAGTTTTTCACTATAAAAACTCTCTACACCTGGGCTCATGGCTGCTGCCACATTTCCTTACATCTGCTGTGTGGTGGCCCAGGTTGAACCTGAATAAAAGGACCCTTATGTGCTTGTATCAGAAACCAGCTCCTTGATGGTCTCTGGGGGTTTTGAGAAATGGGTACAACACTATCAAGTGAGATTTAATCTCTAATAAGCATGGGTACTGCCGGGCGGTGGTGGCACACGCCTTTAATCCCAGCACCCGGGAGGCAGAGGCAGGTGGATCTCTGAGAGTTCGAGGCCAGCCTGGGCTACCAAGTGAGTTCCAGTAAAGGCGCAAAGCTACACAGCGAAACTCTGTCTCGAAAAACTGAAAAAACAAAACAAAACAAACAAACAAACAAAAAAGCATGGGGCATGGGTACTATACACTCGCATCTCTGCCTTTTAAGCTTCTTGCTTTCAGCCCTTACATGCAGTGAGCATTGTTGATTTTTCCAGCACAAAATACAAACTTACAATTCTGACACTTGCAGATTAATTTGAAAGGCTCACCAACAGTTCTCAGGAGAACAAAGAGGAACATCCTCATGGTTGCTCACTGGGTCAGGACCAGGCAATAAGACTTTTTTTTTTTTTTTTTTCTCCACAGCTGTTGCTGTTTGTCATGGCACAGGTGTGTGGGTTCACACGTATCTGGTGGAAAGAAGACTCAGAGGCATCTTAACAATGAATCTAGCCTTTCATGGCTGCAGGGGTGTCCAGTCTGGAAGGACTGAAGCACCTTCCCTTCACCTCAGGCATTTTTAGTTCTCTCCATTGTGATTTAGCTAGTTAATTTCCATATGCTCAAAACAACCTGAAAGGAGCTCCTTAAAATACAATGCCAATTACAAGTTCCTCAATTTCTCAGGTAGCAAGATTTCCTGGGTTTCCCCCAAACCAAGTTTTTCATAGGCTTTGTATACTTAGGAGACTCTCAGACAAGAATCACATAAGGTGGCTAGAGAAACAAAAGGGATCTATTAAACAAAGGATGGAATAGGGCTAGATGTAACTCTCTGGAGCCAGACCAGGTGCAGCTCAGCAGAAATGCAGCCACACACAGCCATCAATGACACCCATGGTCTCAGGTGCCAAAAACGTGATTTCACTGGAAAGTCACAAACTAAATTTAGATTCCTATTCTATGCTGGCTTTTTGGAGCCCAATACCTATGGTGAGATACCTCACACATCCTGGAGGCAGGGGGAGAGGCTTGCACCTGCCTCTACTGAATGTACCAGGCTCTGCTGACTCCCCATGGGAGACCTTACCTTCTTGTAGGAGAGAATGGGGTTTGGGCTGGGGGGAAGGCTGGAGGGCTGGGAGGAGGGAAGAGGGAGATCTGTGATTGGTATGCAAAATGAATAAAAAGTTTCTTAATAAGAAACATTATAAGAGCAACATTGAGAGAATAAATAAGGAATCCTTAAGAAAAAAAAAAAAAAAAAAACTATTCCATGACAGGTGGAGCATAATTCAAGACTTAATTAACATTACCCAGAAAGTTATGGGAATGGAAATTGCAAAGCCACCTGGTGGGAACTAGTCCTCCTAAAACTTATTGGTATGAGCTCACAGATAACAGCTAAAAGTTCTCAGATTCTCAGCAAATATCTTGATAGTTGTTTTACTGACATGTGAACTATTTTACAAGTGATTATCATAAGGACAGAACTCTTGGTATATCAGCTGCTTTGTCTTAGAGTAATTCTGGTATGTCATGGTAATTGTCATTATTCATGGGACAGATTGTTCTCCTGGTGCAAGTTATCATTTTATGATTTAAAATATAGTAGATTAAGAGGAAAAGCAATGTAATGATACTAAGTTTCAATTATCTAAACCTTATCAAGTTTAAGGATGTAGAAATCCCACTTACATGGAGTTTCAGTATCCCTGAAAACAGTGATCTGTTTATCTGTGGATAAGAAGGAAAATTAATGGATGGAAAATTCTAGAAAAAAAATAATTCTTAAGTTTGAAATAACTTTGGCCACTCACAGTGGCACATGTTTTTAGTCTCTGAATCTGAGAGGAGTCAGGGAGATTAAAAATTTCAGTCTGAGGAAGGAATGGGGGTGAGTTGAGGGGGGAGACTGGAGGGGCAGGAGGAGGGAGGAAAGGGGATCTGTGGTTGGTATGTAAAATGAATAAAAAATTTCTTAATAAAAATATGTTCAAAAAATGAATATGAGTCATCACCAGTTCAAGGCCAATTTCAGCTTTATAGAGTGACCTTGTGGCAAAACAACATGGTTACAATACATTATAGTGTTGTTCTCATTTTATCAACAGTTAGTCATGTTGCTTTTTTACTTTTAATAGCTATAAACTCAACTTTTATTTTATATATAAATAAATTAAATTCTTTGTGATATTTTTACAATTTAACTTGTCATGTATTTAGTGGAGGTCCTGAAATGCATTCTCCATGTGTAAAGGCTATGAGTGCATTCTATTTCTCTGTATAAGTTTATTTTCCTGACAGCTATGTGAGAGGCCGATTAAACTCGTTAAAGAGGTGAATATGAGGGACCAAAGTAGTAGGGTGCTGTACTTGCAGCACACAACAAGTACTGGTGGAATCAGTCTGTGTTCTTGTCAGATCGGTTCAGAATTGTTTCTTTATCAATGATAATAGTTATAGAGTTTCTACCATAGAAGAAATCCAATGCACCTAATGCAGCCTGAGAGACCAGCTCCCAGAATGGCTCCAGGGTTATAAAAAGAATGCGTCAGAGTAGTGAGGGCTTAGGAACAATTCTTATCTATCTGAGGGAATAAGACTCACACATATGTATATACTGATGGTCATCCTATTTATTTCTCTTAAGTTCTCTTCTTTCTTTGTTCTACACAGCTTATATATCCAACAGAAAGCTGTAGATAATCTAAAAGATACATTTGAGGGCCACATTATATTTCTTGAGAAAATGATAAGAAGCAGAGCTACATGAAATTAGCCTGTCAGCTTTCTGATTAGTGGGGCAACTGTGGCTGTGAAGGAGGATCCAGCTGTTTTGCTATCTCCTAAGAAGAGAGCCCATAAAGGGACTTCAAATTTTAACTATTGATGAGCCTAGAAAATAGAGGATTGGGCATTGTATTTTATATTTTTTTCTTTTTCTTTCTTCTTCTTCTTTTTTTTTTTTTTTTTTTTTTTTTTTTTTGGTTTTTAAAGTCAGGGTTTCTCTGTGTAGCTTTGTGCCATACCTGGAACTCACTTTAAAGAGCAGGGTAGCCTCAAACTCACAGAGATCCGCCTGGCTCTGCCTCCCGAGTGCTGGGATTAAAGGCATGCGCCAACACTGCCTGGCTGTATTTTATATTTCTAAGTGTGATAAACATTCTAGGAAGGGATGGTGGATGGGAACAGGAGGGACTGAGATGGCTGAGTGGAGGGAGGGACAGAGACAGAGAACAATGAAAGAGATATCTTGGTAGAGGGACCCATTAGGGGGCTAGGGAGAAACCTGGTGTTAGGTAAATCCCCAGGAATCCATAAGGATGACACCAACTAAGACTCCTAGCAACATTCTAAAATAGCATTAAAGGTGTCAGTATCTCTCAGACTTAGATTGCTATGCTGGCTGGGACATGTGGTCTCTTTGGTTCCCAGAATCATGTCAGTCAGCTCTCAAATCCCAGTACATGCAGAACAAAGATGTCTAACACCTCTTTCCTCTACAGGCACCTGGCTTACATGCATGCACATCCACATAGGCAAACACATATTTGCAACTGGGAAAAAAAATCTCAGAATTTCTTCATCTTGAGTTTTCAATCACTAAGCACCATAGAGATTCTCAGCTTTTAAAAAATTAAGAAAAAAGTAAGGAAGACACAGCACTGTGTCTTAGGGCATACAAGACACAAGGCATCAGGACTGTCCATGCTGAATTTCAGTTTGTCAAAGAAAATACTTGGATAACTTGATAATGTGTAATAACTGCAGTTTTAGGTATCTGTCTTAAGTTATAAATATACAATCTACCATGAAGCAAGTCTGAACAGGTGTGTATGGTAGCTATGTCTTAAAACAAATTGTATCTTAACTATTAATAAAGCATTAATAGTTATTTTGGAAAAAATACTGATAATTATAAGACATTCAAGACGGTATCCGCTATATTTCACACACTATAGAAGGAAGGACATAAGTAAATCCTTATTGTCAGTAGAATATTTATTTACACTGTTCTCAACTCTCTGACCTTGTTCTAATTTAGCAATAAGTTTTCAGAGAGCATCAAATAATAGAATGCAAGAATAAAACATTCACAGGGACAGAGCAGGAGAAAATATATTTATTCTAACGTCATTTCAGGAGGGGGAGGAAAGAGAAATGGATAAGGAACTGGTGATTCACAAAAGGGAAGAGAAGTCAGTTGGCAGCCATGGTCTCCTGAATCCAGCTCAGGTAATTGCAGACCTTGGTATAGACACCAGGTTTGCCTCTCAGTGCACAGCCTGTACCCCAGGAGACAATGCCCTGGATCTCTCCATCGCAGATGACAGGGCCACCAGAGTCACCCTGGTCAGAGAGGAAAGATCATTACCATATGCTTATGCTGATGTGAACAAATGGACTTCAAGAGGCTTTCCCCTTATCATGGCGCTAGTGTGGCAGGTATTGACACCCTGAGGAGCAATGCAGACTCCATGTCTATCGACTTGTCCATTTCCTTTCCTTGTTCACAATTTCTCTATAACTGTGTGTTTCCTAATTGACACACAAGATCAGGAGAACCTGAGGGCTTCGGGTACTACTTTCTGTAATCCTTGCTGTCCTGCCAGAGTGGCCATATCCCATAAGACAGCTTCTCAGAAATTTGTTTTTATGTGATATTTACACCACACCATCTTCTGTACATATTTTACCATTGAGCTTAATCATCAATATCACAATGAGAAAACCTGTTTGATCTCTTGTTTTTCATCACAGGCTTTTGTAATCCAGCATGAAATCTTCCAGACATATGTATAGGCTTCTCAGCCAGGAAAAACATACAGAAGAAAATAGAGTGACTGCAAGTTTTGGAGAAGGACTGAAAGAACACTCACATCACAAGAGTCCTTTCCACCCTCCAGGAAGCCGAGGCAGAACATGTTGTTGGTGATCATGCCTGGGTAGGAATTTCTGCACGAACTGGCAGAAAGAACAGGGGCTTCCAGACACTGAAGGATTTCTGGGTATTTGCCTGTTGTGAGCAAAAATGGAAAAACATTCTGTATCTTCCATGAAATCTCTAATTCTTTCAATTTGCTAAACATTTGTCATTTAAAAGTACTTTTGATTTCTTTAGAAGGTGTTTGATTTTATTAATTTTAACTAACATGCTGTTCTTTTCATGACAATATCATCAATGGCTTAGACTTCAAATACTGAGACACGGTTTCCTCCAAGTGGTAGATACCTCAGGGAAAAACAAAAACTTGGGCGTCTCTTCTACTTCTCACTTGAACTTTCACTTCCTTCACATCACTGATTACACCCACTAAATACCTCAGCATCTTGCTAATAGCTTATTCTTGTTGTGTTTTCCACATTGTCTCAGAAAAGCAGTCTTCTGGACTTTAGAGAGTATATTTCAACGTCACCCATATTGAAAACTTTTGGGAGTATGGCTCCCAGTGAGTATTTGGGCAAATGGCCACCAGTATACCTTTCATCTTTCACATTGTGCACATGGAACTTAGAGTCATTGACACTTACCTCCAAGGTTCACAGTGTTTCCCCAGCCAGACACAAGGCACTGAGCACCTGTAGATGGGCAGGATGTAGGCAGAGAGATTGTGGACACTTGAGAGTTGAGGGTGGCAGGTGACTTCAGTTTAATCAGCAGGATGTCATTGTCTGCAGTGGTCTTGTTGTACTTTGGATGGCGGATTATCTTTTCTGGATCAATGAATTGCTCACCACCCTCAAGCACATGAATATTGTGTTCTCCGAGGCGAACCTGAAGGCTCCTGCATGAAAAGGTTAAGGATTTCTGAGTATCCCTGTTGATCTGTTTCTCTTCCAAGCTCAAAGTTCAGAGTATAAGAACACAAACACCATCTTCTTTTTTTTTTTTTTTTTTTGGTTTTTCGAGACAGGGTTTCGCTGTGTAGCTTTGCGCCTTCCCTGGAACTAACTTGGTAGCCCAGGGTGGCCTCGAACTCACAGAGATCCACCTGGCTCTGTCTCCAGAGTGCTGGGTTAAAGGCATGCGCCACCACCGCCCAGCTACAAACACTATCTTCTTAAACCATTTAGTCCAACAAGGACTATGCAGTTAAGGTAGTATTATGCCCTACCACCAATGTACAGCATAGAGGATTCCCTAGGGTGTGTCCTGTAAGTACAGATTTATAAAGGGCCATCCCTTGGAGCTGGTAAGAGCGGACTGATGGGCCTTAGGTTACAGGAATTTGAGTATTGTTCCCTTACCATCCCTTATAGCAGTGAGCTGCAGACAGTACCCATTGGTCACTGATGAGGGAGCCACCACACTGATGGCCATCGCCATCATTCAAAGACACTTGGTAAAGAATGGAATGTTTTGGACAGGCATAGCCTCCAATGATCTTGTCATCATCATCACCACCAGCAGGGAAAGCAACTGAGGAAGGAATTTGAATCATTAGCACAAGACTTGTCTCAAACTTAGTCTTCTACATGATGTTTGTACAGAAAAGACATGTACCTTCTTGTTGAGTAACATATGCTTGTAGTATTTGAAAGGTATCATTTCCTAACTTTAGCAGTACTCTTTTGATATCACTGCTTATAGAATCTAAACATGAAAAGGTTATCTTCACACAATTGCAATATATGTGTCTGTATGTGTATCTCTCTCTGTTTCTCTGTCCCTCTCTGTCTCTGTCTCTCTCTGTCTCTCTTTCTTTCTGTCTCTCTGTCTCTGTCTCTGTCTCTGTCTCTGTCTCTCTCTCTCTCTCTCTCTCTCTCTCTCTCTTTGTAGCATAGTGCCCTTCTGGAGGATAAAAACAATTTCCAAGTGACCACTCCATCTGTTGATTGCATGGCTCCCAGCGTTTTTTCTGAGTCCTCAGACTTAGGGGCAAACACCTGTATAAGGATCAATTTTCCAGGCCAGATAATGTACTTTAATATTTTTTAGTCTTCTTTATACCTAACTGTAGTGGGTAACCATTCCAGCTTTGATCTGGAAATTCCAACCCTCATTGAGGCTTTAGCAACTGTCACATCTACAAGGCAGGGCCAAAGGAGGCATGGAGAGACCTGAGATCTGAATGGGCCAGCATGCTCTCTCTGTTCCTGGACCCTAGATGGTGGAGGTTGACTGAGCAGACCTCCAGAGAACACTGCTGGACTTAGATACACCTTCCTCAGACCCCATGACCTACCTTTCCCTTTTTTGTAAGTTACCCACTAAATAAATCTTCATTTTAACTACGTGGAGTGGCCATAATAATTTCACCAATACCTAACACAGATGAAGATTGAATGAGTTAATTTTTTGGATACAACTTTTATATATCATTTAATCACCATCCTATGATTTTCTTCCTAGAACTTCCTTTTATTCTAATTATCTACTGGACATATATCAATACATTTAGCATTTTTAATGAAGACTGGTTTCCTAGTTTTGGAAAATAATATTTTATTATTCATACTGAATTCCATAATTTTATGTGTTTTATATTGATGATACCTGCCCCAAATTTTCTTATAAAGACTGTAATGAATCGCTCTGGGCCATACATTCCAATAGTTAAAATTAATTGTGAGGTTTCCAAATATAAGAAAATTTACTAAACCAAAAGCCATTTGAATCCTAAGAATTTAGTTTTAAATTTAGAGATTTTGATAAAAAAATAAATTTTTGTTCTTCATTATTGAATGACAGTATAATAAAAGACTGATTTCATTAGTAACAATTTTGAGAGACAGGGTCTAAGGTTTTTAAATTGTGGGTAATAGTATATCTCTTGTAGTTATAATAACTCTGTGTAAATCAGCAGACCTTGATCTTCCATGGACTCTGGATTTAATTTTCTCACCGTCTTCTTGGAGCAGACAGTTATTCCAGTTATTTACACTACCCTATAGAGAGGGAAGGCACACACTTGTGTCACGTGTCCTTTCTTTTCCTGACTAAGCCATAGAACACATAAGTGTAGGAAACAGTGTTGATGGGTCACTTGAAGGTCCTTGCACATGGAGTATGTACTCAAAATGGTCTTTACTGTTTTCCCACCCACAAATCACAAACTTGCATGTATGATAGAATCCTTGTGAAACATTCCTTTAAAGACTCACCAGCAGCTCCCAGGAAAGCAAAGAAGATGAAGATCTTCATGGCTTCTCTGTGTGTCTGGAGTAGATACTAGGATGAAGGCTTTTCCTTCGCAGCTATTTATACCTCTAGTTTTGGCTTCAACAGCCAGGACCACAGTGCCAAAAAGGGTGATATCATTGAACACACAAAAACACAAATTTAGAGTTCTATGATTGATGGAAGGTGATTCAGCATCAAGTTTCCACATCCCCTTTCCTCCCAGTTTTCCATAAAGGTAATGGGAATGGAGGTAACAACTCCAGCTGGTGGCTATGCATTCTTCTAGTAGGAAAGCACACTGTAGAAAGACCAAAGGTCAGGTTCAAGGTTTCCAGATATCTAGACACAATTCACAGGAACCCTGTTCCCTTGGGAACTTAGAAATGTGTCTTCTTTATAAGTACAGCCTTGTGCATTTCACCTGCTTTTTTAAAGTAATATTGTGTCTTTTACAATTAAATACTTTTCCCTAAGACTTGTCTGAGATTTCAATTTGCAGTTTTCTTTCTATTGTGAGAAACAACATATTTCCTATGGATAGAGATGTTGTTATTTGTTTAAATTGTGTTGGTTATAAATTAGAAACATAAAGCATGGAAAAAGCATCATCTCCTGGTATTTTATTAGCGATTATGGAAACATAAACTGAGGAATAATGATTTTACTCATGATCTTGGTTTGAGGGTATAGTCATCATAGGCCTTGGAAGCAGTTTATGGATGTTGGCTTAGGATTGTGTGTGTTCTTGTTCACATTTGGGCAGGTCAGGAATTAGTGATACAAAAGAAGTGAAACTGTGTTCATCACTCATCCATGTCTTCTAGTAGTGAAGGATATGGAGCCTGGATCCAATAATTTTCTGTAACCAGGTTAGCTTCCCTGTGGTGGGAGATAGACAGCAATCCAGCTGTTGATCTAGGATCCACAACCTTGTTATGGTTCACTGCATAAAAACTTAAACATTTTAAATGTCATATGCAGCAGATCTCAAAGAGGATAAAGGACTACAATTTCTTATGTACATCTAGAGTACGCCTACTTGATTTCTAGTTACTTTATAGAGACTCAAGCCTGAAATCATGTACAGGAAGCTAGATGAATCCTTTTCTAGAATTAGTATTCTATATGACCATTATTATCACAACAGAAGATTTAAACATATATATATATATGTATGTATATATACACATATATATTTGAGATAATATTTATACCTTAAAAAGTTTTAAAGATCAAAATAAATCCAAAGTTATGATATTATTGTCATTAGAATAGACCCTGAGTTTTGTTTTTTTTTTCTGTCCCATATCAGGTGGCTGTTCTGACAGGAGACAGAGATTTTGGATTCTCTTTTAACAAGCGTGGTTCTGTTGAGAAGGAGAGAGCCATGTGCCATTTCTAAAACCAGTTTTAATTTTTAATTGAGCTGGGACCACAAAAAGACCATTTGCCTTGTATGTCTGTAGAAAAGAGCAGAAGCAAACATTTGAAAGTTTTATGAAATTTTATTCTGTTAGAAATGATCCATATTATTACTCTTTTTCTTCAGAGATATTCTCAGGATGATTTGTCCTTTTTCCTCATATGTCTCATTTGTTCAGTAGTCTTTAGATTCCTTAGTTTAATATTTTTTTCTCTTGGGAACAGGGAAACAAAACCTTGCCCCAACCCTAACTTTACGGAGTTTCCCTTTTGTCAAGTTATAGTTGATCAAGTGAAAGGTATTTGTTAGTCTTATAAGTTAGTTTAGACTGAATGGTCATGCTGTTTGATGAACTGTCATCTCTTCTAATCAAGAGGTCTCTCTTGTTCAAATCTAATCTTTAGCAGTGTTGATGGTATCCATAGATTTTCTACTCCTGTGGAAACAAAAGCAAAATCTCTTTCCCAATGTAACACATATCCTGGTTTTTACTCTGATGTCAATACATCTTAAAGTATACAGGCTGATTTAATTCAGTAGTTTTTTTCTACTCTCCACTGTTTCCCTGCAGGTGTTGTTCCTTAACTGTTGTTCTCATTTACATTTAAAAGATTTAAAGTTAATAAAGTGTTGTGCAATCTATATCTGGGGGTCTTTATTACTTCACTTTGTTTATTAGGCATATCTTCTAAGGTACAATTAGATATTTCTATAATTGCTTGCCATATAGGGTTGTATGGTATATCTGTAATATGTCTTATGTTGTAATATGCAAAACTCTGTTTCATTTTACTAGAGACTTAGGCTGGAGCAATGTCAGTCTTAGTTTGTACAGGTATCCCCATGATGGTCATAACTACTAATAAATGTGTAATTACAAAAATCAGCCTTTTCAGAATTCAAAGAAGTTGCATATTGAAATACTGACTATGTATCTATGGTATGGTGTATTTTTTAATTTTCCAAACTCTGAAAAATGAAACACGCCCATCAGCCAAATTTTGTTTCTTTGAGTACCCTTTGTGTTACTTCCTGCAGGTAGTGTAGTTTGGTTACACCAAGAACAAGTAGTTCATTTCCTTATAGTTTCCTTGGCTTAATGTCATTTGATGGAAAAATCTTTTTTCAAATCTTTGCAATTAACATAGTGTTTCTTATGAAATTCTGAGGTTTTAGCACATTTTTAGCTATTCCTACCAATAGCTATCAATTTTATCATTACTTTGTGCTACAGGGCCTGGTAGACCTGTATGGGATCTGATATTTGCATTTTAATCAGCTAGTGAGATCTGATCCTTATAATGCTAAATTATAGATTGGGGAAACTGATTACCAATTATTTCTAATGGCTGTTCTACAAAATATTGACACAAGATGGGGCTGTTTAACACCCCTGAGGAAGAACTTTCCACTGATATCTTTTAACAGGCTGGGAATTGTTACAAGTAGGCCCTGTGAAGACAAATTGTTCTCTATCTTGTTCTTGAAAAGGCATAGTAAAAAAATCAGTCTTTTAAATCAATTACTGTACTATATCATTCTTTTAGGTAATAGAAGGCAAGTGAATTTCAGACTGTAAAGAGCCCATTGGCTGGATCACCTTATTAATAGCTCTTAGATCTATTATCATTCTCCATTTTCCAGATTTCTATTTAATGACAATATATGAGAGTTCCTAGGACTGGTTGATTCTTCAATATTTTGAGCATTTAGCTGCTCCTGTACTAGCTATTCTAATGTCTGTAATTTTTCTGGTATCAAAGGCCATTATTCTACCTTGATAGGTTTGTCAGTTAATCATTTTAATGGTAGAGCTGTTGGTACCTTTGAAAGTTCAGCAGCTGTTGTGCCCTGCTTAAGTACATCATTAATGGTTGGTGACTATTCTTGATAATACCTTTTAATAATTTTTAGGAGCATATGTTAGTTTATGGTTTGCTTCTGAGATTGGAGGAATGTTAATCTGTGTTTTCAATTGCTGTAACAAATCATGTCCCTATAAATTCATTTCTATGTAAGCCACATAGGGCTTTACTTTTCCTTTCTGTCCTTCTGACCCTATACACTGACCCTATACCCATATACAATCGTGCACTCTGTTTTACTTGAGATAAATCCCGATCCCTAGAAGCTGAATATTTACCTCCTGAAAAGACCAATTTGGATACCAAGATTTTGGTGCTATTATTGATACATCTGAACCTGTGTCTACCAAAACCTCAATTTTAAAGAAATTTATTTCTATTTTTAACATTGGTCTTTGATCAATTATAGAAGTTTGCCAAAATACTTGTTTCATGACCTCTCCTGAAAATTGTGTTTTATGAAATGAAGCTGTTCTGTCATCCAGAGCAGTATGGTTTTTTATGTCAGGCATTAAGTCTTTTAATTGCTCCATGGGGGAGTTTCCCCAATTCTGAAAGGGCATGATTAAAGCAAATTTGACAAAAGGGCCTGCAAGAGGCTGCTAAAATGTTTCCTGATAGCAAAGGGTTACCTTGCCTAGCCCATATTGATCTGCAGTCATTCATCCAACTTTGACTTTTGCTATACCTTTGCATATTCCAGAAGGCTGGGACCTCTGTTCAGATTATCTCTAGAAAAACCATTTTTTTTTCTAGGAACGACTCACCTACAATTTCTTTTCAGATGACCTGGTTTACCACAATTAAAACATCTAACCTTTTGATTTTTCTTAAAATATTAGAAATCACTTCACCTATTCAAATATCATCATAGGCATGAGTTCCAATATCATCTATATTTCTAATCCATTCATCTATTGGTGCCCATCATCCCTTTAATGGTCTAATCACCCCTTTACATTATGAATTAGTGTTTTCAAAAGCCAAAGATTCAATTAATATTTGTCTAACTTCTTGATCTGATATCAGCCTATTTATATCTGAAGTCCATCTTTGTAAAAAAAAAATCAGTGAAGCCTTCTTTTTTGGCCTTGTATAATTTTAATAAATGACTCAATCATTTTTCCTGATCCTTCATCCCTGTCCAAAGAATTTAACACTGCAATATGGCATAGAGTCAAGTGGGTCCTGTGGGAGCCTGTTCTTGGGTTCATTGTGCCTTTACCCAGCAGGTCCACATAGAGGATGATTAGGACCATGGGCCTGAGTGCAGGTGTCTGAGATGGTCTGCACTTGGGTGTGCTGGGGGATGGTCTGTATGTCAAGTTGCTCTGATTGGTCAATAAATAAAACCTGATTGGCCGTGGCTAGGCAGGAAGTATAGGCGGGACTAACAGAGAGGAGAAATAAAAGAACAGGAAGTCAGAAGGAGACTGCCTGGAGCTGCCGCCAGGACAAGGAAGATGTAAAGTACCGGTAAGTCATGAGCCATGTGGCAAGGTATAGATTTATGGAAATGGGTTAATTTAAGATAAAAGAATTAGATAGCAAGAAGCCTGCCACGGCCATACAGTTTGAAGCAAAATAAGTCTCTGTGTTCACTTGGTTGGTTCTGAGCGGCTGTAGGACTGGCGGGTGAGAGAGATTTGTCCTGAATGTAAGCCAGGCAGGAAAACTCAAGCTACAGTCAAGATGTGATCATCAAATGTAATCTGTCTTTGAAAATCAGCAAACTGGGCCCAACTGAGGATCTCTTATTGGGAAATTTCCCTATCTTTAGCCCTACTTCATTGTTCTATGACCCTATCTTCTTCTCTACCATGTTTTCCATTGTAACCAAAGACCAGCTCCAATACAGCTGTACCTAAATCTTTCCAGTCTTGTGGAATAATTCTCTTCCAAATGGCCCATGAATTTAAATTTAACATCTGCTTTACAAAGGTTGAATGAATATCTCAGGAAACTACTGCTTCCTTAAATCTCTTCATATCTAACATTTCTATATGATCCCAATTAATTTACAAATTGCTTTAGGGATGGCTACCATCTAGTGGTTGTTCTTGAAAGGTAGATAAATTAAGGTTGCTTTTCTAATAATCTTGGGCCATCCTTCTTCAGTTTCATAATGTAATGGTGCAGTGGTTCTGCACTAAAATGCCTCTGTGCGTGAACATTTTTCTTAGTTTAATTAGTAGGTCTTTCTAAGGATTGTATCTTATCAGTGAATTTTTTGTATTTGGCACTGATATCAAACAAGTTTTGTATCTCTGTAAACATCATGTTATGTGACAACTTAAGAGAAGACAGCCTTATCAGGGCTTGGTGTTTGATAAGTTTGAGTCTAATGTTACTTGGCTTCATGTAGGTGGGTAGTAAACTATGGTGGTAGAAATTGCTGGCAGGGGAGATCCATGACTTTGTAACAGGGAGAAAACAAAGAATGAGAACATATTAGGACTAGATATAACATAGAAAGTTATGGTCCTGTATGCTACTTCCTCCAATTGTACACCACCTCCCAAAGTAGTCCTATAAACTGTGGAAGAGTTATTTAACACACAAGACTGTGAGGTACATTTCATAGTTGACCAACAAATTTTTGAAACTGACACCCAAAAGCTCATGCATGTTTCATAGTGAGAAATGTATTTAGATCATTTCCAAGAATGCCGCAAAGTTTAAAACTGGAAAGGTAGTATATATGCAAAATCTTTATGTAGACAAGATATTGGCACATATTTGTAATGTTTGTACTTGGTAGGAGTGATGAGATAAGGGTAATCAGCCTTTCAAGTCTAGCTTCAGATACAGAAGACTTGAGGCCAACTTGGTCCACTTTGGTCACTTTGGGCTCACTCTCGATTAAACAAAGAATAGTGTATGCTAAGGCTCAAGGAAGCTTCTTCATTGTGAATTCCTTCAAACTTAAAATCACATTGCATTCTTCCAACAACCAATGTACAAACTGTATTAAAACAAATGGAATAAGACCAAAGCAAGGAAAGAACAGATCACAAGGTAAGACCAACACTTAAAACCAAAAGCAGTAAAATCCTGCAGCACCAAGTCAGCACCCATGACATATGGTGCCTTGACATGAGCTAGTAGACCTACAGACTTGCCATCTTTAGCACATTTGACCAGGCTGTCTCTCTTCATTTTGGTCCACTCAGAACCTTCAGCTTTTTTAGGCTATATATTCCATTGTCCTTGCATTTTTAAGGTTTATATATCAGTGCTAAGAAATAGTTTTTACCATCACAGAAGGAAGAGCCCTACTCGTAATGGATTCCCACAGTTATTATGAACCTGTATGCTTGTTCTGACTCCAAGGGTTTCCTTTGAAATCTGTTTGGAAGCACTGATGGAATTGTACCACTCTCATTCTGCACATTTGCACAATAATTATCAAATGAATGACCTCAAATTTTGCTCCAACTTCAGCTATGCCTAAGATCACATAGATCCTGTTAGAAACTTTTTACAACCTATGTAGCTAACTGTAATAAAAACATACTTAAGGAAACAATTTCCTAGATCGCTGTGACTGAGTCTATGTCTGAAGGCATTCTATTTATTGTTTTATGTTTATTTTTCTCTCACATATTAAATCTCAACCACAGCCTCTCCTCCATCTCCTTCGCCCAGTGTCCCCTCTTTCCTTGATCCACTGATATTCTGTTTCCCTGCAGAAAAGAGCAGTCCCCCTAGGGATATCAACTGAACTACACATAACAAGATACAATACGACTAGGCATAAATCATCATAAAAGCCTGGACAAGCAGTCTAGTAAGAGGAAAAAGATTCCATGTATACGCAAAAGAGTCAGAGACACCCTTTTCCCATGGTTAGGAGTCCACAAAAACTGCAAGCTAAAGAACCACAATGTGTATGCAACATAAAGGTCTGAGTTTGTTGCTTCACTCTTTGTGAACCCCTATATGTTCTGCTCAGTTGATTCTCAATTGATTCATGTTCTTCTGGTGTCCTCAACCCCTCTGTTTCCTACTCTCCTTCCTCCTCCTCTTTTTCAGAGTTCCAGAAGCTCCATCTAATATTTGACTGTGAGTCTTTGTAACTGCTCTCAACACAACAGCTTGAGGAAGTCTCCTTGATGACCACCGGGCTAGGTACCCATCCTAAGAATACAGCAGAACATCATTAGAAACCATTTATCGACTTTCTTTTGTAGTCATGTTTGGTTCTACCCTAGGTATCTGAGCCATCCAACTTCAGGATCCTGGTCATCTATGTCAGGTATGGGCTTCATCCTTGATATGGGACCCAGGTAGAACCTGTCATTGGTTGCTCACTCCCATGAGTTCTAAGCCACAATGGACCCAGAGTATCTTGCAGAAAGGGCAGGTTGTGGGTCCTAGATTTGGTGACTGGGTTGGTGTTCAACTTCCCTGACTGGGAACCCAGCCTGATTTCAGAAAATGCCTGGTCCAGGCTCCATATCCTCCAGTACTAGGAGTCTCAGACATAAGGGAGAAAGGCTATGATTGCAGTTCACCTTCTTTTGTGATCACTCCTTCTTAATCTGCCCAGATGTGAAAAAAGAACACACACAATCCTAAACCAACAGCCATCAACTGCTTCCAGTGCCTATGTTGACTATACCCTCAAACCAGGATCCAGAGTAAAAACCATTACTCCTCGGTTTCCTGTACCATGGTTTTCACAGTGATGACAAAATAGCTAACAGAATACTTACAGGTGAAGCTTTTTCTCAGGCTTTAAGTTTCTATTCCCTAACTAGCATAATTTACTAATAACAACACCCCTATCCATAAGAAATGGGTGGTTTCTCAAATTTTTTTCTATTTAGTAATAAAATAAGGAATAGCTTACAATTGTTTTCAAATTTGTTCTTTTTTTTCTATTTAGTACAGGTTGTTTTTTAAGAATAGGAAGATAATATCAAATTGAAATCTAAAACAAACCTTACAAAAAGTATATAATCATAAAAGACATAATATTAGTTAAACACAGCAGGTGAAATGCACAAGGCTGTACTATAAAGAAGACACATTTCTAAGTTCCCAGGGGAACAGGGTTCCTGTGAATTGTGTCTAGATTTCTGGAAACCTTGAACCTGACCTTTGGTCTTTCTTACAGTGTGCTTTCCTACTAGAAGAATGCATAGCCACCAGCTGGAGTTGTTACCTCCATTCCCATTACCTTTATGGAAAACTGGGAGGAAAGGGGATGTGGAAACTTGATGCTGAATCACCTTCCATCAATCATAGAACAGAACTCTAAATTTGTGTTTTTGTGTGTTCAATGATATCACCCTTTTTGGCACTTGTGGGCCTGGATGTTGAAGCCAAAACTAGAGGTATAAATAGCTGTGAAGGAAAAGCCTTCATCCTAGTACCTACTCCAGACACACAGAGAAGCCATGAAGATCTTCATCTTCTTTGCTTTCCTGGGAGCTGCTGGTGAGTCTTTAAAGGAACGTTTCACAAGGATTCTATCATACATGCAAGTTTGTGATTTGTGGGTGGGAAAACAGTAAAGGCCATTTTGAGTACATACTCCATGTGCAAGGACCTTCAAGTGACCCATCAACACTATTTCCTACACTTATGTGTTCTGTGGCTTAGTCAGGAAAAGAAAGGACACGTGACACCAGTGTGTGCCTTCCCTCTCTATAGGGCAGTGTAAATAACTGGAATAACTGTCTGCTCCAAGAAGATGGTGAGAAAATTAAATCCAGAGTCCATGGAAGATCAAGGTCTGCTGATTTACACAGAGTTATTATAACTACAAGAGATATGCTATTACCCACAGATTAAAAAACCTTAGACCCTGTCTCTCAAAATTGTTACTAATGAAATCAGTCTTTTATTATACTGTCATTCAATAATGAAGAACAAAAATTTCTTTTTTTTTATCAAAATCTCTAAATTTAAAACTAAATTCTTACAATTTAAATGGCTTTTGGTTTAGTAAATTTTCTTATATTTGGAAACATCACCATTAATTTTAATTATTGGAATGTATCCCAGAGAGATTGATTATGGTCTCTATAAGAAAACTTAGGGGAAGATATCATCTATATAAAGCATATAAAAATTATGGAATTCAGTATGAATAATAAAATATTATTTTCCCAAAACTAGGAAAGCAGTCTTCATTAAAAATGCTAAATGTATTGATATATGTCCAGTAGATAATTAGAATCAAAGTGAAGTTCTGGGAAGCAAATCAAAGGATGGTGATTAAATGGTGTATACAAATTGTATACAAAAATTAACTCATTCAATCTCTGTATGTATTAAGTATAAAGAAGACTAAAAAATAGATTAAAGTACATTATCTGGCCTGGAAAATTGATCCTTATATAAAGGTGCTTGCCCCTAAGTCTTAGGACCCAGGAAAGATGCTGGGAGACATGCAATGAACAGATGGAGTGGTCACTTGAAGTTGTTTTTGTCCTCTGCAAAGGCACTATGCTGCACACACACATCACACACACACACACACACACACACAGCACACACCACACGGGGGGGGGGGGAGAAAGGGAGGGAGAGAGAGATACACATATAGATTACACATATTGCAAATGTGTGAAGATATTCTTTTCATGTTTAGATTCTATAAGCAGTGATATCAAAAGAGTATTGCTAAAGTTAGGAAATGATACCTTTAAAATACTACAAGTATATGTTACTCAACAGGAAGATACATGTCATTCTGTACAAACATCATGTAGAAGACTAAAGTTTGAGGCAAGTCTTGTGCTAATGATCAAACTCCTTCCTCAGTTGCTTTCCCTGCTGGTGGTGATGATGATGACAAGATCATTGGAGGCTATGCTGTCCAAAACATTCCATTCCTTACCAAGTGTCCTTGAATGACGGCTATGGCCATCAGTGTGGTGGCTCCCTCATCAGTGACCAATGGGTACTGTCTGCAGCTCACTGCTATAAGGGAAGGTAAGGGAACAATACTCAAATTCCTGTAATCTAAGGCCCATCAGTCCTCTCTTACCAGCTCCAAGGGGATGGCCTTTATAAATCTGTACTTACAGGACACACCCTAGGGAATCCTCTATGCTGTACATTGGTGGTAGGGCATAATACTACCTTACTGCATAGTCTTGTTGGACTAAATGGTTTAAGAAGATGGTGTTTGTGTTCTTCTACTCTGAACTTTTGAACTTGGAAGAGAAACAGCTCAACAGGGATACTCAGAAATCCTTAACCTTTTCATGCAGGAGCCTTCAGGTTCGCCTCGGAGAACACAATATTCATGTGCTTGAGGGTGGTGAGCAATTCATTGATCCAGAAAAGATAATCCGCCATCCAAAGTACAACAAGACCACTGTCGACAATGACATCCTGCTGATTAAACTGAAGTCACCTGCCACCCTCAACTCTCAAGTGTCCACAATCTCTCTGCCTACATCCTGCCCATCTACAGGTGCTCAGTGCCTTGTGTCTGGCTGGGGAAACACTGTGAACCTTGGAGGTAAGTGTCAATGACTCTAAGTTCCATGTGCACAATGTGAAAGATGAAAGGTATACTGGTGGCCACTTGCGCAAATACTCACTGGGAGCCATACTCCCAAAAGTTTTCAACATGGGTGACGTTGAAATATACTCTCTGAAGTCCAGAAGATTGCTTTTCTGAGACAATGTGGAAATCACAATAAGAATGAGCTATTAGCAAGATGCTGAGGTATGTAGTGGGTGTAATCAGTGATGCGAAGGAAGTGAAAGTTCAAGTGAGAAGTAGAAGAGATGCCCAAGTATTTGTTTTTCCCTGAGGTATCTACCTCTTAGAGGAAACCGTGTCTCAGTATTTGAAATCTAAGCCATTGATGATATCGTCATGAAAAGAACAGCATGTTAGTTAAAATTTATAAAATCAAACACCTTCTAAACAAAACAAAAGTACTTTTAAATGACAAATGTTTGGCAAGAGATACCCTTTTCATGTGGGCTAAACTATGAAATACAGTCCATGGTTTCAAGAGTTGAATTGGATCCTCAGTTCATGGTCCAATTAGCTTCCATTTTTGCTCACAACAGGCAAATACCCAGAAATCCTTCAGTGTCTGGAAGCCCCTGTTCTTTCTGCCAGTTCGTGCAGAAATTCCTACCCAGGCAAGATCACCAACAAATGTTCTGCCTCGGCTTCCTGAGGGTGGAAAGGACTCCTGTGATGTGAGTGTTCTTTGAGTTCTTCCCCAAAACTTGCAGTCTATTCTCTTCTGTATATTTTTCCTGGCTGAGAGGCCTGTACATTTGTCTGGAAGATTTCATGTTGGAATACAAAGCCTATGATGAAAAACAAGAGATCAAACAGGTTTTCTTATTGTGATATTGATGATTAAGCTCAATGGTAAAATATGTACAGAAGATGGTGTGGTGTAAATATCACATAAAAACAAATTTCTGAAAGCTGTTTTATGGGATGTGACCACTCTGGCAGGACAGCAAGGATTACAGAAAGTAGTACCTGAAGCTCTCAGGTTCTCCTGACCTTGTGTGTCAATTAGGAAGCACACAGTTATGGAGAAATGGTGAACAAGGAAAGGAAATGGACAAGTCGATAGACATGGAGTCTGCATTGCTCTCAGGGTATTAATATTGCCAACTAGAGCCATGATAAGGGGAAAGCCTCTTGAAGTCCATTTGTTCACATCAGCATAACATGTGATAATGGTCTTTTCTCTCTGACCAGGGTGACTCTGGTGGCCCTGTCATCTGCGATGGAGAGATCCAGGGCATTGTCTCCTGGGGTACAGGCTGTGCCCTGAGAGGCAAACCTGGTGTCTATACCAAGGTCTGCAACTACCTGAGCTGGATTCGGGAGACCATGGCTGCCAACTGAGCTTCTTCCCTTATGTGAATCACCAGTTCCTTGTCCATTTCTCTTTCCTCCCCTCCTGAAATGAGGTCAAAATAAATACATTTTCTCCTGCTCTGTACCTGTGAGTGTTTTATTCTTGCATCCTATATTGGTGAA